>NC_040909.2:37964741-38706616 GCF_004126475.2 Phyllostomus discolor | reverse complement strand
ACTTCAAAGCAATGAGCGAATGAGTGACATAGGTAGTTATCTGGAGGAAGGGTGTTCCAGGCGTAGGGCAAAGGTTCTGAGGGAAGAAGGAATACACTTGGTATGTTCTAGGAACAGCAAGGGGGCCAGTGTGGCTCGAATAGAATGAGGGGGAGAGGAGAGCAAGGGTCAGAACAGTTCACAGACAGACAAATTGTGTAGGGCCCAAAAGGCCATTTAAAAATTAGTGAAAAAGGAAAACACTGGACGGTTGTGACCATAAGAATGACACCATCTGGCTTGTTTCTTGTGACAAGGATAATTCTATTGGGGTAAGAGTGGATGCTGAGAGACTCGTTAGGAGGTTAATCCAAAAATACAGGTGAAAGAGGATGGTATTGACCAGAAATAGGCAAATTTTAGATACATTTAAAAGTGGACCAACAGAACCTGCAGACACATTGAGAGTGAGAGAGGCCTCCAAGATGACTCAAAGATTTGGGGCCTGAAAGATGGAAGTGCAATTAACTGAGAAGAGTGAAAACCAAGAGAACAAGGGAGGAAAGAAGATACTAGAAATTCAGTGTTTCACTGAGGATAGGCCAACCAACATGCCAAATGTTGCTGAAAATCAAGTTGAGAACTAAGAACTCATCATTGGACTTGGCAATATGGAAGACAGTAGAGACCTTGGCAAAGCATATGCAAAGGAGCGATGTAGGTGAAATTAACAACACTACCAAAGCAATGGTCTGTGTTTTCAAGTCTTCAAAGGTAAAATTAGACTAGTACTCAGAGACACAACTGTCTCTTCTCACTGCTTAGTCCTTCTTGACTCTTTTGGGGAACACTTTTACTGGAGAAGGAACTGGAAAAAGGGGAGAGGGGCATCTCTTGGGCATGTGTGCCATTATCTTTTCTATGACTTCTTAGGTGGTTGTTGAAAACTGTTTATTATATGAGCTATGGTATGTTACTTCCTTTTTTGTTTTATTTCAGGATAGACACCGGAAACAGTTGGAAGCTTTGGTAGAAAGAGCTTACATTTATCAGCTAAAGCACTATCCTTGACAACTTTAATGATAAAAGATGAAAAGTCGTCTAAATAGTCAGCTGATTTTGAAACTAGAATGGGGAATTCCACTTAGACTGTCCCTTAAGCTATTTTATAGCAGCCTTTTGACCTTTCCCTTAACTTAAAAAAAACAAACAAACAGGCAAAGTGGCTCTTAAAACCACTATATGTATTTTAAACTTCACCAAGTCAAACACAAACATGTTCGTACTGTTAACACGATAACTGGGTTAGGTTTGTCAAATCCAGTGACAACTTAAATACTGAGTACTATTCTCTTCAGATGAATGAAGTATGACTCCTTTTCTCAGTTCAAGATTCTGAAAGATGTTAGATCCCTAACAGTCTCTATTATCTAAATATCTAAATGTTTTTTCATTGAATAACAGAAAGGAAATTTCATTAAAATGTTTCCAAGCAGTGATGCTTATTTATGCAGGAGTCTAAATGACAAAATCAATAGAAAACAATTTCCTAAATCTCAAACTCTAGAAAAATTCAGTCAGAATATAGCAAATGTTCCAAGTCACTACAGTTCTAGAATTTATTTTGTGTTATTTTTTCATAAGATATAGCACTTATTAAATGTGGTAGGTTATCACTCCTTGACACAGAGCTTTATATAATTGGGATGTGGGGTGGAACTCTATTTTCCAACATGTATCCAAACAGAAGAAAAGGACTGAAAGCCACTTAGTGGCTTTGACTGTTTAAAAGTACTTGATAGTTGTAAAATGCGGTCTGGAATATTACCTTGTATTTAAGAGTTTTAAATACCATTCAAACAGTCACATCTATTGTTTACTTGTTCCTTTGAGACAATAAGTGTAAATATCATTGTCATTTTAAGATTCAGGAACTGAAATACAGAGAAGTATTTGTCTAAAATTATACAGAATAGAAGAACTCTGGGTTTCTATTTCTAGGCTCTTGGCTCTTTTCATCACATCAACAAGATTAGTTTAGAAATGTGGATACCTATAATTCAAGAATAAGAGTGAGGCTGCCAGTTTATTGCCATTTTTGATTTTTAGACTTATCTGTTATCTGAGAAAGAATATTAGCAGAGATTTAAATAAATATTTATTTGGTGTCTAGTGAATAATGAGTTTTATAAGACATGAGATTACTCTGTAACAGGAAGGAAGCTGGGTTAGTTAGAAGTAGCTAGAGGTGAGGATGTTGGCAGTAGGTAGTATGGGAACAGATGGAAGAAAGTAGACAGGATATTAGCCACTTTAAAAAAAAACTGATTTTAGCCCTGCCTGGTGTGTGTCAGTGGATTGAGTGCTGGCCTGCAAACCACAGGGTCACTGGTTCAATTCGCAGTTAGGGCACTGCCTGGGTTGCAGGCCAGGTCCCCAGCATGGAGCACTCAAGAAGCAACCACACATTGATGTTTCCCTTCTTCTCCCTCCTTTCCCCTCTCTATAAAAATAAGCAAATAAAATCTTTAAAAACCTGATTTTAGAGAGAGGAAGGGGGAGGAGACAGAGAGAAACATTGATTTATTGATCCACTTATCATCCATTAAACAAGTATTTATTTAATGCTTACCAGGTACCAGACACTATTCTATGTTCCTGAATATAGAAGTTAACAAGATAGATAAAAGTCCTTTTCATAAAGTTTAGCTGGGGAGAAACAGGGAACACAAGAAATATAGTATATGAGATGATGATAAATATACTGGAGGAGAAGAAAGAAAAAACTGAAGACAGGAGATAATGGATGCTGGGGGAAAGTGTGTGTTTAGGAAGTGGTTTTGTATTTTAAAGTAAAAAATCAGTCAAAGCCTTGCTGAAAAATGACCTCCAAGCTGAGATCTTGAGTGTAGGAGAGCAATCCATGCAGGTACTTGAAGAAAAAGGCAGAGGAAGAACAAGCACTACAGACCTAAGGCAGAACTGTGGTGCACTTTAAAAACAGCAAGGAAGAGGTCCAGTTTGAATGCTATGATAAAGAAAAGAATAGTAGGAAATAAAGCAGTACTTATCTTTATACACAACCTACTATCTCCATTTACTATGTTCCAATTTCTCTACAAGTTAGAATATATGAGGTCTGTCCAGAAGGTACCCAGCCATGCAATATGAAAAATAGATATATTTATTGAAGAAGATACAAAGTGCAACAAACACTGTACATAGGATAATGATGCCTCAGTCCCTTTCAAAGTAGGCACCTTGGGACCTCATGCAGTTCTCCCATTTGCCATCAGCTGCCCCATTGTATCTTCCTGAATCTCGTCGACTGTATGAAATCTCTTCCCTTTCAGAGGTGATTTTAGTTTTGGGAAAAGCCAGAAGTCACAGGACGCCAAATGTGGGCTGCAGCAGGGCTGAGCCACCTGGGTGATTTGATGTGTCACCAAAAAACTGGCATAAGATGTAATGCATGAATGGGCATGTTGTCAAGATGAAGCTGTCAATCACCAGCTGCCCATAGCTGTGGCCTTCAGAATCATCCAAATAGTTTCCATGGAGGAATGTTCAAGCTTAATGCAAAATTGGATGCAGATTCGTTGCTCTACTTGCTCAGTCATTTTAAATGTGACAGCCACATAGTACACATGTTCAATCAATGGGCGTCTACTGCCCCACTGACTAGTACAGTGAAGATGTCATTATTCTTGCATGCCAGTCCTCTCTCCTTGGCTGCCAGGTTACATGATGTCAGCAAATCGTTCTCTGGGCTTTTTCTGGACAGACCTCATATATACACTTTATATTATATCCTCTAAAAGGTCTTGAAGTCCCAATGGTTGGGTGTGATTTGAAAACAGTGATCAATAACATTACTTCATAAGACTCAAAACTCAATCATTCACCACTGAACAGATAGTAAATATATTAGGTTACACCTCCAATTTTATCAGATGAGAATTTGTTAATTGAGACTAAACTTTGTGACTAGTTTCTTAAGTCTCAACATATACACACACACTGCACCAAAAAAGAGAACAGGCAGTTATACTCGTTGTTTATATCATTTCAATATCCATCTTCAAATTATTAGAAGACAAAAAAAATGTTAGACAAGTATGTTGGAACTTTGCAGTTAAATTTCCATATATAAGAAGTAATATTAAACAGCCCACATATACTATCTAGAAGAGTGTTTTCTAGATTTATCCTGTTGTTCACTCCACAGAAGATAAGGCATGTAGTTTGGCAACCCCCATTACCTTGCTGAATTTCCCCAAAGAAAATATAAACTAACTCTTAGATTAGATTTTGAAAGGATATTCACATTAGAACTCCCTAAATAACTCCCTAAATGTGATACTAAGTGTGACATGCCTCTCCCTCTCAACAAAAACATATCTGGTGATCTTGCCCCATTTGCTGTAATATTTTCCTCATGTCCTCCATCTAAATCAATGGTTTGCAAAGGAATGAGGTTCCTCCAGGAGTATACATCAGACTGTGAGGTATTTTTTTAAGTCACCTCCCAAATCACTACCACCTTGATCCTAAGTCACATTCTTGGGGCATATTGGGGGTGTCAGGGAAAGGAAAAGTTGAGAAGCACTGATCTAAATCCTGTAGGTCCAGCTAAAATCTCACTTCCTCTACGGGGCTTTTCAAACCCATCTTAGGCTCAAAGGAGGAATTAATTCCCTCTTCAAAATGTGTATTACTTATCATTAATTTCATAAAAATAAAAAGTTTATTTTCTTTTTTACGTCTCTTATCTTCCCAGTATGATTAACTTTTCCTGAAGAGTATGAGGAGTGGTTTTTGTCTAAGAAAACGGACACGGCTTCCAATGTAACATCACATGAAGAAAAAGTTCATGTTGCATGTAAGGTCAATTTCCATTGGCAGGAATGTCTATTTTCATAGAGGAATTTCAAATGTTCTCCTGAAAAGGAAGATGTAGAAGAAATGTGTAACTTCTCAGCACCTGGACTCTAATATAGTAAGTGTATGACTAACTCACTAAGTTCACTTGCTATTCTCAAATTGAATTATCAGAACTGGCTAGAAATTAAGCTCCACTGAAGTTATGAATTTATTCACTTTTGCTAAGAACGACTATATAAAATTAGATCCCTCCTAATATAAAACTGGATGTTTTCTCTGGTGTTTGCTATCTAAAGTCATTTTCTTAGAACTATAACCTGGCCCACACACAACAGATCCTAGACAGATTTTGAAGGGATCCTAGACAACAATTTTCAAATGCAAAGAAAGCTCCATAGAGGTCAAATTACTTGTCCTAAGATATATCCAGCCATGGTTTACTCAATTTTTGTGACAAACACCTTTGAGATAAATTTTATTAAATGAAAAGGAAGGCTATGAAATGTTTATTATTTGTACTATCTTTGGACTTTAGATGCCGCTGACTTTAACATGGATTTAGATACTGCTGACTTTAATAAGGGTTCTTTTCAAACATGAAATTTCCAGTAAAGACAAAGTGTTCTGCTTCTTGTAAAATTTGATGGAACAGATTAAGATTTAATTGAGATTTCCTGTGTTACCACAAGGCAAGTTCTATTTGTATTATTTTATTCTTATTCAACATGTTTTGCAGGATCCTGTCACAGGTCCAGGTATATAGGAGAGGTTAAGTCGCAACTAAGCCAGGGTGTCTAAAAGAACAAATTCTTTTCATTTTCTTATGAAAGCCAAAAGGATTAAGAACAAATCAGAATATTATTAAGTATTACATGCAGATTCTATATATAGATACAGTAAGTGAAATGTGTTCCTCCTGCCTTTATACACTGGTCCCAGAATGTGTTCTCAGAGTAGTAGTGTTAACTTGCTCCAAAGAGGTTCATTTAAAGAATTTAAAGGGTTAGTAATTCTACACCACAAACTAATGTGTTACACACACAGATTATCTTCAATCTGTGAACAATATGGATGGTTGGGAAAAAGTACCAAGCCCAGAAATATCATCTTCCAATCACTAATCTTTAAGCAAATTTTGGTGACAGTTTTCACTGAGTAAGAATGAGCCTAAAATTCACTTCTACATCGTGAAGTTTCAATAAAAAGTGAGTTCACTCCCACCTCCAAATCAAGTCTCCCACATCCTCTTCCCAGGGGCAGACGCTGTGGCCTAAGTGTGTTTCAACAGTATAGTTTTAAAAACAATCACCTCTTTTCAAGAATACTTATGACATGGACCTGTAGTGAAAATATCACCTTAAATTCTGAAATTAATATAGTACCTTATACTTTTCAAAGCATTTCAAGTATATAAGCTCACTGATCTTCAAAAACTAATAGCCCATGGTAATCATATTTCAACTTCAAAGAATCATCTGTTTCAGTCATCCCTCTCCAGAAAATGATACTCAAACAACACCAAATAATAGTTGTATACTTAAAAAACAAAAAAGCAACACAATTCTAAGTAAATTTAACTATCTTCTCTCAGAAGAAGATATATTCATTCTCAGATCTATAGTAACTTTTTGATATTTTAAAAATTCACACTATACCAACATCACAAAAATATTTCAGTTATAATACACATATTTCTAAATTTGTTTCTCTATTTTAACCTATTTTTGCCAATATATGTGAATAGGAATATGCCATTCTCTATTCCTTCCCATCCCTACCACATCTATAATAATATAATAACTCATCTTACTAAGGGTCTCATTTCATACGACAAAGGAAAGACATCAGTCTTCCTTTTTGGTTATGTAGTAGATCTGAATGATCCTATAATGCTGATGACACTACTACCTAATTTAAGCCTCCTAAAAATAGGGTAATGATGAATGGAAGATTTAACATTTAACTGCTGGCAAAACATAAATATAAAAAATATTTCCAAGTATGAAGCTAGTTGATGTCTGAAGTAACTTTGAGAAAATTAATTAAATAAAGACAGAAATTAAAAAAGAGATGGTGTATACATTTTTATTATTTAAATGTATCCATCTGGTACTGACTCCCTTGCCTATCTATGTATTTGAGTTAATTATATAAAATACTACTTTTCTATAGCTATACAGTACTTATTGTTAAAAGATTCAAGATACTTTTTAAAAATTGTGGTAAAATATACATAAATTTACCATTTTAGCCATCAAAATACTTTAACAAAACCCTAATTATTAATAATTTACTTAAAATGGAAATAAAGAGATACTTATTCTTTTTACTAGTAAGAAAACAGGACGGGGCAAAAGTAGGTTTACAATTGTGAGTACACAAAGTTTACTATTTATTGTTATGTTATTTTCCATATGAACTGTAAACCTATGTTTGCCCCACACTGTATATTCACAGAAAGCTTAAGCCAGTCATGTGTATTATCACAGGTCATGAAACCAAAAGCAATCAGGTAGAAATTCAAAGGAAACTACTTTTGGAAAAAACAGTTTTATTAAGAATTCAAATTATGATGAACATTTCTCTGAATCTTAAGTTTCTTAGGCTGATACCAAGCTGATACCAAACAATAGGACACTATCAAATATGAGGGGACTCCCCCAAACCAGAATTTATTTATGAAAAACTGTGTATTTATTCTTACATGTTTAAATTTCAGTCACCTTCAATTTACTCTCCATATTACATATCTTTTGATACAGGGAAGGGAAGGAGAAAGAGGGGGAGAGAGAGAAACATCAGTGTGTGGTTGCCTCTTGCGTACCTCATACTGGGAACCTGGTCCACAACCCAGGCATGTGCCCTAATTGGGAATTGAATCGGAGACCCTTTGGTTTGCAGGCCAGCACTCAATCCACTCAGTCATACCAGCCAGGGCTGCTCAAAACAGTTTTGAACTCAGAGATTTGATGCCTCTTAGTGCTTCTGCTGTTTTTTGTTTCACCTCTTCTACTTCAGCAAAACGTTTCCCTTTGAGGACCATTTTCATTCCAGAAACAAAAAGAGTTGCTTGGGGTGAGGTAGGGAAGGTAGGGCACAGGGGTCATGTTGTTTTTTTGGTCAAAAACTGTTGAACACTCAGCATGGTGTGTGCAGGTGCACTCATAAATCACCCATCATGAAATGAGCAAACACACTGAAAGAGTCTTCAAAAAAAAGTCACTGAAGCCCAATGCAGCCTCTCACAACATCAGCTGGTATACTGATACAGATGGGTCCCTGAATACTTCTAGTAGGGGGAAACCTGTACTATGAGGGGCCCGCTCTCCAGAAGAAACATATGAAGCAATATCAGAGACCACAACAGTAAAATGATTAATATACCGAAGTTTATGGAGGGCAATTGGTGTGGGGAAACTATGGGTTTGGAGTTACACCTAAGTTTGAACCTGACTCTCTACCTCCTGCTGATCTTGGGCAAAAAACTCTTCTGAACCTGTTTCTTTAATGACAAAATGAAGGTGATACCATCTAACTTGAAGGATCATTAGGAGAATTAATAAAATGTCCACATTGTCAGGTTTCAGACTATTTTGGCTGGCTTATGCAGATGACTTAGGGCAGAAAGAAAAGGATTTCCTTAGTGAGTATCTTAGAAGTCACATGTGAGAAAACTATACAGGAAGAAAATAATTTAAAATGAAAGGTAAAGAGTCAGTTCTGGGAGTCAGGTAACTGGGATCTAGTCAAAGAGAATAACAAAGCATCTCTCTTTAAAATTAAAAATTTTATTTATCCCTTAATTCACTTCCTCCTTTTTATTTATTTCAGATGTGAACATCCATTATCCCAGAACAATTTTCAACCTTTTTCATCTCATGGCACACATAAACTAAATACTAAAACTCTGAGGCACACCAGAAAATATATTTTTTGCTTATCTGACAAAAAAAAAAGTATCACTTTGATTCATTCACACCAGACAGCTATTGTTGTGTTGGCTGTTGTCATTTTCTATTTGACAATCTAAGGGAAAAGAGGTCACTGCCCCTGACAAAATAGTCAGGTACCACATGTTTTACAAATTCTTGCAGCACACTGGTTGAAAATCACTGGCCTAGTAGAATCATTTGACTATTCTAGGGAAAATATCCAGTGTAACTAAACATGGCTGTCAAATTTAACATAAAAGTATCTAAACTAGATACTAGGTTTAAAAACACTAAAAACATTCATAAATATTTTCTTTCAGAAATTTTCCAACAGAATTTAAAGATGACCACATGAGTACTTCTTTTTGTCCAAACAGGCCATTGCTTTAGAATATGAGATCATCTTAAACCCACTCTATACTTGTGGGAAGATTATTTATTGGCAAAAATAACTTGTTAGTGAAGCTGGAATCATATGAAATTACAGTGTTCAACTGTATAAAAAACAAACAAACAATCTCCTATGAGTGTTGAATGTGTGCCAGAAATACCACATACTGGGATACTACAAGTCCTCTGTTTTCAGGTAACATATGGATTTAGCGGAAAAAGGCAGAAGACAGGCATGGTGCACTCACTGCAATTAAAAAACTTCCTTACATGACTTTGGTTTCCCTCATATTTCAGTGACAAACAGACTGAAACAATTAAGAATATTTTTTTCCAATTCATTACTAAACATACTTGTACACTATGTTAAGAACATTTGACAGAAAACAAATTTCCTTAGATTTAGTCCTCCAGTACAGGACCCCCAAACATGTTAGAATGGAGCAGAGGGATGTTATAAAAAAAAAAAACACCAAAAGAGGTTACCTGTCTCTGAGTGTTTTTATATAATGTATCTTTTATTTCTTCATGTTACAGAGAAGATGTGCTCCTAACTCCTCCAAAAGTTATCTTTTCTATAAATCACAGTAATACACAGAATATAGAGTGAAGGAGTAAAGTTCAAAAAGTAATTGGAGAGAAATTCTGGTAGTAACATACCTAGAATGCAGTAATTTTCTTATTAGAAAATCATCACCTGGCTCCCAACTATTTCGTACACGCTTGTGCAGAGATGTCACTGCCCTGACAATCTACACATCTTCTGCACTTTAAATGTACTACACATACGAAATATATGAATTAGAGGATGTCGAAGGAGAAACTAAAGTCATTTTTTATTGTTTAGGAGAAATTTTTGGGTCTTCCTATCTCCTTCCCTCCCCAGCTGGTAAGGGGATAAAAAAGAAGTGAAATTTATTTAATATGCCTAAGGAATTCCTCTTGGGCTTGGAGATCCAAGAAAAGAGATGCAATCTGACGTGAGGATGGAGGCCAGAGCTTTGTTCTTTTTTGGTTGAATTCACACATTCTATGCTGAGGGTCACCTGTGAGTAACTAAAGGTTTTCCTTAAGATAATAACACATTTCAGGATTTAACAATTCTGACTAACAACCAAGGAAGTGAAGAATGACTACTGATTTACTATTTGTTTAAGTGTCTGTCTACAGGGAGTGAACTGTGACACAATTTAGCCACCAACTGCTACATTTTAAAATAGAGCTTTTAAAAAATAAAATTGTTTTTGAAATAAAGCTCAATTCTCAGCACACCTCTTCCCAAACTAGTTTCTGCACTTGCTAAAAAGAGAGCTCAGTGACTGAATCAAGAAAAAGCTGAGCACTGCCAGGGCTGGCTCATAAAAGCAGCCCCTCTTCAAAAAGAGCTTAGTTTATTTAAAAATTTTGTTTAATTTTCTTAGATAAAAAAAAAAATCCCCCCACTCCAAAGCTGCACACAGGAAACCCATTTTTCAAGCAGAACTCTGTAAAAATTGACTTGTGAGCCTATGGTTACTGCTTTTCATACACTCCTTCATTAAGTATGCAAGTTTCTTAATACAACCACTCATTTTAACATTTTCATGTGGGTCTTGCACATTGAACTATTTTATGGTACTTCTCCCCAGTTTAACACTAAATATTGTATGAAAACACTGATTCCACGGACCAATAAGGTTTCTCATCTTGGTCAACAAGCTGCTAGATTAACTGCTAATTAAATATGCACTTTTTACCCACTGTTCAGCCTTTCAAGCATACCCTCTAGAAATTGTACTTGAGAAGCAAACCACAACTTCCTCCGTATTCAAAGATGACAGCTTTAGTATTAGGGGCACACAGTCTGGGGTTGCCAGTGAAGTCAGCCTTAAACCTTTGTGTCTGTCAGAGGAAAGAACAAAAGGCAGCGCTTCCTTCCCCAGCCCCTCCTTAACGCTGGAGGAAGGCAGGCTTGACAGAATAGTTATAGAGAAAAAGGAAGCCATGCCGAAGCTAGTGAGTTTCCCCTTAAACAAACACACAAAGCTTCCCAAGCTACCCACCTTGGATAGCTGCCTCCTGAGGCTAAAGCGCTGGACCATGGTCACCCTGAGCAATCTTCAGACAAAGCAATCCACGAAGGGACGAGGTTTTAAAAAACAGCTTCTTGGAAAAGTCGGTGGCAAAACATTTTGAAGACTGTCATAGTAGTCCAAAGAATTTCCTTGAGAGTCTTAACAGACTTGTAACCACTTCATTGTTCTATGGGGAGATACTGCAAAGCCTCTGTCAGAGAGGGCGGGCCGGCCGAGGCAGGGAGGGGTGGAATCCTGGAGCGGCTTCACCCATTGCCAAGCTCTGCTAGCACTTCCTGTGAGTCAGCCGTAAGGGGTCCACACAGAAGGACCACCCCTTCCCTTCCCACCAAACCATTATCTCAGGATGCCGCTGTGGTGCCACCTGCGATTCCTGGGACGACCGACCTGATGTTCTGGTCTGTGTGGGAGGAGGAATGGTGCAAGGGCTCCGAAAGCTTCTGCCTCTAGTAGAAAACTGGCAACTGCAACAATTCCTCCCACCCTAAAGTCCTCTCAGTGGAGGAGGATCTCATGCAAAGAGCAATATCCCTTTTCCCACCTCCAACTCAGGTAATCCACTGGGTGAGGCAGTGTGAACAGAAAGACTTGGCAACAGCCCACCCCCCTTGCCCCGAGACTGTACCAGCTTGGCTCAGAGAAGGAAACTCCTCCCAGCTGGGCTCGGCAGCTGTCCGGCTTTGTCTATGGTAATTGGCCAAGCCTTTCCTCTTATTCACAGGGAGGGGTCCTGCCCGAGGAAGGAATGTCAGGTGCAGACAGGCATACTTCAAGGGTGACTTCAACTTCATTAGGAAGTTCAACATATTAAAGCTGCCTTCTCTCATTAGAACAATGTAGTTTTTAAAAAATCTTCACAAAAGGAACAGCTCAGAGTAAATTAATGCAAGCAAAGAAGTATGAAAAATGGCAATTGTGAGGGCAGTTCTAAAGATAAAAAAAAAATTTGCTGTCATTTGCCAGCCTTTTCCTATTTGATTCTACTTCCAGACAACCAACGAAAGGATAAAGCTTCATTTTAATGCAACTTTGCACTCTTCATGCTTCTCTCTAAATTGTTCATTACTTCTGAATGAATAACTGACCACGGTGGAATTTGTTGTGATTAATTTTTCCCTGCTCCAGTGACTCTCAATTCCCTGCGACCATGATTACATCTTATGCTGCATATAGCCTTTGGTGGAATAAACCTACTATGTCCAATTGGTGTGTTAGGCATTTCACATCTGTTATCCCATTGATTTCTCAAATAACCCTGTGAAATACGTGTAATATCCCAACGTTCAGTTATGTAAAACAAGGCTCTTTTCTCTAAATCCTCAATGTTATTATGAGTAAACTACACAGTGATACCTTTTCCCCCCCGGCAAGAAAAGTGAAAAAAGGTGGAAAAAAAATTGACCTTTATGAAACAGTTATTCTCAATTATGTTCACATCACATACTACTGGTTTCCAGTTATCACCAAATATCATGTACACTTTTTAAAAATTCACTTAAAATATGACACATGTATTTCACACAGCTTTAGGAAGATACAAAAGATATACCAAATTCAAACGAATAGGATGCCAAGGCTCCAAAATAATTACTTTAAACAAAATGTGTATATAAAATTTTTATTCCAAAAAACCTTAAATGGAAAAAGAGTGAACAAAACTAAATAATTTAATGAAATTCCAAAGCTAAAAAAACTTTTAGATAAAAAAATATAATGGAAGGTGAAGACTCCTTAACTTCTAGGTTCAGAGTATGAGATGTAACCTAATATTTAAACTGATTAAAATTTATCCTAAGTGTAAAGTACATTGGCAGATAACCTGAGTTCTGTGGAGATTTTTTGGTTTGTTTCTTTTTAATGGTAAGAGTACCAGTACACTTCCATTTTTTTCCCCACAGAGAATGAAACCAAGTACTCAGAAAACTTCTGGGAATGCAGGAAGAATTAATGAGATGCTGTTGTGGAAATAATGAAATTCCTTACAAAAAGACATATTGCCTTTAAACATAAACAGGAGACATTTCTGATAAGTAACCAGAATCCTACATCATTGCTGCAAGGTTCTTTCTAACTGTACCCATCTCCCAAAAGGAAAGAGGAAAATAAAAGGAATTAGGAAAAAAAAAAAAAGTCAAAAGTCCACAGGCCCAATACACATTAGGTATTAATCATAAACTAAGTAGGATATAAAGCCTCAACTCCATATACACATACAAAGACTTATGGATTAGAAGGATGATGCCTTCATTATAGAAGAAACATACTTATTTTTTTTGTGTATTAAAAACAAAGATAAAACTAATTGTTTACAAGGTATAAAATCTGTTAAAAATCATGATAAAAAACTGAAAAGATCCTTTCTTTTCCATTTTGAGGGAGTGTGGTAGCTTTTTGGATGAAAACAGTAGATCAAGGTCAGAAGTTTCAAAACAACAGCAGGAAAGGTAGAAGTATATAACCCAGAGGAAAATCAACAACTCTGAAATCATTCTCTTATTACTCTAGGACCCAAGTAAACAATGTCATTTTCAGCAGTCTGTGACCAAAAGTCCACATCATACTCTTACACTCCATGTGGAAGCAAAGAGCTGTCTGTGGGATTCTTTAGTCCTTTTTTGGAATGATCTAAAATAGTGCATGACACAAATATGAATCTGTTAAAAGCTATGGACTCAGTCACTGAAGTGACACATGAAACTCATGAATAGATATACAGTCTTTTTGATGCAATTCCAAATGGCCCATGGATTCCCCTAAAGCTCATCCATAGACACCACATTAAGAACCTTGATCTGGGCATGACTAAAGAAGACCGAAACATCAATCACTAAGTTGTTTTCTGCTTTCTACCACAGGCAACAGTTCTTAGTAAAACTGGGAAAGAAATGAAGAAACAAAACAAAAGCCTGTCTTTAACATGTTGGCCACAACCCCAATATATTTTGCCACAAATGATATTTATGAAGTGGTCTTTTAACTGTGTTTTAGTTTTTCTTCATTGTGTAGAAAAAAAGAGAAAATATTATTTTATTCTCTTTGTTTTAGCCATTGTATATATCCCCACACAAGACAGAACACTAATAATTTATCTTTACTGTATGGTTTCCTGCACATGTATAAACATATATATGTTTGTTTCACAGAACTAGGGCTATACTGTTTTCTGCTTTATCACTAAAAAAAATAGATCACAAGTACCTTGGATGAATACTTACGAAATTTAAATAATCATCCCAATTTTGCTGGAAAACTCCCTTTGTTTTAGCTTCATTATTAAAATTCTCTATAAATACATTTTAAAGATAAACTGAAGTTAAAGTTTTGTGTTACTGTGTATCATACACTATGAACTACACTTTTATAGAGAAGGAAAAGAACTGCAAATGCCCCCCAAAGATTTTGTTGCATTGCTTTTTCCATTATATCATGCGCCCTCCTATTTTCTATAACTTAAAATGTGCTAAAAAAGAGAACACTATTTAAAATACTCAAGTAGTAAATATTTCTGTAAATTGAATAATTATTCTACTTTAAAAACCTGAACCTTTAAACTGTAAACTGTTAACAGAGACTTCCCCATAAGAATGGCTGGTTTTGGTTCATGCTTCACCAAATTCCTAAATCCTCTCAAGCAACAGACAGCCTCCTTGAACCCCAGTCCTTGTATCTCCTGCTAAGTGGCCTGAGGCCCAGCACTACTGCAGGCTAGAAGGGATTGGCAAGAAATATTCATCGTCATGAAAAGTGGGGACCTACAGCCAAGACTGCTCTACCCAGCAAAGATATTTAGAATTAAAGGGCAGATAAAGAATTCCCAGGCCAGAAAAAACTAAAGAAGTTCATCATAACCAAACCATTATTATATGAAATGTTAAAGGGATGTAGGAAAAACAAGACAATCAAAACTTTGAACAATAAAATGGCAAAAATGCATATCTATCAATATTTGAATCTAAAAAACAAACTAAGCAAACAAGGAGAACAGAGACAGAATCATGGATGCGGAGAGGGTTTTGATGGTTGCCAGATGAGAGTGGGGTGTGGGGGAACGGGTGAAGAGATGAGGAGATTAAGAAGTACTAATAGATACTGTATTTTGTCAATGTATAATGTGCACTCTTTTGCCTGAATTTTTGACAAATAAGTATGTGCATTATACATTGGTAGTACTAATTCTGTATCTATATAAATGTTTTTAATTATTTTATTTATGCTTATGTGTTGAAGTGTAACTCTAGAAAGCAATAACTATATCCATATGCAATATAATACCCTGGAATATGATAACTGGTTTTGTTTCTAAATATAAATAGGTAAATAAGTGAATTAAAAAATTAAAATGAAAGATTTTTTCCTGAAAGTTTGGGGCAAAAGCATGGGCGCACATTATACATAGCAGTACATTATACATGGCAAAATACAGTAGTTACAGAATAGCCACAGAGTAGGAGGAGCCAACAAACTTACATGCATGACCCATGGATGTGAACAATGTTGGGGGGAGTGCCTGAGCGCATGAGGGTGCTGGATGGAGGGGTATAAAGGGGAAAAAAAGCTACAAGATATTCAGAAATAATTAAAATGGACCCGTATAAAAACTTGAGCCCAGATATATATTGCCAAAAACTTGGAAGCAACCAAAATATCCTTTGGTAAGTGAATGGATAAATAAAATGTGGTATATCCGAACAATAAAATATTATTCAGCATTAAAAAGAAATGAGCTATCAAGCCATGAAGACACATGGAGGAAACGTAAATGCATATTATTGATACTAAGTAAAAGAATCCAATCCTAAAAGGCTGAATACTGCACAATTCCAACTATGTCATTCTGGAAAAGGCAAAACTATAAAAACAATAAAAAGATCAGTGGTTGTCAGGGTTTGGGGGTTAGAGATAGGATGGACAGACAAAGCACCAAGGATTTTTAGAGCAGAGAAAATACTCTGAATGATACTCTAATAATGGATACGTGTCATTATACATTTGTCCAAACACAGAGAATGTACAATACTAATGTAAAAACTGGGCTTTGGGTGATTATGATGTGTCAATGTAGATTTATCAGTTGTAACAAATGTACAACTCCCGTGGGGGGATGGTAACAATGGGGGAGGCTATGCATATGTTGGGGCAGGTGGTATATGGGAAGTCTATACCTTCCTCTCAATATTTGCTGTAAACCTGAAATTGCTCTAAGAAAGAAATCTATTTCAAAAAATAGGAGTCAGACTTTTGGCCAAGATGGAGGTGTAGGTAGACACACTATGCCTCTTCCCACAGCCAAAATAAGGACAATTTAGAAACAAAATAACTACCAGAACTGATAGAAAATTGAACTGTATGGAAGTCCGACAACCAAGGAATTAAGATAGACACATTCATCCAGACCGGTAGGCAAGGCAGAGTTGGACAGCCAGTGGAGAGGGGTCGCAGCACAAAAAGTGGTGGCACCGGGCACACAAGGCACCCCAGGCGCACAAAACCGCATTGGGTGGACCCTGGGCACCAAAGCACGGCTGGCACACCCCGGGTGGGGGGGTAGCAATGGGCAGACCCAGCGAGGCGGGATTGTGAAGTGAGGCACTGCATGCAAGGCAACTGGCTAGCCAAGTGGTCCCACATTCTAGCACAGATAAACCAGGCGAAACTGGGGAGCCAGACAGGCTGCGCAGCCCAGGGTCCCAGCACCGGGAACTAAGGCCTTGAAACACCGATTGAAAACACCTGTTGGGGTTGAGGTGCAGGAAGAGACTCTCAGCCTCATGGGAGAGTTCGCTGGGGAGACCCACAGGGACCTGGAACGTACACAGGCCCACCCACATGGGAATCAGTGCCAGAAGGGCCCAGTTTGCTTGGTGGAAGCGGTGGA
This sequence comes from Phyllostomus discolor, assembly GCF_004126475.2. Lineage (NCBI taxonomy): Eukaryota > Metazoa > Chordata > Mammalia > Chiroptera > Phyllostomidae > Phyllostomus > Phyllostomus discolor. The sequence continues at coordinate 38,689,481 of NC_040909.2, read as the reverse complement.
GGGGATTGGGATCTGACAGAGAGCAGAGTGGGCACCACTGTTCCCTCTTGGCCCCTGCCCCCACATACAGTGTCACAACAGTGACTGGGTTGACCTGCCCTCGTGAACACCTAAGGCTCCACCCCTCAAAGTAACAGAAGCGATAAAACAAAAAAACAAAAACAAAAAACAAAAGACCCAAATGGAAGAATGGATCAAAGCTCCACAGCAAATACAAATAAGCGGCCAAGAGATAGCTAGCCTATCAGATGCACAGCACTGGTAATCAGGACGCTCACAGAATTGGTTGAATTTGGTCTCAAATTAGATGAAAAATGAGGGCTAAACTAAGTGAAATGAAGGAAAATGCACAGGGAACCAATAGTGATGAGAAGGAAACTGGGACTCAAATCAATGGAGTGGACCAGAAGGAACAAAGAAACAACCAAACAGAAAGAAGGAATAAACAAGAATTCAAAAAAATGAGGAGAGACTTAGGAACCTCCAGGACATCTTTAAATGTTCCGCATTATAGGGGTACCAGAAGGGGAAGAGGAAGAGCAACAAGTGGAAAAGTTTTTGAACAAATAATAAAGATGAACTAAACTTCCCCAATCTGGCAAAGGAAATAGACTTCCAGGAAGTCCAGGAAGCTCAGAGAGTCCCAAAGAAGTTGGACCCAAGGAGGAACACACCAAGGCACATCAGAATTACATTAGCCAAAATAAAAATGAAGGAGAGAATCCTAGAAGCAGCAAGAGATAAGGAAACAGTAACCTACAAAGGAGTTCTCATAAGAATGTCAGCTGATTTTTCAAAAGAGACTTTACAGGCAAGAAGGGGCTGGAAAGAAGTATTCCAAGTCATGAAAGACAAGGACCTATATCCCAGATTACTCTATCCAGCAAAGCTTTCATTCAGAATGGAAGGGCAGATAGAGTGCTTCTCAGATAAGGTCAAGTTAAAGGAGTTCATCATCACCAAGTCCTTATTTTATGAAATGTTAAAGGGACTTATCTAAGAAAAAGAAGATAGAAAACAGGTACAGTAAAATGACAACAAACTCCCAATGATTAACAACCATACCTAAAACAAAAACAAAAACAAAAACAAACTAAGCAAACAACTAGAACAGGAACATAACCACAGAAATGGAGATCATATGGAGGGTTAGCAACAGGGGAGTGGGGGGGGGGAAGGTACAGAGAATAAGTAGCATAGATGGTAGATAGAAAATAGACAGGGAGAGGGCAAGAACAGTATGGGAAATGTAGAAACCAAAGAACTTACGACACATGGACATGAACTAAAAGGGGGGGAATGTGGGTGGGAGAGGGTGTGCAGGGTGGAGGGGAATGAAGGGGGGGGAAATGGGACAACTGTACTAGCATAATCAATAAAATACATTAAAAAAATAAGAGTTAAATGGATTTAAGTCCTCAACCAGATGACTTCAATGGAGTAAAAATAATAAGCAATCCAAAAATGAACTTAAGAAAACAATTCCATTTAAAATAGCATCAAAAACAATACAATCTTTAGGAATAAACCTAGCCAAGAAAAATACTCATACACCGAAAACTATAAACACTGCTGTAAGAAATTAAGGAACACATGAGTAAAGGCAAAAATATCCTGGCCCTGTCTGGGTAGCTCAGTTGGCAGTGGTCCCCAAACGTTTTGGCACCAGGGACCAGTTTCATGGAGACAATTTTCCACAGTCCAGGGATGGGCAGGGGCAGGCGGGGTACAGGGTTGAGGGGAGACAGGAGGCAGAGCTCAGGTGGTAATGCAAGCGAAGCTTGGCTTGCTCACCCGCTGCTCACCTCCTACTGTACAGCCTGGTTCCTAGCAGGCCTCGGACTGTGAGTTGGGGACACCTGGATTACAATGTCATCCTGATATGCCAAGGTTGTGGGTTTGATTCTGTGCCCTGGTCAGGGCACATATTAAGAAGCAACCAATAAATGAATAAATAAGTGGAACAAAATTGATAATATTCTCTCCCTGTCCCTCTCTCTATTATCCTCTCTCTCTCTCTAAAAATCAATAAATAAAAAATTTAAAAAACAAAAAATATCCCATGTTTGTGGATTAGAAGACTTAATATCGTTAAGATATTCATGCTACTCAAAGCAATCTACAGAGTCAACAAACTCCCTATCAACATCCCAAAAGCATTTTTTACATTAATGAAAAATTCACTCTAAAATTCATATGGAATCTCAAAGGACTACAAATAACAAAAACAATTTTGAAAAAGAGCAAAGTTGGAGGATTAACAATTCTTGATTTCAAAATATATCACATAGCTACAATAATCAAAACAGTGTAGTAAATCACACAATCAACAGAGGAAAAAGGCAACCTACAGAATGAAAGAAAATATTTGCAAATTATGTATCTGATAAATGGTTAATGACCAAAATAGTATATATATGAAGAACTATAATTTTATAACAAAATAACCAACCTGATTTTAAAAATGGGCAAAAAACTAAAACAGACATTCCTCCAAAGATGGTATACAAATGGCCAACAAGCATATGAAAAGACGCTCACCATCAATAAACATCAGATAAATGCATAAAAAACCAAAATGACATCGGTCAAGATGGTGGAGTAGGTAAATTTGGTATTTGCATGCTCCCACAACCACATCAAAATTACAACTCAACTACAGAACAACCATCATTCAGAACCACCTGAAATTCAGCTGAGCAGAAGTCCTATAACAAAGAATATACAGAAGCAATATTGATACTGGTAAAAGGGGGAGACACTCAAAAGGGGCTGGTCAAACCCACATATGGTGGTTAAAAATTGGGAGGGATATCTCAGCTATGGGAGGTCTACACTGAGAAGCCAGGGGTCCTAGTCCCACTCCAGGCCCTTCACCCCAGGATTCCAGTGCTAGGAAGAGAAGTCCCCACAACTTCTGGCTGTGAAAACCAGCGGGAAATTGCAGCTGAGTAAGACAGATGGCTTCTAGAGTCCCAGGTGTTTCTCTTAAAGGGTCTGCACAAATTTACTTGGGCTCACTTGCTCTGAGCTCCAGCTCTGGGGCAGCATACTGAAAGGCACATAAAGGGGGAAAGTGAATTGTCAAGTTAGGGCTGGAAGAATAGCTTTCTCCCCCACATAAGTGCTGGCAGAAGCCACTGTTCTTTTGCTAAGCCCTTCCCCCACAGAACCACCAGGTGGACACCATATCTGAGTCTCCATTAACCTGGCTAACACTGTTCAGCCCACCCTGGTGATTCCCTAAGATCCTGCCCAACCTATCCTGGGGGCCCATCCAAGCTGCTTCCAGTGTCTTTTACATAGAGTCTATCTTGGCTTATCTATGGACTTTCCTAAAATCTCTCAAAGGTTCACAATACCCAAACATGCAGCATCTGGCCTCTGCATGGTACATCTTGCTAAATAGCCCCAAGCCCCACACTAGTGGCAGCCAAACCTGGTTCACAGCTTGGCCTCTCCTGGGCACCTTCAAGCCCACCACAACTAACAGCCACCTACAGATCACTTTGCAGCTCATGCTGGGTAGCTATGGGCAGGGCACAGGCAGTGGCTGACCTTGACCTATACCTTCAGGGAGGCCCCAGAGCCAGTGTGCCTGATGGACAGCTCCACCATGCCAAAGCACCACCCAACAACCTCCACAAGCAGCACACTTAAAGGGTAAGCTAATTAGGCACTAGAGCCCCACTAAATTGAGTCCCCCTCTGTGGGCTCAGACCCAGCACAGCAGATCCTCTGCTAAGGTTGTGGCCAGAACTCACAATCAATCAGCCTGGGGTTAAATCCCTTCAACTGACCTGCCAACAGCAATCAAGACTCAACTACAACAGGAAAGTGCACCCAGCCAACATTGTAGTGGGGGAAGCACACCCAGCTCAGCTGACCACTGGGCCCTACAGGACACCTACTATGTTAGGCCACTCTACCAAGACAAGGAGACATAGCAGCTCTACCTAATACATACAAAAGTAATGTAATTTGTAATGTTAGGCCACTCTACCAAGACAAGGAGACATAGCAGCTCTACCTAATACATACAAAAGTAATGTAATTTGTAATGTTAGGCCACTCTACCAAGACAGGGAGACATAGCAGCTCTACCTAATACATACAAAAGTAATGTAATTTGTAATGTTAGGCCACTCTACCAAGACAAGGAGACATAGCAGCTCTACCTAATACATACAAAACAACACAGGTAGAAAGCCAAACTGAAGAGAAAATGAAATATGTCTCAAATAAAAGAACAGAACAAAACTCCAGAATATGAACTAAACAAAGAGCAATCTACCAGCTACCAGATGCAGAGTTCAAAACACTGGTTCTAAGGATGTTCACTGAATTTAGGGGAAGAGTAGATGAACTTAGTTAAGAACTTCAACAGAGAGACAGGAAACATAAAAATGGAGAGAGGAAAAAATAGAGATCGAAGAGACTACTAGTCAGTAATGAAGAATATAATAACTAAAATGAAGAATATATCTCAGAGAATAACAGGAGAGTAGATAAAGCAGAGGATCAAATCAGAGATTTGGAAGATAAGGAAGCAGAAAACACCCAAATCAGTACAGCAAAAATAAAAAAGAATCCAAAAAAATGTAGATAGTTTAAGTAGACTCTGGGACAACTGCAAGCACACCAACATCCACATCATGGGGGTACCAAAAGGATAAGAAAGTGAGGAACTGAAAACCTATTTGAAAAAATAATGATGGGAAACACCCATTATCTGGTGAAGGAAACAGACATATAAGTTTAGGAGTGCAGAATCCCAAAAAGATGAACCCAAAGAGGGCCACACCGAGATATATCATAGTTAAAATGCAAAAGATTAAAGACAAAGAGACAATCTTAAAAGCAAAAGAAGAAACAGTTACCTACAAGGGAGCTCCCATAAGACTGTCAGCTGACTTATCAACAAAAACTTTGCAGGCAAGAAGGGACTAGCACAATATATTCAAAGTAATGAAAACCAAGGACCTACATTCAAGATTGCTCTACCCTGTAAAGCTATCATTTAAAATTGAAAGACCGAAAAAGAACTTTCCAGACAAGAAGAAGCTAAATGAGTTCATCACCAGCAACTAGTATTAAAAGAAATGTTAATGGGGCTTCTTTAAGAAGAAAAATAAAATAAAAAATATGAATAAATAAAATGATATAAATAAATACCTATCAATCAAATGCTTCATACAAAACACATAGGGTGGCTCATTGGATAAGACACTCGCTTCAGACCAACACACACACAGGGACTGCAAATAAAGGGATGGGAAAAGATATTTCATGCAAATAGAAACAACAACAACAAAAAGCTGGGGTAGCAATACTTATACCAAACAAAATCGACTTTAAAACAAACACTACAACAAGAGACAAAAAAAAGACCCAGCAATTCTACTTCTGGGTATTTACCTGAAGAAACTCAAAACACTAAATGTAGTCCTGGCTGGTGTGGCTCAGTGGATTGAGTGCCGGCCTGCAAAGCAAAGGGTCGCTGGTTCAATTTCCAATCAGGGTACATACCTGGGTTGTGGGCCAGTTCCCCAGTAGGAGGCACATGAGCGGCAACCACATATTGATATTCCCCTCTCTTTCTCCCTTCCTTACCCCTCTCTAAAAAATAAATGAAATATTTATAAAAAATATTTTTAAAAACCCACTAAATTTAGAAGACATATGCATTCATGTGTTCTTTGCAGAATTATTTACAACAGCCAAGATATGGAAGCAACTTAAGTGTCTGTCAACAGGTGACGGATAAAGAAGAAGTGGTACATATATACAAAGGAATATGACTCCACATTTTTAAAAAATGAATGAAATCTTGCAATCTGCAACAACAATGGATTGACCCAGAGGATACTGTGTTGGGTGAAATTAAGTCAAACAGAGAAAGACAAATGTCATATTATTTCATTTATATGTGGAATCTTAAACACAAAATAAATGAACAAGTAGAACAGAAACAGACTCATAGATACAGGGTACATTTTGACAGTTGTTAGAGGGGAGGAGGATTGGGAGAATGAGTGGAAAAGATGAAGAGATTAAGAAGTACAAATTGGTAGTTATAGAACAGGCATGGGAATGTAAAGTACAGCATAGGGAACACAGTTAATAATACTGTAATAGGTATGTATGATGTGAGATAGATGGGTACTAGATTTATTGGGGTGACCACTTTGTAAGTTGTATAAAAGTCTAATCACTGGGTTGTACACCTGAAACTAATATAAGGTTGTATGTCAACTATAATTTAAAAAATAAAAATTATTTTTAAAAATCTGATGTCAACATGTAAAAAAAATGAAATATCACCTCAACCCATTAGAATTGCTATTATTTAAAAAATACAGACAATAAGTGTTGGCAAGGATATAGGGAAATTAAAACCCTTGCATACTGTTGATTGAATTGTAAACAATGCAACTGCTGTGGAAAAATAGTATGGCAGTTCTTCAAAAACTTAAACATAGAAGTACCACATGATCCAGCAATCCCACTTCTGTGCATAGGTCAAAAAGAATTAAAAGCAGGGTCTCAAAGAGATGTCTGCACACCCATGTTCATAGCAGCACTATCCACAATAGCCAAGAGGCAGAAGCAAACCAAGTACCCATCAACAGATAAGTGGATAAACAAAATGTGTTATATACATACAAGGGAATATCGTTTAGTCTTAAAAAGGAAGGAGTTCCCTGCTACAAAATGGATAAACCTTAAGGACATTATGCTAAGTGAAATAAGCCAGTCATAAAAAGACAAATACTGTATGATTCCACTTATATGAGGTAGCTAGGTAAGGTAGTCAAATTCATAGAAACAAAAGTAGAATGGTGGGTTACCAGTGGCTGGGGAAAAGAAGAAAGGGAGAGATCTGTAATGGTTATAGAGTTTCGGATTTGCAAGATGAAAAGTCTGGAGAGCTGTGTTGCACAACCTTATGAATACACTTAACTCTAATAAATTTGTACACTTAAATATATAATTAAGTGGTGGATTTTATGTTATGTGTATTTTACTATGATTTTTCAAAAAGTTAAACTAATCACATTTCTATTTCCAAGCATGCCCCTGGATTCAGCACTGTTTCCTTAACCCACTCCTTTTCTTGCGTTTACACATGGAGATCCACCAACAGCTGTCTTTTTCCAGAAAACTGAAATATTCTCTAAATAATAGAGCATTCTCTCCAGATAGAAATGAAGAGTTTTGACAATGACACATCACTGCAGAGCTTTAAAGACCTAATACCCCCCCAAAATGGCTTATTGCCAAGAATCCTTATAAATGAACAAAGAGCTGCTCCTTTCTGATCTGTGCTTTATAATACCTTACTCATTAGCACACAATATTAAGAAATAATCCTTTAAAATATAATCAAATTCTTTGCCCTCATCTAAATTTTATTTCTCACACCTGGCATTTATAAAAGAACAATAATCACATTAAAAATAACACTAAATGAAGTAATTATAAGTCCAAGTTTTGTTCTCTCAAGCAGTATCCCATGCCATTGTTTACAATGCGCAGAGTATGTTGAACACGAGCATTACCATAGCCAGAGAGGCACAAGGACAACTCTGCCCTCACAGACTACAAAAACCTCTCTATAGAGGCAGTGAAAAATGACATCAAATGATAACACTGGACAAAAGACCCAAAGACCACACATATGAATGGTGAGTAAAGCAAGTAACAAGAGAAGGTTGTTTAGGACTGCCATGTCTTCCTATTGAGAGAACCACTTTAGCATTATGAAATGTCATTCTTTATCTTTAGTATCTAGCCTCAACACCTAACAAATATGATATTAACATAGCTTTATCATCTTTCTTTGGTTTAGTGTTCCATGGTCTTATCTTTTCCTATTTTTTAACTTCTACAATATCTTGCATGTTGGGAAATGTGTTTCTTTTGTCCCATGTTTTCTTTTTCTTTTCTATGAATCAAGCATTTTTAATATTCTATTTTATCTCTTATATTAGTCTATTATACATTTTTCTGTTATTCCTTAGGTTACTGTGCAAATTATAATATACACTGTTAACTTACCAGTGTATACTTTAACGACATTCCGAACAAACCAAGACCTTAGTAACAATTTAACTCTATTAACTTTCCCTTCATCCTTTATGCTATTGTACCTTTTATTTCCACAATGTGTTAAACCTCAGTGATAACCATATTATAATTTTAAAGCTCAATTATTAACTAACCTAGGGAAACATATGAAAAATGTATACAAAGTAAATAAAGTTAAGTAATGTTATTTCAACTAAGTTGATATTTTCTGAATCCCCCACAGATACATATACCTTGGCAGCCAAACAGGTGCTCAGAGTATGCATTAGTGTACAAATTCACAGGCATCCTGCATCTAATTGGCACTCCATGGAACTTACAGCCTCCAGCTTAACAGTATGTAGCTTCTAGGATATCACAGGAACCCTGATGTAGCTCTAGTGGTTATACTGAACAGGAACTTCAACTCTCCCCTCACGCTCTTTTTTAAAAAATTCTCATCTATTCCTGGCTGGTGTAGTTCAGTGGATTGAGCATGGGCCTGTGAACCAAAGGGTTGCTGTTTGATTCCCAGTCAGGGCACATGCCTGGGTTGCAGGCCAGGTTCCCTCACACCTGGTAGGGGGTGTGCAAGAGGCAAGCACATATTAATGTATCTCTCTCTTTTTCCCTCCCTTCCTCTCTCTCTGAAAATAAACAAAATCTTAAAAAAAAAAAAATCTCATCCAAGGATATGTTTTGTAATGCTGAGAGAGAGAGAGAAACACTGATATGAGAAAGAAACATCTATTGGTTGCCTCCTGTGCACACCCCGACTGGGGATCAAGCTGGCAACCTACGTATGTATGTTCCCTGACGAAGAATCAAACCCCCAATATTTCCAAGAATACTGTAGAATGGACTCTTTCATTGGACAGAAGGGTCTATTAACTATATTGTTGATGTCTTTTAAATCATGTTAAATCATATAAAATTACCATTTTTGTAGTCAAAAAACTGTTCAAATATTGGCAATTTCATATGGTTCGATGTTATATTTAAGTGTAAGACTAATAAAAAATCAGTGTTTAGTCAAACTTAATCCAGGCTCCCTTTATCCAAATCAAAAATTGGAAGACTAAGCTTTAATATCTAAAATCAAATTTTAAAAAGATTATTCTGTCCATGACAATCTAGGCCAATAAAAAAAGAATGAAGTCCATGTTTAGCTATTCAGCAAAGAGAATTTGAGACAGAAGATAACTCAAAAGTAATTTTGCTATAGAAATGCTATTCTTTCAGTGGCTATAAGAAGAAACAAATGGATTCTAGTCCTTTGTCTTTTTTCTTTCACAACAGTGGCTCGCTTTATTTCAATAGGCTCTGTATGTGCTGAGGGGAAAAGAGGAATACAAATAAAATTTTCTGTTATTCCTACTTCAGGGACAAAAAAGACTTTAGGGACAAAAAAGTCTATATCAAAAGTCCACGAATTTTCTATTCTAATAAAAGCTTCCTTCGAGGAGAATTAATGGATTAAACATGAAGGACTGAACTTATTATCTTGGCTCTCTACTAAAACTGTATAATGAAAGGTATATATCCACAAAGGCATAGAGAACTTTGGAAAGTGAAAAATAAATGGTCCAGTAATAAATGACTTAAGCTTTCAGTTTTTTTCCAGTCAGATAAGTGCTTGGCAGGGTAGCAATGGTGTGGGGAAATTGATAAGAAGCCAGCCAATTTATGCCAAAACTATACAAAGGTCAGGACTTGGAAGTATCAGGGGCTACTCTAAAAAAAGAGACATAAAGCCTGAAAACAGAAGGAATGGCTCAAGTTCTTAATGAGTAGTTAGATCAGCGTCATTCTTCTAACACACAGCAAGGAGATCAGTCCAGAAGTTGACTTTCTGTGAGACTGAAACCAGGGACCAGAAGGATTCTAGACTGAGAGATTCCAGACATAATTAAGGGGTAGGGTAAAGTCACATCCTGAGGACAGAGAATTAAACTAATAAATGAGAATTTGTCCTCTTCCTCTTAGTCTTCTAGAACACAGACAACCAGCTTTATTACCACCAACATCATTCACCAACCCCCAAGGCCAAGAGCTTGAATAACTCCTCTGGAAAAATTGACAGAAGAAAAGACCTACAGATACTGACAACTGGAAGGGGCCTACAGTCTAGAGGGTCTCTGCCCAACTACTCTACAGTAAAAACCATCAAGCTACAACCCCCCACACCAAGGACAGCTTCCTGCAGCATTTTAAAGCTTCCCTCAAATGTGAAAAGAAAGCCATGGATAGATAAACAGACACTTGAGAAAAGCCTCTATAACAAAAGAGAGAGACTAAAACAAACAGCCAGGAAAAAAGAAACTCCGAAGAGACAGAGACAATATCGAAAACAAAAAAATACATATATCCTCAGAAACAAAAGAAAACAAAATGCATTAAATAAGAAAAGGATGTAAGAAAATTCACAGAAGAGGAAAAAACACTTAGAAATGAAAAATATAATGGAAATATTTACTAGAATGATAAAAATAAGTTTTAAGAAAAGTTCCCAGAAATGAGAATAAAAGACAGAGACAGGGAAGGGAAAAAAAAAAGAAAATTAAACTAAAGGTCATGTTAGGAGATCCAATCTCTGACTAACAACAAGAGAACAGAAATTTGGGGGGGGGGGGGGGGGGGGGGGGGAGGGGGAACTGTGTGCTAACTGTAATTAAAAAAAAAAAAGAAATATAAGTGGGGGAGTAAATTAAATAAATATAAATGAATTACAATTACACAGAATAAAATGGATTAATCTTAGAAACATTTTTGCATAAAAATAAAGTCACAGAAGACTACATAATCTATAGATAAAACCATTTTCTAAAGCTCCTGAAGAAGTAAAACCAACTGTTTTTAAAGTGCACAAGCCCTGACTGGTGTAGCTCAGTGGACTGAGCGTGACCAAAGGGTCGCTGGTTCAATTCCCAGCCAGGGCATATGCCTAGGTTGCAGCAAGATCTCCAGCAGGGGGTGCGCAAGAGGCAACCACACAGTGATGTTTCTCTCGCTCTCTATTTCCCTCCCTTCCCTCTCTCTAAAAATAAAATAAGTAAAATCTTAAAAAAAAAAAGTGAATGAAATGCAAAATTCTGTACACTGGAAGAATCACATACAGGGGTGGGCAAAAATAGGTTTACAGTTGTTCATATGGAAAATATGATTAATAAATAATACAAAAATAAACTATGTTTCATGTACTCACAACTGTAAGCCTACTTTTCCCCACCTCTGGATATAATAATGTTCCCATTCTTGTTTATTGTAGTGCCATAGCATACATAAATAAAATTTATTTTTATATAAATATTATATAATAAAAAATTTGATACAAAACCAGCCTTCTTCCAGTCAGATAAGCACTTGACAGGCTAGTGGGAGGTGGAGAGAAAATAAATTTTGGGGTTTTGATGGAATAAAAATTAATATAATAGTTTTCTAAAACTAATGTTTCCAGATCCAGTCTTCAAGTTTTCCAGATTGAAAGGACCCACAAGTACTCAGCCCAACAAGTGCCAACAAGACTCATACCAAGGCACATAATTGTAAAACCTCAGGACAACACAGCTAATGAGAAGACTTTTTAAAATACTAGAGAGGAAAACAGGTGCTACCCAGAAGATAAGCAATCAGTATGGCACCAAATTTTTCAATAGCGATATTAGCAGCTAGAAATTAAAGACATGATGCTTTACAGAATTCTACAGAAAGACATTTCCAATCTAAAATTCCACACCTGGTCAATGAAGTATTAAAATAATGAAATATTAGAGTAAAATAAAAATATTTTAAAATGGGCATTATCTCCCATGCATCCTTTTTCATAAGCTCCTGGAGAATGTGCTTCATGAAAAGAAAGGAATGAACCAATAGAGAAGATGACATGAAACCAAGGAAACAGAGACCTGGTATTTATTAACAGATGAAGGACTCTCAGGACAAGTGGTATGCAACAGACGCGTGGAGCAATCAATTCAGGCCAAAGGAGAAGTGAGGGCTCCATGAGATGTATCACTAAGAAAAAGATGAAACTGATAAGACCACATGATGTTTCTGAAAGTCTTTATATAATCTTCTGAAAAAGATTTGTAGTTCTTTCAGAATTTGAAGATGACCCAATTATAGCTATATAGAACAATAAAAATTGAGCAATTAACTCCAGAGACAACAGAAATGAATAAAATGGAAAATGTTATCACGATATACTATATGGTGCAAGTTGTAAAGATTTTGCATTGGCATAACATAAACAGTATATTGAAGGTTAACTAAAATTAGTGAGATGTGGGCAGTAGAGATAATAAGAGATCTAAATAATCACCTCCAGCCCCAGCTGGTGTGTCAGTGGATTGAGTGCTGGCCTGTGAAACAAAGGGTTGCCTGTTGATTCTCAGCCAGGGTACATGCCTGAGTTGTGGGCCAGGTCCCCAATAGGGGGTACATGAGAGGCAGCCACACATTGATGTTTCTCTCCCTCACTTTCTCCCTCCCTTCCCCTCTCTCTAAAAATAAGTAAAATCTTTTTTAAAATAATTACCTTCATTGTAAGAAACCAACAGATATCTAAAACAGAAAAATATAGCATACACACAATATTTAGAAAATACTTAGATAGATTCCAGAATAAAAAGTTAAAAGTTTAAATATGGCTTGCTTGAGGGAAGGGGGAAGTAGGATAAAGACTTCAGGTTATTAGAACCTTATAGTAGCTTTTAAAAATGTTTTATAATATGTGACAAACATAAAAATTAAAATAAATTTTCCTTGGGTTAGATATGAAGAAAATACTTGTTTGTCAGAGCTCTGAGAACCCAAGAAGATGGTAAATAGCATGAGTTTATGAAAACTTCACAAAAACTTAAAAATAGAATATTCACAAGCAAGTGGAATGTTTTACACTTCTAATTGTGTTGAAAAGAAAGAGATGACTTCTGAATTCTTAGTTTCAATAATTCTCTAAGGAACTAAGCAAACAGACACATATCTGAAATAATACTAATTCCTTAACTTCTTTGTTCTTGTAGCTTACTGTTGGCCTAATGTCACAATTCAGTCTTCCTTTGTCGGAATGCTTTTCAGAGTTTCCAGCTGTGATTTCAAAAATGGTACTAGGACAATACAGAATTGTGAAGCCACAGACAGTGAATGGTAAGATACAAACAGGAAGAAAAAATCATAAGGGTAAAAATCTTTAACAAGAACAATACAGTATATGTGGAAAATATATATTTAAAATATTCAAATTACACTAAAAGAACGTCTTTTGATATTTTTCATACTGACCATGTAATACTGAGATTTATAATATGTGTGTATTTTGGTCTTCTGTCCTAGCTCCTTTGTCATAGTTCCTAAGATTCCTAAGACTCGGGGGACTTCCGACAAGATGGAGGCATAGGTGGACGCACCGTACCTCCACGCACAACCAAGATTAGAACAACAATTTAGAGCCAGAATAACACCCAGAAATGACAGAGAATTTATCTGAATGGAAGTCGGACAGCCAAGAAGTTGAAGTAGACCCTTTCATCCAGACAGGTAGGAGGGGCTGAGAGGAGGAACGGGTGTGGGTCGTGGCGCGCGGGTTGCGGCACACGGATCGGGGAGAACTGGGCACATAAGGCAACCAGGAGCATGTAAGCCTTCTGGGATGCAGCGGTGGACCCTGAGTACGCAAGCAGCGGCTGGCAGACCCAGTGAGGCGGCATTGTGGACCAGGGCAGAGCGCGCAACCCAGGATCCCATAGAAAGGACTGAGATCCCAGGAGAACGGAGCTACCGCCATTGTTCCCTCCTGCCCCTGCACTCGCCCCCAACCCCACATACAACGTCACAATCTAGCAACTGGGGGGCCCAGCCCAGAGCACAACCTAAGGCTCCGCCCCTCACCGTAACAAGAGCGACCAGACCAAAAAAAAAAAAAAAAAGCGGGGAGAGAGAGAGAGAGAGATGTCTCCAACAGATCAGTCTCCCAGGACTCATCCTTTTGAGCGACCAAGAAATAGCCAATCTATCAGATGCACAGTTCAAAACACTGGTGATCGGGAAGCTCACGAAATTGGTTGATTTTGGGCGCAAATTACATGAAAAGATGCAGGTTACCATAAAAGAGATGAAGGAAGATGCACAGAGAACCAAGAGTGAAGGGAAGGAAACTGGGACTCAAAACAATAGAGTGGACCACAAGGAAGAAAAAAACAACCAAGCAGGAAAGAATGAAGAAATAATAATTCAAAAAAAAAAAAAAACGAGGAAAAGCTTAGGAACCTCCAGGACATCTTTAAACGTTCCAACATCCGAATTATAGGGGTACCAGAAGGGGAAGAGGAAAAGCAACAGATTGAGCACGTATTTGAACAAATAATAAAGGAGAACTTCCCCAATCTGGCAAAGGAAATAGACTTCCAAGAAATCCAGGAAGCTCAGAGAGCCCCAAAGAAGTTGGACCCAAGAAGAAACACACCAAGGCACATCAGAATTACATTAGCCAAAATAAAAATGAAGGAGAGAATCCTAGAAGCAGCAAGAGATAAGGAAACAGTAACCTACAAAAGAGTTCCCATCAGACTGTCAGCTGATTTCTCAAAAGAGACCTTACAGGCAAGAAGGGGCTGGGAAGAAGTATTCCAAGTCATGAAAGACAAGGACCTATATCCCAGACTACTCTATCCAGCAAAGCTTTCATCTAGAATAGAAGGGCAGATAAAGTGCTTTTCAGATAAGGTCAAGTTAAAGTAGTTGATCATCGCCAAGCCCTTATTTTATGAAATGTTAAAGGGACTTATCTAAGAAAAAGAAGATAAAGGAAAAACATGTATAGTAAAAGGACAGCAAACTCACAATGATTAACAACCACACCTAAAGCAAAACCAAAAGAAACTAAGCAAACAACTTGAACGGGAACAGAACCACAGAAACAGAGATCACATGGAGGGTTAGCAACAGGGGAGTGGGAGTAGGAGGGAGGGGGAAAAGGTACAAAGAATAAGTAGCATAGAATGTAGGTTGAAAATAGATAGGGGGAGAATAAGAATAGTATGGGAAATGTAGAAGCTAAAGAACTTATAAGTATGACACATGGACATGACTAAAGGGAAGGATATGGGTGGGAGAGGGTGTACAGGGTGGAGGGGTGTGAAGGGGGGAAAATGGGACAACTGTAATAGCATAATCAATAAAATATATTAAAAAAATGATTCCTAAGACTCATGAAATTTCCTAAGGGGTAAGAACAATAGAGGCATATTTTGTTATAATATTTGAAATATATTCAGAGTATAAAGGTGACATGGTCGTTGCCTTATTCATAACAAATGCCTTTTCAACCACACCTGAATTTACAATAATGAGGCAACTTTTGGAGAGCCCCTAGGTAACCTAAGAATGGGGACTGGTTGCCAAGGGAACCAACCAGGTGATTAGAGGATTGAAACTTTCATTTCTACCTTGCCCCTGGGGAAAGGACAGAGGAACTAGGGATTGCATTCAAATCACCATAGGCCAATGATTCAATCACTCATTAGTAAACATAGCAAAACACTAGAGCTACATACCCTCACAATGATAAAAACAAGAAGTAAAAGTCAAGCTAGTCTTGATTATTGTATCAATACACTAAGGATAAGGATACAGAACTATGAGCAAAAAACAAGGGATACATACCACAAACTAGCATGCAGACCTAAGGCAGGTAATTTACACTGTGGCCTAAATTCCTCTGAGCTACAACGGAAATCATAAAACCTTTATTCCCATTCTCACAACACTAAACATCTGACAATAGATAACTGCCTGAATTACATAGTTATGCAGAGGAATTTAAGCAAGATCACTTAATACACTAAAGTCTTCTGGGCAAACATGCCTAGGAAGGATATGTTAATCTCACAAGTATTTACTGCTTAAGTCTGTGTTTGGTATAACTTATCACAAATTATGTAAGGCCAATGTATGATACCCAAGGAATGTGGAAAATGGAAGGAAACTTAACAAAGAAATATTTCAAGTCATAAATAATCACACTTACAAATAACGAAATTGGGTAACTGTTTTCTTCACTTGTTTTGCATCCTTGTAACAAACAGCAGTTCCAAGGAGTAGAAAATCTGGACGCTGTCATACTTTTGCATAGAAGAAATGTACAGTTGGGCCCTGAACAATCTATAATCACCAAAAACAAATTTAATGTTGGAAAGCCTCTGGTGAGTTTTTTTAAGCCAAAAAACTGTATTTAAGATATTTCACTCTCACACTATGATAAGGTAATTATTTAAATGTGCGTTTGGACAGAAGTAGTGCCCTCAAGACTCGTAGATGGGGCAGGTATTTGAAACAGCCCGGTATGGTGGTTAAAAATTGGGAAGGATAATCTTGACGGCAGAGGTCCCCCCTGAGAAGCCAGGGGTCCCAGCCCTACACCAGGCCCCCACCCAGCCCAGGGTTCCAGTACCAGAAGAAAAGTCCCCATAACTTTTGGCTGTGAAAACCAGTGGAGACTGTGGCTGAGTGAAACAGAGGATTATTACCAGAGTCCCAGGCATTCCTAAGGGAACTACGCATGAACTTACTCGCTAAGGAACGTACTTACTCGGAGCTCCAGCGTTGGGGCAGCAATTCCAAAGGTTGCCAGGGACGGAAGGGGTGTAACTGAATTGTCTGGTTTTGGGGCAAGGGCTGAAGGGGCAGCTTTCTCCCAGACAGATGTGCTGGAAGGAGCCATTCATTATTCCTTTGCTGAGTCATCCCTTCACAGGTGTAGGCGCAGGCGGGTGCCATACCTGAGTCTCCATTAACCTGGCTAACACTGTTCACCCCACCTGGGTGATTCCCTGAGACCTTGCCCCGTCCAACCAGCGGGCCCACCCAAGTGGCTTCCCAGTAGCTTTTCCATCATGTAATGGGCAAATGTGCTGAAAGTCTTCAAAAAAAAAAAAAATTTCACTGAAGCCAAATGCAGTCTTTTGCAATACAATGACAGCTGGTACACTGATACAGATGGGTTCCTAGAACACTCACCTGACATGGGAAGCCTGTACTACAAGGGGCTTGCCCTCCAGAAGATAATTCCGGTTTTCTTTTTTTGGGGGGGTCCCACTTACATGTTCGATTTGTCTAACAGAGGCAACCACAAGTAGAATGGCCTTCTTTGAAAGACTTTGAAAGGCCAGATAACCACTTGGGGTTACACAGCTGAATAAAATGATTATAGAAGTCCCTCCCAACCAAAAATGTGTTAATAAAAGGCTCAGAAAAAAGTGTAACTTTCTCAGGACAATGTTCCAGCAGGGAAAAAATAACCAAAAACACAGAATAATAATTGCTACTAACTGCCAGATGATCTGCCAGTCAAATTACCTAAAAACAAGGATAAATCAGCCGTTCACCTCTCTTTTCCTACTTTATAGCACTATTTGGAGTTGGAGGGTAGGAAGACTGTGGTGACTTCTGGACTCCTAGCAATTTCATTGCAGCCTTTTGAAAACAGATATGGAAAGCAAAGGGAAACTTTTATTTTCTTCTATCTAAACTTCTACTTCATTAATTTCTACTACAAGAATGAGTTTTAGGGTTTCAATCTTGCTTTAATTGTTAAGGCAAAGTATTTAATTTTTTTCTTAGGTGTTTTAGGAAAATTAGTCTATTAGATGTATCTTCCAACCAGTTGACAGGTTACCAACTTTTTGGCCGCCTAGGTCCTTCTAAGATCTTCTACACTCTCTGCCTATATTACACTTTTCCCACTAAATACATGATAAAACTTACAATATTGAGGCATCTCGTCTGTGCTGTAGTAGAATGAGTAAAGAATTTAGACTCAGCCACATACTAGCTCTCTGGTTCTAGGTAAATTTAAAATTTTCCTTAAGCCCTAATTATCTAATTTGTAAAAATGGAGATTAGACCTACCTCAAAAAGCTGACATGAAACTTAAATTACATTACATATACATGCATGTAATACCATAATATCATTCTACGGTACTGAATATATAATGTATGCAAGACATATATGCATGTGTGTGTATGTGCACACATGCATGCATGTCTTGCATATACTACATATTCAGTATCATATAATGATATTGTAACAAATTCACTTCCACAAAACATTCTTGCAAGATTACTACCAACCACGTGGAAAAGATTCTCTGTTATCAAATTAGTCAGTAAAATTCAATATTCTAAAGGCATCTTGGTATTTTATGGCAATAAGAAAAATGATACAGGGATGGTTCTCACCTTTATTCCCCTTTCTTAACTATAATTATGCAACATTATGTTGTGGTCAGTGTGAGACTTTAATCTGAGCTCTCTTTTCCACCCACCCTCAACCTCCTGATGCAGATATAACTCCATGGAGGTTGTTTATTTAACTGGCTACCTCATTAAACAGAAGAGGCCTTGTCTTAGATACTGTAAATAATTATTCCTTTTTCTTACTATTTTGTTTAGATATCAAGAATCCAGAATGTCACTGCTTATATTTTAATGATGAACAGTATTAAAATAACACTAGGGAATCATTACAGTATTTTATTTCCACTGCTACTCCTTGGAAAAAGAGGCCAAGATACTTAAAAAAATAACATAAGAACCACCCCCCCAAAAGAGAAAATAAACCAGAAGTAGTGATAAAATCAGCCTTTGTCACTGCTCTCATTCGAACAAGCTGATCTAGTTACCAATATTTGCAAAAGGGAAAAACTTTCTTTTCCCCTTTTCTTGTCCCCTGACAAAAACGGTGTTCTTCAATCCTTTGAAGTGGTCAACAGGGTAAAGAGGCAAGAATGCTGAACATGTCAGAGGTAACCCAGGGATCCGTGGTATCACTCAAAATCAGCTATATAACCCCAGGCAGGTTTTAACATCTTTGAACCTGTAAAATGAGGAGTTTGATCAGAATTATCTCTCTGAGTTTTTGCTAATCATTTGGCAACAGCCAGTGTTCTACTGGCTGAAAATCATTTGTGTTGCAAGGGACTCATTTTGTAACCCAAGGTTTCCTAATTCTTAGCTTCCTCATTATTGCAATTTTGCAATGTGTCAGGGTTCCTTATCCCAGCAAGATGCTACTACAATAAACAAAATGTATTTGTCGGTTCTTAATAATATTAGACTTAATCTTTGGGTGGAAATATGAATATTTTTACAATCTATAAACCAACAAGTCCTTGTTAATTCTTTCTGCAAAGAGATTTGTCATTAGATTGATTTTAAACATCTAGCATCATTTTATATGTAAAAGGATTCTATTAAAGAAAAAGATATTTCCAAAAACCAACCTATATATAAAATGAAAAATAAATTAATGCACATATACAGATTCTGAAGTATAAAAGTTTGAAAGTGAAATTTAGTCTGCTTCCACTGACAGATAAGATCATAGGTCATGATGATATAACATCAAAATAAGTCAATTTTTAATAGATACTTACTAAATCCAAATTGTGCTAACTTGCCAAAGTCATCTTTCTTGAGATAAAATGATGTACTATGATCTCTGAAAGAAAAAATGAATCTGTTCTAATGATTACCTTGTATAATACGTAACCCTGGTATGTCCTCCTGTCTGTCTATCTTTCTATCTACCTATGAGTCTCTGGAAGCTAACAGTCACAAAACAAGAAGACCCTGTAACACTGTCCTGGTTAAACAAAAGAGTAGACTTTGGATGCCAAATTCTCTCCCCTTACTCCTAAGGGTCAAGGCTACTGATAAAGTACACAGAACAAAAGTATACAAAGGGGAAAGGGGAATTTAGGTCACATACTACATTCCTTTAGAGGTCTAATTATTCTATGGTCTGTATCTATTTTAAAATATAAAGGAAAAGGAAGTTAAATTTAAAAAGTGAACTTGACTTTGTATTATATTCAGCTTTCATCATAAAAACCACTGCCTGGAACAGAAAGAATGTGTAACTCAGATGTTTAAAAAACAACAACAAAACAAAACAACCAAAAACTTTAAGAAGCATCCCTATGATTATCAACTTCACATGACAGATTTAACAATGTCAAGATCACCCTACTTGTACTTTCCATTTTACTCCTAAAACAAGGATAATCATAATATCTTTTGGGCCATAACATATACTTATAGGGCAAGGCAAATGTAGGTACAGTTGTTTGTATGGAAAAATCATACAAAATTAATAAATAATAATACAAGAATAAACTGTGTTCCGCATACTCAGAACTGTAAACATACTTTTGCCCCACCCTGTATATTAAAGTAAACATACATTCTGGACCTCTGAGCTGGGGCCAATAAAAACCTAAAAGTTACATGCTTTGGTAACCAAGTTTTGCTCTATAAAGTACTTTTAATAGAGAAAACTACAAAGCCAAAATATACCTTCATCTCTACTTAGTCCCATTTCCTAGTCTTATATTATTCCCTTGACAGGATATAAAATATTCCCTTGATGTTATCACCTATCTAACTTATTCTAAATATACAGAAAATAAAGATATCTTCTGGTTTTCATTTAAAAAATTACAACTTTTCACCTGTTCTGTGGAACAATGAACGTTTTCTTACTAACTCTCCCAAGGAAATCTTTGGATTTTAACTTTTGTTTACCTTTATTTTTTTATTCTAACAGTGCAGTTAAATCCTACCGATGCTTCTGTTGTTTATTCCACATGCACAGTTTACCAATTCAGTTCAATATTTACAAAGAGCATCTACTACTACAGCAATCTTCACATGTTGTGCCACAAGAATTTTTAAAATATGCAACACCAACTTCTTTTTCCTCAGGCTGTCAAAAATAAATAAATAATTAAAAGACAACAAGGAACACCACAATAGCTATCCACTGTGAATGAATCAAAACTATACCTTTTTTTTGGTCAGATTGTCCAAAAAAAAAAAGGTAATTTTTTGGTGTGCTGCAGAATTTTAGTAATTTGTTTATGTGGGCCATAAAATGAAAAAGGCTGAAAATCTGGTACTACTATACCACAGTCACTGTACTCAATCCAGTCCATATTCTCCTGTACTAGTTACTTCTCAAATTATAATCCCCTATTTATCAACGTTCTGTTAGTAGGGCTGTCATAGCCTCCCTTCTGCCTACTGATTCTGGCCTATGGCACCACCTGGTGGTCAGAGACAGGAACTATCCTTCCTACCACTTTATTTCTTCCCTCTTGGGAGAACAGTACTCATGAGCTTTCTGGTTTTGTTCACAGATCAACTAATTCAATCTTAGAACTTTCTCTTTCATTTGAACAAAGCAGGATACCATCTTGCTGTGATTTACCATGGAGGGCAGAGTCCCTCATTTATAAACTCTAGGTAATCCACAAACTCTAAGACTACAAATTATTTGTTACTGAGTAAGAATAGAAAGAATGGCCGGTGTGGTTCAGATGGCTGGGCACCATCCCACAAAGTGAAAGGTCATTGGTTCAAATCCCAGTCAGGGTGCATGCCTGGGCTGTGAATTAGGTTCCTGGTCAGGGTGCATGCCAGAGGCAATCGATTGATGTTTCCCTCTCGTATTAATGTTTCTCTCCCTCTCTTTAAAAATAAATAAATAAAATCTTACAAGAAGGAGCAGGGGAAGAAGAAGAAAGAGTGGGTTTTTGAGAGATACTTCAAAGATGAACTCCAGACAGCAGCAGGCACAAAGCTCTGTGTGCCTTTTCCAGTGCTGGCTTTACGTGGGAAGTCCTTCCAAGCAGGCCTGGCTCAATTCCACTTTGTGAAGATTACAGGCCAGTGGAAACAGTAGTCCGAAGTTCCTCCCACACCTGCTTCTGGAGCGCCAGCCTGGAGATAAAGCAAGCAGCCGATGCCGTGTTGCACAGGACCTCCAGTGCACGAGAAAGTTGACAGGTTGTGCCTTTCCCATCTCCTGCCCACAGCTAATCCAATTCGGCTGTGTGGAAAATTCACGTGCAGACCTGGAAACCATGATTCTATCAAGTGTGATTCAGCCTATTCGGTGTAAAATCATCCTAACATTTGGGCTCTTAGCCACCAAAAGTGAGAATTTTGGTGAAGAATAATCCTACTTCCTTTCTACCCTACCTGCCTTTTTTCTCTAACTTCCAACCCTTTCTTCTTTTCTCTTAATTTCCAGATTCAGCCAAACATTACAAAAAAAAAATTCCCTCGGTCCAAACTGCAAATAACCCACAAAACTTCCCTAAATGCAGCCTAATAAAGGTATTCTCCTTTTTCTAAATTTATAAACAAACAAAAAAGGACGTGGTGGGCTCTGAGGTGATAGTAGCCTTAACAGGGTACCAGGATCACTAATGTCAACCTTTCCTTTAAGCTTCCAAAGTTTGCATATATCTTCTCATTTCCCTCTAATTACACTTATTTCTTTCCTTTAGAATTCATAGCAAAAAAATTCATTCATTGTTACTATTTTATAAAATAAGACTACTAAACAGCATTGATTGGTATTATATTACTGTATAGTTAGCACTGTAATTGTGAAATAATGTATAGTATTTTGGAGGAATGGAATTTTGGGCCTAGCCTGGGAACCTATAAACCATTTCTAACAGTGAAATTCAAAACGTCTTTTCCCATAGAAATAAACAATTGAATGTTCTTTTATACGTTGGTGGATGATTCTACTACATGACAGTAACTTAGCTCAGCTCTCTAGTACCTTAACTGTTTTTTCCTATTTTATTCCATTTTGAACATAACTCTTAAAAAAAATCAAATGTATTTTCAATATATAAACCCCTTTTAAACATCTGTAATGAGGGCTCCCTACATCCGATCACATCATACAAATTAATTTCACATTCCAAATGCTAAATCAAAGACACTGCAAACTAACTGAAATTTTAATAAACAGCTATATATAATCATATACTATTCCAATTTCATTTTTCATTACTTCCTCTAATTTCTTACTAGTCCTCATACTGGTTAGGCTCGATGGTTCTATGTGAGATATGAATAAAGGTAACTAGCACAAGGTCCTAGCTCTCCGGGGGCTCACAACTGGGGTTTTCTTTTGTTTTTGTTTGTTTTTAATGCAAATATCAGCTATTTTTAAACTTGACATTTGCATGTATTGTACTGTCTTATGATGATGAAGATCTGCACTGCCTGTGCCTCATCGTCCTTCCAAGGAGCATATTCTCTACAAAGCCCCTGCTAATAACTTGACCTACTTGGCTCTCCCTTTCCTGAACTGCTTCTGCCCTTCATTTCACTAACATCTGATTACATTTTGTTCTCTAGCAAAGCTTTTAACTGCTACGAATGGATTATAAGTGTGCTATAGACATCGATCATCTCAGCCCTCCAGGTAGCTGAGCAGAGCCTGGGGTGACGGGAACGACTTACCTGATTGTGAACATAATCATCACTTTACCCTGCTATGCTGTACAGATATTTTAATTTTCTATGTGTGTCATGAAAAAGACTGGGAAGTACAGCAAGTTTAATTTGTGGAATTTTCAAATTAGAAGTAACATTAAATACTATTTAGTACAATGACCTCATCTTGAAGGAAATGAAATCTAAAGAATTTAATTTGTTTAAGGTCACCCTGATATTTAATAACAGATATAAGACATTCTTAGAATCTAAAACTGCAGGCTTCTGGATTCTGGGCTTCATTATACCACACTGCTTCTTTAATTGCCACTTAGGTAAATCCTGCCACCCTGACAAGACTGTAAGGTCTTTGAGAATAAGGCTGTAACATAATTTATATGCAGCTCTTATCTAAAACTGAGGTGGGCAAAGTATGGACTACAGCTCAGATACTGTCCACCACAGCTAAACCCAGGGCAGCTGGGTTTACATCGTGAGCAGCTGCTTTCATGCTTTTGATGAAGAACCGAGTAGCTGCGAGAGATCTTATGGTCAAAAATATTTACTATTGCTATTTACAGAAAAGGTTTGCAAATCCCCGACCTAAAACAATGCTAGATCAAACATTTAGTAAACATTTTAACACATGTGTGAACAAACACTGGGGAAAACATTTCTGGTCCCATGTGATTCATAAAAGACATAACAGAAGAACAGGTAAACTGAGATACTGCCGTGAAAGCTTTCGGTACACTTAACCAGGTTTGCACTTTCATTTGTACCAATTTTTCATATTCCACATCAGACTCAAAGAACATGGTTGGCAGGAACAATAAAGATCACATAGGTAGTTACATGATTTGCCTAAAATCATTCAGCTAGTAAAGGTAAATCCAGAACAGAACCCTTTTTAAAAAACAAAACTGTTTTCCATTATAATCAAACCAATTTTAGTGAAACAATTTTTTTCCACTCTTTGAGGGTGAGTTATAAAATTTGACTTTATAATGTTACAAGTAATCTGAGTGTTTAAAAGTTTGATTCACCATAAAACCACAATTCTAATATTGTACAACCCTAAGGAAACCAAACCTACTCTAAATTCACAGATCTCCCTTCTCCTCTAATTCTATCATACATGTCTTCCCTTGACGTTATCACTGTATTTTTAAACACTAACACTATCCTAATACTGTGGCACATTTACATACTACATTGACATTTTCAAAGCTTTTACCTTAAATAATCTCAATTTTACCATGAAATATACTCTTGACTTCTGGACGACTATGAATCTTACTGCTTCAAAACATGGCCTACTTCTAACCTATTTTCGTAAAAACATGTATTCAATAGCAACCTCAAGTTTATATCTTAAGATTCTTTCACTGAGCCTCTGTTGCAATAACTTAGTAGTTCTTCTAAGCATAAACATGCTGCTGCATAAAATCTGTATCAAGGCTTACCCTGGCTGGTGTGGCTCAGTGGACTGAGTGGTGGCCTGTGAACCAAGGGGCTTCCGGTTCGATTCCCAGTCAGGGCATATGCCTGGGTTGTGGGCCAGGTCCCCAGTTGGGGGCATACAAGAGACAACCACACACTGATGTCTGTCTCTCTCTCTCTCAAAAAAATAAACAAAATCTTTATCAAGGTTTAGGATTCTTTTCCTCATAGAGGACCCCTTTCTTGGTGCAATATACTGTTATACTGCTAATAAATTCCACATGCCTTCTGGGGAAATCCTATCAGGACCTCTGATCACTCAAACTGACCACTGTCAATTTCTTGTTTTGATCTCTTTGTTTGAAATCTCCGATTTAAGGCTACTAAGACCCTGGTTTCAGTCATCATCACTTCTTGCCTAGATTCTGCAAGACTCTTAACTGGTTGCTCAACAGCCAGAGTGATCCTCTTAAAAAACAAGTGACATGTCACTTCTATGCTGAAAACCTCAATGACCCCCATCTCATTCAGAGTACAGCCAAAGTCCTTACAATGCCCGTGGAGCCATACCTGATCTGGCTACTTGTGACCCCTCATCTCATCTCTAACTACAGTACAGCAGTCCCCCCTTACCTATGGTTTTGCTTTTCACAGTTTCAGCTACCCCTCAGTCAACAGAGGTCCAAAAATATTAAATGGAAAATTCCAGAAATAAACAATGCTTAGTCCTGGCTAGGTGGCTCAGTTCATTGCAATATCATCCAATACAACAAAAAGGTTGTGGGTTCAATCCCCGTTCAAGGCACATGAGTGGGTTGCAGGTTTGATCCCCAGTTGAGGTGCGTAAGGGAGGCAGCCGACAGATGTTTTCCTCTCACATTGATGTCTCTGCCCCCGTCCACCATATTCCCTTTCCTCTGTCTCTCTAAAATCAATAACAACATATCCTTGGATGAGGAGTAAAAAAAAAAACAACAATGCTTAAATTTTAAGTTGTACACCATTCTGAGTGTAGCATGATGAAATCATTAGATCAATAACAGCCTAACGTCAGGTCACAATGCCTCTATCATTCACTTCACTTCACCCCATCATATAGGAGTTTTTAAATCATTTCACATCAACACAAGGAGAGGAGTGAATACAGTGCAATAAGATATTTTGAGAGACCACATTCACATAACTTTCATTATAATATATTGTTGTAACTGGTCTATTTTACTATTAGTCATTGTTACACTAATAATCTCATTGTGTCCAATTTATAAATTAAACTTTATCATAGGTATGTATAGGGAAAAACATAGTATATGAGTAATATATGGTTTGCTACTATCCATGGTTTCAAGGTGTCCATGGGGGTAAGGGGGTCTCAGAACATACCTCACTCTATTTTTTTTAATTTTTCCATAGTAATTATCACCTTCCAATATAACATACAACTTATTTGTTGTTATTGTTTCTGCCCATGAGCGCAAAAATTTTTGCCTGTTTTGTTTTCTGATGTATCCTATCTAGCTAGAACACTGCCTAGTACTTAAAAGGTATTTAATAAATATTGATGAATGATTGAAGGAATGTTACTCCATTTCAAAAATTTATCCATGTACATTCTCAAACTCACTAATTAGACATCCTTTCTTACTTCCTATGTCTCCTACTCTCACTAATTCACTGAAAAAAAATAAACCAAAGGCAAAAAGTATTAGGTATGGGGACTTCAAATATGATTAAGAGACAACCCTTGCCCTTACGTAATTCTCTCCATTTCCACCATCACTTCTCCTGATCCAAATTGGGACTTGATCTCACCTGTACTGATATGACAGCCTTCTGACTCAACTACCTGCGTTCGATCTGAACCGACTCCAGTCCATTCTCTATGCTATAAGCGTAGTGATACTTTATAATCACAAAGTTAGTATTTCCCCCCTTGCTTAAACCGCTTTGATGGTAATCATTCCTCACAGATGGAGAAAAAATCCTTTATACTGCCTGCAAACCTTTGATATGCTTCCTATGTATCTCTCCAGACTTAACTGGTGTATACTTACACACACACCCACCTGCCAGTCTACCCCTCAACTTGGAAAACTACCTCCCATCTTAGGGCCTTCCAACATGCAGTTCTCTTTCTATCATCTAATTACCTAAGCTTATCATTTAGATCTCTGTCACTTCCTCAGGGAAGACTACCCTAACTTCCTTAACTAGATCAAATGTCCCTATAAAAGGCTCCAGTAGCACTTGTCACAGCTGGAAAATTTAGATTTGTTCAAATGACTGTTTCTTTAACACAGGTTCCCATCTGATTACAAACTCCATGAGAGTAAGGATCATATCCGGTTTTGTTCATCAGGTATCTGCAATGACTAGCATTATCAAATACTCAATATATATTGGCTGAATAAATGAATGAAAGCATAGACCAAAATATGGAAATGTGAAAAGAGGAAGAATAAAAAACGTGGAAAATAAGTGTTAGTTGCTATATAAGGGAGAAAGTGGCACAAGGTAGAGAAGTCCATAAAGGCTAAGTCATGGAAGGCCTTGCATGTCATTTAAAGGAACTTTCTTTACTCCCCAGTTGATGATGGAGCCAGTGAATGGTTTTTAAGCCATGGAAAAGTATAATTATTTTGTATTTTAGATAGTTCTCAGCATGAAGGATTTAAAATGGCAATGAGATGAATAAAGGCCCAAACTAGGACACCAATTTTAAAATGGAGAATAAGGCAACCTTGGGGATCATGGACGTGAAAAGTGGAAGGTGTCAGGGAAAATCTCAGGCTGCCAGCCTGGATGACTGGTGGCTCCAGAGAGTCATATCTAGTGATTCTCAAACTCATGGGCTGACTGCACTGGAATCATCTGAGGCCTTGATTAAAAATACATATTTCTAGCCCTGGTCAGGTGGCTCAGTTGGTAGGAGTATTGTTCCATAACACCAAAAGGCTGTAGGTTCAATCCCCAGTCAGGGCACATACCTAGGTTGTGGGTTCAACCCCGGGGTCAGGGCACGTAATGGGGAACAGATTGATGTTTTCTCTTTCTCCCTTCCTCTTTTTTCTTAAATCCTCAAGTGAGGATTTTAAAAAATTACTGCCTATATTTTTAAAAAATACATATTTCTAGCCCTTGCCAGGTAGCTCAATTGGTTGAAGTGTTTTTCCCATTCACCAAGGTTGTAGGTTCAATTCCTGGTCAGGGCACATACAAGAATCAACCAACAAATGCCTAAATAAGTGGAACAACAAATTGATGTTTCTCTTTCTCTCTACCCACCCCCTCAAATCAATTTAAAAAACTAAGATTAAAAATTACATTTCTGGATTCCATATCAGACCTTCTAAATCAGAAATTCTGGGGTGGGGCATGCAAAGCTTGTTTTCAACTGTTGTGCTAAATGATTTCTGCTGTATTCACTCAAATTTAAAAACAACTGAGATAGAGAATGTACTAGAAGACATTACAAGAGATGATAATGAGTTTAAATTTGGAAACGGTGAGTATGAATGCCTATGCAGACAATCAAAAGATAGTTACCCAATTCTGAGGATCATAGGATTGACTGGTCAGGCTGGAGATCAAAATTTGGTGGAAGCGAAAGTAGGATAACATTTAAGATCACAAAGGAGTAAAAAGAGTGGTATGGGCTATGGTTAAAACTCCAAAGAGCACAACACTTAAGTTGTCAACAGAGAAGATGATTTGTTCATTATTCAATAAATACCCTAATATGTTTTGGTTTTGTTTTTTGCATAAGGTATTTGTGTGCAAAATGTTGTCCTGGTAGGTGATGGGAAGACTATAAAGCTAATACATGGCACCAGTCTTGCAAGCCCTATGGAACAGTTCAAGGCCTCTCAATACATCTGCCAAAATGTCAAAGTGTATTTATGGACTTATCATTTAAGTCCATAAATACACTTTGAAAAAGTATAAGTTTACTAAGAAAACACTAATTAGTTTCATTCCCGAAGTCTTCAACTTAAGACTATACACTTACTCCCTATTACCCACAACAACATCCTGAAGCCCCTCCTTCAAAACTTTCAAAGATTCCTCTGAACAAAATTAATTACTCCTAAATACATTCTTATGTCTGTGGCACTTATCACATTCCATCCTGTATAATATTGCAAACAGTGCTGTAGAAAGAGAAGCAGCCTACAGAAATCAAAAGCTTCATCCCTTATTTATAAGTTGTATGATGCTGACATCACTCATGTTTCCTAGTTTGTGAAATAATGACAATAAGAACCTTCCTTGCCATCTTATAGAATTATCAAGATCAAGTAAAATAATTCATGTTAAACTGCTTTATCAAAATTCTCGTGTTATTTTCTCTATGTGCATCTTTCCTACTAGCTTAAAAATCTTAAGAACTAGGTTCAAGTGTTATGAACCTATATGCCTGCCACAGCATTTTTCAGGATATCCTGCATATAACAGGCACTCATAAGTTTAGTCAAATATGTTGAACAGATGATATGAGATGAAAAAGAGAGGCAAATTTATGCCCTACCTCATTCCAAAAAGGATCCAAGGCAGGCTGATATGCATGCATGCTTCTTTGACCACTCTAACACCCCAATAAATTTTCCTGGCTCATATCATTCCCCTTTCTGAAGCAACCCCTTCTTCTACCCCTCACATCTCACATGTTGGTGTTCTATTTCTCCTGCAAGACTCGAATCAAAGCACCCATCTCTCCTAACTTTTTATTCACTTCAACCCAGAATGATCTTTCTCTTCTCAACTTGTTTGTACCATTTATCATATACATAGTTTTATATTGCTTGCCATATCACTAACTAGACTGTAAGTTCACTGAGTCTAGGATTAGAGTTTTCAGATACCCTGGAGAACTTTCAATATGAACAGTAAGTATAATAGAAACAATGTTATGTGGTGGTCATTTTTAAAAATCTGACAGAAGGATCTAAAATAAGAACATATTACGTGTGAAATGCTAACCCTCAATTTTCATAAATTAAATGCCAATAGCTGATTGTTCTATCATTTTATACATACAAATGAAACTGTTAACATTTTAAAGTCCAGAATGAAAAACATATACTATTTCCTGTACATTCTTTGTATGTCGCAAGTACTTAGACCAATGTCCACTTTATAAAAATGAAGACACATTGTCATAGTAGGTAAGAGTACTTTCTGAATCAGATAGTAACTAGCATATAGTAGTTATTAAAACCTAGATAATCAAAATAAATATGGCCTAGACTTATTACTTCTGTTCTGAAACAATCTAGTTGGGAAACACACTAGCTGGGAAACCATGGGCATACTTAACTTCTCTCTGCCCTTGCTATTTCACCAATAAAAAAGAGAAAATACAAAAAATAGGGCTATTCTAGAATTAGTGAGAAAGTTGCATAATGCATTTAAACACAACACTACTGGCCATATAAGTAGCTATCATTTTCATCACTACCAACTAAGTACTCTTAAATATCTCTTGATTAATATTTCATATACTGTTTTATGGAAAGGAAATTACATCAGAAATTTAAATATTTTCATTCTCCATCTCCAACTCAATATATAAAAATGGTTAACACATTATGGTATTATAACAAAATATACTGTAATATTATGCAATCAGTAAAATTCTATAAAGAATATCTATGAATATCTAAAATTTCTCATGATAGAATTTTAATTAAAAAAATACAAAGTTGTGCATTTAATAATATCCTGGTTTATTTTAAATGTTAATCTTAATAAAACTAAAGAAAAATAACTTTAAATTTTCTTCTACATATTTTCATATATAAGTAATATATTGAATGAAAAACACACCAAAATATTGGCAGTAATTATTTTTATTTTTTTCTTCTTTTACTTTTCTGTATTTTCAAAGTTTTCTGCACTGAGCATACTTCTTTCAAATTCAAAACATTTTAACTTTTTAACTTTCATATCAAAAAGTATTTATAGAAAAAAAATCTGCCTTTGTGAATTTAACGATGATCCTTTAGCCCTGGCTGGTATGGCTCAGTGGACTGAGTGCCAGTGTGCAAACCAAAGGGTTGCTGGTTCAATTCCTACTCAAGGCACATGCCTGGGTTGCAGGCCAGATCCCCAGAAGTGAGCGTGTGAGAGGCAACCACATATTGATGTTTCCCTTTCTTTCTCCCTCCCTTTCCCTCTCTAAAAATAAATAAATAAAATCTGTGTAAAAATAATAAATATGATCCTTTAAATGATGTAATTTGGCCTCAGATATATATGACATCTATTTATTAAGTACATATATGAACGTTTACTGTAAGAAATGAAAACACTTTAATACAAGTACTGCAGCAGACTGGATGCATCAATAAGATTTTTCTGTGGGGAAAAAACCTGACATTAGTAAACCTGAAAAGGAAGGAAATGCTGAACCTTTGTGTTCAACCAGGTCCCTTTCTATCATTAGGTCAAAGCCATGCTTTGCACATATTAGGCACAAATAAATATTTGCCAAATCTGTAATTTTTAAAAATGGGATCTAACTTAAGGGCCAAGAATTTACTCTAAAAGCTAGACTGGTTATGTGGCAGAGGCAAAAGCAGGTGGCTTTCAAACACAGAGGATACATTGGAAAAAATCAACTGAACATTAGTCTTAGGGTTTTGTGTGTACAAGGGCACAAACACAGACAAGTCTGTAAAATGCTACTAACCAAATGGTATAGAAATAGCAGTATTCTTAAATGTTTATTACCAGCATTAAAACATTTTCATCCTCAGCCTTTTGAGTTAAAGGAAAAAGATATTAAAATAGAAGAGTCAATATTTAGAATTTGAAACAATCTCACATACTAAGATACAGCAGAGTAGATGCTCTCTAGACTAATCTTCACTTAACCGACTTGCCACATTATTCTTACACTCTCCATTTGCTCTGAAAGACATGTGGACTTCATGTCCATAGGACAATTAATGTTCACAGCTAGTGCTTCCACATACATCTTGCTCCCACATCAGTTTTTTAGTAATATTCATTATAATCAAAGTTTAAATAAATAAAATACTATATAAACCAATCAGATCAAGTACAAACAGGGCTACTATATCTATGAAAACTAAGTTAAGTAGTTTGAAAAGACTCGATAAAGGCATGTTATTTTTAAGAACAATTAACTTAAGGTGAGTTAGGCATTTCAAGAGATTATTAAAATCTAAGATCCTACCCCATATTGCTTCATAAGTGTCATTAGGTTATCACTCCACTTTATAAAAATTAAAACTAGAAACTGCAGTCCATGCAACGAGTACAAGAAAGGTACAGAAGTTCAATTAGCATATTAAAAATGAAAAACCTTACTTTTAAGTCAGATAAAATACTCAAAGTATATATTGTTTGACTTTTTGATAGTTTTTGTAATAATAAAAACTTTAACTGACTTTTTGATTAACTGAAACTATTTGGTATCAAATTATGTTGGCTAAGAAGGTAAGTATAGTACTTAGGTCCTAGCAATGAACCTAACCTAACAAAGAGAATATCATCTAAATGTTTCTAAGAAGCAAACCAAAACATAGTGCCTTCTATACCTAGACTTGTCAAATTTTATAAATCAGAATTGGTGCTATACTATACTCTGATTCTTACACATGAATAACGTGAGCTTTATTTCCCAGACTGATAATTATAAATAAAAATCAATAAAACTCTAAGAACTAGGTTCTTCATATTTAATGTTATTAAACAAACAGCAAACTTTGCATAAATGATTACTCTAATTCAGAAGATCTCTGTCAGATAATTTAAACATCTAAGAAAAATTCACATCAATTCTTAGAAATAATCTCTTTTAAATCACTAGCCAATCTTTATAAACTACATTTAAAAATGCTGCCCATAATCTTTCCATGTCATTAGAGAAACACAAATATAAAACCCCAAAGCAATATCACTACACACGCATTAGAATGGCTAAGTTTAAAAATAATGGCACTACCAAATACTGATAAGGATGAAAAAACTGAAATTTTCATACACTGCTGGTAGAAATGCAACATGGTGTAGTCACTTTACAAGTTAAACATGTACTGGCAGGGCTCCTAAAATCCTTGGAATCTGCAGAATGTAAATGTAAGAGTAACTTCTATATGCTAGTGAGATGATTTCACATGGGTACTAGTAGCCAGAAAGACCAAGGCATGATTAGAGGGATGGTCATCCCTACTCCCAACTTCTGGGACAGGGGATTTGGAAATCTAAGCTAATCACCAATGGGCAATGATTTAATCAACCAGGCCTATGTAATGAGGCTGCCACATAAAACTCCTCAATGTCCGGGTTCGGAGAGTTTCCAGGTTAGTGAACACATGTGCCCAGAGGACACAGAACCTGTGCACCACCAACCTCCTCCCTTCCCTACTCTTTGTCCTCTTCCTTTTAACTATTCCTGAGTTGCATCCTTTATAATAAACCTGTAAAAGAAGTAAAGTGTCTTCCTGGGTTCTGTGAGCCATTCTAGCAAATTACCAACCTGAGGAGGAAGTCATGAAAACACATGATACATAGCTGTTGGTCAGAGGTACAGGTGGCAACATGGGACTTGTGACTGATGCCTGAAGTGGAAGCAGTCTTGTGGGACTGAGTCCTTAGCCTGTGGGATCTATGTTAACTCCAGGTAGTTACTGTCAGAACTGAATTATGGGACACCAAGTTGGTGTCACAACTGGCTGCTGGTGTAAAAAAACCCTACACATTTGGTGTCAAAACTGTTGTGGGTAAAAACAGTAGATACATTTACCATATAACTCAAAGAAATGAAAATGTCTATAAGACCTATATACAAAATTTCATAGCAGCTAAATTTATAATAGCCAGAAAACAAAAATAATCCAAACCACCACCAACTGGTGAATGGATAAACAAGTAGATACACAATGGAATACTACTCAGCAATAAAAAAGGAATAGTGTAACAATATGGGTGAACAACAGAAATGACTATACTGTGCGATCCCATTTATATTAAGTTCTAGAAAAGGCAAAACAATATTGATAGGAAAGCCAGTAAGCGGCTGTCAAAGGCTAAGGGTTGGAAAAGAGGACTAACTGCTACAAAGGGGCATGAGAAATAATTCTGGGGTATGATAATGTTCTATATCATGATTGTTTTACATGACTATACATTTTTCAAAACTAATCAAATTACACATTTAAAATTATTGAGTTTTACTGTATGTCAGTAAAGTTGACAAACAGCATTAAAGAAACAATTTTAGGAAAAAGTGTTCACCTTTGGCTCTCTTTCTATAAAATTTTCTAAAACAAACAATATGTAAGTGCATAAAATATACTTTACTTATATTTTTTAACATAAAAGTTTATAATCCCAGAATTACTTAATGTTCTCTGGTAAGGATTAAGCAAATAATATAGTTGCATTGTTAGTTTTTATTGCCAACCAGATTATGCAAACCATGATCAAATGTCCTTTTTATTTCAAAGATTCCCATTACACACATAAATACATGCTACTTTTCCTCATTTATACTTTTAAATTTTAATTATGTGAATCATTAATCTGATGATTCTGTTATTCTAGTGAATCTGTTACTCTGACAGGTTTAATTTCTTAAAGTCATTTACTGTCCATTACCTGTTTATTTTTAAAGTCACAATTAGGTAGTAGAAGTTTAAAACTAGATTCAATACCCAGGTTCAATACTAGATTCAATACTAGATTAAATTTCCAGGCTAAAATTCCAATGAAATAACTTACGTGTGACAGAACTGACATAGAACGAAAGTGACTGACTAGCATACAAACCTCAAGGAATACATAAAATAAAGCCAAAAGATAGCAAGGCGGTGACTTACAGGGCAGACCTGGCCCACAAATGTGTTCTGTGTGACTTGTATAACATAATATATTAAAAATCAAAGAGGTTACTCACCTAAGCTTTCAAGTTTCTCTTGAAAAATTAGAAGCCCTGGCAAGACTGGACTCACAATCCTAAATTACAACAATCAGCTAAAGCTAAGAAGACACTGTCCCTTTAGACAAGGCACGGACTCTTCTGTTTCTCCAAGACCCATTACACTTGAGTTTATTTGTTTTTACTTCCTGCCTGGCTACATGTACCTGAGTTTTCAAACCCTAACAGAACTATTTCTTCTTTGTGCTTTAACTAACTATAACTGAGAGGTGAGAGTTATATGGAAAGAGTTCTCCCTAAATTTGTTATGCCTAGTTCTCCTATCAAGGCAAACCCCACAATAACTGTTTAGAAGTAAATTAAAAGAATGGATATATACTCTATTGCAGAAAGCAAAATGTATATTGAATGGTACAGTGTGTATGAAAATTATAAGCAATTTATATTTCCACACTAGGCAGACACACCCAGATTCTAGAACTTGAGCCATCACCTTCATTAAGGTAAGAAAGCCAATTCATGTGTAAAACCAAAACAACAGTAAACAAAGCGCCTTGTTCCTCTGATAAAATTGAGAGTTTAAGACATAAAGAGCACATAAAGAATGTTGAAGGTTTTAGCAAAGGGGTAAAATAAAAGATAGCAATATATTAGGAAGCAAATAGAAATATAATTATATTAGCTGCCATAATTATTCAGCCCCTTTATTTAACAAAAATGGAAACTATATTTTACCACAACTTTTTTGAGGTATCTCTTGCAGAGATCTCTCTTTTTAGTTACCAAAGAAAAAAACTGAAGAATCCTAGAAACAAAGAACAGTACGTTAACAGGAAAAGAAACTCTAACAGACTTACCCGCTCTGGAGGTGCCTCATCCCCTGGCAGACATGCAGCAGCAGCAGCAGCAGCACAAGCTATTTCCATCACAGCAGAGCTGGTTGGAGCATCAGTAGTAGATGAAGACCTGGGTCGGCCAGACTGCATAACAGGTGCCATCTCCTGGCCAGATTTCCTGTTGATTTGGGGACTTCCCTTTGGGGCCTCTGGCTTGCCCCGCCTACTATGCAAGCTCGTCCCTCTCTTCATCTTGGGCGGCACTCGGATCTGCTGCAGGACACGATTCAGAGCTGTGGGGTGGGTGGGGACACCATCAATCTCAGCACAAGCGTTCTGGCTTTCCAGATCCATTTCAGGTTCTGGATCTGCCTGAATTTGTTGCACATCGTGTGGAGACACTGATGACCTCCTGCGCTGGTGCTGGAAGAGATGCTTCAAGCCTTGGCCAATCACATTAATGTTCTCCAAAGCATTGTGGGTCATTTTAGACAACTTTTGTTCTGATTCTGTCTGCTTTCTGGCCTCTGCATCTTGGGATTTGCCTTCAGGATCAGGGTCCTCATAAAATTGTTCACTGCCCGAAGGCTCCATCAGTAGACTTAATAAGCTTATTTGCAAACTCAAAAAATTTTAAACACAGCAAGACTGTCAAATTAGGTAGACATTTGCTTCAATAGTAACTACACATGCGGCTGTGAGACGGAGGCTTCATGCCTATCTAATGTTAAAAAACAAAAACAAAAACAAAAAAAAAAAACAAAAAAAAACCTCAGATTATAAATCCATGCAGAAACTCCAGTGTAAAAACAAAGAAAAACATGCCACTAGCCAAACAAATAGTCACTATCATTAAGCAATCTTTAATCAGAGGATTAAAGAACAGTTTCCTAGATAGTGGATAATGATTATTTCCTAGAACAGGAGAAAAAAAACTCCAAAACAAGTACATAGGAAATGAAAACAGCAATGTTTAAAAAAAAATCCCTACAAGTTTCAATGTATGAAGAACTGAATATCGGAACAATGGAAACCCCCCAAAATAGTTGACAAATAGTCACTGCTTGGGAAATCAAGAGAGGTCAGAAAATTCAATACATATAGTCTTGCTGAGGCAATTTAATTCCTCTCATTCATAACCACAGTTAATTATCCATATGATGGAACTCAGTAAATTCAAACAGTAATAATAAGTAGATATCCTAACTTAAATGTTTGTGGATTTTATGGAAAAAAGGAATTTCTTGTTACTATTCATATTCATCAAGATTACTGGTAACTATGGGTGACAGGTTTGCTCTTTCAATAAGAAAATATAAGTAAAATCTTGTAAGTTGAATTATCTGTTGAAGCACAAATGACTTTTTGGTACCACATGAGTGAATGATCCCATCTGTCTTCAGAGACTTTGCTCGGTACCAGCTATCAAGGAAAGATATTTCTAAGAATTCTCTTTCTCTGAATAGTATCATTCCTGACAGAAGCTTCCCATATATCCACAAAAATTCAAAAGTAAAGAAGTAACACAGTAAACACGGTTTAATGAAAGAGTAGAGGAAAAGAAAGGTCAGATAGCAACCACGCACCAATATTAAATGCAGGAAATTAAAAGAAAGTTGAAACCTAGAAATGTAAGGTCAGCATAATCGTCATGGTTACGGAAATCACATGCAAAAAGAGAGGCAAGGAGATGGTAGGCATGAGGTTTTTCATAATAGAAAGTGTTTATTTTTATATGGAGTTTCTGCAAATATAAAAAAATTGCATTAATGCATAGAACCTGCTAGAGAGGACAAAATACGGTGTAGGAAAAATTTATTTATGTCTATATTTTCCCTCAATTTTTTTGGCCCAAAGGGCTTTAAAACTCCCTACACTACCAAGTACTTTGAACAATCTAAGTCACTATCAATAAAGCACTATGGTGGTTATGATCTGGGGAAATGAGATCTCCTTGCCAAAATAATAATCTAGAAGGCATAAATTACCTGATATACAAGTTCCCAATGGACTCAAGACTACTGAGTTCAGAGGGACAGGAATGCAAACTCGCTAGAGCTTTCTTCCTGGTAACTACTCTCAGAAGACCTTCTGACCACGTATATGGGCACTGTCACTGCGGCTCTGCTGTCCATACCTTTACATGCCTATTTCCCCATCTCCTGACCTCTTTGTGACTCAGAAGCATAAATAATGTGACAAAGTAAAAGATAACATCTCTCACTAGTATCTTCCTCTTTCTAAATACCACAAAATTCTTTGCTCCAAAATGAGGTAAATGAGTAGCAGCCATGAGAATGGGAAATTTCACTACTTTTCATTCAAATTCTTTATGGCCACATTAAAACCCCATCATACCCTTTCCCCGACTGTACTGTATACTGCTTGTTTTTCCTTTTTTCTTCAGGAAAGCCAAGAAAGAAACCCTTAATCCTTATTAGACTAAAGACTGTCTTGGGTTCCACTGGATTTTTCTGGGGCTTCTTGTGGACAAAAATGTTGCTATAGTGTATGTATTTAATTATCTTCATCTTTCCTCATGAATTTGTAGAACAGATGGATAGTTATTGAATTATTTCCACTATGTAAAACATTAAGCTCCTCGGGGAAAATTTACCAAAATAATCCAGTAACACTGTACATCAATAAATCTTCTTGCACTGGGCTATTTAGACCCTAAGAAGAAGGGAGGATGTAAAAGCATCAGGCTAATAATGAGGAAGTAATTTACTTTTTTCCTTATTTGTATTTCATTACCTTAATAATATGATTTTCTTTTTGTTTTTCAAAGTAAAATATATAAAGTAAATATCTCCCATGAGAGTAAAAAATATGAATAAAGAAACAATGTCAAGGTTAGTTGGAAAACCTACTTGTCTCATATATAAAGGGATAAGGAATTTATTACTCAGCAAACTTACTTCTTTGGACAGTGTTATAAATTAATCAGTGGCCACCTGCTTCTCATTTTATTTCATGAAAAATATGGTACATTTTATATGTCAATAGCTTCATTTGAGATTTCACTAGCATTTGGACATCATTTATTTTCATATAATTCGAAGTTTTGATTGATTACAAGGATATGCCAGCATTCCAGAAAAACCTAGAAATAGGATGTCAATCTCCAAGCCAAAGCTTGCACAGGCTATCCACACAAATGCAACGATTACGTAGTAGAACAGTAATGAATTCTGGGATTTCTAAAGGCAAGACATAACCATACTAACCAGCAGAGGCTTACCTAACATGGCACCCCAGGTTGAACTTGAAACATCAAGTGGTAAGATAAGAATTTTAAAAAACAACCTACTGCATTGATAATAAAATATAATCTGGTACTTACACTTGTAGCTATCATCTGCTACATGTGACAAACATGAAATATGGTCAAAATTTTGACACTTGCTAAAATTTTCTGTAGGCCAACAGAAAATCTTTAAGGCCACCTTTCAAGATAAGCCAAATTTTATGGAAGATCAAATGCTGTGCCAAAAATACCAAAGACAGTAATGTTGTAATAATTTACTCTATAAAACTGTTGACAGTAAAAACGCAGGCACTAAAGAAATTCAACACTGGCAAAGTTTTTTAGGAATCCCTTATTTTCTTCTATAAAATTCAAACAAATAATAACTCTTGCTCAGTTTATAAAATTCCCAAAATATTGAGACCCCTGGTTTTAACACAAGTTCAACTGCAAAGTAAGTGTGCTTTTGTAAGAAGGAAATGTCAGCTTCTCTTTTATTTACTCAACTTTGCTGAAAGTAGAGAGTTCTTATGAGTAAACCAGAGGAAGTGGGGAAAGAAAAAGGAAGAGAAGGACATGGCTGAAAGGGGGTAGGGGGAAGGAGTGAAAAGGGGGAAGAGGAGAAAAAGCCACCAACAGACCAGGCATTTGAAATGAACTTTGTTACACTCTCAGAATTTTAAACAATTTTTCTACAAGAGTATTGCCAAAGATACAATATGCCATAAGTTCATATTCAAGAAACTAGTTGTTCTAAATTAATATCAGAAAAGTTAAAAATTATGTTTTTAAAATCTGTGAAATGTTTATGAGGGTGTTGTAAAAACCATACTAAAATATACAGAAAATCTTTTTCTTTTTTTTCCTTTAAGTTTTTCTTTCCAATTTTTTTTGTCTTTTTGATAGATACGGTAACCAAAGCTTTCTTGTTTGGCTATGAACTAAGTTATTTCATTGACTATAAAGTGTTGGATACTTGCCTTTATCACTCTTCCTCAAGCACTTCTAACAAATACAGGAATCCTTTTAGGAAAAGCTGAAAAGCAAACATCAATAATTAAAAAGTGAGAAACTTAGAGGGGAGAACTTATTACATATACACAGAAAAAAACAGAGTATACATAGAATGTTAACATTTATCTTTCACTGATAAAAAGTAAGACAATTTTCCCAATATTTTTTAATACTTTCTAACTTTTCAATACTTTCTAACTCCTGATCACATTTTCAAAAATGTGATTAAGAAAATTTTTAATCAAAAAAGATATTTTCGGAAAAAAAGAATATTAACTTGTCAATACTTAAAAGAAAGTGGCACATGTCACAAGTAGCAATGAAGATTTTTACACTATGATATGGAATTAGAAGTGGATATTCTATTAATTCTAATCTTAAAGTAACATGAAATGTAAAACAAGTTCATAAAAAACAATAATTTATAAACACTTTTTCAAGTGGCTTCCAATCCTGCACCTGTAATTTTGCATTCAAAAGCAACTCTAAAAACTATTATCTACCAGGAACAATGGAGAATCAAGATGCACCAAAACTGAAATCTTCCTGGAAAACTAGCTTCTGACAGCCATTACTAGAGAAGCAATTTAATTCAACAACTGTTTGGGGACCATCTGCTTATGTGCTCAGCATTCTATAGACCAAATAAGGCATGTTATCCTGCCCTCAAAGAACTCACAATCTAGTGTTGCAAGTAAGATTTACATACTTTAAACTTAAAGAAACCAGCACAAAATAACACAAATGCTAAAATGGGTGAATAAACTGCAATCATCACCAGAAGTTGGTAAGATCAGTTAAGATAAGATTTGTTTGGGAAAACTTTATGAAAGAGAAAGAGACTTTACCTGAGCTTTGAAGGATAAGGTGAATAAGCAAGAAGATATAAACCAAGACTTTCATCTTAGAGAGCAATAAATACAGTATGTTTGGGGGGCCAGTAAAGAGGCCAGATGACTGTACTGGTGGATTCATATTTGAGTTATCTGGAGAACTGGGCTTGTAGGCAGATATGAGAAAGGATTTTCTATCATATAACCTTTTGTATATTTTGAATTTTGTGCCTTATGATCGTGTTATGTATTAAAAAAACTTCCATATTTCAAAAAAGAAAGAAAATACATGTTTTGATATCTAGGGTAACATTTAAAAATAGTATAAGTGTACATAACTGCTATGCTAATAGAAAGTAAAAATAGAATTAAAATACCCAAATAAACCCAAAAAGAAGGAAGGCACAATCACAAAAAAGTAGAACATATAAAAAACAAAATGTAAGATGTCAAATGAAAATCCAAATATTCCAGTAATATATTAAATGTAACTGGACTGGCCCTGGCTGGCGTAGCTCAGTGGATTGAGCGCGGGCTGGGAACCAAAGTGTCCCAGGTTCGATTCCCAGCCAGGGTACATTCCTGGGTTGCAGGCCACGGCCCCCAGCAACCGCACATCGATGTCTCTCTCTCTCTCGCTCTCTCTCTTTTTCCCTCCCTTCCCTCTCTAAAAATAAATAAATAAAATACTAAAAAAATGTAACTGGACTGAAAGACGAAAATTATTATACTAAGTAAAAAATAAAATGGGTACTGCAAATATGAGGGGGAACACTTTGTAAAGTATATGACCATCGAACCACCATGCTGTACATCTGAAACCAATACAAAATAATATTAAATATAAATTGCAATTGAAAAAATATATTAAGTAAACAAAAAATCTAAAATAAAAAAACAAAATTCAACTATTATGGTGCTTACAAGAATCATACCTAAAAATAAAAAACATAGAAAAAGTCATACAAACACAAACTAAAGTTGCTCTAGCTATATTAATAGTACACAAAGTAGACTTTAATGCAAAAAGCATTAATAGAGGTATAATTCACAAGATAAAAATGTATACTTCATTAGAAAGATATAAAAATTTAAGATCCATATTCATATAATATAGCCTTCAAATATGTAAAACAAAACTTAGCAGAACTACAAGTGAAAAATATCCATTAGCAAAATGAGGAAATTACTATCAGTAGTTGATAGAACAAATGACTCAAAAAAGGGGCAAAAATAAAATACAGATATGAATAGTATGATTAACAAACTGGGCCTAAAAAGACATATGACAAGTACACAGTAATTGCAAAATAAATATTCTATCAAGCACAAAAAGATCATTTATAAAAACTGATCATATGCTGAGTCCTAGTTAAGTCTCACAAGTTATTCTCCGACCACAATGTGTATTCCTAAGGTTTAAAGAGAGTGGAGGGAATCACTCTCCCATTCCCCTACTTTCTCCTAACCCAACCTCTAGCTAGGCAATACAGCCAAGATGGAGCAACACAGTGGCTCCATCTAAAACCCTGAAGGAAGAAAAGCCTTCTCTCTGACTAAAGGATATACAGTCACAAGAGCATGGATGAATCCCACTGCAGTTAGGAATATTAACCAGAAATTTTGACAAATTGCAGGAGACTAAATATGGGCTAACATGAGAATGTGAAGTCCCTGGAGGATGCAATCACAAGAGTTCCCACCCTATTACAGGCTTTTCCTCCAGGAACCTCAAAGGGCTTTCTAATGTATGAGTGTATGCAGGTGGTGTTAGAATCTGGGAGAAATCAAAGAAAGCCCCTTGTTCCAGTCCTCACCCACCCCTGCGGAGTTTGAGACTGGAACAGCAGCCAAATGCCAATCAACCCAGAGCTACTTCCCCTCTGTCCCTATGGAATAAAAGGCTTAATTTTCAAGGAAAAATTCATCAAGGCCTGTACCTTGAGGACACAGGTAAAAAGCCTACTACAGCTAGAGGAAAGGAGACTGACATACCCAATCTTCACTATCTCTCTAAAGTAAAAATAACCTAATGCAGAGGAGGGAAGGACCTTTAAAAGGTCTTTAAAAATCTTGGCTAACAAAGGGCTTTAAAAAACCTATCCTAGACAATGCAGTTGGGTAAAAGAAAGAAGGGTAGAAGTTCCACCCCAGCAGTGAAGTGGAAAGTCTTGTGAAGGCTACACTTCAAGACCCAGATTCTAATACCTGCCTAAATCTGAAGCTTAACAGATCATCAGAGAACTCCCCTCATTCTTCACTACCATGCTAACAAGCTTTCAGCAAAACTAACAGTGGAATACAGCTGCAAGAGACAAGATTCACTCTGAGAAATAGCACAAAGGGAAAACCCAGAGCAATATTTTATATCCAGTAAAAATATCCTTCATGAGTGAAAAAGACTTCCCCAAACCAGGGGGCAGTGGGGGTGGAGAGGAGGAGAAGCAAGGAAGAAGAAAGAAGAAGGAGGAGAGAATTCAATGTCAACAAATCCACCCTATAAAATATTAAAGGAAGTTTTTCAGATATAAGGAATATGATACAGGTCAGAAGTTTGGATCTAAACAAAGAAATGAAGAATAAATAAAAGCAAAATAGAGTATTTTCT
Source organism: Phyllostomus discolor (assembly GCF_004126475.2). Classification (NCBI taxonomy): domain Eukaryota; kingdom Metazoa; phylum Chordata; class Mammalia; order Chiroptera; family Phyllostomidae; genus Phyllostomus; species Phyllostomus discolor. Next base: position 38,646,218 of record NC_040909.2, on the reverse strand, counting down.
TTTTCATATTTTTAACTGCCCAGAAAGATGACTGTTTAAAGCAGTAACAATACATTGGGCATTTATAGCATATGTAGTGAAAAGTATAATGACAGTGACAGTGAAAGAATTAGGAACAGACAGACTATAATAAGATACATTCATTGCGTCTACTTACAACAAATACTCTCATCAAACTTAGAAAAAAATCCTTTAGGGTATAGTATTATAAGGTATAATATAGGGTATCTATGAAAAATACACAAAAAAAATCTAGAAAAATAGCCCTGGCTGGTGTGGCTCAGTGGATTGAGTGCCAGCCTGCAAACCAAAAGGTCACCGGTTCGATTCCCAGTCAGGACACATGCCTGGGTTGCAGGCCAGGTCCTCAGTAGTGGGCACACAAGATGCAACCATACACTGATATTTATCTCCCTCTCTTCCACCCTTCTCCTCTAAAAATAAATAAATAAATAAAATATTTTTAAAAATCTAGAAAATAATGCAGGTAAATACAACATGACCATGAATTTAGGACCAAATGAAGATACAGGTATAGGTCTCTCGATGTACATACATCCTGTATAACAGATATACAGAATGTGGATTACCCATCATTTAGCACCTACACAGAGTTTATATTAGATCCATCTGTACATACAGGGAAATAATTGAAATGTTTGAGACCTATGAATCCTATGCATATAATGCAAATATAGGAATAATTTCAGATTGTATACCACATTAGATTTTTTAATTTAACTTCATTTTCAGGAACCTAAAAATTAAATTCAGGCTTGACACTGGTAGTTTTACATTGTCTTCCCTGCCTCCCTCATCTTCTCTCACTCCTGAAGGGTATCTACAAGAAAGGTCCTGGATCATTCTATTTTGTTTCTAATAAAACTCACGGTCTTTTAAAAACCTGCAAGTTTTTATCTGCACCCCAAAAGTCCAGTCTAAGGAGAGAGCTAGTACAGCACTGAATCCTTTATTTTAGCTTCCTGACTTTGCTCAAGAACTACCAAGAATGAAAGCTCTTAACCTTCAAAATAGCTCCTTCTTTGATGTGACCTATAATCTAAAAACTAGACTCCTTTGTTAACTGTGAAGATATATCCTCTTTTCTCCTGGAAACAAAAATCAAATGATAGAGGAGGATGTGTATGAGGCTAGTTACTCAGCATATCTAGAGGATAGTCTATTTAAAAGCAAAGCTACAGAGGGAAGGGAAGTGGTGGCAGGTGGAATAGAGTAAACGAGGGATAAATTATGCAGCAAATGTGCAAATGATGTATTGTAGAACTGTACACTTCAAACTTACAGTTTTACTGACCAATGTAGCACCAATAAATTCAACAAAAACAAATAAATAAACAAAGCAAGCTGGAAGGCTCCTGGTCAAGACGGCAGAGTAGGGAAATGCAGTACTGGCACCCTCCCAGGACCACATCAAAGTTATAACTAAACTACAGAACAACCATCATTGAGAACCACATGAAATCTGACCAAGCAGAAGTCCTATAACTAAGGATATACAAAAGAAGCCATGACAAGAATGATGGGGGGGGGGGGGGGTTAGAAATGCAAAACAGGATGATCCCATACACATCCATGGTGGTTAAAAAATGGGAGGGACCTTGGCTTCAGAGGACGACCATGAGGAGTGAGGGGGCCCAGCCCTACATTAGGACTGAAGACTTCCAGCACACCCCAGTCCAGAGTTCTGTGCAAGGTAGATGAGTCCCTATAACGTATGGCAGTGAAAATCAGTGGGGATTGAGGTTGAGACAGAGAGCTTCTAGAGTCCCAGGTGTTTCTCTTAAAGGGCCCATGGAGAAATTTATTCAATGGACTTACTCATTCTGACCCTTGCTCCAGCACTGGGGCAGCAACTTGAAAGGCAACAGAGACATACAGGAGACACTGAATTTGTCTGGCTTTAGGGCAAAGGCTGGAGGTGCAACTTTCTCCCAAAAAAAGAAATGGTGGCAGAAAATGTTCCTTTACTGAGCCCTGCCCCTGCAGGCTCAGATAGGTGCCAAATCTGAGAATCCATCAATCTACTACCTTTTGCTCCACTGTTGTAATCCTGAGACCCCACCCAATCCAACTTTCAAGCCCACTCAAAACAGCTTCCAGTGACTTTTCCATACAAGTGGCCTTTTCTTCTTCAGACTATCCTAATATATCACAAAGATTCACAAACCCCAAATGAGAAAAGCATTTAGTGTAGGTAGGCCAAAGACCTCTTGCTAAATGGCCCCAGGCCCAGCACTAGTGGCAGTGGGTTCTGTTTGCAGCTTGGCCTCTCCCAGGCACCTCCAAGCCCAGAACAAGTAGCAGTCATTTGCAGATCACCACTATGTAGTTTAAGCCAGATCACAGGCAGCAGCTGACATTGGCTTCCACATTCTGTGAGGCCCTAGAGGCAGCAACCTTGCAGCCAGCCAGGCCATATCAAAGCACAAGCCCAGTGCAAGTAGCAGCCATCTCACACTGCTTTATAGCTCACAAAGGGTTGCCCTGAGCAGAACACAGGTAGGGGCTGACCTTGGCCTGTATCATCAAGGAAACCCCAGAGCCTGCATACCTAGTGGATAGCTACAGACCACATGGGAGCACCACCACCCTGCTCCTGCACAGCTGATCCTCCATGGAGGACAGAGGTTGGTAGTCAATAGTCATAATCAGTCCTTGTAGCTGACTGGCCTGGATAAATCCCTCCCATTGACCTGACAACAGCAATCACAGCTCAACTACAAGAGAAGAGTGTACTCAGCCCAGAAGAAGGGCACACCTCAAGTACCCAGCTTGGGTGATAGGGGAGGCTGTGCCACTGTAGTACAGCTACTATACTAGGCCATATAACCAAGACAGGAGTCACAGCAGCTCTACTTAATACATACAAACAAATACAAAGAGGCTGCCAAAATGAAGAAACAAAGATACATGGCCTAAATGAAAGAACAGATCAAAACTCCAAAAATGGAACTAAACAAAATGGAGATAAGCAGTCTATCAGATGCAGAGTTCAAAACATTGGTTATAAGGATGTTCATGGAACTCAGTGAAGACCTCAACACATAAAAAAGATCCAGTCAGAAATGAAGGATACACTAATTGAAATGAACAATTTACAGGGAAACAACAGTAGAGTGGATGAAGCCAAGAATCAAATCAATGATTTGGAACATAAGGAAGCAAAAAACAACCAGTCAGAACAAGAAGAAGAAAAAAGAATTTTAAAAAATGAGGATAGTGTAAGCAGCCTCTGGGACAACTTCAAGCATTTCAGCTTTGCACGGGTGCCAGCAGGAGAACAGAAGGAGCAAGAAATTGGAAATCTATTTGAAAAAAATAATGAAAGAAACTTCCCTAATTTGATGAAGGATATAGACATTCAAATACATGAAGCACAGAGTCCCAAACAAAATCTAGACACATCATAATTAAAATGCAAAAGGTTAAAGATAAAAGAGAGAATCTTAAAAACATCAAGAGAAAAGCAGTTAGTTACCTACAGGGGAGTTCCCATAAGACTGAAGGCTGATTTCTCAACAGAAACTTTGCAGGCCAGAGAAGAGTGGCAAGAAATACTCAAAGTGATAAAAAGCAAGGATCTACCAAAATTACTCTACCCAGCAAAGTTGTCATTTAGAATCAAAGGACAAATAAAGAGTTGTCCAGACAAGAAAAAGCTAAAAGAGTTTATCACCACCAAACCAGTACTATATGCAATGTTGAAGGAGGGTCTTCTTTAAGAAGAAAAAGAGATAAAAAAATACAAACAATAAAAAGGCAATAAATACATATCTACCTACAGTTGAATTGAAAAAAAAAAAAAAAACCAAAATACACTAACAAGCAGAACAGAAACAGACTCATAGATACAGAAAACATTTGACAGTTGCCAGATGGGAGAGGGATCAGGAAGATGAGTGAAAAAGGTGAAGAGATTAAGTAGTACAACTGGTTGTTAGGGAATGGGTATGGGAATGTGAAATGCAGCAAATACTCTCATCAAACTTAGAAAAAAACCCTTTAGGGTATAGTATTATAGGGTATAATGTAGGGACAACATAGGATATAATATAGTCAATGGTATTCTGGTAGCTATGTGTGGTGTCAGATGGGTGCAGGATTTATTGGGATGATTATTACTTGGTGGGTTATGTGGTATCTGGTCACTGGGGTATATACCTGAAACTAGTATATTATTGTATGTCGACTGTAACTGAAAAATAAAAAGTGATGAAAGACAAATACCATATGATCTCATAAGAAGAATCTAATGAACAAAATAAACTAATGAGCAAAAGAGAACCAGAGGCATAGAATCATGGAACAGACTGACAGCTATAAGAGGCGCGGGTGGAGGCAAAGACTTATTGAAAGAAGGTGAAGGGATTAGTCAAAGAACACATATGAAGGACCCATGGACATGGACAACAGTATGGGGATTGACTATGGGAGTGGAGGGCAGGTCGGGGGGAGGGGGTTAAAGGGGGAAAAATTGGGACAACTGTAATAGCATAAATATATTTTAAAAAAGAAACAGGGAAATGATTATTAAATAAACTTACCATGATTAAAAAAGAGAAAGAGAGTTGGGGATACCAAGAAACTATCTAGAAAAAAAAAAGCTGAATCTATATCTTACACATTACATAGGATAAATTATAAATGGATCAAATATTTAAATGTGGTGGGAAAATATCTTAAAACTGTTAGAATAGAATTACTTTATTATCACAAAGTGAAGAGGCCTTTTAAGCAATGACATATATTTACTTTAAATTACATATAAATATGTGCATATAATTTAAATTATATACACACACATACATGGTGTGTCCATGTGCGTGCATATATCAGGGCAAAAATCACCATAAGCAAAGTCAAAAGACAAATTAATAAGAACTAATCTGCACTTCATTTTACAAAGGGCTAACCTCCTTAATGGACAAAAAGCCACAAGTCAATAAGAAAAAGTCACACCAGTCAACAAAAACATACAAAGAAAAAAGAAAGAAGAAATCACCAATGGAGCCTAATTATAAACAAATTTACAGGAAGCAGGGAGAGTCAGTAAACTGAAGGTACAGCTAATACTAATATGAAACTACTGTTCTTTATAGACTGAGAGACCATATTCCAGGATTACAACATGATCCTTCCAACTGTCCTCACCTATGCACAAGTCTCTTCCCCCTCCAATTCATTCTACCTATGAATTGGCAGGCAGGGGGATGGGGGTAATAACGTACCTCTCCAAATCCATCCTTTTACATCTTAAACTGACCTTAATTAAAACTAAGCTCAAAACATCAAGAGAAAGATAGGTTAGTCTCATCAATGCAGAAACGTACAATATAAGATTAATTTATCTCCATGCTTTCCATTCATGTTATTTTTCAACCTGTAATGTTACCCCTTTTTTCCAACATTTATCCAAATAGAGGTCAAAGACCAAGTTCACCTCTAACCATTTCAGCACTCACCTATTGTCTCCCTTCTCTGAATTTCCATAATACAAATTAAGTGACCTTCAAAAGTTAGATGTTTTCCTCTATGTTGGAAAGGAAGCTTCTTTTTTTTCATATACAGTTTTCTCCTTTTTACTCCCAATCCAGTCCCCCCTCCCACCCTCCCCACTTCCCTCCCATTACCACCCTCCCCTTAGCTTATGACCATGAGTCCTTTAGGTTTGTTCCTGTGAACCCTTCCCACTGTCCCCTTAAATTCCCTCTTCTCTCCCTTCCCATCACCGTCAGCCTGTCCTCTATTTCAGTGACTTTGGTTATATTTTGCTTGTTTCTTTGTTTTGTTATTTAGGTTCCTGTTAAAGGTGAGATCATATGGTATTTGTCTTTTACTGACTGGCTTGTTTTGCTAAGCATAATGTTTTCCAGCTCCATCCATGCTGTTGCAAAGGGTAGGAGCTCCTTCGGAAAGGAAGCTTCTTGAAGAGAGGTGTCATATCAAAGTTCATAACAATCATGAGCACACAGACTCAAATGGCCACATGGTGAAAGAGCATCAGCAAATACTGTAAGAACAGGCCTGCATTCCAGCTCTGTTGCTTACAGGCGCACAGATGTTTAAATAAAGTTATTTGACCTCTCTGAGCCTCAGGCTTTCACTCATGGAATGAGGGACATGATATCGAAATAATAATTACGTTCCTGAATTGGCCACATGATTAAGAATTGTGTTGGGAGGAAGGTGAAGGAAGGAGTAGAAGCCACACTAACTTCAATCCAGGACCAATCTAGAAATACAACTAGAAGGTAGAGAAATTACCCACAACAAACAACTGAACAAGAGCAAGAGAGAAGCCTCAAAACCTTGTACACAGAGAAGAATCAGCTTCAACACAACTTGTCCACACCTGCACAACAGAATACAAGACACAGTGGATGGAGTGATACTCAGTTAACCAGCTGGAGGGAAAGACCCACCAAAGAAAGATCCAACAACAATCAAAACCCAAAGATATACAGAGAGCCAACATAAACGACAGCCCAAGACCAGTGAGCTCAGGAGATTAACGAGACTGCGCCACTGAATCTCACAGGTATTCTACCACAGAAGTTCACACCATAAACCCAAGGAGTCAGAACAGATCAATGTAAGAAGCAGAGTCTAACAAGAAGAGTCTCACAAACAATGGGAAGACAAAGAAACAATCCCCAAATGAAGGAAAGGAGGAAGCCTCAGAAAGAATGCTAAATGAAACAGAGGCAAGTCAACTGTAAGATAGTGAGTTCAAAGTAATGGTTATCAGGAAGTTCAATGAGCTCACAGGGAATTACCAAAAACTACAGGGAAACTACAATGAACTCACTGGAAACTATATCAACATAAGGAAATAGAAACTATCAACAAGACCAAGAGAAAATGAAGAATACAATTTCTGAACTGAAGAACACTGAAGGAATCAAAAGCAGGCTCAATGAAACAGATGACTGGATCAGTGAGCTGGAGGACAAGGTAGAAAAAATAACCAGAAAGAGCAAGAAAAGGAAAAGAGGCTCAGAAAGAACGAAGAGGGATTAAGAGAAATGCAGGACAACATAAAATGTAATAATATCCGCATAATAGGGATACCAGAAGGAGAAGAAAAAGGGGAAAGGATAGAAAACCTGTTTGAAAAAGTAATGATAGAAAACTTTCCTAATTGCTAAGAGAAAAAGTCACACAAATCCAGGAAACACAGAGAGTCCTAATCAAGAGGAACCCAAAGAGGTCCACTTCAAGACACACCATAATTAAAATGGCAAAATTCCAAGACAAAAAGAGAATCTTAAAGGCAGCAAGGAAGAAACAGGAAGTAACATACAAGGGAGCCCCAATAAGGTTAGCAGCTGACTTCTCAATGGAAATGCTCCAAGCCAGAAGAGAGTGGCAAGAAATATTCCAAATAATGAGAACTAGAGGCCTGCAATCAAGGCTACTTTACCCAGCAAGGCTCTCAATCAAGATAGAAGGCCAAATAAGGAGCTTCCCAGACAAAAGAGGTCTAAAAGAATATACCTCCACCAAACCAGCTCTGCAAGAGATGCTAAAGGGGCTGTTTTAAGGCAAGGAAGGAAAAGAGAGAGAGAGGAGCACAGGTATGAAAAAATGGCAATGAATAAGTATCTATCAATAATAACCTTACATGTAGATGGATTAAATGCTCCAATCAAAAGAACAGAATAGCTGAATGGATAAGAAAGCATGACCCACATATATGCTGCCTATAGGAGACCCACCTCAGAACAAAAGACCTATGCAGACTACAAGTGAAGGGCTGGAAACAAATTCTCCAAGCAAATGGACAGGAAAAAAAAAAAGCCAGGGTAGCAATACTGATACCAGACAAAAGAGGCTTCAAAAAAGGGGCCATAAAGACAGACCCAGGAGATCACTTCATAAACTCAAGGGAAGAATCCACCAAGATGACATAAACATTGTAAATATATATGCACCCAACACAGGAGCACCCAAATACATAAAGAAAATCTTGAAGGACTTCAAGAAAAATATTGACAGCAATACAATTATAGTAGGGGATTTTAACACCCCACTGTAAAAAATGGACAGATCTTCCAAACAATACATCAACAAAGATAATGTGGCGCTGAACATGCCCTAGATGAAATGGACTTAACTGACTCATATAGAGCCTTTCATCCCAAAGAAGCTAAATACACATCCTTTTCAAATGCACATGGAACATTTTCAAAGACAGATCACATGATAGGACACAAAACAAGACTCAACAAATTCAAGAAAACTGAAATCATATCAAGCATTTTCTCCAACCACAAGGGACTGAAACTAGAAACTAGCCCCAAGAAAAAAAACCCAAACACTCAAAATCATGGAGATTGAATAGTATGCTATTAAACAATGAATAGGTCAAGAATGAGATTAGGAAAGAAATAAAAAAGTTTCTGGAAAGAAACAAAAGTGAACTTACAACCACCCAAAACTTATGGGACACAATGAAGGCAGTCCTGAGGGGGAAGTTCATAGTAATATAGGCCTACCTAAAAAAGACAGAAACGTTTCAAATAAACAACCTAACCCTACGCCTACAAAAACTCGAGGAACAACAACAAAGACAGCTTAGAGCAAGTAGAAGGAAGGAAATAACCAAGATCAGGGCAAAATTAAAAGACATAGAGACTAAAAGAACAATGAATCCAGGAGCTGGTTCTTTGAAAAGATAAACAAAATTGACAAGCCTTTAAGCAGACTCATCAAGAAAAAAAGAGAGAGGACCCAAATAAATAAAATCATAAATAAAAGAGGAGAAATTACAACTGACACCACAGAAATACAAAGAATTGTAAGAAATTACTACAAAGAACTGTATGCCAAGAAATTTGAAAACCTAGATGAAATGGACAAATTTCTAGAAAAATATAATCTTCCAAAACTCAATGAAGAAGAAGCAGAAAGCCTGAACAGACCAATAACAGCAGACGAAATTGAAGCAGTAATCAAAAAACTCCCGAGACACAAAAGCCCTGGACCAGACAGTTTCACAGGAGAATTTGACAAAGTATTTAAGGAAGAGCTAACCCCTATCCTTCACAGATTATTCCAAAAAATCCAAAATGATGGAAGACTCCCAAACTCTTTTTATGAAGGCAGCATCATCCTAATCCCAAAACCAGATAAAGACACAAGAAAGAAAGAAACCTTCAGGCCAACATTGCTGATGAACCTAGACATTAAAATCCTCAACAAAATATTGGCAAACCAAATTCAGCAATATGTTAAAAAGATCATACACCATGACCAAGTGGGATTCATTCCAGTGATGCAAGGATGGTACAATACTCACAAATCAATAAACATAATGCATCACATAAACAAAAGCAAAGACAAAAATCGCATGATCATATCAATAGATTCGAAAAAAGCATTTGATAAGGTACGGCACCTATTTATGATAAAAACACTCAGCAAAGTGGGAATAAAGGGAGCATTCCTCAATATAATAAAGGCCATATATGAGAGACCTATAGTCAACAACATACTCAATGGGCAAAAACTAAAATCTTTTCCACTAAGATCAGGAACAAGACAAGGCTGTCCACTTTCACCACTTCTATTCAACATAGTATTGGAAGTTTAGCCACAGCAATCAGACAAGAAAAGGAAACAAAAGGTATCCAAATCTGAAAGGAGGAAACAAAGCTGGCATTGTTTGCAGATGAGATGATAGTGTACACAGAAAATCCTATAGGCTTTGCCAAAAAACTGCTCGACCTAATAAATGAATTTGGTAAAACAGCAGGACACAAAGTCAATATCCAGAAACCAAAAGCAATTTTGTACACCAACAATGAAACATCAGAAGTAGAAATCAGGAAAAAAAATCCCATTTGATATAGCAACAAGAAAAGTAAAATACCTAGGAATAAACCTAACCAAGGAGGTAAAAGACCTGTACTCGGAAAATTATACAACACTGAAGAAAGAAATCAAGGAAGACACAAATAGATGAAAACATATACCATGTTCACGGATCGGATGAATTAACATCATCAAAATGTCCATACTACCCAAAGCAATTTACAAATTGAATGCAATCCCTATTAAGGTACCAATGACATATTTCACAGATATGGAACAAACACTTCAAAAATTTATATGGAACCATAAACGACCCGGAATAGCTGCAGCAATTTTGAGAAGAAGAGCAAAGTAGGAGGGATCACAACACCTGATACCAAACTGTATTACAAGACCACTGTAATCAAAACAGCTTGGCACTGGCATAAAAACAGACAGACAGACCAATGGAACAGAACAGAGAACCCAGAAATAAACCCAAGTCTCTATGGTCAATTAATTTTCCACAAAGGTGGCAGCAACATAAAATGGAGTAAAAATAGCCTCTTCAACAAATGGTGTTGGGAGATCTAGACAGCCACATGCAAAAAAAAAAAAAAAAAAAGAAAACTTGAGCACCAACTTATACCATATACAAAAATAAATTCATGGTGGATAAAAGACTTAAATATAAGTTGTGACACCATAAAAGTCCTAGAGGAGAACATAGGCAAGAAAATCTCAGCTATTTCATGCAGCAGTATTTTCACTGCTATGTCCCCTAGAGCAAGGGACATAAAGGAAAGAATAAACACATGGGACTTCATCAAAATAAAAACCTTCTGCATAGCTAAAGAAAAGAGTATTAAAATAAAAAGAGAACCAACTGTATGAGAAAACATATTTGCCAATGATACCACAGACAAGGTTAATCTTCAAAATATATAAAGAACTCACACGACTCAACTCCAAGACAAGCAACCCAATTAAAAAATGGGCAAAGGACTTGAACAGACACTTCTCCAAGAAGGACATACAGAGGGTCCAGAGACACATGAAAAGATGCTCAGTATCTCTAGCTGTCAGAGAGATGCAAATTAAAACCACAATGAGATACCACTTCACACTGGTCAGAATGGTCATCATAAACAAAGCAACAAACAAGTGTTGCAGAGGTTGTGGGGAAAAGGGAACCCTAGTGCACTGTTGGTGGTATTGCAGACTGGTGCAGCCACTGTGGAAAACAGTATGGAATTTCCTCAGAAAACTAAAAATGGATCTGCCTTTTGACCCAGCAATTCCACTGCTAGAATTATATCCTAAGAACCCTGAAACACCAACCCAAAAGAACCTATTCACCCGAATGTTCACAGCAGCACAATTTACAATAGCCAAGTGCTGGAAGCAACCTAGGTGTCCATCAGTAAATGAATGGATCAAAAAACTACAGTACATTTACACAATGGAATTCTATACAGCAGAAAGAAAGAAGGAGCTCCTACCCTTTGCAACAGCATGGATGGAACTAGAAAGCATTACGTTAAGTGAAATAAGCCAAGTGGTGAAACACAAATACCATATGTATCTCACCTTTAACAGGAACCTAATCAATAAAACAAACAAACAAGCAAAATACAACCAAAGACACAGAAATTGAGAACAGGCTAATAGTGACCAGAGGGGAGACAGGAGGGAATTTCAGGGGAAAAGGGTGAAGGGTTTGCAGGAACAAGTATAAAGGACACATGGACCATAATGGGGGTGGGGGGGATGGGAGGGATGTGGGGAGGGCTGGGGGTTTGGGCTGGGGTGGGGGGAAAGGCAGAAAACTGTACTTGAATGACAATTAAAATTTAAAAAATCAGTAGAAATAAGCACACAGCTGGCATTCAACAAATACTTAGTAACTCAATTGCAGGTCTGAATACGTATCCTTGATTTGTGGCCTTCTAATCCTCCTTTGCCTCCGCATTGCCATATACCAGAAAAAATATACATTATTTTGTTTCTCACTTTACTAGCAAATATTAGACCATTTAGAAAAATTTGGGGACCAGTAAATATTGACATCAATCTTAAATTTAAGTTGATTTTACTTTTTAAATGGCCAAGTCTATCATCTCATTTCAGGACCACAAGAAACAAAAGGCTAATTACTAAAACCGTGGAAAAGAAACAGTTATTTTTGTAAAGTACAAGAGAAAAAGGCAATTGTTACTTTAAAATATTTGAAAGGCAATGCAAATCTGTCTAGCTACAAAAAGATATTAAGCAAACTCTAAATAAAATCAGATTAGAAATGTGACAATCCTAATATTATACTTCTTCAATATGCTTACATTCATTGTCAAAACATGACATATTTTAAAACATGAGGAAAATACATGAACATTTTGAAAAAGTTTGGTTAACCAGCCAGTTTTTTCTAAACCTGCTCAAGTAAACATTTTTTAAAAAAAACTACAGCTTAACTACTTTTCCAAACCTGAACTATACTGCATATTATGCCATTTAGGGATATACATGACTGGAAAATGATCAGTCATTTCATGAAGCTCCCACTTCATAGTCTTTGGGTAGGTGCTAAGAAATGTGCTCACTGATCAGTATCTAGCGGCAAACTAGTTCAAACAGAAAAATCTAAGGTAACTCTACCAGAGTAAAGAAAGAACACATGGCCAAGCAAATAACTGAAGCCAGAGAGTGGGTTATTTCACAACACTTGCCCTTCAGCCTATCCAGTGACTATGTATTTCTTTTCAAGAAATTGATTTCAAGGCCATACTGGAACTAAATTTTAAAAAAAGAGGGTGAGGGGGCTGAGAATGAACTAAGTCACTGAATCAGAGCTAGAAGGGATTCTAATCATTTTAAAGATGACAAATGAGGTTCTAATTAGGTCACACAGGTAGCTGATAGCAGAGGCTAGAACTGAAGCTTCTAATTCCTAAAAAAGCAACAGATATTTACTGAGTGCTAGATGCTATGTCAGGCAAGTGCCCACTCTTGTGTCCCACGATATTTCCCATAGATGCTCAACATTTAAAACTTAAATTTTCTCTAAGCAAATTTCTACACTAGGACAAGACAGTATCCACGGGTCTAACAAGCATGTTAAAATAAGCAGAGAAAAAAAATTTAAAGCAGGAAAGGATTTGGAATTCCCAACAATTTACCCTTCCTGTCCTGGCTATAAAAATGCACACGATGGCCCTGACTAGTGTGGCTCAACGGGTTAGGCACCGTCCCACTAATGGAAGGCTGCTGACTGGAGTCCTGGTCAGGACGTGCCTGGATTGTGGGCCAGGTACCCAGTTGGGGCGTGCAAGAGGCAACTGATCGATGTTTCTCTGGCACATGCATATTTCTCTCCCTTTCATTCTCCCTCCATTAAGAAGAACAAGACCAAAAGACATCTCTACCCAAATTTCATGACCCAATCATTTAAGAAAAATAAGCCTTATCCTGTTGGGAAAATGATCTGTTTTTGTCACATCACACTAAAGAATTAGCTCTGTCACAGGATTAAAGTACAGCCATCTGAGGACAAAAGTCTAGGCAGAAAAAGAAACAATACTGAAATTTGATAAAGACCACTCAGGAATATGGCATTTAGTTGTTTCAATGGCACCTTTCATCCACAGATCTCAAAACAAATGTTATTTACATTACCAAGAATCAAAACCACGGCCCAATAAAGAAACATATCAATGACCTAGAGGGAATTCAACACTGATGTTCTGAACTCAGCCCTCTGCTCTAAAAACAAGATCTGGTTTTATGTAATAGTAGTGGGGTATAATAAGATATATATTTGGTCTTTGTCCCTGGTTCCTTGTATGGAACTCCCAAAACCTTTAGAATTTCCTGAGGGATAAGTCTTTTGTTATCCGGAAAAATCCCTTTCAACCATACCTGAGTTTATGCTAATAAGGTGACTCTTGGTGGGCTCCAAGATAGCTCCAGAATGGGAGCTGGTTGCCAGAGGAACCAAGCACATGAGTAGAAGGTTAGAACTTTCATGCCCTGCCTCCAATGTGGGAAAGCCCAAGAGGCTGGAGACTGGGTTAATAGCAAACTCCAGTGATTTAACCAATCATTCCTAGTTCATAGAACCTCCACAAAAACCCCCAAAACAAAGGAGTTCAGAAAGCTTCTGGATGATGAGTACTTAAACTTCCCATACATTCCCTATGCATCTCCTACATTTAGCTGATTCTGAGTTGTATCCTTTATAATAAACCTGTAAACATTGGTAAAGTGGTTTTCCTTAGTTTTGTGAGTCATCTTAGAGAATTATCAAACCTGAGAAGGGGGTCATGAGAACCCCAAATTTATAGAGAAGCCAAAATTTGTTGTGAATTACAGGTGGCTCAGGGCTTGCAATGGGTATCTACAATGGGGGCAGTCTTGTGGAACTGAGCCCTTAAACTTGTAGGATCCAACACTAACTACAGGTAGAGTCAGAACTGAATTGAATTGTTTAGACACTCACTTGGTGTTACAGAAATGGACAATCGGTTGTGGTGTGAGAAAAAGAATACACACACCAGTAGTTAATTCCTAGTCTATATTTCCAAAGCTCGGAGATACAAATGGATTTGTTAATATAAACTCCCAATTTAACTTGCCCCACATGAAGACCCCCAAAATTAAAGCAATATTGCAAAACAGTACTAATAATAATTAGCATTCACTTATGCCACCTATGTACCATCTTTATGCCAGGTTCTAAGCTTAAGATAAATTATTTCCAGGGTATATAAGTCTAAAATGTAGATACTGCTCCTAACAGAAGATGTGAAAATTAAATTTCCCACGGCACACAAAAAGTGGCAAAGCTAAAGACGAAAACTAGTTTTAACACATATATTCCTACATTATAGTCAGCTTTATTTTTTATTATAAAATTATAAACTCTACAACAATCAGGATAATATGTCTTAAATTATGCCCTTGAAATACTTGCCTTAAGGGATGCTCTGTTGTGCCCTGGCCAGTGTGGCTCAGTTGGCTGGAGCATTGTTCTATAAAATGAAATGTGGTGGGTTTGATTCCCAGTCGGGGCACATGTCTAAGTTGTAGGTTCGGCCCTGGTTAGGGACATATACATATGAGAGGCAACCAAGAGATGTTCCTCTCTTATATCCATGTTTCTCTTCCTCCCTCTCCCTTTCTTTCCTTCTCTCTAAAATCAATAAGCATATCCTCAAGTGAGGATTAGGAGAAAAAAACAACAAAAAAAGATATGCCTTGTTGAAAAAAATAATAATATAAGACCTCTAAATTCTAATCTACTCCAGGGTTAACTAAAGTTCTTCAACCTCTTCTGTTTCAACTCACTCACTTGGTGATATCATCCAGATTCCTGGCTTTAAATACAATCTGTTTGACACCACCACCAAGAGGTAAACCTCTAGCAGATCCTTTCTTCTGAATTCCAAATTCATAACCCCAACTACCTACTCAACACCTCTACTAAGTCTAATAGGCATCTATAACACAGTATATCCAAAACTACGCTACTGTTCTTTCTCTCCACACTTGTTCCTCTATCAGGTTTCCCCATCTCAATAAACGACAGTGGCATTCTTCCAGAAACTCAAGCAAAAACCCTGGAGTTGTCCTTAACTCCTTCCTTTCTTTCCAAAACACATTCAATCTATCAGCAAAGCTAGCTGTCTTTACTTGAAAAATATATCCAGAATTGGACCATG
Source organism: Phyllostomus discolor (assembly GCF_004126475.2). Taxonomy (NCBI): domain Eukaryota; kingdom Metazoa; phylum Chordata; class Mammalia; order Chiroptera; family Phyllostomidae; genus Phyllostomus; species Phyllostomus discolor. Next base: position 38,630,685 of record NC_040909.2, on the reverse strand, counting down.
TGTCACCGTATTCACTGCCACCCCTAATGAAAACTGTCATCTTCTCTCACCTGGATTACAGCAATAGCCTTCTAACTGCTTTTCCTGCTTTTGCCCTTGCCCAGTCCACCACCAGTCTATCCAACACTGCAGCCAGAGTAATGATAATGTCAAAATGGAAATCAGGTCGTATCGTATCACGGCCCAAAACCCTCCAAAGACTTTCCATTTCACTTTCCGTTTCACTCAGCTTAAGTCCTGAAAAGGAACAACAGGATCAGCAGCAATTGGGAGTTTATCAGAAATGAGCCCCACCTCAGGTCTACAAAATTACTGGTCTGAATTTTAACAAGAACATCTGAGGTTATTTACTGGCATATAAAAGTTTGAAAAGTATTTGCATAAGGCAACACAATAGAAGCACCCATCCTCCTCAATCCTTGCCATTCCTCAGGCAAGCTTCATGTCTCAGGACATTTGCACTTGCTATTTGCTATGGTTGGAATGCTCTTCTCTTATATCCTCTCACCTCTCAAGATTTTACTGAAAGGTTTCCTCATCTATGAGGCTGGCTGTGAGTACTTGGTCCCTACCTCAATATGCCCTATTCCTCTTTCCTACTTTTATTTGTCTCATTAGAAATTGTCATTATAGGTTAAAAAACTGAATGTATACTTATCTTGTTTAGTCTATCTCCCCATATGATATATAAAATAAGCTCTATGAAGGCAGAGATTTTTGTCAGTTTTCTTCCCCAGTACCGACTCAATTATTTTTAAATGCATAAAACAATAAACAAATAAGGTTTCTCTTCAAAACACTATCCAATAGACTGAGTAAAATGGGTTCTTACCATGCAAACTGATGTTTTCTCAGCATCACATTCAACAAATCTACTTTTTAAAATATACTGTGCCCTATTTAGGCACTGTAAACACTACTGTTCACCAATGATTAAGGATAGAAATTTAAAAATCTGATTCATGATGGGACTGTATCATAAAAGTTTTCAAAAATAAAAACTGAGTCTTTGAGTTAAGAGATATGCTTTACAGCTCTCCACAATGCAAAAACAATTCTTTATATCAGAGACTTCCAACCTTTTCCACCTCATGGCAAGCAAAAACTAATCACTAAAATTCTGTGGCACACCAAAAAAATATGTATTTTTTGCCAACCTGACAAAAAAAGGCATAATTTTGATTGATTTGAAAAAAAAAAAAGGAATTACCTACTCTTTTAGCTCCAAAGTTACTTTTTAAAAAAATCAGGTGCCTGGATTTGTATATAGTGATCTCTGACACCACATATTAACCAATCAGACACAACCTAATTATGCAACATGACCAATAAGATGCACATCTATTATATGACCTATATATTTATGGTTCAGACAGGGCATTCACACTGGACTACTGTTGTGCTGGCTGTTATCATTATTTTATCTGACAATCTAAGGGAACAGAGGTCAGCGTCCCTGACAAAATAGGTATTGCATGTTTTAAAAATTCTTGCAGCATACCAGTTGAATATTGCTGCTGTATAGCAACAAAATAGTCTTTTACACAAAGTTTTCTCATCTGATCCTCAACAATCCCTAGACGTCTTTGTCAAGCAAGTAACAAAAAGCCCATTTTAGAGGTGAGAAAATATACTTTAATTGTCAAAGCATGATAGCAATAATGTCAAAACTGAGACTGAAGTCTGTTATTTCTACAATATCATTTCTCCTCTTGCAAATAGTACTGAAACAGACTATAAAATCATAAAGCCATATATTATGCTGAAGATACTAAACTTACCCAAACCATTTAGTATCTATGCAGAATGAGAACAAACTCAGTTCAATAAAGTCACATCTCAACTCGAGGAATAAAACTTCAATTTTCTTCCTGTTACTTATTAAGTCTAACCCAGGGTCCAATGACATTTAGGAGGAATTTAAGAAATTAGTTGTTATAGCTCTGGCCAGTGTGGCTCGGTTGGCTGGGCATCATCCTGCAAACCAAAAGGTTGTGAGTTCAATTCTCAGCCAGGGCACATGCCTGTGTTGCAGGTTCAGTCCACTGATAGGGAACATGCGAGAGGCAACAGATAGATGTTCCTCTCTCGCCTTGTTGTTTCTCTCCCTCTCTTTCTCCCTCCCTTCCCCCGTCTCTAGAATCAATAAAAGAAAAAAAATATTTTTTAATTAGTTGTTATAATGTACATCAAGAAAGTTCTTACTAAGCTGTGACAATTGCTAGAAAAAAGAGAGAATAGAAAAGAAGATGGGGCAAGTGAATTGAGAACTGAACTCTACTGAGGAAAGAATCAAGGCTGTAACATTATTTTATTATTTCTCTCCATGCCTAAGTGATGCGATTTTGCAATAAAAGAAAAAAAACATACCTCCTCAAAATCCCAGCACAACAGCTTTCCTTTTCTTTGCATAGATGAGGATGAAAAGTTGTAATCCAAAATGTTTCCCAAGAAGTTATTTTTTAAAAAGACATAGAAATAGAAGATCCATATGAAAAGAGATCCAATGTGGGAGGATGGAGACTGTGTCTTCTAAATCTTGTTATCAAGAGCAGCTGTTCACCAAGTGTCAGCATCTGAAGAAAGTACTAACTGTGGTTATGTCTTCTCGAGATAGCAATACCTGCTGGGACAAAGGAGCAAGAGAAGGAAAAGAAATACTACTGAATACAAATGACTGGCTGGCAAACAATCACCAGTCATCAGTCTTGAAATTTTTCAAGTTGGTATTGGTGAACATTAACAGATTACATGGAGGTAAATACAAGTGGGCTGACCAACTGACAATGGGGTTATCAATGACAACAGCAGTGAAAGGTACACTTCAGCAGGTGATCCAGATCTCTGATTAATGTAAAGAAGCAGTATAGTAAAATATAAAAATCTATTTCATATTTTTATAGTAAGATGATAGTCATATCATATCATACAAACAAACACAAATATTAGGTAGTCTGCCAAATAGACCAAGCACTCTGGTGCCTTATAAAACACATACTGTGTAACTACTAATGAAGATGTCTATGTCAGCAGAATATATAGAATAACCATACAAAAATATAAATTGGGGTCTGGCAGAAAAACAAAGTTAATGTGGAAATGAAGGGACATCAAAGTTAATGTGATATATTGGGTGGCTTTGTGTACTCTTGTTAGATATCTTACAGATTTAGGAATGTTATACTTTGGGGCAAACAAGGCAATATTTCTTGATACCTGCCAAATCGATGCATTTCCACCAAACTGAAAATTATAGAATACAGGGTGGGGCAAAAGTAGGTTTACAGTTGTTCATATGTAAAGTACAATAATTAATAAGTAATAACACACACAAGAATAAACTGTTTGCCCTGGTGTGGCTCAGTAGATTGAGCACCAGCCTGTGAACCAAAATGTCACAGGTTTGATTCCCAGTCAGGGCACATGCCTAGGTCCCAGTTGGGGGCATGCAAGAGGCAACCGATCAATGTAACTCTCGCACATCAATGTTTCTCTCCCTCCACTCCCATCCCTCTAAAATAAATAAATAAAATCTTTAAAAATAAAAGACGATATTCATACAAAAAAAGAATAAACTGTTTTGCACAACACAACTGTAAAACTACTTTTGCCCAACACTGTATATAGTGGGCTGAAATGGAATACAATGATGGGGTTAACAGCAGATAAAACAATGCAGAAGAAAAGATTAGTGAAATGTAAAGACATAAGATTAGAAACTATACAAAATGAAACCTGGAATACAAGAAGTTGGAGAAAAAGAGCAGAGCATCACTGAGCTATGGGGCAAACTCAAAGAGCTAATAATACATGTGTAATTCGAATCTTGAGGGAAGGAAGACAGGATTTGGAAAAATAATATCCAAAAAATTTCCAACTTGATGAAAACTATAAACCCAAAATTCCAAGAAACTCAACAAACACAAGGGGCAGAAACCTGAAGAAAATTACAACTCTACCTAGGAGTCATCAAATTCAAATTGCTTAAAACCAGACATAAGGGAAAAAATATTAAAAGCAGCCAGAGGAATACAGAATGGAGAAAATAATTGCAAATCATGTATTTTATAAGTAATTATTATCCAGAATATGGAAGGAGTTCTACAATTCAATCACAAAAAAATGAACAACCCGCCCTGGTTGGCGTAGCTCAGTGGATTGAGCATGGGCTGCGAACCAAAGCATCGCAGGTTCGATTCCCAGTCAGGGCACATGCCTGGGTTGCAGGTCATGACCCCCAGCAACCACACACTGATGTGTGTGTGTGTGTGTGTGTGTGTGTGTGTGTGTCTCTCTCTCCCCCTCCCTCCCTCCCTTCCCTCTCTAAAAATAAATAAATAAAACCTTAAAACAAAACAAAACACTGAACTGAACATTTAAAAATAAAAAAAAGAAATAAAAAAAAAGAACCCAATTCAAAAAATGGGCAGAGGACTTCCAGGCAAGGTGGCAGCATAGATAAATGTTGTACCTGCTTCCTACCACTACCACATCAAAGTTACAACTAAACTACATATAACAACCATCATTCAGAACTCCTTGAAATCTGGCTGAATGGAAGTCCTACAACTAGGGAATTAAAACAGAAGCCACATCAACATTGGTAGGAGTGGCAGAAGTATGTGACATGCTGGTCCCACACCTAGGTGTGGAGGATGAAAACCAGGAGGGATATCTTGGCCATGGAGGTACCCCCTAAAAAGCAAGGAGTCCCATCCCCATACCAGGACCACCATCCTAAGATTCCAGTGCCAGGAAGAGAAGTCTCCATAACTTCTGGCTGAGGGAAATAAGAGGTTTCTGGAGTCCAAAGCAGCTCCTCTTAAAGGGCCTGGGCACAGACTTACTGAGACTCACTCCCTCTGAACTCCAGTGATGGGTATCAGCTAGAAAGGCACAAGGGAAATACAGGGAGGAACCGAATTGTCTTGCATAAGGTCAAGAGCTGGAGGGGCAGATTTCTCCCAGAGAGAAGTCCTGGCAGAGGACACTGTTCCTTTTCTGAGACCCTACCCCAACATCCCAGAGGGCAGGCACCGTATCTCGGTCTCCACCACCCTGGCTAACACTCTTAACCCCAAACTGGTGATTCCAAGAGGCTCTGCCAACTTTCAGGCCCACCCATGTCCTTTCCAGTCCTGGCTCATGCTTCAGATTTTCCTAAAATCTCTCAAACAGGCAGCAACTGGCCTCAGTGTACCTCATAACCTCTCCTAAATGTCTCCAGGCCCTACCACTGCTGACCTCAGTTCACAGATTAGCCTCACCTGAGCACCTCCAAGCCCAGCACAACTAGTAGCCATCTGCAGGTTGCTTTGTAGCTCATGCCAGGTGGCTCTGGGCAGAACCCAGTAGTGGCTGACCTTGTCCTGCCCCTCCTGGGAGGCCTAAGAGCCAGCACACCCAGTGGAAAGCTTCACATCATGCCAAAGCATCACCACCTAACCACCTCCACACACAACACACTCAAGGGATAGATTCAGTGAGCACCAGAACCACAGTAAAGTAAGACCTGCTCTGTGGGGTGGGCCCCTACCCAGCTGATCCTCCACAGTCATCAGAGGTCAGTGGTCACAGCCAGTCCTTGCAGCTGATTATCCTGGGGATAAATCCTTCCCATTGATGTGACAGTAGCAATCAAGGCTCAACTACAAGAGGATATACACAGCATACAGGAGGATAGGCATGGACCTCGAGTACTGAGCCTGGGTAACCAAGGAGGCTGTGCCACTGATCAGGAAGGACACCCACTACTGGGTTGGCCAAAAAAAGACCCATTTTTCATTTCCAAGAATAACTTTATTGATTTGGACATTATGAATATATTGGCTATCTCCTGCTATTGGCTTCTAGTGGGTAGAGGCCAGGGGTGCTGCTAAACATCGCCCACAGCAAAGAATTATTTGGCCAAAATGGCAACAGTACCAAGAAACTTCACAAACCACTTTTGACACATTCCACCAGTCATAGCACCTTCTCCATACAATGCACAAACCTTCTTCGTGTGTTTCAGTTGTTTTTACCTTTCTTGAAATAATAAACTGTAATATGCCAAAAATGTTGCATAATTCCTTTCATCTTCGATATTAAAATAGCTGCACAAAAATTCACCAATTTTGATGTTTTTTAAATGCACACTGATATGACAGCTGTCACAATAAAATCTAACAAAATTGTTTCAAATGAAGTTAAAGACAACTAAGCACTACTAGAGCCATCATACATAAAAAACCTAATGAACTCTTTGGCCAACCCAATACATTAGGCCAGTCTACTAAGCCTGGGAGACCTAGAAGTTCTACCTAATATATAGAAACAAACATAAAGCGGCTACCAAAATAAGGAGACAAAGAAATGTCCCAAATGAAAAAACAGAACAAAACTCCAGAAAAAGAACTAAACCAAATGGAGACAAGCAATCTACTAGATACAGAGTTCAAAACACTGGTTATAAGGATACTCAATGAACTTAGTGAGAAGCTCAACAGCATTAAAAAGAACTAGTCAAAAATGAAGGATATACTAACTGAAAGGAAGCATAATTTACAGGGAATCAATAGTAGAGTAGAAGAAGCCAAAAATCAAATCAGCAATTTGGAAGATAAGGAAACAACAAACACTCAGTAAGAACAGCAAAAAGAAAAAAGAGGCCTGGCTGGTGTGGCTCAGTGGATTGAGTGCTGGCCTGCAAACCAAAGGGTTACAGGTTCAATCCCCAGCCAGGGCACATGCCTGGGTTGCAGACCAGGTCCCCAGTAGGGGACGCTTAAGAGGCAACCACACACTGTTGTTTCTCTCCCTCCCTTCCCTGCTCTAAAAATAAATAAGATCTTTAAAAAATATACAAAAAACTTCAAGCATACCAGCATTCGTATTATGTGGGTGCTGGAAGGAAAAGAGAGAAAGCAACAGATTGAAAATCTGTTTGAAAAAATAATGACAGAAAACCTCCCTAACCTGGTGAAGGAAATAGACATACAAGGACAGGAAGCACAGAGAGTCCCAAACAAGATGATTCCAAACTGGCCCACACCAAGACACATCATAATTAAAATGCAAGACGTTAATGACAAAGAGAGATAGTAAAAGCAAGAGAAAAGAAGTTAGTTACCTGTAAAGAAGCTCTTATAAGATTATCAACTGATTTCTCATCAGAAACTTTGCAGGCCAAAAGGGATTGGTAAGAAATACTCAAAGTGATGAAAAGCAAGGACCTACAACCAAAATTACTTTACCCAGCAAAGCTATCATTTAGGACCAAAGGACAGATAAAAAGCTTCTTGGGGAAGAAAAAACTAAGTGTTTATCACCACAAAACCAGTATTATATAAATGTTAAAGGGTCTTCTTTAAAAAGAAAAAGATAAAAAATGTGAACAATAAAATGTCAATAAATATATATCTATCAATAATTGAATATAAAAAGCCAAATACATTAACGATTACAACAAAAACAGACTCATAGATACAGAGAACATTTTCACGGTTGCCAGATGAAAGGGGCCTAGGAGGATGGGTAAAAAAGGTGAAGGGATTGGGAAGTACAAATTGGTTGTTACAGAATTTCGTGGGAATGTAAAGTACAGCATAAGGAATATAGTCAATTATATTCTAATAACTATGTAGGGTGTCAGATGGGTACAAGATTTATTGGGATGATTACTTAGTTATGTAATGTCTAAACACTGGGATATACACCTGAAACTGATATAATTAGGTATATGTCAACTGTAATTGAAAACTAAAAATGATTTAAAGATTTAAAAAAGGGTCAAAAGACCTAAATAGACATTTGTCCAATGAAGATATATGAATGACCAATTAGCATATGAAAGATGCTAAACATCACTATTTATTAAGTAAATGCAAATCAAAACCAGAGTGAGATACCAACCCCATACTCATTAGGATAATCACTATTAAAAAATAAATAAATAACAACATTAGCAAAAATGCGAAGAAATTGGAATCCTTATGCACTACTGGTGGAAATGCAAAACAGTACAGCTGCTGTGGAAAACAGTATGGTGGTTTCTCAAAATTTAAACATAAAATTACCATATGATCTGGCCATTCCACTTCTGGGTATAGAGCCAAAAGAATTGAAAGCAGGCCCTGACCAATTTGGCTCAGTTGGTTGGAGCATTATCCCATAACCAAAAGGGTGTGGGTTTGAAAACTCTCTCCCACCCTTGGTCCAGGTGCATACTATATCCCATCTGGGCATGTACGGAAGGCAACCATTCCATGCTTCTCTGATGCATTGATATCTCTCTCTCCCCTTCCCTCTCTAAGAAAAAAAAAAAAAAGAAATTGTTCTCTGAAATAAATAAACGGCATCCATTTCTTAAAAAGAAATTGAAAGTAGGATCTCAAAAAGATATTTGTACACCTATGTTTGTAGCAGCAATATTCACAATAACTAAAACATGGAAACAACCCAAATGTCTACTTGCAAATGAATGGGTAAGACAAGAATGATAGCCAACTTCTCAATGGAAAAAATAGAAGACAGAAGACAGAGAACTGAAAGAAAATGATTGTCAACTTAGGCTTTAGACTTCTATAACCAGTAAAAATAACTTCTATAAATCAAGACAAATTGAAGACTTTTGCAGACATACAAATGCTGAAAAGATTCATCACTAGCAAGCCTACATAAGAAATGTTAAAAGAATTTTCTTTTTAAGATTTTATTTATTTATTTTTAGAGAGGGAAAAGGAGAGAGAAAGAAAAGGAAACATCAATGTGTGGTTGCCCTCATGCACCCCCTACTGGGGACCTGGCCCGTAACCCAGGCATGTGTCCTGACTAGGAATCAAACCAGCAACCCTTTGCCTCACAGTCCGGCGCCACTCAATCCACTGAGCCACACCAGCCAGGGCAAGAACTTCTTTATTCAAAAGGAAAATGTACGAGGTAGAAATCTGGAACTATATGGAAAAATTAAGAATACTGCCTTGGCTGGCGTAGTTCAGTGGATTGAGCATGGGCTGAGAACCAGGCATCGCAGGTTCGATTCCCAGTTAGGGCACATGTCTAGGTTGCAGGCCATGGCCCCCAGCAACCGCACACTGATGTTTCTCTGTTTCTCTCTCCCTCCCTCCCTTCCCTCTCTAAAAAATAAATAAATAAAATCTTTAAAAAAATACTGAAAATGGTGTGAATAGACTACACATACAGTACTTCACAGAGGCTTTTATTATAATGAGATGGCAAATTCATCTACATTATTAAAATAATGGAGGAAAAAAGCACTTAACAAGTATTTCCATAATACATACATCCTCCCAAATGTCTGTATATTAAAAAAAATACCTTACTAGAACACATTTCCCATCACAACATTCCTGTAAGTTGAAGTCAATATTATCTTTTTATAAAAAGAGGCCCAAATACAAACTAGTTGTCCAGTAATAGTGAGTCTTTTAGAAAAGTAAAATTTAAATCCTGGTTCCAGCCCCGTGTTTATTACATAAACCCTTAAATACTTGGGATAAAGTATGATGGTGGTTAATATACAATTTATCTATTTTCCATGGCTTCCAGGAAACTCTAAAGTCACTTAGAAGTAAGCAATAGACAGCAAAGATTGTTCCTTGCTTTGAAGAAGTCTGAAAAACATTAGGTTTAAACAAATTCGGTCAGGTTTCTCTAAACTGGCAAAAGAAGAAAACTTTTGCCAAGTCTTCCTGCGGAAAACAAATTAATTAAAGCAAAGGTATCAAAGCAGTAACTGCAAAACAAAGCTTCAGGATTGGGTGCCAACATAAGAAAAAGAAAACACTAATACTTAATGCCAATTCATTATAGTCCAAACCTCAGAGGGAATGTGGTTAGTAGGAAGAAAACCTCGGTAGTATCACTGATGGCAAACAGACTACAGAATGGGAATACTGCCTACTATCCCTCTGAATACATAAAGTGGAACATAATTCAGACAGAGATTCCTTAAGACCACAAGCAGATCTTATCCAGCTTCACAGTAGTGCAAGACTACTTGCTACTCTCAGAAAGGTAACTGAACAATATACAACATAATTCAGGATATTCCTCTAACAGAATTCTAGGGGAAGGCTACCTACTGTTACCCCATCTGGACCAAAAATTCTTTACTCTGTAATTATAATGGGAAAATTGTGTGATTTCAATATTCACCGATGCCAAGACAAAGTAGCATTCTTTCAGGACTTTACCCGAAATAAGCCATTGTGTAACTTTCTTTTCAACATAAAATAAAATTTAGCAAAAAAATACATTAGTTATTGACTTAAGAGAATTTAAAACATGTGTTCAACAAAAACTGAACACATATGAATGTTCATAGCAGCATATTCACAATAGCCAAAAAATGAAAGCAACTCAAATGCCCATCAACTGATGAGTGAATAAACAAAATGTGGTATATCCATTCACTGACTTCAGCCATAAGAAAGGAATTAAGTACTGAAACATGCTATAACATGGATGAACCTAAAGAACATTAGGTAAAAGAAGCCAGAAACAAAAGGCCATATGTGACCCCATTTAAATGAAATGCCCAAAATAGGCAAATCCGTAGGAGCAAAACTCAGGCCAATGATTGCCAAGGTTTGATGAGAAGAACTGCATAATGTATATGGGGTTTCTTTCTGGAGTGATGAAAATGTTGTGCAATTAGATAGTGGTGGTCGTTGTACAACACTGTGAAGGAACTAAAAGCCTCTGAATGGTACATTTTAAATGGCTAAAATTATGAATTTTGTTATGTGAATTTTACCTCAATACAAAAATGTTTCCAAGTGTTAGTGGGTGCCTGTATCTCCCACTACTTAACAAAATGTTGTGTTCCTAAAAATAATTCAAAAAAATACTTTTAAAGCACTGGCTGGTGTGACTCCGTGGAATGAACACCAGCCTGTGAACCAAAAGATTGCAGGTTCAATTTCCAGTCAGGGCACATGCCTGGGTTGAGGGCCAGGTTCCTGGCTGGGAGTGTGTAAGCGGCAACCAATGCATGTTTCTCTCTTGCACATTGATGTTTCTCTCCCTCTTTCTCCCTCCCTTCCCCTCTTCTAAAAATAAAGAAATGAAATCTAAAAAAAAGTGCTTTTAAAAAATACTTTATAAAATTTAGTATTCTGGAAAAGGCAAAACTGTAGAGATGGCAAACAGATCAGTGGTTGTCAGGGGCTGGTGGGGGGAGGTAGTTAAATAGGTGAGGCGCAAATTTTTTAGAGAAATGAAATTATTCTATATGATACTGTAATGTTGAATATATTAAAGATTTGTCAAAACCTATATAAATTTAAAGCACAAAGAATAAACAATGTATGTAAATTTATATAATCATTTAAGAAGTTAAGGGACAGCATGGAATGAATGTGACAAAACAATCTGAATTTATTACAAATATGAAACCACCTCACAGAGGAGGTAGAAGAATATGGTGCTGACCTAGGTAATGCTGGAAATGAGTGGAGTCTGTAAAACTAAAGAGAAAACAAAGAACCCATGAGCACTGTAGTCGAGTTGATATACGTAGCTGTTTCCCACAGGGGCACAGACTTACCATTCTAAAACCACTGTAGATGTATACTGGACTTGAAGAAATAAGTAAATGGATGGCCAATTTCTTACTGGTAAAGTGAAAGAGGTTAGAATGATCAATGTGTTAAGGAATGAGAATTGGAGGTATCAGAATGAATTCATGTTTAGCTTACTAGAGAGACAAACGGTTACCTACAGAACTATTTATAGATATTATGTATACACACAGGTTAACATATACACTTGTATCTCCTTGCTACCTCACTCAGAGACCATGTAAGCAACAATATTCTAGTAGCAACTAGCACATTTAGCACCCAGATCTTGGTTTCTAACACCATTTTCCAATAAGAGGAACTAGGGCTCTTTGGAAAAAGGACCAATCACAAAAGATGAGCCAGAAGCATTTTACGTTGTCAGAAACAAAAGTACTCACGCACACACATAATCATTGGAGTATGTCAAAGGGAAGGAATATAGAAGCCAACTGAAAAAGCTCCCAATGACCAAAACGGAACAATTTGAGCAAAGAAATTTATATAGATACTCCACTCTTAAGGAGGTAGAGCATCACTCATTAAGTGTGGGCTCTGCGTAGTGACTTTATTCTAGAGTACAGAAAGGTAAGAACAGAAGGGTAGTTTGCAGTGAAGAAAACAAATACTGCCTCAAGCTAGGTAATCAAGGTTAACATTAACACTTATTAAGTCCTATCAATAATATGTACTCAATATGTGATAAGAATGACACTTTACCTCTGAGGTCTTCCTTCAAAATCATATTACCTCAATCTAACCCTTAGAAAAACATAAGACAAATATCAGTTAAAGGACTTTGTACAAAAATGCCTGATCAATTATTTTCAAAATTGCCAGTGTTATTAAAAACAAGGAAAGTCTGAGAAATGTCACAACCAAAAGGAGCTAAGGAGACATAATTATTAAATGTAATGTGGCATCCTGAATGGGATCCTGGAACCAAAAAAGGGCATTAGGAAAAAACTGTGGAACTCTGAAGCAAGTACAGACTTAGTAATAATGTATCAATATTGGTACACTATGACAAATGTACTACACTAGTGTAAGAAGTTAATAATAAAGGCAACTGAGTGTGAGACAGGAATTTTCTGTACTATTTTCACAGTAATTCAGCAAATCTAAGAGCTCGAAAATTAAAATTTTATTTTAAAAGTTTATTTTTTAATTATAAAGTGTTCATGATCTATTACATTACCTAAAATTTTACTCAGTGCATTTGGACATAAAAGATGCCTAAAACACGGTTTTGGCCCTCGATAAGCTTGTTGTCTTGTTGTGAGGTAAGACAAATGCTCATGAAAAAGTATAAAATACAAGAATAAGGAAATGTTAAATTGAGATATACAGATAAAAATATATTGGAAATAAAGTCAAACCTCAGTTCTCAAAGTCTCCCACCTCAAACAATTTGGTTTTTGACCACGCTGTTCACAGAAAAAAAATGTCTCAGTTAACAAAACAACAGTTCTTGACCTTTCATGCTGATACAGTATTTCTAACAGAAAAAAAGATTGTTTTCAAACAAATCGCTTGTTGAACAGCCTTCCAGAACAAATTAAGTTTAAGAACCAAGGTTCCACTATACAGAGAATGTAGAGAATTATGAAGGAAGACTTCATCAGGAAGATGAAACTTGAGTGTGTGTACCTTGAATATACTTCAGGGTATCAAAGTAAAAGGACCAATAAATTGGTACAGTTACACTAGCCAGAAGGGTAAAGAAATAAGCAAAAACTAAAAGCAGTGAAATTTAGCTCTAAGAAAAGTGAAGATTTCAATGGGAGACATATTAGCAATGTTCAAATACCTGAAAGACCACGAAGCAGAGCTAAGAGTTACATCATATATATCCATTTAACTTACTAGCTGACCTCTGCTAAAATGCGACCACTCAAGGACACAGAGAGTGACAGCTGTTCAGTAGAGTCACAACAGGAAATGTCAATTTGGAAAGGCAGGAAGCAGGTGGCCTAGTTCTTCTCTGCAACTTTCCAAAGGACAGTGTGCATGTGAGCCCAATGACGCACAAATTTAGATTCAAATCCTGCATTTATTAACCACTTACCATGTGCCAGGTGCTTCCTTATATATGATCTTATTTAATATTCACAACACATCTATAAACATTTATTAATGTAATAGAGGCTTAATGTAAAAATACAACAAAATAAACCCTGTAAGGAAATAGGAACACATTAAAATTCTCCACCCTCTACCACTCTGATAGGGATTTGACAGATGTTTTAAAAAGCAAAATTGTTAGAAGGCCTACATATCTACATAATACTTTATTTCCTCTTGCTCCTTCCTTCAGTCAAGCTCAATGGCTCTCAGTCTGTGGAGTCCATAAGAATGATATACAATTATGTATCATGCACACTATACTTTTTAAGCAACGTAAGGGATTTTCAAGTATAGCTTTCATCTCAACATGATTTTTGTCTCATGCAATGACTTTACAACCAATCCTGGGAATGCGGTGCAACCCCACTGCAGACTTACTCCCTGTAGGTAGCACCATGGGAAAGAGGTAGAGAGGTTGATTCCTAACAACATGAAGAACACTCTAACAATTAGAGCTACCTAAAAATAGCATAAGCTACCTCAAAGTAATAAATTTTCTGTCATCAAAGGTGTTGAAATAGAGGCTGAAAAATCACTGAGAACATTTTAAAGAGTAGGTGGGTAGGTTGAGATGTCTTCCAAATCTAGATTCTATTATGGGTAGACAGGAGGAAGACAACCTAGTTAAGAACAACACAATAAAAAGAAAAGACACAAAGGAAAAAATGTCATGGTATGTGGGGAAGTTCAAGGCTAGGGAACACAGGAGAAGCTCACTTCCACCTGTAAACCTTTGCACTTTCTGCTTCATCTGCTAGGAAAGCTTTTGCATCTTTTATGCCACAATTCAAATATCTTCTCCTTAGTGCCGCCTCTCCATCACCCCAACCACTCACTCACTTATCACATCAGCTTGTTTTATTTTCTTCACACTTTATATCAGGAGTCAGCAAACTTTTTCTACAAAGGGTCAGACTACAGTCTGCAGGCCAAATCCAGCTTGCCCCACATTCTTGTATGGCCTTATGAAGTAAAAATGTTTTTTACATTTTTAAATGGTTGAAAAAATAAAAAAGAATATTTTCTGATGTGGGAAAATTATATGAAGCTCAAATTTCAGTATCCAAAGTTTAAGTAGAACATAGACAAACTTGTTTATATTGCCTGTGGCTGTTTCTGCACTAAAACAACAGAGCTGAGTAGCTGAAACAGAATATATGGCCCACATTTACTTTCTGGTCCTTTACAGAAAAAGTTTGCTAATTGCTGACTTTTTAGCATTACCTAATATTATCTTGTCCACTTGCTTATTTGTTATCCTAATTCTCACACACACAGAATAAAGCTCCATGAGGGCAGGGACCTTTGTCTGCTTTGTTCCCCCACTATGGCCCAGTACTTAGAAGAAATCGTGAAACAAAAATTGAGGCCTCAAAAATATTTGAAGAATAATTTAATGAGTGATCCATAAGAACCTCATCAAGGAGTTTAAGCTTTAGTCCTCAGTCATGACAGGTTTTATACATGAGACAGGCATAAAAAACTCTTGCAGACCCTGACCAGTGTAGCTCAGTTGGTTGGGTGTCATCCCACAAAGCGAAAAGTCACCAGTTCAATTCCTGGTCAGGGCACATGCCTGGGTTGTGGGTTCCGACCCAGTCAGGGCACATAAGGGAGGCAACCATCATGAGAGGTGTTTTTCTCCCTCTCTTTTGTCCTCCCTTCCCCTCTCTCTAATAAATAAAATCTTAAAAAAAAAAAACAAACAACCCTCTTGCAGGAGAGAGGAATATAGTTCTTGCAAGCTATATTCTAGTAGAAAACAACTTAGAGTAATGGTGGTTACCAACTAGCCCAAATCATTGGGTTTCTTCATCAAATTGTCTAGTTTGGGTGTGTGTGCACTCATAAAAGATTGTCTCAACTACTCAAGGTGTCAAAACAGTCTGTTGGCTGACTATGCTATTTACCTTAAGATGCAAATACTCTGAGAAACCTCATCTCCTACACATTGTACACAGCACCCATACCATGCCAAATCTTAATGCGCATAATTTTAACAGATCTAGATCACACGCTAATGATTTCTAATATCTAAAATTTTCCTGTGTTGTTGATCAGCAATATACTCTGTAAACAGCTGAAAACTCTTTGGAAATTAAAAGGTTACCACCCACAAATAAGAAGCAGCTTTTTAATCTTTCTATACTAGCCAGATACTGGGTGTGTGATTTCAAAAAAATAGAAGCCAACTTTGTTGGTAGAGGACAAGGTACTGTTGAGTTGAAAATCATATCTATAAGCATCATTTGTTATATGATACTAGTAAAACTACTACCTACTCAAAACTGGAGTCTCACCTTTTAAAAAAATTTCAATTACAATTGACAAAAACAGTTCAATTACAATTCAATATTATTTTATGTTAGTTTCAGGTATACAGCATAGTGGTTTGACAATTACCTAATTTACAAAGTGATTTCCCGATAATTCAATTACCCACCTGGCATCATACACAGTCATTACAGTATTACTGACTATATTCCCTATGCTGAACTTTAAATCCCCATGACTATTTTGTAACTCCTAATGTATACTTCTTAATCCCTTCATATTTATCACCTTTTGGATACTCATTCTCCTAATACAGTGGGGAAAAACTGTTATCTACCTCCTGGAGGAATCTCGCCAGTAACACATTAACAGTTTCATAAGGTTCTTTCCTCCATGCTTTGCAACAATTTCTATACATGGGTACTTCCAAAACAAGGATTTAATTAAACAGTCACTTCCAAAATTCAAGATACTGATCAGAAAACATAAACCAAAGTTTTGTTTTATTTTAAAACAGCTACCTGCTTTTTAAGCCCTGGATGCCTTTAAAAAATAATTAGCTAATTTAGGAAATCAGCCCTTTCATAGAAATGCTTATGGTACAGGTACCTCTGATGAGTATGTCAGACTTATAGCATCCATTTTGGATTAGTGTCTATGTGTTCATCTTCCTTTCCTCTGTGAGAAGTCAGGTTGAAAAAGCACCCTAAAAAATTATTGGGTAAGGATCTACCAAGACTAATGTATAAGGTGTCACCAAAAAAGGGGGGTGGAAATTAACCAACAGCTCAAGTGGGCTGCCTTCAGAAACTCTGCTGCAGATTCAAGGGGTGGGGGGTGGGGGGTGGGGGGAGGTCCTCACCATCAATGTTGTTAAGGAATGAATCAAACTAACCACTGGACAAAACTACACACACCTTTGCTTAGGCTGAAAAGGGGTATTTGCAAGCTGTAAATGGATTTCTGGCCCTTTAGGGGCCCATTTTCCCTTCCTAAAAGGGTTAATAAAAGGCACTCAGAACCCAGCCAGCCTAGCCTCCCACCTATTCTCCCGATCCCAGTACAGCAGGTTCACTCCTCCCCTTAAACAAGTTCAAAATCAAAACAAAAGGTGCAAAACTGGTTTCAGGTGGCACTGGCTGAGCCCTAGTGGCCAACTTCTGGGGACAGGCCAAGCGAGGGCTCACAGGACCTCAGACCCCCCAACCAAAGCTAGCTCCCAAACAGCCCCTCGGGCCTCGGCCCAACTCCTCATACGCCCCTCCCTCTCCGCAGACCTGGAGATGGGGTGCTGGGAAGGGGGCGAGGAGAGGGGGTTGGGGAGAGAAACCCCAGGGTCAAAATGACAGCGGAACCAGCGGGGAAAGAAAAAGGCCCGGAGGGATGCTGAGGCGGGTGTGGGGGCGGGTCAAGTCCTAGGCCCAGGGCTTAAGCCCCGAACGGGGACAACTGAGGGTCCAAGCCGTTCCAGGCCTCGAGTAGGAGGCCGGGGTCGAGGCGACAGAGCCGCCAGGCCACGCTCCCCCGCACAACTCTCCTCATCCGGAGCGGAGGGACGCGGAGGGGCCGCGAGTGAATGCGAGGGAACGCGGCCGCTACCAGAGTTCAGGGCGGGGGCACTCACTCACCGGCGGGGAGGGGAGGAGCAGCCGGCGTCTCCGCCAGCGCCGTCGCTCGAGTTCAGGCGCCGGCTTCTGCCGCTGCAGCCGCCGCGCCGGGTCCATCCCCCCCAGCCACCCTCCCTCCCGGCCCTCCCCCCACGCCACTTCAGCCGCCGCAGCCGCCGCTGCAGCCGCCACCGTCGATTCAGCTCTGCGCGGGAGCGCGAACCGGCTTGAGTAGGCGACGGCGCGTGCGCCCGCCGCCACCGCCCACAACATCCGCCCCCGGCTAGCAGCGCACGCGCGGGTCTGAGGCGAGCGCGCGCACGCAGCAGAGGGGCGGAAACAGGCCCCCCAAGGCGTGGCCCCGCCCCCAGCCCGAGTGCCCACCCTCGCGGTCTCCCGGCAGCAGAGCTGGGCAGTTGCAGGTGTGGCTGGACTTGGCCAAAGCTCCAGGAACCGAGCTCCTGTGGTCCGGCCCCTTTTTCTGGGAAGTGAGGGCTCAAAGCAATGCAGGTTTGAGCGGATTTCTGGCTGCCGCTCCGAATCATACACCTGTTCTTCCTACCTTGAATCCAAAGGCCTTCATTTCTTCTGTGATCTGTCAGGTTTCCATCTGCTGCTAGGAAAACGGCAGAGGCTATTACTATTTCGCATCCAGTATTACCACTGAAGGGACCACAAGCAGTCATCAACCTAAACCTTTTTGTTCTATTTTCCTAATTCATTTATTTATTCATCACTGATGTATTGAGGCTTCCTCCCTGTACTAGGCCCTGTTCGAGTTACTGCGAGTACAGTGTGGTGATAAAACAGATCCTGGCCTCATGAAGTTAGATCTGGTGGAGAAGAGAAACGTTAAACGAACAATCACACAAAATTAAAAATTACAATTAGTACAATCTTTTCTGAGAAGTAAGTACATGATGCTAAGAGAACCTGTATGGGAGGTGGGGGTGGGGTGGTAGAGTTTGATTTAGTCAAGGGTGTTCAGGCTGGAATCTGAGGGCTGCTGCCTTGGAAGGAAATAGTTAGGTTCAAGGGCTGAGAACTTGGCATGGCCAGAATGGGGCACTGGAAGACCACAGAATTGAGTAGAGGGTGAGTGTGGGGAGGTGTAGGCAATAACTGTGGTAAGGATTTGAGACTTAAGGCAAGGTAAACTGGTGGTGGTAGAGAAGACCACTTTTTAGGGAGTAAAATGGACAGAACTTGATGATCTATTAGATGAAGAGTGAAGGCCTGGGAGGTGGCAAGTTTGACTGTTATATTTGAAGTAGATAGGAGATACAGTTATAGATCTCAGGAGCATTGAAGAAGACCCCTGAGGAATGTAACAAAAATGGAAAATAAACTTAAAACTAAAACTTTAAATTTCTAGAAGAAAACAAAAAAATTTTGTGATCTTGAGGTAGGCAAAGATTTCTTAGGACATAAAAAGCATGAACCATAAAAGAAATTATTCATAAGGGTAATTTCATCAAAATTTGAAACTTTTATTCTTTGAAAGACATCATTGGGAAAATGAAAAGGCAAGGCACAGATAGGAAGGAGAAATTTGTGAAACAATATGTCTGACAAAAGACTTGTATCCACAATATATAAAGAACTTTTATAACTGAATAATAAAACAAACAACCCAATAAAACAATGGGAAAAAGGTTTTAGTAAACACTTCACCAAAGAAGATACAAAAATGGCCAATATGCAACAAAAAGATGCTCAACATATTTAGTAATCCAGAGATTTGCAAATTAAAACAACAATGATCTACTCCTACATTCTCGTTAGGATTGCTAAAATTAAAAAGACTGATGAACCAGCAGTCCCACTCCTACACATTCCCTTAACTGTATTTAAGTTCCAAATAAACAAAGTCATACATCTACCTAACATACAAGTAACCTACACACAACCAGAAATGCTTAACTCTTTCCCAAAAAGAGGGTGCCAAGACCTTGGTTGATCTTCTCTTTCCAATTTTGACATTCTGTAACTTAATACTCTGCTATGAAGTTAACTATTATTAATACATTTCCACTGTGTAGTAGCAATTGAATTCCCTCCTTGGTAATTAGGACTAATCACACCAGCCAATACAGTAACTCCTTTCTTTACCTATTTATTCAAAGGAATGAGCCCTGGCTGGTGTGGCTCAGTGGATTGAGTGCTGGCCTGCAAACTGAAAGGTTGTTGGTTCAATTCCCAGTCAGGGCACTTGCCTGAGTTGTGGCCTAGGTCCCCAGTTGGGGGCTTGCCAGAGGCATCTGATCAATATATCTCTCACATATTGATGCTTCTCTACCTCTCTTTCTCCCTCCCTTCCCCCTCTCTAAAAATAAATAAACAAAATCTTTTTTTATATAAAAAAGCACCTTCATTAAAACACACACACACACAGGAATGAGATGCCCCCAGGTGACCAGGTGACAGTCTGAACTGCCAATTCAACAGAAACGTTGTTGTGTCTCCTGTTGGAAGCATCCCTTCCTTTGGAACTAAGACCTCTAGACCAGCAGAGCTTCTGGCCATTTCTCCTTCCAGATAAAATGAACAATCAGGTGCACTGCTTGAAGTTCTGCCAACAGGGAGGTGTTCCTTCACTATTTTTCTTCAAGGATATCCCAGAAAGGGGCAGTAGTGCTGCAACAGTTTATTTTTAACCAGTGTCTGCATATTGTGTAGAACCATCATAAGCCAGGCTGTTAAATAAGGCTGGATTTTCTCTTCCTCAGTCATGGAGAATGCCCCAAGAGAGTATAGGTGTGCGCTGAGGGAAGATAATGTAGCAGGAGTAGGGACCATGGGCATTTGGGCCACTTCCTCATATTGTACAACTTACTTATGCCTTCAGAACCCATTCAAGCCAAATCCTATAAATATAGTTTCATTGATAATGGAGTGCTGCTGTGTGTTCACAACTTTATAGCTTAGTGGGTCAGACACCACCCAGTTCTTGATGGGTAGCTCAGATCACATGGTAACTTCATGACTTATGGTTATGAGTTCAGTATGTACTAAGGCTCAGTAGCAAGGCAAAAGCTGTTTCTACAAAGAAGAGTGGTTATCACAGAGAATGGCAGGGCTTTGCTTCAAAATCTTAAATGTCTGTGCTATGATTCATGTATAGGGGCCTGCCAAAGACTTGAAATAGAATCTCTATTAGCCACTTTCAGAATGAGGTTCTGGGTTTCATTTTAGAAATAATGGCACTAAAGGTTTCTTTCAAGGCAGAAATAGAAGCCTTCAGGTCATCTGTGCATAGCCTGAGCTGGGAATTTGAAGCTCTGAGCTCACCCTTTTCCTTCTCTACTTTCTTTCTTCAGTTAGGGGCAACCAACAAACCCATTACATTCCTTAGCTGGACTAAAATATTAAAATACATGGTCATTCATGACCTCGCCTTCTATAGGCATTTGATTAGGAGTATCCAATGCCTCATCATGCCATGGACTACCAGTGCCCTCGGCACCCCTGGAAATAGAGTCATTAGTAACTTTAAACCAGGTTAGAGAACCAATTCAAGAATACCCACAACCAATTTTAAAAAATTCATTCTTAAGAATCTGTTCCTCTAGAACCCTTCTAGTACCAAAATCTACATTAGGGTTCAAACAGAGAATCAGAATAAGTAGGAATTATATAATAAAAGATTTATTTCAAGGGATTGATTTATGCAATTACAAGTCAAGAGGAGAGCTGACTGACACTGCTGTCCCAAGGCAGAATTTCTCCTTCAGGAGAGCCTCACCTCTGAGGACGTTTCACTGATTGAATCATGCCCAGCCAGATTATCTAGGATAATCTCCCTTATTAAAGTCAACTGATTATGCCTTGGCTGTGTGGTTCAGTTGCCTGGAGGACTGTTCCATGAACCAAAAGTCTGTTGGTTCGATTCCTGGTCAGGGCACACGCCTAGGTGGTGGATTTGATCCCGAGTTGGGGTGCGTATGGCAGGCAGCTGCTCAATGTTTCTCTCTCACATTGATGTCTCTTTTTCTCTCTCCTTTCTCTCTCTCTCTCTCTCCTTCTCCTCTTCTTCTCTCTCTAAAATCAATCAGTCAATGAAATAAAAAATTTAAAGTCAACTCATTATGGACTTTAATCATATCTACAAAAATGCTTTCATAGGCAACACTTAAGTTAGCTTTGAACAGTGTAGAATAACTTGGAACTATAGTTTAGCCAAGTTGCCACCTCAAAAAGACAATAACATCAGCATTTACCCAACAGAAATGAAAATGCATGTCCACGCTAAGACTTGTACAAGAATATCCACAGCAGCTTTATGCACAGTATCAAAATACTAGTAACAACTCAAATACCCATCAACAGGTGAATGGATGAACAAAATGGGTTAAATCCACACAGTGGATTACTGCTCAGCAAGTAAAAGAGACAAACTACTACCAATACACTCAACAACGTGGGTGAATCTCAAAATCATTGCACTGAGCAACAGAAGCTGGGAAAAAAAGAATACATATTGTACAATTCTACATAAAATTCTAGAAAATGCAAAGTAATATATAATAACAGCCTGAGACAAGAGATGAGAGGGAAAGGGGCACAAACCAACCCTGAAGGGTGATGAGAATTATCTGAATCTTGATTATAGTGGCAATTTCATGGGTGTGTATATATGTCAAAACTTGTCAAATTGTATATTTTAAATAGGTATAGTTTATTACTTGTATAATATACCTTAGTAAAATTTCCCTAAAGAATTTATTTGATGGGATTCGTAGCAGATTAAAAATAGCATAACAGAAGGTTAGTCAACTGAAAAACAGCAGAAAGTGTTTGTTATTTCAAAATCATTTTTACATCATTATGCTTTTACAGTAGCCCCATTTTTTCTCCCCTTTACTCCCCTCCACCCTGCACTACACCTCCCACCAGCATGGGTCATACATATAAGTTCTTTGGCTTCTCCATTTCCCATACTACTTTTAACCTCCCCATGCCTATTTTGTACCTACCATTTATGCTTCTTATTTCCTGTAACTTTTCCCTCATTTTCCTCTCGACCCCTCCTTGCTGATAAACCCCTCTGTGGTCTCCATTTCTGTGATTGTGTTCTTGTTCTAGTTGTTTGCTTAGTTTTTGTTTTCGCTTTTTTTTGGCTCAGTTGTTGATAGTTGTGAGTTTGCTGTCATTTTACTTTTCATAGTTTTGATCTTCTTTTTTTTCTTACATAAAGTCCCTTTAACATTTAACACCATAGAATAAGGACTTGGTGATGATGAACTCCTTGAACTTGACCTTACCTGGGAAGCACTTTATCTTGCCCTCCCATTCTAAATGATAGCTTTTCTGGATAGGGTAACCTTGGATGTAGGTCCTTGCCTTTCATGACTTGGAATTCTTCTTTCCAGCCTCTTCTTGCCTGTAAGATTTCTTTTGAGAAATCATCTGATAGTCTTATGGGAACTCCTTTGTAGGTAACTGTCTCCCTTTCTCTTGCTGCTTTCAAGGTTCTCTCCTTCTCTTTAATCTTGAGTAATGTAATTATGATGTGCCTTGTTGTGTGCTTCCTTGGGTTCAACTTGTTTGGGACTCTCTGAGCTTCCTGGACTTCCTGGAAGTCTATTTCTTTTGCCAGACTGGGGAAGTTTCCCTTCATATTTGTTCAAATAAGTTTTCACTTTCTTGCTCTTCCTCTTCTCCTTCTGGCACCCCTAAGATTCGGATGTTGGAACATTTAAAGATGTCCCAGAGGTTCCTAAGTGCCTCTCTCTCTCTCTCTCTCTCCCTCTCTCTCTCTCTCTCTCTTTTGAATTCTTGTTTCTTCATTCTGTTCTGGTTGCATGTTTATTTCTTGCTTCTGCTCCAAACCATTTATTTGAGTCCTGGTTTTCTTCCTGTCACTGTTGGCTCCCTGTACATTTTCCTTTATTTCACTTTTCATAGCTTTGACTTTTTCCTCTATTTTGCAAACATATTCAACGATTTCTGTGAGCATCCTGATTATCAGTGTTTTGAGCTCTGCATCTGATAGGTTAGCTATCTCTTCATTGCTTAGTTCTTTTTTTGGAGCTTTGATCTGTTCTTCCATTAGGGCTGTATTTTTATTTATTTATTTATTTATTGTCTCAGTACAGCTGTTAACGTTGTAAGGGGTGAAGACTTAGGTTTTCACTAGGGTGGGGCAACCCATGTGGTTGCATTGTGGTGCTGTATGTGGGGGAGGTATATGAGAGAGAACAATGCTGCTTGCTCAGCTCTCTCTGTGGCTTCCCGTCACTTCCCCTGCTACCCACAAGCAAATTGCGCCCTTCTAGTGCTGATTCCCAGGTGGGTGGGTTTGTGTACTTTCTTGGACCCTCTGGGTCTCTCCAACAAATGTTCCTGTGAGGCTGGGAGTTTCTCCTGCTGCCACAACCCCCACAGGTTTTTACAGTCAGAGGTTTTGAGGCTTCCTTTTCCTGCACTGGAACCCTGGGTTGCACAGTCTGTCTCACTCCCCAGTTGTTCCTCTCTGTTTATCTGCACACAAATGTGGGACACTGGGTCCACCAGCTGCCACCTTACCTGCCCTGTCGTCCAGCCACTGCCTTGTCACACATCCTCTCTGCCATGGATACTCATCTCTGTGCCTCCTACCAGTCTGGATGAATATTTCTTCTTTAACTCCTTGGTTATTGGACTGCCATACAGTTCAACATTCTAGTTAGATTTTCTGACAGTTCTATTTCTTTTTTGTTTTTAAATTTGTTGTTTTCCTTCTTTTGGTTTTGTGAGGAGGCCAAGTGTATTTACCTATGCCTCCATCTTGGCCAGAAGTCCTACTAATCATTTTTTTTATTGTTGTTCAAATACAGTTGCCTTCATTTTCCCATCACCACTTTCCCTTCCTTCACCCACTCCCACCTCCCACTCTCAATTCTATTCCCCTTTGGCTTTGTCCCTGGATCTTTTATACATGTACCTTGATGACCCTTTCCCATCTTTCCCCCAATATCTTCCTTCCCCTCTCCTCTGGTAACTGTCAGTTTGTTCTTTATTTCAATGTCTCTGGTTATGTTTTGCTTGTTTGTTTGTTTTGTTGATTAGATTCCATCTATAGTTGAGATCTTATGGTATTTATCTTTCACCACCTGGCTTATTTCACTTAGCATAATGTTCTCCATCCAGATTTATCCACGCTGTGGCAAAGGGTAGGAAGTCCTTCTTTCTTTCTGCTGTATAGCATTCCATTGTGCAAATGCACCAATTTTCTGACCCACTCATTTACTGATGGGCACTTGGGTTTCTTCCAGCACTTGGCTATTGTAAATTGTGCTGCTATGAAGATTGGGGTGCATAGGTTGTTTTGAATTGGTGTTTCAGGACTCTTAGGGTATAATCCCAGCAGTGGAATTGCTGGGTCAAAAGGCAGTTCCATCTTTAGTTTTTTCAGAATATTCCATACTGTTTTCCATAGTGGCTGCACCAGTCTGCATTCCTTCCAACAGTGCACTACAGTTCCCTTTTCTCTACAGCATCGCCAGCACTTCTTGTTTGTCGATTTAGTTTTGATTGCCATTCTGACTGGTGTGAAGTGGTATCTCATTGTGGTTTTAATTTGCATCTCTCTGGTGACTAGTGATGCTGAGCATTCTTTCATATGTTTGTGGGCCATCTGTATGTCCTCCTTAGAGAAGTGTCTGTTTGGGTCCTTTGCCCATTTTTTAATTGGGTTGTTTGTGTTCCTGGAGTGGAGTCATGTGAGTTCTGTATATTTTTTGGAGATCAAACCCTTGTCTGAGATATCATTGGCAAATATATTTTCCCATGTGGTCAGTTCCCTTTTCATTTTGCTGATGTTTTCTTTGGCCATGTAGAAGCTTTTTATTTTGATGAAGTCCCACTTATTTATCCTTTCCTTTATGTCCCTGGCTCTAGGGGACATAGCAGTGAAAATACTGCTGCAGGGAATATCTGAGATTTTCCTCCCTATGTTCTCCTCTAGAACTTTTATGGTATCATGACTTATATTTAAGTCTTTTATCCATATTGAGTTTATTTTTGTATATGGTATAAGTTCATGGTCAAGTTTCATTTTTTTGCTTGTAGCTGTCCAGATCTCCCAACACCATTTGTTGAAAAGGCTATTTTTACTCCATTTTATGCTTCTTCTCCCTTTGGCAAATATTAATTGACCATAGAGACTTGGGTTTATTTCTGGGTTCTCTGTTCTGTTCCATTGATCTATGTGTCTGTTCTTATGCCAGTACCAGACTGTTCTGAATACCATGGCCTTGTAATATAGTTTGATTGTAGGTATTGTGATCCCTCCTATTTTGTTCTTCTTTCTCAAAATTGCTGCAGCTATTCAGGGTCATTTATGGTTCCATATAAATTTTTGAAATTTTTGTTCTATATCTGCAAAATATGTCATTGGTGTTTTTTTTTTATTTTTTGTCGTTGGTATTTTAATAGGGATTGCATTGAATCTATAAATTGTGTTGGATAGTGTGCACATTTTGATGATGTTAACTCTTTCAATCCATGAACATGGTATATGTTTCCATCAATTTATGTCTTCCTTAATTTCTTTCTTCAGTGTTGTGTAGTTTTCTGGGTACAGGTCTTTTACCTCCTTGGTTAGCTTTATTCCTAGGTATTTTATTTTTCTTGTTGCTATATCAAATGGGATTTTTTTCTTGATTTCTGTTTTTGATATTTTGTTGTTGGTATACAAAAATGCCTTCAATTTCTGAATATTGACTTTGTATCCTGCTGCTTTGCCAAATTCACTTACTAGGTCAAGTAGGTTTTTGGTGGAGTCTATAGGGTTTTCTACATACACTATCATGTCATCTGCAAATAATGATGGTTTTACTTCCTCCTTTACAGTTTGTATTCCTTTTATTTCTTCTTCTTGTCTGACCCCTGTGGCTAGGACTTCTAATACTATGTTGAATAGAAGTGGTGAAAGTAGATGTCCTTGTCTGGTTCCTGATCTTAGTGGAAAAGCTTTTAGTTTTTGCCAATTGAGTATGATGTTGGCTGTGGGTTTTTCATATAAGGCCTTTATTATGTTGAGGTATGTTCCCTGTACTCCCACTTTGCTGAGTGTTTTTATCTTAAGTGGGTGCTGTGCCTTATCAAATGGTTTTTCTGCATCTGTTGATACGATCATGTGTTTTTTGTCTTTTGTTTTGTTTATGTGATATATTATGTTTATTGATCTGTGACTATTGTACCATCCTTGCATCTGTGGGATGAATCCCACTTGATCATGGTGTATGACCTTTTTAACATATTGCTGGATGCAGTTTGCCAATATTTTGCTGAGGATTTTAACATCTCTGTTCATAAGCAATATTGGTTTGTAGTTTTCTTTCTTTGTTGTGTCTTTGTCTGGTTTGAGGATTAAAGTGATTCTGGCCTCATCAAAACAGTTTGGGAGTCTTCTCTCTTCTTTGATTTTTTTGGAATAATCTGTGAAGGCTAGGAGTTAGCTCTTCCTTAAAAATTTAGTAAAATTCTGCTGTAAAACCATCTGGTCCAGGGCTTTTGTGTGATGAGAGTTTTTTGAATACTGCTTCAATTTCACTGGCTATTATCAGTCTGTTCAGGCTTTCTACTTCTTCTTGATTCAGTTTTGGAAGGTTATATTTTTCTAGAAATTTCCATTTCACTCAGGTTTTCAAATTTCTTGGCATATAGTTGTTCATATTAATTTCTTGCAATCCTTTGTATTTGTGGTATCAGTTGTAATTTCTCCTCTTTTATTTCTGATTTTATTTACTTGGGTCCTCTCTCTTTTTTTCTTGATGAATCTGGTTAAAGGCTTTTCAATTTTCTTTATCTTTTCAAAGAGACAGCTCCTGGATTTACTGATCCTTTGAATTGTACTTTTAATCTCTATGTCATTTAATTATGCTCTGATCTTGATTATTTCCTTCCTTCTACTGGCTCTGAGCTTTGTTTGTTGTTTGCCTTCCTGTTCTTGTAGATGTAGGGTTAAGTTTATTATTTGAAATGTTTCTATCTTTTTTAGGTAGGCCTGTATCACTATGAACTTCCCTCCCAGGACTGCCTTCACTATGTCCCATAAGTTGTGGACTGTTGTGTATTTATTTTCATTTGTTTCCAGAAACATTTTGATTTCTTCCTTGATCTCATTATTAACCCATTCATTGTTTAATAGCATGCTATTCAGTCTCCATGAGTTTGGATATTTTTGAATTTTTCTGTCAAGGTTGGTTTCTAGTTTCAAGCCCTTGTGGTCTGAGAAAATGCTTGATATGATTTTAATTTTCTTGAATTTGTTGAGGCTTGTTTTATGTCCTATCATGTGATCTATCTTTGAAAATGTTCCATGTGCATATGAAAGGAATGTGTATTTTGCTTCTTTAATATGAAAGGGCCTATATATATCAGTTAACTACATTTGAGCTAATGCATTGTTCAGTTCCATAATATCCTTGTTAATATTTTGTTTGGAAGATCTATCCATTGTTGACAGTGGGGTGTTAAAATCCCCTACTATAGAGCCCTGGCCGGTGTAGCTCAGCGGATTGAGCACCAGCCTGAGAACGAAAGGGTCACTGGTTTTATTCCCAGTTACGGCACATGACTGGGATGTAGGCCAGGTCCCAGTAGGGGCATGTGAGACGCAACTGCACACTGATGTTTCTCTCCCTCTCTTTTTCCCTCCCTTCTCCTCTCTCTAAAAATAAATAAAAAAATATTTTTAAAATAAAAAATAAATAAAATCCCCTACTATAATTGTGTTGCTATCTATATTGTCATTGAAGTCCTCCAAAAATTTCCTTACATATTTGGGTGCTCCTATGTTGGGTGCATATATGTTTATAATATTTATATCTTCTTGATGGATTCTTCCCTTGATTGTTATGAAGTGTCCTTCTGTGTCTCTTTTTATGGCCTTTGTTTTGAAGTCTATTTTGTTGGATATAAGTATTACTATCCCAGTTTTCTTTTTCCTGTCCATTTGCTTGGAACATTTTTTCCCTAGCCCTTCACTTTAACTCTGTATAGATCTTTTGTTCTGAGGTGGATCTCTTGTAGGCAGCATATGTGTGGATTGTGTTTTCTTATAGAAAGTATTTGGATTAAAGCACAGAAAGAAAAAAGGTGTAAAAACAGAAAAGGACATCAGAGACATATGGGATATAGTGAAAAGCAGTGCTGCAGAACAGACACTATATAAAGTGGAAAAAATATTGAAAACATTTTATAAATGATTCTATTCTTGGAGAGGCAATATATACCAGTCAGATAACAGTTAATTTTGAGTGTGAAAACTGGAATATTATTCACTTGGGTGTATATGTCATGACAGAACATTTATACAGAAATCAAATATCAACACCAAAAAACTATTTACACATTACTCTGGGGATGAAATACAAAACTCACTTATTAAAATGTTAGAAGATGCTATAAAAGAAATATTTGGAATGAAGTAAGAAGCACTAAACATTACTCATTATTTTAGGCTCAAAATCTAATGTATGTATATAGCATAGGTAATAATTATGATTAGATTTATAGATTTCTAAACTCAAATATTTCTATACGTGAACATTCTGAGGGATTTTTGTCACAATGAAGAAAGATTATTTTTACATTTTAATTTAAAAGTTACAAACACTGAACTTGACAAAAATAATTTGAGAAGCTAGAATTATGACAATAGTGTAAGTATATGTGCAAAATGTAACACTGCAATAGAAGATCTTTGAAAAAATTATGTACCATTCTATATTTCTTTTTTTAATATATTTTATTGATTATGCTATTACAGTTGTCCCATTTCCCCCCTTCTCTCCCCTCCACCCTATACCCCCCTCCCACCCACATTTCCCCCTTTAGTTCATGTCCATGTGTCATACTTATGAGTTCTTTAGTTTCTACATTTCCCATACTATTCTTGCCCTCCCCCTATCTATTTTCAACCTACATTCTATGCTACTTATTCTCTATACCTTTTCCCCTCTCTCTCCTCCTCCCACCCCCCTGCTGCTAACCCTCCATTTCTGTGGTTCTGTTCCTGTTCTAATTGTTTACTTAGTTTCTTTTGGTTTTGCTTTAGGTGTGGTTGTTAATATTTGTGAGTTTGCTGTCCTTTTACTATACATGTCTTTTCTTTATCTTCTTTTCTTAGATAAGTCCCTTTAGCATTTCATAAAATAAGGGCTTGGTGATGATGAACTCCTTTAACTTGACCTTATCTGAGAAGCACTTTATCTGCCCTTCCATTCTAAATGAGAGCTTTGCTGGATAGAGCAATCTGGGGTGTAGGTCCTTGTCTTTCATGACTTGGAATATTTCTTTCCAGCCCCTTCTTGCCTGTAAGGTCTCTTTGGAGAAATCAGCTGACAGTCTGATGGGAACTCCTTTGTAGGTGACTGTCCCCTTACCTCTTGCTGCTTCTAGGATTCTCTCCTTCGTTTTTACCTTGGCTAATGTAATGATGATGTGCCTTGGTGTGTTTCTTCTTGGGTCCAACTTCTTTGGGGCTCTCTGAGCTTCTTGGATTTCTTTGGAAGACTGTTCCCTTTGCCAGATTGGGGAAGTTCTCCTTTATTATTTGTTCAAATACGTGCTCAATCTGTTGCTTTCCCCCTTCCGATTCTGGTACCCCTATAATTCGGATATTGGAACGTTTAAAGGTGTCTTGGATGCTCTTAAGCTTTTCCTCAATTTTTTGAATTCTTATTTCATCATGCTTTCCTGCTTGGTTGAGTCTATCTTCCTTCTGGTCCACTGTATTGTTTTGAGACTCATATTCCTTCCTTTCACTATTGGCTCTCCTCCGCGTGTCTTCCTGCATCTGTTTTATGGTAATCTGCATTCTTTCATCTAAATTTCGTCCAAAATCAACCAGTTCCGTGAGCTTTCTGATCACCACCAGTGTTTTGAACTGTGCATCTGATAGATTGGCTAATTCTTGGTCGCTCAAAAGGATGAGTCCTGGGGGACTGATCTGCTCTGTTGAAAACATATTATTTTTTTCCCCCTGTCTCTCCTTTTTTTCCGATCTGGTTGCTCTAGTTACGGTGGGGGGCGGAGCCTTAGATGCTCACCGGGGCTGGGCACCCCAGTCGCTAGATTGTGACGTTATAAGTGGGGGCGGGGTGGGAGCGGGAGCGGGGCGGGAGCAAACAATGGCGGTAGTTCCGTTCCCCTGGACTCAGACCCTTGTCTGGGCTTCTGGGCCGTGAGTTCTGCCCTGGTCCACAATCGCTACCCCTCTGGGTCTGCCAGCCGCAGCTTGCGTACTCAGGGATCACCGCTGCCTTCTTGCGCCCCAGATGGCTGTCGCGCCGATTTCGCGCCAAACCTTCCCCCGACCTCCGCACTCCGCCGACCCGAGCCAGCCCCGCACCCACCCGGCTCGTCTTCTCCTACCAGTCCGGATGAACGCGTCTACTTCAACTTCTTGGCTGCCCGACTTCCATTCAGATAAATCCTCTGCTGGATCTCGGTGTTATTCTGATAGTAAATTATTGTTGTAAATTATTGGTTTTCTAATCTTGGTTGTACGAGGAGGTACAGTACGTCCACCTATTCCTCCATCTTGCCAGAAGTCCTATATTTCTTTTTTTAAGCGTTCTTTAAATTTGATGGTGAACAATGCCATCAAAATCTCCTTTGACATTATCAAATTTTAAAAATATCTTCCAAGAACTATACGATTGCTTTTCAGCTTCAGTTAGACATTTGGGTGTACTGAATACCCTGAATATAAATTTGAAACTGATAGATAGGTGACGGGAAAATTGAGTTGATACTATCATACCTGTAAAAACTCAATTACAAATGGTATACAGTGATCTTTTTATGAAGAGATCAATAAAGAAAATGGGTTCTAAAATACCAGACAAATTTCTACTTTCAAACATATCCATGCCTGAATTTATTACCTTAGTACTGACTTGGCATGAGTCTTTAAATCACAGGTGGCAAACACAAGGCCCACGGGCTAAATCCAGCCCAGCATCTTGTTTCTACCCAGCAGCAGCGCCAAGTTCCTTGCCCCTAGTCAAGAAGTAGTTACGTTTATACAGTCCTAAAATCACATTCGGCCCTTTGAAGGCAATCGTGAGGCTGGTGTGGCCCCCGGTGAAAATGAGTTTGACACCCCTGCTTTAAATAAAATTAATGGTTTAAGCAAAATGATACAGAAAATTCAATATACAAAAAAATGTTGATGTACGTAATGCTCTCAAAAATTCAAAGGAATTAAGAAATTATTTTAAGTAAAACTAGATGGTTCTTTAAATAATAAAGTATTAATTTTAAAATAAGTTGCAGAATACATATAAAATATTACTCAGCCATAAAAAAGAATGAAATCTTGCCATTTGCAACAACATTGATGGCCCTATAGGTGTTTGCTAGTGATACAAGTCAGACAGAGAAAGACAAACACTGTATGATTTCACATACATGTGGATTCTGAAAAACAAAATAAATGAACAAAACAAAACAGGCATTAACCAATGTAACCCCAATAAATTCAATTAAAAGTTTAAAATATAAATTAAAAGTAAATAAATTAATTAATAAAATAAGAAAGTTGGAAAATATTTTCTTTGTTTTAATGCAAATCTAAAAGATACACAATAGAGACCAGCCCCTCTGTACAGAGTTGGATGGCTAGTATCTGCACTTATTATTAGCTGTGTTAGAAAAAAGAAAACAGAAACAGACTAGTAGATACAAAGAACAAACTGGTGGTTGCCAGGGGGGACAGGCAAAATGGGTGAAGGGGATTAAGAGGTACAAACTTATAGTTGTAAAATAAATAAGTCACAGAGATGTAATGTACAGCATCAGGAATGTAGTCAATAATATAATAACTTTGTATGGTGACAGATAAAACTAGATTTATCATGGTAATCATTTCATATTATAAAAATATTTAATTACTATGTTGTACACCTGAAACTAATATAATAATAAATGTCAACTGTAATTCACTTAAAAATTAATTTATTACATAAATTACATTAGTTGAAGAGTCTCTTGACATTGATTTCAATTTCTCCAACATAGAAAATATTAGGAAAAAAGAGAGTTTGGTTGCAAATATTACAACACATCTAGAATCCAAAACCAAATTTTAAAATCAATTTATTTTTGCCCTGACTGGTGTGGCTCAGTGGGTTGGGTGTTGTCCCGAAAAGCAAAAGGTCGCCGGTTTGATTCCTGGTTAGGGCACATGCCTGGGTTGTGGGTCAGGTCCCCATTTGTGGGGGAGGGCAACCAATCGATGCTTTTCTCACACATCAAAGTTTTTCTCCTTCTCTTTCTCCCTCCCTTCCCCTTTCTCTAAAACAAACATACAAACAAACAAACAAACAATAGTCTTTTTTAGCCTACATTGGGAACTGCAATGTCATTTTAAAAATTAAAGTTTATCCCTGGCTGGCATAGCTCAGTGGATTGAGCTCGGGCTGCGAACCAGGCATCGCAGGTTCGATTCCCAGTCAGGGCACATGCCTAGGTTGCAGGCCACGTCCCCAGTGGGAGCCATGTGAGAGGCAACTACACATTGATGTTTCTCTCTCTCTCCCCCTTCCCTCTCTAAAAATAAATAAATAAAATCTTTAAAAATTAAAGTTTACAATACTGAAAGAAAATAATGATCTTTTTGGTCTTCTAATCTATTGATAGACCCTTACTCTTCGAAATGCTTACCTGGAAGTTCGTTAAAAATGTAGGATCTCAGCCCTGTCCCAGATCACCTCAGTCAGTCTTTACTATGTAACATAAGCTGCAGGAGATTTGTATGCATATTATACTTTGAAAAGCACTGGACCAGATAACGCATGTAATTTGAAGAATTAAAATGAACGTGAACTGCAACAACTGTTAAAATTTACCTTTGGAATTGATTAATGAATATTAGTGATATTGTTGATGGTAAATGAATGCAGAGGAAATAAAAACCTTTAGTTGTTTTGTAAAATCTAGCATAACTTCTGTTAAAGTCTTGCAATATGTTTATAGTAATAACTTATCACAGTTCCAAATAATCTGTGTTTCAGTATGTGTTTAACTTTGCTAATATAAATAACCAGTAGAAAATGCAGCTTCACAAAATTAAAATTTAGTAAAAAATTATGAAGGTCCAGAGTGAGCAAAAAAGACTGTCATGAAGTGACAATCACATATTGGAACAAGTCAGCATTGAAATTGTCGTAGGGGATTTTACTTCTGTGAAAGGATGACAAGTAATTGCTGTACTATAATGTGTTATCATATGCTAGTGGCTCTGAATTTCCAATTATTGTGCTGGTTTCTCTCTCCTACCTCAGAGCCTTTGCTTCTGCTATTTCTGGTGCCTGGTACACCTTCCTTTTCAACTCTGCTGACCTTTCTATCTCAGCTGAAATGCCATTTCCTCAAAGAGGCCTTCCCTGACCGCATAGTCAAGGTCAGCTTCTATCAAACACTCAAAGCATCCTGAGGTTTCCGTTTTTTAGCCCAACATACATGTAACTTCCCCTTTAAACATCTGCTTTACTCTCTGGCCTGTGAGTGCCATCAAAGAGTTTGTCTCTGTCATTCTGAACCCACTCACATTTTTAGGTTGCTTGATACAGACATACTCCAGAGACACTGGGAGTTTGGTTCCAGACCACCACAGAAAAGCAAGTTGTAATTTTTTGCTGGGGGAGGGTCTGTGGTGCAACATCTGTGAAGCACAATAAAGTGAAGCACAATAAAATGAGGTATGATTGTAAGCGTTTATTGGATTAAGAAACAAATAAATGACGATTCTGTTTATATTAAATGAAGTATGACCCTGCCTTATATTTGTACAACCTTTTATTTTTTTAACACATTTTTACTTCTGTTATCCCATTTGAGCTTCTGAAGACCAGATCTGCCTAGTTAGCCTCTCTCAGTCCTTAAATCCATAAGAGACCTACCTCCTAGATAAAAGCATGGTCTACAGGTGGCTTGCCTGCCTTCCAGTCCTAACTCTGCCAGTTCATCCTCAATATATGTGCCTCTGGCAAGCTACCCCACCCCTCCATGCCCCAGGTCCCTTGTTTGTATTTACCTCATAGGTATATTGTGAGGAGTAAATGAATACAGTTGATCTGTGAACAATGGGAGTTTGGGATGCCAACCCCCATGCATTTGAAAATCCATGTATAGCTTTTGACTTTCCAAAAATTTAACCATAGTCATCCTTTGGTACCCTCGGGGACTTGGTCCCTCAGGACTCTGCAGATACCAAAATCCACTGGTGCTGAAGTTAAAATGGTATAGCACAATGTATACAGTTGGTGCTCTATAGCTGTGGATTTGACCGTGGATCAAAAACAGTGTTTTCAATCTACAGTTGGAAATCTATGGATGCAAAACCTGGGGATATAGAGAGCCTATTTTATATTTATTGAAAAAAGTCAGCCCTGGCTGGCGTAGCTCAGTGGATTGAGCACGGGCTGGGAACCAAAGTGTCCCAGGTTTGATTCCCAGCCAGGGTACATTCCTGGGTTGCAGGCCATAACCCCCAGCAACCACACATTGATGTTTCTCTCTCTCTCTCCCTCTCCCTCCATTCCTCCCTCCCTCCCTTCCCTCTCTAAAAATAAATAAATAAAATCTTAAAAAAAAAAAGAAAGAAAAAAGTCCACGTATAAGTGAACCTGTGCAGTTCAACCCTGTGTAGTTCAAGGGTCAAATATATATATATTTATATCAAATATATATATATTTATATTATATTACACTTTAAACAGTGCCAGGCACTTAACAA
Source organism: Phyllostomus discolor (assembly GCF_004126475.2). Classification (NCBI taxonomy): domain Eukaryota; kingdom Metazoa; phylum Chordata; class Mammalia; order Chiroptera; family Phyllostomidae; genus Phyllostomus; species Phyllostomus discolor. The sequence continues at coordinate 38,595,379 of NC_040909.2, read as the reverse complement.
ATGTTAGCTATTATAGGAGTACCATGAAGATCAAGAGTGTTGGGGCCAGTATGAAAGATTAGACACCCTCAATATTATGAAGCCAGGCACAGAAGACCACATACTGTGTGATTCCATTACAGGAAATTCAAGGACAGGCAAAACTAAGCTATGATGATTGAGGTAGTTTAGAATAGAGGGGGTGGGGGCCATGATATTCACTGGAAAGGGGTTCGCAGCAATTTTTCTGGGTACCAGAAATGTTCTGTATCTTGATTTGAGTGGTGGTTACACAGTGAGTAAACTATATTCTTAAGATGTGTGTGTTTAATTGCATGTAATTTATACCTCACTTAAAATTTTAGGCAGGAGTAAAGACCTGTGACCAATCTCCTATCTTGGCATAGAAGACTTCCCCTAACTCCTTGTCTGCCTCCCATCAAGAACCTCAGAGGGGAGCCTTGATGAGTTTTAATTAAATGACCAGAGGAGTAAAGGAATACAGTTGACCCTTGAACAGTGTGGGGTGTAGGGTGCCAACCCCCATGCATTGGAAAACCCATGTTCCTTTCTGTTGACACCCAATAAACCATATTCCTCTCACTGACTGGCCTTCACCCTGAAACGGGTAAGACAAGGCCACATTCCAGGAGGCGCAGTGGGTAAGGTAGAGGTGTGAGTACAGAAGGCCCTGATCATCGTATTGGCACCATGGCCCTCCCTGGGAATCAGATGCTGCCAGTGGGATAAGTCCTCAGTGCCAACTCCCATGGTCCCCACCCCATCTAAGCAGAGCCAAAAGTGTAGTCAGTTCTGGGAGAACAGAACTCTGACAACTTCCATGCTGGAACCTCATGGTCAGCATCGCTAGTGGTCAGAATCTCAGGTGTATTGGTCTATTTTGGTCCCATGTGCTAGAAATCCAAAGCAAATAGGCCTCTGTAAAATCACAGCAATGTACTGGAAGGATGCTGATATTTACAAAACATAACCATGGAAATGGCAGGGCCTCAGAGACACCCGGACCCCGTGGCACTTTTTCTCTTCTCTGCTTCTCTGAGCTTTACTGCGTCAGACCAGTTTTCTCCTCATGATGGAGAATGTGGCTGCCATCAGTTGCTGAGCCCCACACACAATAGCCTCACACCAGAATGCCTGCATCCTGCTTCCCTTAAATCCAGTCCAGAAGATCTCAGGAGAAGGCTCTGGTTGGCTTATTCCGAGTCTGATGCCCACCCCTATACCAATCAACTGGCCAGAGGATGGGACATTGTGACAGGCAACACCCACCAGAAACACATGATGATTAGAAGGTAGAAAGGAATACGGCCTCGAAGGAGGTATTGTTCCCAAAAGAAGCGGTGCTGAGCAGGGTGGACAATGGTGGAACAGAGAAGGGCAAAATTTAATTCATGCGGACTGGTCTGGCTACTCTGCCAATTAAACACAACCTTCTCAATCCCCATTTTCCAGGGATCCAGGGAGGCCAGCAGGGTCCTACTGTTGACATCCACCCAGCTCAAAAGTGGTCAGAGGATTTTCCAGAGAAACACCGGTCCCTTCTCCAGGCAGGACACTAAGCTCTATCAACAGGACAGGTGCAACAGAGAATTGGAAGCTCACCAGGTTGGGATCCTAGAGACTGTTCCTTAAGCTGTAGTCACAGCCAAGTGTAAACCCCCTTCCCTCTCTGCGCCTCAGTGACCTTCTCTGTAAAATGGGTTTGATGGAGTTAACTGATTGGAGAGACAGCAGTCCCCGAATGCCCAAATAGCCTGGATTTAAATCTCGGCTCTACCCTCAGCAGCTGTGTGTTCTTGGGGATGATGATGATGACTTCTTATTTTGAAAATAATTTCAAACTTACAGAATATTTTCAAGAAAAAGTCAAAGAACTCCTGTATACCTGAACCCAAATTCAATTGTTTCTAACATGTTGGCACATTTACTTAGTCATTGCTCTCTCTCTCTCTCTTTTTTTCTCAACCACTGAAGAATACTTTGCATACGTCTTTACTCTTCACTCTGCCGCTCTGCTCTTCTCAGCTGTCTTTCCCAAGAACAGGGATTTTCTCTTACACAAGCACAATGCAGTTATCAAATTCAGTAAATTTGAGGCAATACTTCCCATTCAACAGTTTGTATCCCAATGTTGCCAATTGTCTCAGTATCCCTATAGATTCCCCCCCTTCAGTGCCAAGTGCCAGGAGCACGAATTGCAATTAGTTGTGTAAACAATAGTATAAATGGAGCCATTTTCAAGTTGAGCCAGAATTTCCAGGCCAGAGGAACTGCCTCACACACCTCTTGTCTCAAATCTTGGAATGTTAATATAGGACAAAATAACCTTTGTATGTGGCCTAAGCAAGCTTGTTTCTTAAAAAGAAAAATTAAAAACTTTTCTAAGATAATGAGAAAGCATTTATTATGACTACTGGACTGATGACTACTGGACTGAAAATTCAAAACATTATTTAGGATTAATATCACCATGTTAAGTTATCTGCACTAATAGAAATGCCTTCATTCTATTGATGTAATTGTTCCCCTTCCCTTTCTCATAAATACCCTTTGACTTTGTCTCCTAATCAGATATTATTTGGACTTACACCTGAATTAATGATTCTGGAATAGTTATCCTTATTGATCTCAAATAAGTGCTTATTTGCCTCTCACTTTTAAAGGCTTTCTAATTTTTAAGTTAGTAGATGCCAGGTCTCTTTAGCCTCCTCTAGTGTGGAACAATTCCTTAACCTTTTCTTATCTCTTATGACATTGTCATTACTGAAGAATGCAGGCCAACTGTTTAATGGAAAGTCTCTCGATGTGGGTTTGTCAGAGCCCTGGCTGCGTAGCTCATTTGCTTAGAACATTGTCCCAATAGGCCAAAGTTGCAGATTCTATCCCTGGTCAGGGCACATACAAGAAGCAACCAATGAATGCATAAATAAATGGATAAAAAATTGATGTTTCTCTCCCTCTCTCTCTCAATTAATAATAATAATAATAATAATAATAAACGTGGGACTACCAGTCAAGATGGTGACATAGGTAAACATGGCTCTCCTCCTTGCACAACCACATCAAAATTAAAACTAAAATATAGAACAACTATCACTCAGAACCATCAAAAATTGAGTTGAATGGAGGTCTGACAACTACAGAATTAAAGAAACCATATCCATCCAGACTGGTAGATGGGGTGGAGACAAGGAATGGGCTTGTCCCCACATCCATGTGTGGTGGATAAAAATTCACGAGGGATATCTCGGGAGTGAGGAGTCCCAGCCCCACACCATGTTCTCCAGCCCAGGGTTCCAGTGCCAGGGAGATAAGACCCATAATTTCTGGTTGCAAAAACCAGCAGGGATAGACTCAGTGGAAGAAGCGTTTGGAGTCCCAGGCAGTTCCCTTTAAAGAACCCACACACAGTCTTACTCAGATTCACTCTCTCTGAGCTGCAAGCACTAGGGTAGCAGCTTGAAAGGCACCAGTGGCATACAGGGAGGAAATGAAATGTCTGGCATCAAGGCAGGAGCTGAGGGACAATTTCTCCCAGAGAGAAAGGCAGGCAGAAGCCACTGTCCCTTTTTTGAACACTCCCCCAACAGAGCCACAGAGCCAGCAGGCGGGTGCCATATCTGAGACTCCATCAACCAGGCTAACTCTGTTTACCCCACCTGGGAGATCCCCTGAGATACAGATGGCTGGGCTTGGCTCATCCTTCAACTTCCTAAATCTTATCAAACAAGCACCAGCCTGCCTCAATATCCAACAGCTCTCAGTCCCCATACCTCCAGATAACTGGCCCCAGGCTCAACAATAGCAGCAGCCAGCCTAGATTCACAGTTTGGCTTTGCCTGGGATTCTCCAAGCCAAGCACAAGCAGCAGCCATCTCTGATGATTATATAGCTCATTCAGGGTGACCCCTGGGAAGAACCCAACTGAGGGCTGACCTTGGCCTATACCACCCAGGAGCCTGTGCACACAGTAGACAGCTACAGACCATGTAGGAGCACCAGCACCCTGCTTCTACACAGCTGATCTTCCATAGAGGGCAGAGGGCAGTGGTCAGTGGTCACAGGAAGTCCTTGTACCTGGCTGGCCTGGGTAAATCCTTCCCAGTGACCTGACAACAGCAATCAAGACTCGACTACAAGAGGAGTGTGTACTCAGTCCACACAAAGGGCAACCTTGAGAACCCAGCTTGGGTGATAGGGGAGGCTGTGCCACTGGACCTTACAAAACGCCTACTACATTAGGCCATGCTTCCAAGACAGGGAATCATAGCAGCTCTAACGAATACATAGAAACAGACACAGGAAGGCTGAAAGATGAGGAGACAAAGCAACATGGCCCAAATGAAAGAACAGATTAAAATTCCAGAAAAAAAGAACTAAACAAAATGGAGATAAGCAATCTATCAGATGCAAAGTTCAAAACGCTGGTTATAAGGATGCTCAAGGAACTTAGTGAGGACCTCAAGAAGATAAAACAGAGCCAGTCAGAAATTAAAGATACACTAATTGAAATAAGAATAATTTATAGGGAAACAATAATAGAGTGGATGAAGCCAAGAATCAAATTAATGATTTGGAACATAAAGAAGCAAAAAACAGCTAATCAGAACAAGAAGAAGACCTTCTGGCCAAGATGGAGGCACAGGTAGATACAGTTTGCTTCCTCATACAACCAAAAGAAGGACAACAAATTTAAAAAACAAAAACAAACAAAACTGTCAGAAAATCAAACTGTATGGAAGTCCAACAACCAAGGAATTAAAGAAGAAACATTCATCCAGACCAGTTGGAGGGGCAGAGATGGGCAGTGGGGGACAGAGAGGACATGCAGCAAGGTGACCAAACTGGACCAGGTAAGGCAGCAGCCAGCAGACTGAGCAGTCCCGCACTTGCATGCAGATAAGCCAGGGTGAACAACTGGGGAGCAAGACAGACAACACAACCCAGAGTCCCAGCACAGGAAACTAAAGCTTCAAAACCTCTGGCTATAAAAATCTTTAAGAGTTGAAGCAACAGGAGAAAATTCCAGCCTCACAGTAGAGTTTATTGGAGAGACCCACAGGATCCTAGAACATACATAAGCCCGCCGACCCAGGAATCAGCACTTGAAGGGCCCAATTTGCTTGTGGGTAGTGAGGGAAGTGAATGCCAAGAGCTGAGTAAGCAGCATTGTTCCCTTTCGGACCCCTCACTCATATATGGTGCCACAGTGCAGCCACGTGGGTCCCACTCTGGTGAATACCTAAGGCTCCTCCCTTTAGTTCTAACAGATGCGCTGAGACCAAAAAAAAAAAAAAAATATATATATATATATATATATATAGCCCACGTGGAAGAACAGATCAAAGCTCCAGAAAAAGAACTAAATTTTGAAGAGATAGTCAGACTATCAGATGCAGAGTTCAAAACACTGGTAATTAGGAAGCTCGCAGAATTGGTTGAATATGGTCACAAAATGGAGGAAAAGGTGAAGGCTATGCAAAGTGAAATGAAGAGAAATGTATAGGAGACCAACAGTGAAAGAAAGAAAACTGGGACTCAAATCAATGATTTGGAGCAGAAGAAAGAAAGAAATATTCAACCAGAACAGAATGAAGAAACTAGAGTTCAAAAAAATGAGGAGGGGCTTAAGAACCTCTGGGACAATTTTAAACATTCCAACATCTGAATCATAGTGGTGCTATAAGTAGAAGAGGAAGAGCAAGAAATGGAAAACCTATTTGAAAAAATAATGAAGGAGAACTTCCCCAAACTGGCAAAGAAAATAGACTTCCAGGAAGTCCAGGAAGCTCAGAGAGTCCCAGAGAAGTTGGACCAAAGGAGGAACACACCAAGGCACATCATAATTACATTACCCAAGCTTAAAGAGAAGAAGAGAATCTTAAAAGCAAGAAAAAAGGAGACAGTTACCTACAAAGGAGTTTCCATAAGCCTACCAGCTGATTTCTCAAAAGAAACCTTGCAGGCCAGAAGAGGCTGGGAAGTATTCCAAATCGTGAAATGGATGTAGGGACCTACATCCAAGTTTACTGTATCCAGAAAAGCTATCATTTAGAATTGGAGAGCAGATAAAATGCTTCCCAGATAAGGGCAAGTTTAAGGAGTTCATCACCACCAAGCCTTTATTATATGACATGTTAAAGGGACTTCTCTAAGAAAAATAAGATCAAAATTATGAAAAGTAAAATGACAGCAAACTCACAACTATCAACAACTGAACCTAAAAAGAACAAAACCAAAAATAAACTAAGCAAACAACTAGAATAGGAACAGAATCATGGAAATGGATGTCACATGGAGGGTTATAAGCGGGAGGGTGAGATGGGAGATTGGGGGGAAAGTTACAGGGAATAAAAAGCATAAATAGTAGGTACAAAATAGACAGGGGGAGGTTAAGAATAGTGTAGAAAATGGAGAAGCCAAAGAACTTATATGTACGACCCATGGACATGAACTAAGGTGGGGGAATGCTGGTGAGAGGGGGTTGCAGGGTGAGGGGGTAAAGGCGAGAAAAATGGGACAACTATAATAGCACAATCAATAAAAAATACTTTAAAAAAGAACAACAACAAGAAAAAGAATTAAAAAATGGGGTTAGTGTATGCAGCCTCTGGGACAACTTCAAGCATTCCAATATTTGCATTATAGGGGTGCTAGAAGGAGAAGAGAAATAGCAAGAAATTGGAAATCTATTTGAAAAAATTATCAAAGAAAACTTCCCCAATTTTGTGAATGAAATAGACATGCAAGTCCAGGAAGCACAGAGAGTCCCAAACAATATGGGTACGAAGAGGCCCACTCCAAGACACATCATAATCAAAATCCAAAGGTTAAAGATAAAGAGATAATCTTAAAAGCAGCAAAAGAAAAGAAGTTAGTTATATATAGGGGAGTTCTCATAAAACTGTCAGTTGATTTCTCAAAAGAAATATTGCAGGCTAGAAGGGATTGACAAGAAATATTCAAAGTCATGAAAAGCAGGGACCTATACAGTCAAGATTGCTGTACCCAGCAAGGATATAATTTTGAATCAATGGGCAGATAAAGAGCTTCCCAGACAAGAAAAAACTAAAATTCATCATCATCAAACCATTAGTATATAAAATGTTAAAGGAACTTGTTTAAGAAAAACAAGAAGATCATAAACTATGAATAATAAAATGGCAATAAATGCATATCTATCCACAATTGAATATGAAAAACAAACTAAGCAAACAAGAACAGGGACAGAATCATAGATAAGGAGAACTTTTTGATAGTTGCCAGATGGGACAGGGGTGGGGGAGAATGGGTGAAGAGGTGAGAGGATTAAGAAGTACAAATAGGTAGTTACAGAATGGCCGTGGGGATGTAAAGTAAAGAACAGGGAATGAAGGAGCCAAAGAACATGTACGCATGATCCATGGATGTGAACAATGATGTGGGTATTGTCTGAGGGAGTGGGGTGGTGGGGAGGATCTCTGGGGGGGTGGTAAGGGGAAAAAATTGGGGCAACTGTAATAGCATAATGAATAAAATATAATTATTTTAGAAGGTGCATTTGTCTGATGTTTCCTCATGGTTAAATTCAGGTAATGCACCCCCATCCAGGATATTATATGTTGTATCCTTTTGGTGGTGAATATGAATACTTAAACTGTGGTACATCTAGACAATGGAATATTTTTCAAGACTAAAAAGAAATGAGCTATCAAGCCATGAAAAGATATAGAAGAACTTTAAATGCCTATTATTATGTGAAAAAAGCCAATCTGAAAAGGTTATATAATTATATGATTTCAACTATTATATATGACTTCCTAAAAAAGGCAAAACCATAGAGATGGTAAAAGATCAGTGATTGCTGGGAGTTAAGGGCAGGAAGGGATGAATCTGCAGAGCACAGAGGATTTTAGGGCAATGAAAATATGCTATATACTATAATGGTGGATCCATGTTATTATACATTTGTCAAAACCCATAGATTGTACAACTCCAGGAGTGAACCTTAATGTGAACTATGAACTTTGGGTGATAACAATGTGTCAATGTAGGCTTATCAATGATAACAAATGTACAACTCTGGTGGAGAATGTTGATAGTGGGGTTAGTTTGGGGTGGGGGCAGGGGTAGAAGGTATCTGGGAAATTTCTGTAACATTCACTCAGCTGTGCTATGAAACCCAAAACTGCTGTAAAAAGTAAAATCTATTTTAAAACTGCATTAGCACAATGATACATAATAAGTATTCATCTTAAGTCCCCATTATTATATTATAATTATTTCATATGTCCTATCTAGCTTTGACATGCAGTGATCCTATACTATACAAGGTTTGTCCAGAAGGTATCCAGCCCTGCAATATGAAAAACAGAGACATTTACTGAAGAAGATACAAGATACAAGAAACATTGTGCATAGGACAATGATGTCTCTGTCCCCTTCAAGGTAGGCACCTTGGGACCTCACACAGTTCTCCCAATTGCCATCAACTCCCCTGTTGTATTTTCCTAAATCTCATCAATGGCCTGAAATCTCTTCCCTTTCAAAGGTGCTTATGGTTTTGGGAAAAGCCGGAAGTCGCAGGATACCAAATCTGGGCTGTAAAGGGGCTAAGTCATCTGGTTGATTTGATGTTTCGCCAAAAACCTCTGCACAAGATGTGAGGCACAAATGGGCCCATTGTCATGACGAAGCTGCCGATCACCAGCGGCCCATAGGAGCAGCCTTCTGAATCATGTGAATAGTTTCTACAGAGGAATGTTCAATGTTAATGCAAAATTGGATGCAGATTAGTTGGTCTACTCGTTCATTTTGAATGCCACAGCCACACAGTACATGTGCTCACTCAATAGCATCTACTGCACCCACTGACTAGGACAGTGAAGTCGTCATTGTTCACACATGCACATTCCAGTCCACTCTCCTTTGCTGCCAGGTTACATTGATATTGCACAAACTGTTCTCATTATATTAATGGCTGGACTTTTTCTGGACAGACCTCATAGTAAATGGTACAGCACAATAAGAAAAAAAACTATAAAATATGCTTTGTTTCTATTTTATATATCTAGATTTAAATCCTTAAGCACTGAGTGACAAAGAAGGGGACCCTGGGAAACAGGTAATGAGCATTTACTGAGTACTTAGTATATGTGGGGCAAAAGTAGGGTTACAATTGTGAGTACGTGAAACACAGAGTTTGTTCTTATTATATACATTAGTTATTATATTATTTTCCATCTAAACAACTGAAAATCTGTTTTTGCCCCACCCTGTATGTGTCAAGCAACATGTATTTTACTCATGTCACCTTCACTGCACCGTCTGAGGTGTGTGGCTGCAGAAGGGCAGTAGGATCTCTCTGCATTTGGACTGTGTGGTGTGAATGTTGGCCTCGCCACTTATAAGCTACGTGACCTTGGGCAAGCTCTTTAATTTCTCTGTGCCTCAGTTTTCTCATTTTTTAAAGCAAAATAAAATAAAGGGTTTTTGTACCAATCTCACGGAAGTGTTATATGGATTAAATGAGTGAATGCGTAAGACAGGGACTGGCACAGAGCAACCACCGCTCCGTGTTTGCTGATACTGTTTCAGAGAAGTGGAACCCGAAGCACAGAGAGCCCAGTCACTTGCCAGGGTCATACACCTGGGAAGTGGCAGACTTGGGATTTAAACCAGAATATTCTCTAATGATAGACAGTATAAAGGCAGTTACAGAGGGGCTAAGTGCTGTTTAGGAAGGAGTTTGGAAAGTGTGGCAGCCCTAAGGAGGCCTTTAAGCAGGTCTGAGGAAGGTCTGGAAGGCTCCCAGAAGGAGATGGCACCTGAGCTGTGTGTGGCTTAAAGAACGAGCAGAAGTTCACTAGGTGAGCAGGTGGAGAAAGTGGACAAGTGCAGGGATCATATGCAAAAGCCTGGGAGTGAGACACGCTAGGGGGAACAGCAAGCTGTTAGGGCAGATGACCATATAGTATAACTCGGGGTGTAATGGCAGCTGAAGCTTGTCATAGACTGTGGGGGACCAGAAGGAACCTTCACACCCTTGAAACCTCTCTTCCTATTTTAGTAGCAACTCTTTCTCAGATAAAACCTAGAACAGAAAATAGATGAAAGCAGGTGAGCTTTGGGTGAAGTAGGGCTAGCTCTCAGGGGGACTCAGTCCACCCAGAGCTTCCTGGCCACTCCCCCTCACATCTTTACAGAACCCCTCAGGCCACATCCCTCAGTTTTACAGATGAAGGGACTGAGGCCCAGAGGGGAGTGACTGGCCCACTACTCCTCTTAGGTCCTGACTACAGCCAGACCGTTGGACTCCCAGCCCAGGGCATTTTCTCCTCTGGATCGTTGGAAGTTTTTCTTCAAGATAAGAACTTTGAATAGAATTGGGGAGGAGGCAGAGGGGCAGGCATTTCAGCTCAGAAAACCACAAAGCCTCCGCTTTCTGGACTTAGTGTTCCCATCTGCACAAAGAAGAACGCTGGGCCTCGTTCTGTCTTGTATCTGCCTCATATCTTAGGCTCTGTCCTTCCTAATTCCACTCTCAGTCTCCAAGGGGAGAAGGGGTGCCCAGGAGCTACTAGTGAACCCAGCCCGCGGACAGAGTGCTGAGCAGAGGCACAGGCAGCCTGCTGGCCAGAGGTTGAAGTGATCTAACCTGGCAGCTCAGGGTATTTTTAGGCCTCTATGCTCCTGCCCATGGGCTGGAAGCAGATTAGAGAAAAACAAAAATGAAATGACCTCTGCTTGGCCTGATAACTCCAGCAAGGGGAAGAAAAGACTGAGAAAAATCTAAACAGCCTTTGATTTATTTTGCTCCCTCTTCTCTCAGCAGACAGGAGCAAAGCCAGGACCCCTGACGGGGTTGGCACTCCTGCAAACACTTCATCTGGGAGCCAGGAATTTCCTCCCATCCACCCTCTCGAACTTACTGGCCATGCTTCCCAAACCTATCCTACCTTGGTACCACTGATCTACTTAACAGACATTTACATTCCAGGCTCTACTCTCAACATTTTCTAATATTAATTCATTTAATTCTCAAACAGCCCATTTTCGCAGATGAGCAAATGGAGGTCACAGAGATTGATTAACCTGCCTGTGGCTGTGGGAAGCAGAGTCAGGACTCAAACCAGGCAGTCTGGCTCCAGAGAACAAACTTAACCTCCATGTTGCGCCACTTCTCCGAAGTCTGGCGCCCTTCCATGCCACTGGACACCAAGGCACCACTCCTCTGAAGTGGCCCTGACGGCACCCCAACCCCCGCCCCACGACAGCTAAAGTTGCGCACATACAGTGGACACCTGCTGTCCCAGAGTGATTATTAATAGAATAATTGCTTGTCCACCCACCCCATTCACCAGTTGCCTCTGACCTGCTTGCTGCTCTGGGCTGCCCTGCCGGAGGTTTTCGGACCTTCTCACATCTTCTCCCCAAATTCCTTCAAGTAACCGGAGTCTAGGCTGAAGTTCTTACACGATTTTGCTGAAAGTCTGAGGGAGTGAAAGGAAAAGTGAAACCCAGTCAGCAGCTACCTCTGCACTGGCCATGCCCCTGCCCTTGCCACCCCCCTCCACCCCCCTGCTGCTTCTCTCTTCAGCCTTTGCCTCTCACTTCAGTAGGAAGACCTGACACGGAATCCCTTGTTCTCTCGCCAGCATCTGGGAATCCTTACTTCCTTACAGAAAGCCCTGTGACATGCTTTTCCAAACAAAAGAGCAATCTTTGCCCAAAGGGTAACTCTACTGCCACCAAAGAAATGGGCTCCTATTAGGAGCAGCTCTCCCTCTCCATTTCCTGACAAAAACACAAGTAAGAGGTATACATTGAGCAATATACACCTCCGGTGTAAAGAATAGAGGGAAGAAATTAAATGGAGTCACTAAAGTCAAGCTGCTAAATTACTAAAATCAACTAAGTTGAGGAATGAGGAAATAACCCTATTCTTGTTTAAACTATTCTGGGGAACTCTTGGTCTCTCTAGTTCTGCATCAATGCCTGGATATACATCAAACCTCCGGATAACCCTCTGATTATCCCCAAAGGACTAGGGAGAGAATGCTCACACACCCAGACCACCTGACACCCACTATCCAGGCCACTGGTTATCTGGAGGATTACCATCTTGGACCATCCAGAGGCTAAGAATGCAGGACTGATCCTTCTCAAGAATGCACTTTTTTTACTATGAGAACCCTCAGCTTTCCTTTCTTTTTTTAAATCTGAAATGTGTTTATTGAGATGGTTCCCCTCTCATCTTGATTCAGGTGCTTCTAGTGCTGCTTCCTTCTGAAGGAGCACCCTTCTGGAAGCCTTGCTTTTCCTCCTGTGGGCTGACAGAGGACAGTGGGGCAGCCAACACACTGGACTGTCATTTGTGCATGGCTAAAGGTGGTGCTGATTTTATGGCATCCTGGGCATTTCACATCCATGAAGAGGCATGTTGTAGAGAGGTCGTCACTAATGGGAAGCCCCCTTTCTTCTTAACAACATTCTGGGTCTCACCTAGTGTTTGTAGTTTGCAAACCCTAAGTCCCTTGAGTAAATCTTTCATTTATTTCTAGCCAAAGCCTCCAGACTCTTTTTGAGTTTGTTTGACAAGTACAATCACAAAAATTTATTTTGTCTCCCAATGTCTTTTTAAAATGCAGCGGAGGAAGCTCTACCTCTGTCCCTTGGTGCAAACTTGGATCTGATTATCCCCAGGTGTGGTGGTTCATTTCATGTGTCAGTTTGGCTGGGCCACGGGGTACCCAGATATTTGATCAAACACTATTGTGAGTCTTTCTGTTAGAGTGTTTGGGGGTGAGAGTAACATTTAAATTGGGGGACTTTGATTAAAGCAGAGTGCCCTCATAATGTGATTGAGCTTCATCCAATTAGCTGAAGGCCTAAATAGAACAAAAAGGTCAGCTTCCCCTGAGCAAGAGGAAATTCTGCAGCAGATGGCTTTTGGACTGCACCTGCAACACCAGCTCTTCCTGGTTCTGCAGCAGGTGGCCTTCGGACAGAAACTGGAACTTCAGTTCACCTGGATCTCCAGCTTGCCAGCCCAGCTTACAGATTTTAGAATTGCCAGCTTCCAAGATTATGTGAGCCCATTGCTTATGAGAAATACCTCTCTCTCATATAAATATATGTGTGTGTGTGTAGATATATATGTACACACATATACACACATATAAATATATACACACATGTATTACATATATACATATATGCAGTTATATGCCACATAATGTTTTGGTTGATGATGGACTGCATATACAACAGTAGCCTCATAAGATTATAATGGATTATAGGAACTTCTGGCCAAGATGGATGCGTAGGTAGATACACTTTGCCTCCTCACACAACCAAAAGAAGGACAACAAATTTAAAAACAAAAAATAACCAGAACTGGAGACGAATGAAACTATGTGAAAGTCCAACAACCAAGGGATTAAAAAAGAAACATTCATTCAGACTGGTAGGAGAGATGGAGATGGGCAGCCTGCGCACAGAGGATGCACAGCAAGGCGGCAGCTGGAGGGCCAGAGTGGGCAAGGCGGTGGCTAGCAGACCAGGTGGTCCCACATTTCTGTGCAGATAAAGTGGGATGAACAACTGGGAAGTGAGACAAACCATGCAACCCAGGGTTCCGGTGTAGGGAAATAAAGCCTCAAAACCTCTAGCTGTAAAAATCTGAGCAGGTTGAGGTGGCAGGAGACACTCCCAGCCTCACAAGAGAGTTTGTTGGAGAGACTCGCAGGGTCCTAGAACGTACACAAACCCACCCACCCAGGAATCAGCACCAGAAGGGCCCAATTTGCTTGTGGGTAGCTGGGGAAGTGACTGAAAGCCACTTTCCCCCTCAGACCCCTCCCCCACATACAGCACCACCATGCAGTCATGTGGATTGCCTGCCCTGGTGAATACCCAAGGCTCTGCCCCTTACTGCATAATGAGTGTGCCAAGACAAAACAATATATATGTGGCCCTAATGAAAGAACTTATCAAAGCTCCAAAAATAGAACTAAGTGATGAAGAGGAAGCCAACTTATCAGATGCAGAGTTCAAACCACTGGTAATTGGGAAGCTCACAGAACTGGTTGAATATGGTCACAAAATGGAGGAAAAAGTGAAGACTATGCAAAGTGAAATGAAAAGAAATGTACAGGAGACCAACAGTGAAAGAAAGAAAACCGGGACTCAAATCAATGATTTGGAGCAGAAGGAAGAAATAAACATTCAACCAGAACAGAGTGAGGAAACAAGAGTTCAAAAAAAATGAGGAGAGATTTAGCAACCTCTGGGACAATTTTAAACATTCCAACACCTGAATCATAGGGTTCCAGAGGAGGAGAGGAAGAACAAGAAATTGAAAACTTATTTTAACAAATAATGAAGGAGAACTTCCCCAATCTGGCAAAAGAAATAGACTTCCAGGAAGTCTGGGAAGCTCAGAGAGTCCCAAAGAAGTTGGACCCAAAGAAGCACACACCAAGGCACATCATAATTACATTACCCAAGATTAAAGAGGAGAGAATCTTAGAAGCAGCTAGAGAAAAGAAGACAGTTACCTACGAAGGAGTTCCCATAGACTACCAGATAATTTCTCAAAAGAAACCTTGCAGGCAAGAAAAGGCTGGAAAGAAGTATTCCAAGTCATGAAAGGCAAGGACCTACATCCAAGATGACTCTATCCAAAAAAGCTATCATTTAGAATGGGAGGGCAGATAAAGTACTTCTCAGGTAAGGTCAAGTTCAAGGAGTTCATCATCACCAAGTCCTTATTCTATGAAATGTTAAAGGGACTTATCTAAGAAAAAAAAGATCAAAACTATGAACAGAAAAATGACAACAAACTCACAATTATCAACAACTGAACCTTTAAAAAGCAAAAACAAAAACTAAGCAAACAACTAGAACAAGAACAGAATATCAGAAATGGAGATCACATGAGGGTTTATTGGTGAGGAGGGGTCGAGGGGAGGATGGGGGAAAAGGTACAGGGAATAAGGAGCATAAATGATAGGTACAAAGTAGACAGAGGGAGGTTAAGAATAGTATGGGAAATGGAGAAGCCAAAGAACTTTTATGTACAACCCATGGACATGAACAAAGGTGAGGGAATGCTGGTGGGAGGAGGTTGTGGAGCTGAGGGGAATAAAAGGGGGAAAATGGGACAACTGTAATACCATACTCAATAAAATATATTTTTAAAAAATTACAATGGATTATAAGCAAAAGATTTGTTGGCAATGTTGAAAGAAAAGGCTGTACCTCACTACAATGTTGAATTTACTGCTAGTTCTGTGTGGTTTTTAAATAAAGCATGCCATCCATTCACTGTGCACTCACCTGTACACTCGCATACTTGCACACCCACCTGTATACTTGCACACCAATGCACACTCATGAGTGCAAACTCACTCTCCTTTCCTCCATGTCACTCTCCCTCCTCCTGACCTCTTCGCTCTCTCCAACTGGCGCTTCCCTTCCTAGCCCTGCCTTTGCACCTACAATGTATATGCACTGTATCTTTTATAGTATATTTTACTGTGCCTTTTCTGTGTTAGGTATGTTTACACACACAATACTTACCACTGTGT
The DNA here is from genome assembly GCF_004126475.2 of Phyllostomus discolor. NCBI lineage: Eukaryota > Metazoa > Chordata > Mammalia > Chiroptera > Phyllostomidae > Phyllostomus > Phyllostomus discolor. Next base: position 38,579,807 of record NC_040909.2, on the reverse strand, counting down.
TATAATTGTCTACAGCACGGGTGGCAAACACAAGACCCCCAGTCCATATCCGGTCTTCCACCTTGTTTTACCTGGCCCAGCACCTTATTTCTACCCAGCGGCAGCACCGAGCTCTTGCTTAACTGTGAAGGGGTGGTTACATTTATACAGTCCTAAAATTACATTCAGCCGTTTGAAGGCAATGCGAGGCTGATGTGGCCCCTGGTGAAAATGGGTTTGACACCCCTGGATGGTATTCAGTACAGGAACATGCTGTGCAAGAGCAAAAGGCTGTACCATCTGGCCTAGGTGTGTAGCAGGCTATACCATCTAGGTTTGTTAAGTGCACTCTATGAAATCTTTGCACATTGATGAAATCTTTTAATGATGTGTTTCTCAGAGTGTAGCCCCATTGTTAAGTGACACATGACTGTACATACGTATATACCCTATTGGTTCTGTCTGTCTGGAGAGCCCTGACAAATTCACCAGGTTAATGAAAAGCAAACAAATAAACAAAAACTCTATTTTAGGTTCTTAAACACAGCCTCAGTTCACAAGTTAAAATATCCAGTCTGGGGAGCAGCCAAAGCTTCTAACTTTAAAAAAAAGTTACAGAGCGTCCCTCCCCCTACTAGAATGAGGGTGGATACTTCTTTCCCTTCTCCCACCCTAAAGCCTCCCCCTCAGTCTCGCTCAGGTGGTTCTAACCCCTGGTGTGGTTGGAGCACTGGGTGGGGAGGAGTGTCGAACTCCCTTACCTGACTAATACTGCTCCAGGACCATGCTGACCTATGTGTAACTCTAACTCCTCAAGGGGGAGGGGGCTGCTTCCAGAGATTCTGGAGACTCCCAGAAACATTCCATTTTACTTTTTGATGTGAGTAAAGGTATTTACCCCTAGTTGGTGATTCTCCTGAACTCCTGTTTTGTTTTGTTTTGTTTTGTTTTGTTTTGTTTTAATGCTCACCTAAGGACATGCTTATTGATCTTAGAGAGAGGGAAAGGGGGGGAGAGAGAGAGGGATAGAAACATTGAGAGGATCAGTTGCCTCTCCTATGTGCCCAGGCTCGACCAGGAACAAATCTGCAATGCAGATATGTGCCCTGACTGAGAATTGAACCTGCAACCTTTCAGGTTTACCAGACAACGCTCCAACCAACTGAGCCACACCAACCAGGGAATCCTCAGCTCCTGTGTTTATTCTTGCCCCCTCACAACTGCACAAAAACACACTGAATCTCTGTACTGGTATCATGTTGCTTCTCTAGGTATCCTCTGGGGCGTGATCAGACCAGCTCTCCTGATGGCCCCCATATCTAAAATCCTGAAATCTGAAATTGCAAAATTGTTCATTCCTCTGACAACCTCAGGGAGGGAGGCCTTCTTCCTGTTCAGCCACCTCTCTGAGGCTTCTTTCTCCCATCCTTTGGATTGCTGAAGTGGGAATCAGAGACTAAGTCCAGCATTCCCTATCCTTCAGGGAGCCCATATTTAGCTTCCAAATGGTCCTGCTGGGGCTCCTCACATGGCTGGCCTCAGAGAAAGATACTCGCAGTTCTCTTCGTGGGTGGGGTGGGACTGAGGGTGGGGAAAGTCAAAGTCCTATTCTCTTTGAACCAGTTATTTTCACAATATTTTCCTTCCTTCCTTCCTTCCTTCCTTCCTTCCTTCCTTCCTCCCTTCCTTCTTTTTTTTAGAGAGAGAGGAAGGGGGAGAGAAAATCATCAATTTTTTTGTTCCACTTATTGATGCATTCATTGGTTGATTCTTGTATGTGCCCCGACCAAGGATTGAACATGCAACCTTAGTGTATTGGGACAATGCTCTAACCAACTGAGCTATCTATCCAGGCCTCACAACTGTTTAAAAATCTCTAATAACCAGAGCATTAGGTCTTCAATGCAGGTGAGACAGCTTAGGGTCTTGTAACAAGCTTTCATTATCTTTGAACATTTGCATCTTGGTCTGGAATGTCGTATCTATTTTATTTTGGATCCTTAGGAAGTTGCAATTTAACATCTTGGCACACACATAATTACATGTGCAAAGAGATGGAGAACAGCTTATGCAACTAAATTTTTGTGGGGAGAGCTTCATGTGTGTCTGGACAGGGAGCAGGCTGGACAGCTGGCTTTGGGAGTAGATGTTGAGGGCTCTGGACACTCTCAGTCTGGTGCCTTCCCCTTTTCACATCACCCTTTTGTAATTTCCTAGCCCTACTCCCCCTGCCCGACTGCTTTGCTCCCAGGTCACTGACAGAACAGGTTAGACAAGCTGCTTTCACAATAAAGAACTTGAATGGCAATGGTAAGGGAGAGAGAACAGAAACAAGGGGAAAAGTACAGATGGTGAACGATGGCCTGACATATTAAAACTCTTTCCTGGCCACCAAAGACTGACAAAATTCCTCTACAACTCACAAGCAGGTTGCACCCCTCCCCTGTGAACTGATGCTGAGCCATGCCATCTCATCCCTTCTGCGGATCTGGAAGCTCTGCAAAGGCAGGGGCAGCTGGGTCTGCCCTGGCCACCACTGGATCCCCATAATAGGTGACTTATACAGCTGAAATGATTTGATAGGGAGCCAGGGCCTCCATTGGGCTCTAAGGTGGGCTGGGATCGCCAGCCTATGTGTTCAGGGCTCCTGAACAGCTCTGTGCTCTCCCCTTGTTGGTCCAGTGTTGGCATGCAAATAACATCTTTACACATTATAAGCCCATCAACACAGATTTTCTTTAGTTCTTTGAATATATTTCAAACAGCTGATGTAAAGTCTTTGTTTAGTAAGTCTAAGGCCTGGTCTTCCTAAAGGACAGTAACTGTTAGCTGCTTTTTCTCCCCATGTGGAGCATACTTTTCTATGTCTTTGTGTGTTGTACTTTTGTTGAAAATTTTACATTTTAAGTAATATAGTGTGGCAATTCTAGAAACCAGATTTCTCCAATCTCCAGGACTTGTTCTTGTTGTTTATCATTTTGCTGCTGCTGTTTGTTTAGTGAGTTCCCCAAACAAATTCTGTAAAATCTGTATTCTTTATCCTCTATGGCCACCAAAACCTCTGCTTAGTAAGTCAATGGTCAGCTAGTGATTAGACAGAGGTTTCTTTAAATTCTTGAACCATAATTCTCCCAGCCTTTGATGAGAGACTCTGTGTGTGTTGGGGCACGCTTTTAATGTTCCATCAGGCAGTTTACAACACTACCTTAGTTTTCACTTTCTGCTTAAGTAGAGCCTCAAGGTCAGCCAGAGGTGAGAGGTTAGGAGTTTCTAGGGCATTTCCACAGCTCTGCCCATGTGCACTGCCTTCTAGATCTCCCAAAATATGTAGGTGCTTTTCAAAACCCTCTGTGGACATCTCATTCCCCAGCTTTATTTTAAAATTTGTGGTCAGCTTCATTTTTGTCCCATCTGTTATCACTGCCTCAGGCAGCTTCTGTGTTAAACTATTACTGCTGATTGTTTTTGACAAATGGCCCCAGGGAAAAGGCTGTTCACACTGACTGAGCTGAGTCAGGTCAAATAAAGACAAACTTGGGTAGTGGATATTTCCAAGGACCTTCCAGATAGGTCAAATAATGACAACTCTGGTGATAGGAATTTTCAGGGAGCCCCAAACCCTTCTTCCCCCTTCATTGGCTGCTAAGTTGCTGGTTTTCAGGGCATTCATAATTTTGTAAAACTCTTGGTTTTCAAGCCTACTGAAGAGCTGGGACAAGAGAAATGGGATAGGGTAAATTAAAATGCCACAAACCTCACAGTTCTGAGATCCCATTGTTTAAAAAAATGTTCCTTTGATTGTTATAAGCTTTTGGTTAATTTGCAGGCTCTAAAAAGTTAATTTGATGATTTTGTCAGTGCTCTCATTGGATTTATGAAGGAATGGATTTTCAGAAGGCTTTACTCCATCATTCTGGAATTGTTCTCCCCTCCCCCAAAGACTTCAAAATTCAAAATTTAAAAATGTGCAGCCCAAACAAAAGAGTCTACAGATTGAGATGGTCCGTGGGTCATCAAATTTACAGTCTCTGAGCCCAAAAAGAAGCCCTCTAAAAATGTTAATTTATTTTTACAAAGCTGTAACAATTGGAGATGTGCACTAAATGATGATTTCATAGAATGTGTTTCCAAGATTCCTTACGATAATTTGGTTGTGACTTTTGCTTCTCCTGTCTCTTCCCACTTATCAGACCTCATGCCCAGCCCTTGACCAGGACCCATGACCATCATGGCCATTTCCAGGGGTCTGGTTCCTGCTCTATGACCTCTCAGCCAAGGTTTTTCTCAGGTGCCCCAAGATAGGCAGTGAGGGGACTGATTCCTGAGAACACTGTTCCAGGCAGATGGAGTGAGTATGGAGCTTTGCAGAGTCCAGCATTCTTTCGGAGGCAGTTTCTCATCATTTGCTTAGCACTCTAACCCTGTGATACAGGTGGCACAGATATGAACACAAAGGAGATGTCTTCTAGATGCTACTGATTGCTTAGACTAGTGTTTTGCAACTCATGTTCTGCAAGAATTTTAAAAACATGCTATACCTGACTATTTAGCCCTGGGTGGTGTGGCTCAGTGGACTGAGCTCCAGCCTGGGAACTAAAGGGTTGCCAGTTCAATTCCTAGTCAGGGCATGTGCCTGGGTTGCAGGCCAGTTGCAAGAGGCAACTACACATTGATGTTTCTCTCCCTCTCTTTCTCCCTCATTTCCCTCTCTCTAAAAAAATAAAATCTAAAAACAAAAAACCCCTGACTATTTAGTCAGGGGCACTGATCTCTTTTCCCTGAGATTGTCAAATTAAAAATAAATGACAAAAGTCAACACAATAATAGCTGCCTGGTATGAATTTATCAAAATTATACCTATTTTTGTCAGATTGGCAAAAAATATAATATATTTTTGGTATGCTACAGAATTTTAGTAATTGGTTTACATGTGCCATGAGATGAAAAAGGTTGAAAATTGCTGGCTTAGACCACTGAGTACATCCCCCTGGTTTATGAGTGAATATGTGACTGTATAAATGTTTGAGTGTGTGAACATGAATGATTGTGTGAGTGTGAGTAAGCAAATGTGAGTATATGAACCTAGGTTAATGAGTGTGTGCAAAGATGTGAGTTTGAGTACGAGTATGTGTGAATGAGTGTGTGTTAGTATTTGGCTGTGTGTATAACATAATGGTGGATGTGTGTGAATGTGTGTATGAATCTTTGTGCATGTGTATGACTGTGTGAAACATACGCATGTAAGGAAATACCATTGTGAACAAAAAAGGGGCTGTATAGTAAATCCAACAAGCTCAGAGACCAAATGAAATCTCACGGAGTGGCCTGATCATAAATTCCTGACTGGGCAGGTCATGGTCACAGTCACACCTCAGGCTTATAACTCCCTTAGTAAAAAAGTTTATCTTTGCCTTAAGCAAGATCTGTCCATAGTTTTTGTGCCTTTAGGTTAGCACATGTTTGAAATGCCAGAGTAATCTTCTTTTTCAGACCCCTCAGAGGCATAACCACCCCTAAGGGAGCAAATGATCTTGGTGTCTGCATACCATCCTATTTACTGTAAATGTTAACTATCCTGTACCCATCCATGTAAAGAAAGCATGTAATGCCCCACCTTACTTTTTACTTATTTATTTATTATTTATTGATTGATTTTAGACAGCAAGAGGAAGGTGGGGAGAGAGATCAATTGTGTTGTTCCCCTCATTTGCACATTCATTGGTTGATTCTTGTATGTGTCCTGACTGAGGATCAAACCCACAACCTTGGTGTATCAACCTTGCACAACACTCTAACCAAGTGAGCTACCTGGCCAGGGCCTCCATTTTACTTTTTATCCAATTGTACTGATTTACCGACATTTCTTTCTCTTGCCTCCTTAATTTATCACCACTGGAATTCATGCAATCCTTCTTACTTCCCTCCTTTGATTTCAAATGCATAAGAAGAAGAACTGCAAAACCTCTATTTTCCAGAGCATTTTCTCAGTTCCTTGATACCTTGCTCCTGGGCATGCCCTTAGCTAGACTCAAATAAACTCTTATAAAATTTGGTATAGGTTTGGACTTTCTTATCTTAACACAGTGTGGGTGACACAGTGTGGGTATGTGAATGCATGTAAAAGTGTGTGTTGCGAGTATAAATAAGTGTGTGAATATGTGTGTAAATATGTACATGTGTATGAGTGCATGCTAATTAAATGTATGTGGGTCAGTGGGAACAAATATATCAGCATGTGTAAATGCTTGAGTGTGTGCATGTAAACATATATGTATGACTGAATATGAGGATGAGTGGGAATATGTATAAATGCTTAAGTGCATTTGAGGTCTGTCCAGGAAAAGTCCAGCCATTGTTAACATAATGAGAATGGTTTGTGTGACATCGATGTAACCTGGCAGCCAAGGAGAGTGGACTGGAATGTGCATGTGTAAACAATGATGACTTGACTGTACTAGTCAGTGGGGGTGGTAGACATTGTTGAGTGAGCATGTGTACAGTGTGGCTGTTAAATTAAAAATGAGTGAGTAGAGCAATGAATCTGCATCAAATTTTGATTAAGCTTGAACATTCCTCCATGGAAACTATTCGGATGATTCAGGAGGCCACAGTTATGGGAAACTGGTGACTGGCAGCTTCATCATGACAATGCTCCCGCTCATGCATCGCATCTTATGCAGAGTTTTTTTGGTAAAACATCAAATCACCCAGGTTATTCAGCCCCCTACAGCCCAGACTTGGTGCTTTCGAATTCTGGCTTTTCCCCAAACTAAAAGCACCTCTGAAAGGGAAGAGATTTCAGACTATCAATGAGATTGTCTGACAGGGCAGCTGACGGTGAGTGAGAGAACTGTGTGAGGTCCCAAGGTGCCTACTATTAAGGGGACTGAGGTGTCATTGTCCTATGTACAATGTTTCTTGACTCTTGTATCTTCTACAATAAATGTCTCTGTTTTTCATAGTGCATGGCTGGATACTTTATGGACAGGCCTCGTATGTACGTGAGCAGATTTAATACATATGTTTGAGTGTATGAGGGGTACGGTGTGTCACTACATTATCGAATGTTCATTGAAGTATGTGAGTGTGTGAGTGTAAAGGTGACTGTATGAGTGTGTTTGTGTGGGTGAGTCAATGAGTGAATGTAATGAGTATGTGGATATAAATGTGTAAGATATGAGTACATGAGTCTGAGTGTATGCGTGTATGTGTGTGTATGTAAGTGCACAGAGGGTATCTGGAGGTCTGGAGAAAAAAGTGATTGTTTAATCACAGGCTAGAGAGGAAGCCCTGGCTCTCCCCTGGGATGTCAAGGGCAGGTGTCCTCATGCAGGGCTTGTTGTGTCACACACATCAGAAGTTCACCTGCCCAGTGCCCGTGCCTCCATAGGGCCCTAAGCGCCCTGGCCTCCTGCTCCCCCTCACTCACACTCCAGAGAGGCAGGGCTGGGCTCCCAGGCATTGGCCTTCCGGCTGTGGCCTTGTCTTCCCCTGGGAATCAAAGAAGCCACGAGTTTACAGCTCATCTTTGCCTCCAGGTTTTCTATCTTGGTAATGTACATAGAGCATGTTTTTTTGGCACCATTAAACCTTTCCCACTGGCCTCCTCGCAAAGCTGCGAGACAGGAAAGGCAGGTATGTTCTGGAGATGACTTTTAAAACCCTACTCTTATTTGAGAAATGATAGGGTAGCACCCACGTTTTAGAACCAGACACTATGCCGAGGGCTTTGCATATATTTTACCTTGCCCAGCCCTCCCAAAAGCCAGTAGTAAGCCCCATTCAGAGTCAGACAGACCTGACTTCAAAGAGTGAGCCTGCCAGTGGTTAGCTATGTGACCAAGGAAACCAAGAGAGCCCCCTCTCAATCCCAGATGGTGGGGTGGCAGCCTGTTCCCATCCTTCAGTCCTCCATGCAAACTTCATCTCATTCCCTCCCTCCATTATCTTCATCACATAATCCCATATCTCCTTGATAACATAATCTGTAGTTGTCTCATTCTTTTATCAGTTTGTTGTTGTTTTAGCCTCCAGACTCCCCTGAGGCATGTACTGTGTTATGTTCTCATCTGAGTCCACATTACGTAACACAGCTCATGGCATGTGACATGTAGTAGGTGCTCAATGAACAACTGTTAAACTTGGCTGACAATGAACGAATTCATGTATATGCCACAAAGGTAAACACCTTTGGGAACCAGCTACCCACTGGGACCTCCCCTTTGCAAATCTCAGGTGTGGTGTTTGCTGTCTTGAATTTTCAAATCCATTTGCACTTAGATTCTAGAACTGTACACAATTCAACTATTTCAAAACTCCAATTCTTGGACTTGGGTCTCCAGTCTACCCAGTCACAGGGTTCTGACTATTTCTGGACCTACAATGTCCCCTACAGGCTATAGATGGATATGCACCCTAGGAATAAGCAAGAAATGGGATTGTGGGACGGAAGGAGATCAAGAATTTATAAAATGAGGAAGTGACTATAGGAGGTTCTGACAAGCAATAATGCTGATAAATGATAGGAAAACTCTCTTCTTCTCCCTGCTGTGTCCACTTCCTTGAAGCATTAAATTCCTCCCAAGGCTTCAATTCAGGTTCCAGGGTCTCAGAATGCAACCAAACTCCTCTCCCTCCCTTTAAGCCTGCTTTGTCTGAAGCCTTCCCCATCTCAGTAATTGCCCCAGCTGTAAACATGGGAATCACTCTGGAGAAGTCCTTGACTTCTCTCTTTCTCCCATGTCCCATGTCTAGTCCGCCAGCAAACCCTGTCTGCTCCATCTCTGAAAGTTATGTGGAGTCTGACCACTTCACACTACCTTGCCTGCTGCTTACTTTGGTCTGAGCCAACATCATCTCTCAACTAGAAAAGACTCCTTCCAGTGCTTCTCAAAAAAAGATATACAAATAGCCAGCAAGAACATGACAAAACATTTAATGTTATCAGTCATTAGTGAAGTGGAAATCAAAACCACAGTGAGATACTGCTTCATTCCCACTAGGATGGCTTTTATAAAACAAACAAACAAACCAACCAACCAGAAAAAGAACAAGTGTGCTGACAATGCAGAGAAAATGGGACCCACTGCCGGTGGGAATGTAAAATGGTATAGCCACTGTGGAAAACAGTTGGGCAGTTCCTCAAAATGTTAAATCTAGAATTTGCAAACGATCCAACAATTCCACTTCTGGGTAAGCACGTGAAAGAAGTGAAAGTCGGGAATCAAACAGATAGGTGTGTCAGTGCTCATAGAAGCTTTATTCACAACAGCCAAAAGAAGCAACTCAAATGGCAGTCAACAGATGGCCAGATAAGCAACATGCGACATATGTGTACAATGGGATTTTATCCAGCCTTCAGCAGAATGAAGTGCTGACACACTCTACAACATGGATGAACTTTGAGAACATTATACTCAATGAAATAAGTCAGGTTCAAAAGGGCAAATATTGTATGCTTCCACCAATATAGAATATCTAAGCTAGGCAAACTCGTAGGGACAGAATGATTGTTGGTTACCAGGGATGGGGCAGAGGAAGAGAATGGAGGGTTATTGCTTAATGAACATGGAGTCTTTTCTTGGAAAGAAGAAAACTTCTGGGGATGCTGGGGATGACCACACACACCATGAGTGTACTTAACACTACCAACAAGGCAGTTTTTAAATGGTTAAGGTGGGTCATCAAAAAGACAGGAGTAGTAAATGCTGGCAAGAATGTAGAGAAAGGGAACCTTTGTGCACTGTTAACAGGAATGTAAATTGGTTTAGCTCCTATGGAAAACAGAAAGGAGAGTCCTCAAAAAATAAAGTTGAACTACCATATGAGCCATATATATATATATATGATATGTATATAGATATATGTGTGTGTATATATCTATCTATCTATATATATATATCTTCATATCTAAAGGAAATGAAATCACTACGTGGAAGAGCTATCTTCACCCCTGTGGTCTTTGCCACATTATTAGAACAACCAAGACATGGAAACAACCACAGATAGATGGGTGAAGAGAATGTGATACACACACACACTGGAATATCCTTCAGCCATAAAAAGGAAGAAAATCCTGCTATTTGCAACAACATGGATGGATCTTGAGGGCATTATGCTAAGTGAAGAAAGTCAGACAAAGACAAATATTGTGTGATCTCACTTACATGTAGAACATTAAAAACCCAAATCATAGAAAAAGAGATCAGATTTGTGGTTACCAGAGGTGGAGGGTCGGGGAGTGGTCAAAAGATATATTTGCAACAATCCTATTTCCAAGTCATGTCACATTCTGCAGTACGGGGTGGGGGTGGGGGCGGGGGCGGGGTGGGGGATAAGACTGCAACGTGAATTTTGGGGAAAGGGACACAATTCGATCCATAACCCTCTCCCCGCAGGAAGCCTTCTCCGATTCCCTTCTCCCTTTTCAATGTGCCCACAGCTCCCTGGGCTCCCCCAATTAAAGTGACTTTTCTTTACCACTAGGCCAAGAGCTGTTATGAGCACAAACTGGTTTGTTGGGTTCATTGTTATAATTGTGGGAAGGAGAGGAGACTTTAAGGGAGGCTGATTTTAGGGTTGGGAAGGCTTGAGTCTGTTGTGGGACTGAGAGAAGGAGCCTGTGAAGAGGAATACATTGAGGAAGAGGATGGTGAAAGGCCCACTGACGTGAAGGACTAATTCTGGGAAGAAGGAGGGGCTGATTTCGGGGTTGGAGGTCAGAGCTGCAGGAGGGTGAAGCTGCAGCGGAAATTTGCTCTGGAGAAAATGGAAGCTGAAGATACTCAAAAGGGCTGTGCAAAGGTTCAAGCACTGGGTCCGGACCTCAGAGACCTGGTATTTGGCTCTAAAAATGCCACTTACCAGCCTTGTGACGGAGAAGCCCCATTCCATTCCCTGGGTCTCAGTTTCTTTGTCTTTAAAATGGGAGTTTGTTCCAGAGATCAAAAGCTGGTTGCTGCTTTTCTGATAAGCCTGGCCCCAGACACGTTTTGTTTGACCTGCAGAGTGATATATGAGCTTTGAATTAGTTGTGAACATGTAGAAATTGTGGAATTTTATCTAAAACCCAGATTTCTGATCTCTTTTGAGAAATGAGTCTTTTTTTCCCCTCCTAGTTGTGATTGGCTGGGCATAGTTGTAGCTACCCCCTTTACAGGTTTCTGGTCACCATTGGGGGCTTAACCCATGTAACTCCAAAGACCTGTCCTTAAAAATCTAAGCTTCTATGAAAGGATTTCAGGAGGTAGAGTAAGCTTGCCAGTTTAACATATAAAATACAGCAACTCCAGGCTAGACTAGGTGGGCATTTGCCCCTCCTGGGAGCCTAACCTCAAGGACCACAAGTTTAATTGCAATTTTGATTTTTACCACCAGGGGGAAGCAAAACTGCAAAGTTGACCTGAGTCTTCCAGGTCCAGGATCAGCCCTCTGCTGGGACCTAGGGGTCAGGGGGACCCTAAGGGGGCCTGGAGCTGAGGAGGGGAAGGAAGCTGAAATGAAAGGGGATGGAGGATGGAGGAGCTGGGCACTGTGCCTGCAGCTGTGTCCAACAACAGGAGAGGTCATAGTAGGTGTGATCAGAGAAAGCTCCTGGGGAAGGAGACTAGAATCAGGCCTCAAACACAGGCAGAATTTAGACAGTAAAGGAGAAGGGCCCTCTGGGAGGGAGGCATGGCGTGACTGAAGGCATAGAGGGAGGAATGAATTTGCACAGGTGATGTAGCCTGGCTTGAGGCAGTACGACATTGTCAGAAATACTGAAATACCTCAAGCCATTGTTTTAATCCTGATTCATGGATACAAGTGGCAGAAACCCACCTCAGATTGACTTAGGAAAAAAAGAAAAATTATTCTCTTACATAACTACAAAGTCCAGGAGAAGGAAGTCTTTAGGCATGGCTGATCCAGGGATTCAAATGACATCATCGTACACCTTCTGCTCTCCCTTTCTTGGCTCTGTTTCTCTCCCTGGTGGTTCCATTCTCAGGCACCTTCCTTCTCTTGGTGGCAAGATGGCTTCCAGAAGCTCCAGGCAGACACTTTAAAACACAGGTGGCAAACACAAGGCCTGTGGGCTGAACCCGGCCCTCCACCTTGTTTTATCCAGCCTGGCATCTTGTTTCTACCTGGTGGCAGCACTGAGCTCCTTGCTCCTAGTTAAGGAGCAGTTACATTTATGCAGTCCTAAAATCACATTCGGCCCTTTGAAGGCAATGTGAGGCTGATGTGGCCCTGGTGAAAATGAGTTTGACATCCCTGCCTGAAAACATCTTAGCAACATCAGACAAGTAGAGAACTTCATTCACAGTTATTCTACCAGACATCCTGGGGTTCCTCTAACTGGCCTGGACTGTGTTGTATGCCCATCCAGAAACTAGTTGACGTAAGGCTGGTCAACATGGTCTGAGTCACAGGCCACCTTTGGCATGAAGGGTGGGTCTGTCCACTCAGCTCCCTTGGGCTGATATTGGGAGAGGGGTGGTCTCCAAAGACAAAACAAGGTAAGGTGTTCTTTTCAGAAGATGGGACCACAGGTGCCATGCAGACTAAGAAGGGGTCTCTATACCAGGTTCTTATATCAGGGATGGTAAATAAAAAATTGCCGGGCAGCGAAGAGTGGGTTTATTTCTGTTATCTGCTTATTTGTTTGTTTTGCTTATTAAACATGAATGTATGTGTGGTTGTTTTAAAGCCATGTCTATAGCTTCCATCCTGGCCAGACTCTAGCCGCAGCCTGAACCCATTCATTTAATAACTAGCAAGTGACCTTTACCATGTGCTAGGTGCTGTGCCAGAAGCTGAGGACATAGCAATGATCAAGAGATAAAGTCTTTGCTTTCCTGCAGCTTATAATCTGGTGGGACAGATGGATAAAAACAAAGAGACAACTAAATACCTAGTGTGTCCAGTGCTGATTAAGTTTTTTGAAGAAAAATAAACCAAACTAAGGGCAGCCTGATTGGTGCATGTGTGTGCACCCATGATCTGCCAAACAGGACGGTCGGGGCAGGAGCTGAAGGAGGTGAGGAATGAGCAAAGTGGAGATCTGGGGTGAGCACTCCAGGCAGAGGGAATAGCAAATGCAAAGGCCCCAAAGCAGGAATGAAGTTGATGCTTCCAAAGAAAAACAAAAGTTCTCATGGCTGTCCATAAAAGAGAGTGGCAGGAGGAAGAGCCGAGGAGGAGAGGAGACAGGGGCAGCGGGAGACAGGGGGCCTTGTGGGCCACTGTAAGGACTTTGGCTCTTACTCTCTTTGAAACAAGGAGCCACTGGAGAGTTCTGAGAGGGGGAGGAACAGGATCCAACTTTGGTTATGAAAGAACAATCTGGCAGCCAGGTGGGAGATGGATCATGGGAGGGCAAGAGTGAGAACAGGCAGATTGGTGAGAGGCTGCTGCAGCTGACCCAGTGGGTGAGATGCAGTGGTGGCTGGGCCAGCATGAGGGTGGGGAAAAGGTGAGATTCTGCATACATGTATTTTGAAGGATGAGCCAATAGGATTGGCTGATGGATTGGTCATGGGGTGTGAGAGAACCAGAGGAGTCAAGAGTGACCCCAAAGTTTTTGCCTGAGAAACTGTTAGGATAGATTTGTCTTTTCAGAGACAGAAAGACTGCAAGAGGAGCAGTCAGCAAATATTGAGAACCTACTATGTGCCAGGGGTTATGCCTGTGACCGAGCCAATCTTGTCCTGGAGCTTGGCAAGACAGACAATAACCACTCCACAGGTAAGCAGATGAAAAGATACCAGCTGGTAGGAAGCCCACGCAGAGGGTTGGAGCAGGATGGCAGGAGTCTGCTGCTATTCTAAGAGCAACCAGAAACCACTGGCGGGTTTTCAGCAGAGAGTGACAGGATCTGCTTTCGAAGGACACTCCAGTGGCTGTCGTGTAGAGAACAGACTGCCAGGGACAGAGGGAATGGGGAGGCCAGTGAGCAGGCTGCTGAAGGCTTTGAGGTGGGAGATGGGGATGTGTGTGCACGTGGAGGAGCTTGGACAGAGGAACGGGGGTGGGACACCAACCTTCACTCTCTGTAAGAGGCGCCTTAGGACACGATGGCATCCTGGTCCTCCTCCAGGGGCTTGGACCGGCGCTGAGCCCAGGGACTCGCAACCCCCAGCCCCCACCACTTCGTCAGTGACTGTCACTTTGCCACTAATTGCTACATCACTCCTCACTTCCCTACAATCAGCTCCATCTCCGGGTTTTTAATTTCCTCAGGAGCCACCCCCTCTTGCTCATATCCTGTTGGCCCAGTCCCCTGCCGGTGCAGCCTGTCCTTCTGGCAATGACTTTCCAGAGCTTTTCCTGGGGTAGTAGGGAGGGGCTTCTACCCACACCCCACCCTGCAGCCCTTCAGGTTCTGCTTTTTAACCTCTATCTACAAAACAAAACAAAACAAAACAAAAACTCCTGGTCATCTCGATCTCTCTCTAAATCTCGAGTCAAATCACACCCCATGTGTGCACTGCACTTTGCAGCCCGCACCTTACATTTCCCATCTCCCGGCTCAGAAAAGTGGGTCTGTTAGGGGCAAACCCACCAGGGCAGAACCTGGCTTTACCACTTCCTAACTCTTACTGTGGGTAAGACCTGTCACCCTGTGGTGCCTCAGTTTCCTTGGCTGTGAAATGGGCTTCACAATCTGCCGCAGTCCAGCTGCAGCTAGGTGCAGGGTTTCCTGAAAGGTGGTTAAGGCGTCGACGATGGGAGACAGACGACAACACGCCTCAGAGGACAGTGATGCTCTGTTCTGTTTATTGCAAGTACAAGCAGGTTTTTATACTTTCATTTTTAGCAGTGATTGACATTTGTGATTAGGTAAAGCAGAAAAAAATTAATACAAAGGTAACCAGGAAAAATACAAAAATTCCCATAGATTCAATTATATTAAACAAAGATTATTTTAACCAGGAGAGCCATAAATCAGACAATTAGAAATAGCTGTACGTACAGAGTTTGAATGTCTTATTGTTTATTAAAGTTCTCAGAATTTGTCATGGGGCAAAAGGATATGCTAAATTGAATAGAGGTTATAGGAAATTTATTATAAGTCCTTTGTGATGTCTAACTTACCTATTTACCTTTTCTGTCTAAGATATTTCTCTATGTACCATGGACTCTAACTCCCTGGTAACTGTTTCTACGTGCTTAATTTATAATAGTTAACCAGCTTTTCTTATTTTTTTGCCTGTCTAATTCTATTTGATATATATTCCTATTCAAGGTAAAGGCGGGGCTGTTACTCCAACAACTTTTAGACACTCAGGGGCTATTTCATTAGAGGGGATTTTATTCTTTGGTCAAGAAATTATTTTATACAACTTCATTGGAATTATGCAAATCAATGAGCCTGAGATACAGATATCTAACAATCCCACCACCTTTTAATCTCCAAAACAAACAGGTAAGGAGAGATAAACAGGAAATTCAGCTACAGTAAACTCTTTTTATTTCTTAGTTAATAAACACCAGGGAGGTCTGCTTCGAGCTAGCTTTTCCATGAAATTTAGACTATTATAAGGCACTTGAACTTCATCCTTATTGACCATTCTAATGCCACCCTCATTATATGCTCCTGTATAAGGCAATGGGAGATCTGGAACCCTCTGGAGACCATTAGCTCCTTTTGGGAGATACCATAATTTGCCAATAATCTAATATGCTACCCAGGGGTATCCCTGGGCTGTGGGTAAGGGTCTATATATTTTTTTCTTGTTTTCTAGAAAGACTCTGTGTATCTATGGGTAAGGAACAGGCATGGGAAAGTCCGCCAATAATTCAACCTATTGTAACTGATTTATGAATTATTTTATGGGAACAATCGGGGATAATTTCTTACTCAGGTTTATAAACACTTTATTTAAAACAATCTGGGCATGATTCAATAGTCTAGGGAGAACTCGTTGTCCCTTCAGAATTTCCCTCAAAATCAATCATTGACTCTTTTTAAGCCTCTTTCTTCTCATGTCCTATTCTTATGGGAATCAGGGTACAAAGTAAGACCATGATTAATATTAGCAAGGAAATTATTAAAAGCAATCCCCAGAAAAATTACCACCCCCTTTTGTATGCCACGCTCTCTTCCAGGAAGATGGATTCCTTGAATGCCCTCTTTCCATGTTCAGACCTTGTCAAAAAACATGATTGGAAGAGGGCATGGCAACAATCGTTTGGGCGCACGTGAGGGTCCGGCACAGTCTCTGGCAAGTAGAAGTGGCTCAGGAGGTGAGAATTCCTTTTGCCCTAGTGAGTCACCGGGGCAGGAATTACCAACCCAGGGCCCCCCAGCTAAGGCCAGCCATGGACTTGCTTTATTGGCTGGACATTGTGGCTTCTCTAATCTGAATGTTTTTTTAAAACAAGCACACATCTCCAGGGGGCACCACCCTTCACATTTTAATAAAATACTACACAGCTTCCCACATTTCTCTTTATAACTTGGCTCCTAACAACACCGTGGTAGATTCTATTTTCCAAGACGGCCACTGCTACCCCTCCCATTCCATGTGCTCTTCTTGCAGTGGGGCACACACAGACAGCCCTCGCATCCGGGGGGTGGGGGTGTATGTTCTCTGCTCTGGAATCAGGGCTGACCTGTGACTACAGCAGCACAAGGTGGTGCTGTGTGATCCCCAAGGCTAGGTCAGAGGTGACACAGCTTCCGCCCGGTTCTCTCAGGACACTCGTCCTTGGAGCTCAGCCTCCATGCTGTGAGGAAGCTCAAGCCACTTGGATAGGATGCATGTGGGGTTTGCAGCTGACAGCTCCAGCTGAATTCTCAGGTGAGAGCCAACAACCGCCACCAGGCGTATAAGCTTGTATGTGAGCAAGGGCGCTTTCGGAATAACTCAGGTTCTGAGAGAGCAGCTGCATGAGGAACCCCAAGCAAGACCAGCTTGGTGAGCCCAGTTAACCCTCAGAAGAAAATAATAAAATGGCCATTTTTGTTGTAAACCAGAAAGTTTAGGGGATTTGTTACTCAGGGATAGATTACTGAAACTGACCCCTTTTACCACAGCCAACAGAGGGCAGAGTTAGAAGTCAAACCCAGGGCTATCCATTTCCAGAACTCTTCGGAACTCACATGACCCACTTCTCTGGCATTTTCTGAGTCTTCTGTCTCATTTAAGGAAGCAGACAGTGAAGCGAAGAGGCGAAGGTGTGAGCTTCTGAAGAGGAAGGACCTTGGCTAACTACAGCAACCTGGGGCCTCATGTTCCATAGAGAACACGTATTGTGCCCCTGCTGTGTTCTCCAGTGGGGTGCTAGATATGTATGCAAGGTTGTGAAAGTAATTCAAGGACACGGTATTGTGATCCCATTATATCACTAGCTATCAGTAGGCCCTTGTATCCAGCAGGTGCTGAATGCATGCTTATTATTCAGCATGAAGATAACAATCAAGCTAGTACCAAGAAGTCTTACCAGTAGCAATTAACCATATCAGCAGTGATAGGTGCTGTGAAGAAATATTGAGACAGGTAAGGGGAGAGCAACTGATTAGTTTGGGCAGCCCAGGAAGGCCTCTCTAGGGCCATGACATCTGAGCTGAAGCTGGAGCAAACACAGGGAGTGAGCCATGAAGCCCTCTGGAGAGTGTCCTGGTGGAGAGAATAGCAGAAGGGATGGATCTGAGGTGGGAGCAGGAGGTGGTGTGCTGGAGAGAAGTGAGTGAGAAGCAGGAGTGGAAGGTAGAGTGATGGGGTTGGGTTCTGTGGGCTCTTGTGATCCTGGTAAGGGCTTTGCCTTCTACTCTGGGTAAAATGGAGAGCTGAGAAAGGAAGGCAGAGGAGTCTAGTGACCTAAACTTCAAAATGACCACTCTGGAATCCCTGACTCTCTACCTCTCAGGCTTTCCCTCCTCCCAATGGCACGAGGGGCACCTGCATATTCAGGCTCACTCCTGGCCACTCTGCAGCCTCAGAGGGAGGAAAGAAAGTTTGTTCCCAACACTTCAAAGGGTAGTTCTGAGGTTGAAGCTCACTGGATGGATTTGGGTCATGTGCTTCTCCCTGAGCCAATCACTGTGGGGGTGGAGGCTGGAGTATTATGATTGGCCAGGACTGGCCTATGTGTCCTCCTCAGGAGCCAGGAAGTGGAGTCAAGCCTCTGGAAATGCAAGACCTCCTGGATTATGAAAGAGGGGTCCTTCCAAGGAGAACCAGGGTCCAGTTCTGGAGGCAGGGAGGTGCAGGCATGGGTGCCTCTCAAAGCTGGGGTCCCCCTGGGACAGGTGGGGGGGATAGTGTGGGGTAGCAATGCCACCAGCTATTTCATCCTGCTCATTTCATAGGCTCTGGAGCCAGAATGCCTGCGTTCAAATCCCAAATCTGCCACTTGCCAACTGGTGACCTTGAGCCATGTGGAATTCCTAGAAGCAGAGCCTGAGTTGGGGAGGATGAGCTCTGAAGAGGAATCTATCAGTAAAAGGAACCGGGGAAACAGAATAGGACAAGAGGAAAAGCTGGGCAAGATGTCAGTTTGGTAGAAGGGTAGCTTCAGCCCTATCCTGAGGGGGAGAGGGAGGAACACTCTGAAGCATGAGTTACACTATGGATTTGTCCCATCTTGTGGCAAGAGGGTCCCAAGGGCTCTGCGTTGGTTTCTTAGGGCAGTCCTAACAAACCACCACACACAGAGTGGCTTCAGCGACAGGAGTTTATTGCTTCACAGTCCTGGAGGCCAGCAGTCTGAGAGCAAGGCGTCGGCAGAGCCATGCTCCCCCTAAACCATGGGCAGGCGAGAGGGGGTCCTTTCTCGCCTCGTCTAGCTTCTGGTGGTGGCCAGCAACCCTTGGCCTGCAGACGCAGCACTGAGAGTCTGCCTCCACTGTCACATGGCTACCTCCCCGTGTGTATCAGCTTCTGTGTCTTCTCTTCCCCTCTTATAAAGACACCAGTCATATTGGATTAAGGGTGCCCCATATTCCAGTATGACCTCACCTTAACCAAATACATCTGCAATGTCCTTATTTCCAAATGAAGTCACATTCTGAGATATTGAGCCTAGTACTTCAATATATCCTGTTTGGAGGGATGCAGTTCAACCCATAACAGGCTCTTGGTGGCAGTGGGTCAGCCTTTTGTACCTACACTTCTGCACAATTACTGCCCAATGGTTGTTAACTGTGGGAAGGACCACTGGGGTGGGGGGTGAGGTGGCTCCCATCAGCCAAGGACAATTGTCAGGAGAAGGGGGCAGCTATGCTCTTTAGCAGCCAACACTCCGAGTAGCTGGGGGCCCTGAGGGAGGCACCCATGGCATCTAGACAGGCAGTTTTTCAATCTTTCTATGCTTCAGTTTTCCCATTTGGAAAAAAGAAGTGGTGAGTGCCGGCATTAGGGAGAGGTAAGGATTAAAATAATTCATAATCTTAGAACACTGCCTGATGCATGATAAATGCTTTGGAAATATGAGCTTACCATCGGCCCCTGGTGGGTGTGAAAGACTCTGAGAAGTGGCAGGGTTTATTCTCAGCTCATGGACTGGCCCCCACTCATCCTTCTGGCTGACTCCAAAAACCCCAGAAGAGTTCAATGACCATAAACAAAAATGAGAATGAGCCCCTCAAGACCATCCAATTCAGTCCTCCATGACCATTTCACAGATGGGGAAACTGAGGCCCAGCAAGGGACTTAACCAAGTAATAAATGGGAGGCAATATGGTGGTGGCTAAGAGAAAGATTTTGGAATCAGACAGACTTGGGCTTGAATGACCCAGCTGAGTGACCTTGCTCCAGTACCTCTGCCTCTCTGGGCCACGGTTCCTTGTCTGTAAAATGGGTCACCATTGCATCTACAGATGAACATTTAAATGATACTCTCTGACTGATTAATAAATGTGAGCTCCTGTGTCACACCCATGTAATCATGAAATAGGGACCCATACGTGGCTATTCTGGAGGGAGGGGGCTTCTTCTCCCAGCCCTCCAGAGTGCCCTGGCCTGGAGGTTTCAACCCCAGCCCCCTACCCCTGGTTCCAGCCCTGCACACTGTCTCTCATCTCGGCAAAAGCCCCTGTCTGGCCTGGGCTGTGGTCCCACCAGGAAATCGATACCAATCGGTCGGCTGTCATCCACCTCCCCGGCACCATCAAGCTGCTTAATCGTGTAGATGCTGGTGCTGCCGCCAAGGTTTCGTTCGTTCGTCAGAGCTGTGCAGTCACAGCCGTGCTTGGCTGAGAGTTACATTCATTATGGAGACAGCTTTTATCAGGACTTCCAGAGGGATCGGGAGTGAGGAGCGAAGCAAGCAGGCACTCCTCTTCCACGGAGCACAACAGGCTGATAATAACAGCCAGCATTCACTGAGGGCTCACTCTGTGCCAGGCGCCATCCTAAGAGCTTTACAAATATCACCTCACAACAGCTCTATGACATAGGCATGGTTATCATCCTTGTCCCCATTTTACGGATGGGGCAACTGAGATCCAGAGAAGTGAAGTGACTTGTCCAAGTTCTCTCAGGTAATAAGTGGGGACATAAGCTCCAGGGCCCATGTGTTTAGTCCTTGCTGAGCAGTCTCTCAGTTATAAAGATGCCAATACCATGGTATCCTTAATAACAATAGCAGCCTCCGTATATCGTCAGCGGGAGCCAGCTGTGGCACAAACTTACTTTTCATACCTACTTTATCTCATCCAGCTCTCTGAGATAGGGATCAACGGCCCCACTTTATAAAGGGGCCAAATGAGCTGTAGGGGATGAAAGCACACTTTCCCAGGGCCACACAGCTGATCAAGGGAAGGGCTATTTTGGTTTTCGAAACCAGGCCATTTCTGGCTCTAAGCCTAGTCTCTTAACCACCCCCTCCGCTATCTCCCATTCACTTGCTCTGTGGCTTCAGGGAGGCCACTGCTCTTCTCTGGGCCTCAGTACACTTTAAATTCATCAAGAATCTTTTCTGAGCTCCTATGTGCCTAGACTGGAGTTGGAGGTTGGGGGAAGGTACAAAAGAAGGAAAGGGTGCCCTAGCTCCACCCGCAGGGTTCAGACACCTGCCTGCAGCTCCAAGGCAGTGCTTCTCCCAGCAGTCGTGGCGCAGTCTGCCTGCAGGACAGTGGGTGAGGAGCTTGTCAGCAAGACCAGTGTCAGCCCCAGAAGTTCTGATTCAGAACTGCGGTGGGGCTCAGGAACCTGCATGTCAAGAAACTCCCTGGGATGGCGATGCGCAGCGTCCACACTCCTCGTTGGGTTGGCTTCTGCACTCTCTGCTCATAATTCAAAAGCTGTGTGAAGAGAACACTTTCTCTCAAATCTTCGAGAAGGTTATTTTGATTATTTAAAAAATTAATTAAAAAATTAAACAAGTTTTTAAAATGATAACAGATACTACTTTTCAGGTTCATGTTAAAACATTCCAACAGTATAGGAGGGTGAAGTAACAACTTTCGGCTTCTCTCCCCTCTGCCTCCTGGAGCTCCCCAGACAAAACCACGCTCCCAGCGCTTCTTGATTCCTCACTTGGACCAGGCACTGGGGACAGTAGGGGCCAGATAGACATGGTCCTGCAGAACCAATGACAGTGACCTTGGCAGTTAACGTTTATTGAATGCTAACAGTGGGCAGACCCTGATCCTGATCCTTATAATGGGCTATGGGAGGGTACTATGATTATTCCACTTTTGTAAATGATTTCCCAAAGTTTGCTCAAGTTCAGCCTGTATCAGAAGCACTTGGACCAGCCAAATGCAGATTCCTGGACTTCCACCCACCAGCTGCCTGGAGCAGGGCCAGGAACCTGCATTTTTAAGGACGCACCGCAGGTTGTCTGTGGCCCCTGGTCAGTTATGAGAACCACTGCCCCTGGTGTCCTGGGAGGTGGGAGGACAAGGAGACCACAGGGGCGGTGGAAGTTGAAGAGGAGGGTAAGCAGGTCCTGGGAGGAGTGCAGTTGGGGTGGAGTGGGCTGAGCTTGCCCTGCTGGGTTTCTCCCCAGCAGTGTGGCTGAGCCCCCTTCACCTCCACCGTCCTCCCATCGAGGCTGCTAGCCCTGAAAGCTCTCCCCTTCTTCCTAAGATGTGCAATTATCCCAGCCCCCAGCCTTCAGGCAACCCCAGCTGCTTCTGTTATATCTTATTAGCCAAGTGGAACATTAATTAAATGTGAGAATAATAGACCCAGAGATGGGAAAAAATTGTAAAGACCAAGGAAGAAAAGAAGTCCCTTCACAGGGCTCTGCAGTAGCTGGAACCCTTAATTGTGGGACAATGTGAAAAGGCTGTCACCCTGACATTCCCACTCTGCCCAGTGACTCAAGGCAGCAGGCCTGTGAGTGTGTAAGTGCGTGGGAGGGGGCGTGGCAACGGTGAGCCCAGGGAGCTGGAGGAAACAGGGTCCCTGGGCCACCATGAGACTCCATGGGGCAGGGGCATGAGGAGGGCCCCCGTCCTGGAAGAAACCATGCCCTGAGGGAAAAGAGTACAATCTGAACTGGCTCCCTCTATGCCATCCTCACCCTCCTGTTGGCTTCCTTGGTGAACTCTCATTTATTCCTCAAGGCCCAGCCTGAAAGACCCCACCTCTGAGAAGCGGAGTTAATCCTGGCATTTCCCAGGCTGTGGCGCCACTGAGAGCAGCTCCCTGTCACAGTGCAGGTCCCTATCCCCGGGCCTGTCCCCCTCGGGTTCTTAGGGCAAGGCCTGGCCCTGAGCAGGTGCTGATGGACATTTGTTTGAGACCTCACTCTTACCTACCTCTTCATCATAGCTTCTCAAGTATGTTTCTGAGCCAGTCACCTGCATTGGAATTACCTGCGACCCACCCCAGATCTCCTGAGTCAGAATCTCAGGGAGTTCGGGGAGCCCCAGTCTGCAGAAGAGTGGGGGGAGTTGGTGATGGGTAGGGAGTGCCCTGGCACCCAGATAGGGGGGCTGCCTTTCAGTGTGGGAAACCGAATAGGTACACATTTCACCACCCCCAGGACCATAATTTCCTCCTTTGCCAAGCACAGGTTATCTAAATTAAACACAGTGCTCCTAATGGAATGATGAGAGCTGTCACACACTCCACTACCTCCTAGCAAAGCCTCTGATTGACTCAGCCCAATGGGGAAGGCACCGAGAACCCTCTGTGTGGCCCACCGCCACCCTGCGAGAAGGGCTCCAAGAAGCTCCTACCTGTTTTGTTTCACCAAGGCCTTAGAGCTGCAAACGCCCGCCCTGGCAGGACTGGGGTGGTGGCAGGGTGCTGGGTCCAAACGGACCCGCACAAAGTGCTCCTTCTCTGGCCTGCCCCCTGCAGGCTCTGCCCCTCCCTGGCTGAGTTTCACAAATGGGGGCTCTGTACACCCTCACACCCCACTTTTGCACTTTCAGTCCTCTGCCCCTTGACTGTCCCTCTTCTCATTTTTCCAGCTGATAAAACTCAATCCCTGTCACCTCTTCTGCAAGACATGCCCTAACTATTCCCACACTTTGGGCAGAAGTGGTTTCTCCCTCCCCCGTGCTCCCACAGTAACTCATCATGATTGTAGGAACAGAAGGCAACATTTACTGAGCACTTACTATAGGTTGGGCCAATCTGTTTCCTGTCTGAACCCTCGCTGCCAAAGGCCCCATATCCCACTCTTTCCAGCCTGGTGAGGGGCAGGTGATGTGGGCTCTGAGGTGGCCTCATGAGGTCCCTGAGTGGTCCAGTTTGGAGTGAGAAGCAGCAAAATGACCCTCATATTCCTAGAGGCATAGATGTGGCCCAAGAGGCCCAGGCAAGGGGATGCTGCAGTGAGGGCCCAGGGCTCAGGCAGGGGTACCCAAACTTTTGGAGTCTCTGGGCCCCACAAGAAGAAGAAGAGTTGTCTTGGGCCACACATTAAATACACAAACACTAAGGAAAACTGATGAGCAAAAAGTGGTTTTAAGTAAATTTACGATTTTGTGTTGGGTCACATTCATAGCCATCCTGGGCCACATGTGACCCTCAGGCTGCATGTTGGACACCCCTGGTAGACCAATGACAGCAGAGTGTGAAGGAACAAGGACCACTCAGGGGAGGGAAAGTGTGGCAGATTATATTTGCGAGGTGGCCATAAGCTGTCCCATCCCACAGACTCATATTGCCAAGAGATATTGATGCTCCTTTCATTGAGAGGTAGGACTTATGTCCCCTCCACTGAGTGTCATGGGTGACTATAGCACGAGGATGTCATGTGACTCCCAAGGCCATTGTACAAGGTGACACAACTTAGGCCTGATGCTTTTGGATCACTTGCTGTTAGAACGAAGCCACCGTGGTGTCAGGGAGCCCAGGTGACTTGGAAAGGCTGCCTGTGGCTGTTCTAGGCCACAAACCCAGAGAGGCCCCAACCAGGAGCCAGCAGCAGGGGCTGACTGAGGAGGCCTTTGAGATACCTCCAACCTCAGCCACTGTCTGCCTGCAACGCACAGGAGACCCTGAGCAAGGACCCCCTGGCTGAACCCTTCAGCCCCCAGAACTGTCCAAGAGAATAACAGATTGTTATTGCTTTAAGCCACTAGTTTTGGGGTGGTTGCTTATGAAACAATAGAAAACCAGCACAGATGGAGACTGAGTAGTAGGTATGGGGAGATTATGAAATGATCAAGTTAAGTTTCTATTTCTTGGCAGAAGTGGAGTTCTTCTCGGTGTAGAAATGAAGTTTCAATCTAGAAAGTCACAATTTTGCATATTTGACTTTTAGCCTGAAAGTCGTATGCTTTATGCCATTTGGGTGACCTTGAGCAAGTTACTTTCCCTCTCCTTCAATCTTGCTAGCAGGGGGAAGACTCCCCCCTTCTGGGTGGTGCTTCTTGTAATTTAACTGCTGCCCTTCCTCGTGGCTGGGGACAGGTTGGGGAGCACCCTGGTCATCTCCCTTGCTACCCTCCAAATCCACTCCTGGGTCTACTTTAACGCCCGAATACTTGTATGCAGCACACATGCTCACTGCCCCCCGCCCCCCTTGGTGCTGGAGTGAGCCAGAAGCCACGTGACCGATGACCAGCCCTGCCTGGGTGAGCTCTCTGCTCTCTGCTCTCTGACCTGCAAGGACAGCTCAGCAGGCACTTAATTTGGGGCAGAACTAAAGCAACCAGAAATCAGCTCTCATCCCATCCCCCACTCCATTTACCGACAGCGGGACACCTGTCTTCTCATACTGCCCCCTGTGACCAGGATGGAGACAGAGACCTTTCTCCCCAGGGGGTGTTGAGGCTTCTGGTCTGTCACCTCTTCTGCTGGTTGGTTAGTCTAAACATTTGCCATTAGTCCATATAACAGTGTCCTGTGTATTGAGCACTGATTGTGTAACGAGCAGACACTTCACACATACATCTCAATCGATCCCTACCAAATCCCTGAGGTAGGCACTACAATAAGGTCAGTTTGATAAAAGAGAAACCAAGGAGCAAATAGACCACCTTTCCTGTGATGCAGCTGGGATGGAATCAGACCAGCCTGACTCCCAGGGCTCCCTATAATCAAGGGCTATGAAAATAGCCTCCAAATTCAAGCGCCATCTTGTCCAGTGCTCCATGGAAAGCATCCTGTTGTTCTGATGAATAGAGGGGCAAATAGACCTTTTTGTTTGTTCACTGAGCGCCTATTAAATACTGGCTATTCCAGGTGAAGGGATAGAGCAGTAAGCAAAAGGAAGTCCCTGCCCTTGCAGAAGTCACAATCTAGTGGCCCAGAGAAGTGCTGTCAATTGCCTGGAGTTCCGCAGCTGGTACGTGGCCATATCTGCGGGCCAACATGAAGCAGAGGGGGTTGTTAGAGGTATAGGTCCCATCTGACAAGCCAGGGTCAGGCCAGCCAGGGCCTGGAGGGCAGGAACCACTTTGACAACAGACCAACTGGTATTTCAATCCCACTGCTGCCACAGCCTCACCTTGCGACCCCTTGGGCAAGTCCCCACACTTCTCTGAGCCTCTGTTTGCTGCTGAGTGAATGGGGACAGTGAGGCCCACGGTGAGATATTTGGGAGGGGAAAATGAGATCGGGCAAGTGCTAGGGACTGGCTCATCCTCCTCTCCTTCTGGTGACGGTTTCAGTCTTCCTCTACTTCTCTTTGTGGGCCATGCTGGCCGTGGTCAACCCTAATGAACTTGGAAGAGATCTGAGCATAATGTGGTCAGATTAGCCACCTATTGTTTGATACTCTTGACTCATTCCTGGGGTCCTGGGGCGGGAGTGGCAAGGCTTTGGTGTGGCTAGGCAGATTAATGGTAAAACATTATAGCACACAAAGCAGAAATTATATGAAAGAAAAAATTAAAAATAATTCTGGCAGTAAATGGAGGATAGCTCAGAAGGGGGTATAGCTATCACCACAATAATGCTGTATAACAAACCACCGCAAAACTCAGTGGCTTAAAACATGACTGTTTATTCTCACAGGTGTGCAGGTGGGATGGTTCTGGTCTGCATGACTCTAAGCCTTCTCCCGGGAGGAGTGGGTAAGTTGAGGTCTGTCCTCACGGCAATCGCAGAGGCACAAGAAGGCAAGTCTCAGATTTGGAACTGGCCCACTTCTGCTTCATTCCACTGGCCAAAGGAAGTCAATGGCCAAGGCCCAAGTTAAGGGGCAGGGAAATCCATTCCATCCATGATGAAGTCCTGGCAAGGGTGTGGCTGCAGGAAGGGGTGAAGACTTGGGACCAATTCTCGATTACTACAGGAGGAAGTAGGGAGGTAGTGCGTCCAATTAAGAGATCTCTGAAGACATCCAGGTGTATAGTAATGAGAGTATGAACCAGCCTGTTAGCAGTGGAAGTGATGGAAGTTATACCTGTTGAACAAAAGAACACTCCTACACCTTGCTATGGTCTGAATGTTTGTGTCTTGCCCTCCCCCCAAATTCTTATGTTGAAATCCTAATTTCAGTGTGAGGGTATCAGAAGTAGGGCCTTTGGGAGGTGATTAGGCCATGAGGGTGGGGCTCTCCTGAGTGGGATTAGTGCTCTTATACAAGAGACCCCTGCAGGGCTCCATTGCCCCTTTCCAGCTCTGGTGAACAAACACAATGAGAAGTCTGCAATCTGAAAGAGCACCCTCCCCTGACCATACTGGCACCAGGATCTCAGATGTCCAGCCTCCAGAGCAGTGTGAAATAAATTTCTGTTGTTTATAAGCTACCCAGTCTGTGGTATTTTATTATAGCAGCCTGAGAAGACTAAGACGTACCTTGACCATTAATTTCACTTCTGAGAATTTGTGCTGAAAACAATCTAAAACCTAAAGATGTTCATTGTAGCATTGCTTACAATAATGAAATGCTGGAAACCATTTAAATATGCATGAAATATAACCCTCTCTCTCTCAGGCTTTAGAGCATATAGCTGAAAGAGACTGAACTTTGGATTCAGATAAACCTGGGTTCAAATCCAGCTCTACCACTTTTGGATGTGCAATCCTAGGTAATTCACTGCACCTCTCTGAGCCTCAGGTGTGAAGGTAGGATAGAAAAACTCATAACTTTATAGAGAAAGACAGAGAAAGGTCACTGATGTCAGTAAAGACTTCCTAGACAAGCAGCATGCAGGCAGTGGAAGGAGGGATATGATTTGTAGAAGCAGAGGTGGACGGTAGTCACCCTCATTGAAGGGATGACACAATAAAGGCCTGGTGGCAGGAACAACATGCGGGTCTAGGAAAGTGGACAAACTGTAGGCCTGGAGCTGAGATACTGGGATGAGGAGCGTTAGAGAAGAGGTGGGGTGGGGTTGGGGGACCTGACCATGACAGACTGAATTCTGGGCCTGGAGACAGGGGACTGTGGGGGTGGGGATGGTCCTCAAGTTGTAAGCGTGGCCCCACTTTGGCCTTGACCATTGTTTAATTGGCTGTGACCTGGGTAGTCCCTTCTGGATCACTAGGCATTCTTTTGTTTAAAGCATAGTTCATTATGTTGTTAATGCACTTCCCTTCAGTTTTGGTTTCAGAGAAGCAACAGACAGTGGGTGTCCTGTCAATCAAATTCCTTACTTGGCATTTGATGCCATTGTCCCATTCAGGCCCTGCATGTATCTTTGAATGTTCTTATCTTTGAATCTAAGACTCTATGTCCATGTGTATCCCTGTTGTGTGTTCCTGTGTATCTGTCTTATTTCTCTGTACGCCCTCATATGTGTTGATATATCTTTGGTGTCTTTGCACATGTCGGTGTGTGTGTCCTTGTGTATATCTGAGTCCCTATATTAGTCTCCACATGTATATATACATCTGTGTGTGCTGAATGTGTGACATTTTCACCACCTTCCCAGCATCCCACTTCTTGCTCATTCCATTCCATTTTAGAAGATGGCAACCCTGGCTTCTGTCCAGCATGGACCAGCCTGGTGCCTGTGACCCAGCCAAGGCAGGCCAGCACTCAGCCCAGAGGGAGTGTGTTAGGACTTTGTAGAACATGCCTGAAACCCACACTCCTCTCATCTGACAGCGGCAGTGAATCTATTTGCGACTTCTCTGGATAACAACTGAAAAATGACTGTCCATAAGTGTGGGGAGGGCTTCTCTCTGCACAACTCCAGCTAGCATTTATTAAACTTTTTTTTTAATTTCTTGTAATTTCTCTGTTGAACTCATCAGCTCATCAATCATGGGGCGCCTTCAGTATGAAGTACATCATCAGTATTGTCACACGTCATCCAACCACACCCGCCCCCTTAGAGCAAACAGTGTCCTAATGTCCCATGCCCTCCCCAGGCGGTGTACCTGAAAAGGTCAAGCTTGTTGCTCATCAGAATGTTGTCATTCCTGCATCCCTCTCTCTGTGTTGTGGAATGTTGGTTATAATTGCCGGGCCTAGACTATGGCAGAGGGGGCTTGAAAGCATGTTCACAGGGAACAGTGTTCAAGTTTATAATGAACAGGGCCTTTAGAGATCCCTTGTGCTAGATCTATCTGACCCTCCTGATCCACTCTTCCACCATTCCCACCCTGGTCCAGGCCTGGGAAGATAACCTTTATCAATGGCTCCCTCGGCTCCTGGTTTTCTGTTGGGTTCTGCCAATGTGAGTCTCAGACGAGATCAGAGGGTGGGAGAAAAAAGGGGCTGTAGCATTTAACCCCCTGGTCCTTCTCTGCAGGGCCTTTCAACTGAAGGTCACAGCTTCTGTGAAGACCCTTTCCATCCAGCCCCCTCTTACTCTAGGTTCTGGTCACTGCTGCCCCTTTAGGCTGAGAGGTGCTAACTGTTCTCCTCACATTTCCTGGGTACGTCACTATCCCCACAAACTCTGCCCATACTTACATGAATAGCCCTTTTATTAAATAGTCCTCAAAGTACCCAGTTTGAGGATGCCATGCATTTCCTGGCAAGACTCTGACCAACGCACTCTTTCTCCCCACACCATAAGCAGGCACACTTTTGTTGTTTTAATTTTTTTAATTAACTAACTATATTTGTTTCGGATGACCAAAGTGCCCATTGGAGAAAAGTCAGAAAATAAAAAGCTGTCATCTACCAGAGACCCACTCTGTTTCAGGCAGGCATGATGCCAGGCACATCCTGCATTTCTTTACAACACCCTGTGAGGTTCATTTTGCTGCCCCTCTGGTTCAGAGGTGACATTAGCTGCCCACAGTCACATATCAAAGGAGTGGCGGGCCCAGGAGTGGAAGCCAGGTCTGTGAGATGCCAGAGTCCTCTCTGTGGCCCTGCCCCTATCCTCAGAAGCCCTTGCTTATCTGAGCATCATTCGAGACTGTCCTGGATAGCTCTCTGGCCCCAAAACCAATAAAGGAAAGTCTATTTGCTGCAGCCAGCTGGGTCCTCAGAGTAGCCCTGGAGATGCACCCAGTTCTGGCCTTTGGCATGGCCAGACCCAGGATGCTTGGGATATTGTAGATGGCTCTGGCCCACTTCTCCGCCCCAGCTGTGGGCTAGAATTAAGAGAAACCCTTACTTGTGATTTCTCCCCTCAGAATCCATGACCCAGATCTGTGCCCACAAGTGAGTCATGGCTAAGCAACGATGGAGGTATCAGAAATAGAGTGCTGGGTGGGTGCACAGGGAGGGGAGGGAGTCTTACACTTGGGCAGCTCCACTCCTCCGCCCGCACGTGGTGTCCCCTCCCAAGAGCCTTACCCACCCTTCTTCTCCAGCTTTTATAATATTACTCATTCTTTAGGGTCCTGATCAGCCCCCACTTCAAATCTGACTGGACGTCTCCAGTCCCTAAAGGTATCTTCCTACATAACACATCATTGGTGCTATGTGTTTTGTCACATAATTGTCTTCTAGTTGTTTATATTGTTGTTTTGTCTCCCAAATGCCCTGGAGCTCCACAGGGCAACATGCTGACAGAACCCAGCTCCTGCTCACTTGACTGAAAAGTGGATTCATTGCTCCACAGGAAGACCAACAGCTCAAGGCCAACAGCAAGGCCTTGCAAGAGTCCAGGCAGCAGGGACTTTTCAACTATCTCATCCCAATGCTACTGACACAAATGTCCCTCCAACAACTCTGGAACTTGGGCCACGTGTTGACCCCTCATTCTGGGAGGTGGGGCAGAGTGACAGGCGTCCCTTCAAGGCCACACAGGGCAGGGATAAGATAATTCCCCAGAAGGAAAGAGGGGTGCCTCTGCTGACTAGAAGTCAGAAGTGGGTGCTGGCAGCCAAAGGACTATGGCCCCAAAGTGGGTTCTCACGGGGCAATAGGAAAGAATATTTGGACTCTCAGGATGGGCAGCAGGTGTCCTGTTGGGCCAAACTGAAGGTCTCTGTCAGCACCTACTGGGCCCCTCTCCCTCCACCTGTCATCACCCTGACTCATGGCCCAGTGTTAGCAGCAAATTAATACCTACTCCCCCACTTGCAATACTCGGGGTATGGGCTGCACGTATTCTGAGGACAAGCTCTAATTAGCTCGGAACATTGGGATAGAGGCTGCTTGTGGCTGACAATGAGATAAATGCACCTAAATGACCAAGGTGATTTGGAGTTGGTTTTCATTTTTCTCCTGTAATAAGAGAGGCGATGGCAGGGGTGGGGTTTGTTATCTCTAGTGGGTCTGATGGATGAGGAGGTGTCTGATCCGCCACTGACTGTGGCTCACAGGCGGAAAGCCATCCATCAGGCGCATCGGCCCCAGGCCCGGACCGGCCCGGCCCACCCAAAGTATGTCTGTCCCCAGCAGAATTAGCACACATCCTCTGGAGATGATCCACAGATAAGCTTCATGATATTTCAAAAGTCAGAGTCTCATTTTCTCTATTATGGGCTTTGAGATATCAGATATTGTGTTCAAGGGTGGTTTCAGGTATTTATGCTTTATCCTTCAAAATACTTTCTATTAAAAATACAAATTCCATTTTAAAAACTTTCTTTAATTTAGTGAGAAGATATAACCAAGAAATATAAAGAACATTTTGTAAAGGGGAAAAAATTCTCTGTATTTATCAGCATCCTAACATGTTAGCTATTCTCATCTGGGCATATTCCCTTTCAGTGGGGTAGAGTGGAAAAAGCTATGGAAAAACATATACTAGAGTTCAAATCCAAGTATGTCCCTTTACTTCCTGGCTGTGTGACTTTGAATAAATAAGTCACTTTATCTCTCTGAGCCTTCATTTCTTTATTTTGTGTATTTATTTATTTTTTGTAATTGAATATAAAACTTATTTATTATTATTTTTAAATTAAATCTATTGGGGTGACATTGGTTAGTAAGACTACATAGGTTTCGAGTGTACAATTCTATTATACATGCCTTCGTTTCTTTAAATAGGCAGTGTCATTCTGATGACAGAGGGCTGTGTGAGGTAAGCGAGGAAACGTGTGCAAGGCACCCAGGAGCTGGTTTCTCTACCCGAGTCCTTCTCTGCTGTCCTTCTCCAGTGTTCATCTTTTCCTCAGCTCCCACTCTCCCACTGTGTGCTAAGCTCTTTGGGAGATGAACACACACACTCTATCCTCAAGGAGATTTCTTCTCTTATAGTAACACATGTTAATTCACCAGAATAACCTGGCAGAGAGCTGAGAATGGAAGAATAAACAGGTAAGTTTTGAAGGAGGCAGTAAGGACGTCTTATTCATGAGTGGAATGTTAGATCTAAAGCCATGTTTCCTTATTAGATGGGGTCGCCAGTGACCGAATGGATGGAAAACGATCACTAGATCACCTGCCTGCAACTAAACCACAGGTACAAGTGCCACACAGGTACATATTGACCTGTATATCTGGGCCCAAACACACATGCACACCATATAGACACAGACCCACAATGCATATATACATGTTCACATGTACACACATGTGCACACAAGGCATAGATAAGTATGAATGTGTGCACACCATACATACAACTATATATATGTACATGCATGCAGAGATGTGTGCACAAACACATTTGTGCACAAGTCCATGGCAGCCGAATATATCAGACAACACACTCCAGAGCTGGCTCCTGTGCATCCAGCTCCACGCCAGCCCTGTGGGATGGCGGCATCCCTGCAGCCCCCAGTGCCCTCCCTGAGCACGATCTCCTCTTAGCAATCTCCAGCTGGGCAGGAAATTGCTCTTTGGAAGCAATCTGGACCACACAGAACTGCAATTGGCCTCTCATCACGAATGTAAGACCTCATGGGGGCACAGGGTCTGGGTTGGTGGGGGCTCATGGCTTCAGCTTGTTAGACTAGACTATGAATGTGGAAGCCTTCTCTGGCCCTGAGCCCAGACTGGGGCAGGCTCTGCCTGGCATCTCATTGGGGAAGCGGGGCAGGGACCAGCAGCTCTGCTTATGAGGGGGCGTGAAAACAGGTCCTCTATCAGCTTGAGCTCATCTCCTTCCAATTCTGCTTATCTTGACTCTCTCCATCCCTCAGGGCTTGACTTCTGCCCCTCTGCCTCCAGGAAGCTTTCTCTGATTGTGTTGGCCCTCAGGTCTCTCCTTGTACAACTCTAAGACTGATCCCTAGTTTGTTCCTCCTTCTAGTAAGTACCTTGACTTTCTCATGTGTGTCCAAAGGTGATAGAGGGAGGCTACCCTTGTGCTTTCTCACCTCAAAAGACAGGGCCAGGCAACTTGCACTCACTTTCTCTAGGCTGAATGCATTTATCCAGGTAGTTATTAATTTAACAAATCTTTACTAAGTGTCTCCTGTGTGCCTGAAACTGGATAAGCAGCAGGAGACAAGTAGCTATCTACTTGGAGCTGAGGTTCTGGTGTGAATGGCAGATAATAAACAAGGAATAAGGAAACACCCAACTTCACTTGACAAAGGCTGGGAAAGAAGAGAAAGTGTGATGGGCAGGTATTCTAGCCAGGATGGTCAGAGGAAGCCTTCTGGCATGCCCTTTCATCCAAAGTAACTTCAAGACTTGTCCAACAAGCCATCCCCACCCCAGGGCCTTTGGGCACATGGTACATTGTAATACAGCTTATGTGGACACATCCTTCTACCTCCCAGGCTGCTAACGTCTTCAGAGTAGTGTCCCTGTCTGGATCCTCTCTACAACTCAATACATTACCTGCTCAGGAAATGTTTATTAAATGAATGAATGAAATGATAAATTTTTATATGTTTTAATTGATTTGAGGGGGTTGTGGGAGGAGAAAGAGAGAGATCAATTTGTTGTTCCAGTTATTTATTGCATTCATTGGTTGCTTCTTAACCTGTGCCTTGACTAGGGATCAAACTCACAACCTTGTCATATTGGGACGATGCTCCAACCAACTGAGCTACCTAACCAGGCCTGAAAGGATGAATGAATGAATGAATGAATGGGCATTTGCAGCAGGCTCATAAGAATGAGTAAGTGGCCCTCACCAGGTTGACGTTTCTCTCTCCCTCTCTCTAAAATCAATCAATAAATAAACATTTTTTAAAAATGAAGAAGTGGCCCACAGGTGGCAGGGGGAAAGGAGAGGGACAAAAACAAGGGAGGTGTGGAATTGCACAGAATGTTTGTAAAATGAGTTTCATTGGTTGAGGTTGAGGGGGATCTGAACATGGAGTCAGGGGAGAGCTGTCAGGAGAGGAGCCTAGATCGTGCTCAAGTTGTAAAGGGTCTTGAATGCCAGGCTAAGGTGCTGATCCTACACGCAGCATGGAAACAATGCAAGGTTCGCTCTCCCGTGTATTCCGTGACACCTATTGCATTGCCTACATGCAGTTGGCACTTAATAAATGTGTTTGGAATTGAAGGGTCCTGGAGGGAATCAACTGAGTTAGGTCTTCTTTGTTGGCAGCTGGACAGTGACCAAGGGTAACCTACATGGAATTAAAGTAGCAGCTGCCAGAAGTCCCTTGGAACCCAAATAGTACTCCCTTTCCACCAAGGTGTCTGAAATCCCTCCATTAGAGGGTCATTTCTCAGGGGCCTAATGTTATTTGCAGTTAGGCTTCCCCAACTTTCCAGAAAAGATAATATTCTCTTAATGGCAATTTACTGACGCCAAGACCAGAACCAGATCCTGGGGATCGGGGTGGGACATGGGATGAAAGGTAGAACACAGTCTTCCAGCCAGAGTTTGGTTACATTTAGCTCTTTTGGAGAAAACCCTGACCCAGGCAGTGTGAAGAGGAGACACTGAGTAGGACCCTGGTTATGAGGTTGTTGCTAATTCACTTAGGGACACAGGCCGGCCTTTCCTCTCTCTCTCACTCTTGGTTTCCTCATCCATGCAATGGGTACATAGGAGACCTGCGTTGTTTTACTGGCTTAACATTCAGCTTCTCTTCTAGTAGGTGGTCCCCAATATGCCTTTGGAGAAGCCCCTCAGTCCATGCTGCTCAGATGGTATTGACTTCTCCCTCCAACCCTGGGGTTGGCTAATCTGAATCACAGGGACCTTTCCAGGAATGAGCATGTGACCCAGGCAGGGCCAAGGAGGGCTGACCTTGGGAGTTTTAGAAAAGAGAAGGACTCTTTGGCTTTTAGGTTAACTCAGCTGGGAAAATGAGATCCTGGGGGTGCCTATGGCCACTTCACCTGTGAGGACAGTCAGCCTGAGAATGAAACCATCTAGAGAAAAGTCAAGGTAACAGATGGAGAAAAGGGACAGACTTCTCGTGGTGTCATTCGAGCCTTAGGATTCTGCCATGCCTGCAGCTAGCCCTAGGCCCATGTACTGTTGGATACGTGTAGCATCACATCCCCTTTTTATTTTCTTATGCCAGTCAGGGCTGTGTTTTCTCTCACTTGCAGCTGGTCAGGCACCTCGCCCAGGAAGGAGGCTCTTTCTGAGGACTGTGCAGTTTTCTGTGGAGCAGGCAATTTGGGAGGCATCCACATACAGCTAGGCACAGTGTGGGGGACAAGGAGACCTTGGGGAAGGACACGGGGTGAGGGCAAACTCGTGCTGAGCCCGGCGGAGTGCACTCATTTCCCAGACATGCAGAGCAGGAGGAGAGCCCGAGGACAGGTGGACAGAACAGGGGGAGGGAGGCAAGGGCCAGGGTGTCCTGGACGCTCCTCCCTTGGCTTGGCCAGTTCCCTCTTGCCCCCTTTACACTCACCATTCACCGAGCAGCAAGAGGGATGGTCTGGGAGATTAAATTAGATCGCATCTCTTCCTTGCTTTAAACCCTTTATTTTCCCAGTGTCCTTAGAATAAACTCAAACTCCTTATTCTTCATGGCAACAGGCCCCATAACACGACCCCTTCCCACTTTTTCTTATCATGTACTCCACCCCAACCAATACCCATCGTGTGCCCCGGGTCTAGAACCATGCTTGACACCTGGGCATGTACTGGAAACACTTGTTGAATAAAGACATTGGTGATTGAAACAGGAACCGCAAAGTTTTCTGGGGTTCAGCATCAACAAAGCTAATGGGAAAGGGGAATCAGGATTAGAGAGATTTCCGGAGCAGGTTTCTATGGGAAAGTAACAAAAATAAAATGGACTCATCTTCCTGAATTCCTGAGATGATTTTTATGATCTTGGAGAAAAGAAAACCTTTATTATTTTGACAATAAAAGGAGACTATAAAGGAAATAACCGAGTATATACAGGATCTGGCACAAACAACACCCCTTTTTATTACAAAATTTTTTTATTACAGAATCATAATTATGTAATTCTGTAACATAACAATATCACACTCAAGCACACCATATGAAATTTTAGGTGAAATTTTCAAATTAAAACTATAAGTTACTACAACCATACTATTACCCTACCAACCACACTCAAGCAGGACTTGCTTCTGCTGGACCGTGTGTAAGGTGCTATTATTGTAATTGAAAGTCACCATGTGGTAGATGCACAGCCTCCACATGATAAAGCTGCATAGACCAAACTGCATATGCACTTGCGTGTGCACACATGACAGGACTAAGTACAAGTACAACTGGGGGGTCTAAACAAGATCAGTGGGTTGTACCAGTGTCAGTATCCTGGTTGTGATATTGTACTATATAGTTTTTTATTTTTTTAAGTATATTTTATTGATTATGCTATTAGAGTTTCCCATCTTTTTCTCCCCTCTTATTCCCCTCCGCCCTGCACACCCCCTCCCACCAGCATTCCTCCCCTTAGCTGGTGTCCATGGGTCATACATATAAGGTCTTTGGCTTCTCCATTTCCTATACTATTCTTAACCCCCCCCCCCCCTGTCTATTTTGTACCTACCATTTATGCTTCATATTCCCTGTACCTTTCCCCCAGTCTTCTCCTCCCCCTCTCCGCTGATAACCCTCCATGTATTATTCTTTATTTCTGTGATTCTGTTCCTGTTCTAGTCGTTTGGTTAGTTTGTTTTGGTTTCTGTTTTTGTGTTTTTAGGTTTCATTATTGATAGTTGTAAGTTTGTTGTCATTTTATGGTTCATATTTTTGATATCTTCTTTTTCTCAGGTAAGTCCCTTTAACATTTCCTATAAGGGCTTGATGATGATGAACTCCTTTAATTTGACCTTATCTGGGAAGCACTTTATCTACCCTTCCATTCTAAATGATAGCTTTGCTGGATAGAGTAATCTTGGATGTAGGTCCTTGCCTTTTATGAGTTCAGATACTTCTTTCCAGCCCCTTCTTGCCTGTAAAGTTTCTTTTGAGAAATCATCTGATAGACTTATGGGAACTCCTTTGTAGGTAACTGTCTCCTTTTCTCTTGTTGCTTTTAAGATTCTCTCCTTCTCATTAATCTTGGGTAATGTAGTTATGATGTGCCTTGGTGTGTGCTTCCTTGGGTCCAACTTCTTTGGGACCCTCTCAGTTTTCCGGACTTCCTGGAAGTCTATTTCCTTTGCCATATTGGGAAAGTTCTCCTTCATTATATTTTCCAATAAGTTTTCAATTTCTTGTTCTTCTTCTTCTCCTCCTGGCACCCCTATGATTTGGATGTTGGAACTTTTAAAGATGTCCTGGAGGTTCCTAAGCTTCTCCTCATTTTAAAAAATTCTTGTTTCTTTATTCTGTTCCAATTGAATGGTTATTTCTTCCTTCTGCTCTACATTGTTAATGTGAGTCCTGCTTTCCTTCCCTTCACTGTTGGTTCCCTTTATATTTTTCTTAATTTCACTTTGCATAGCCTTCACTTTTTCCTCTATTTTGTGACCATACTCAATCATTTCTGTGAGCATCCTGATTACCAGTGTTTTGAACTCTGCATCTGATAGGTTGGCTATCTCTTCATCACTTAGTTCTATTTTTGGAGCTTTGATCTGTTCTTTCATTAGGGCCATCTTTTTTTGTGTGTCCACACAGTGGTACATAGCAAGGGACAGAGCTTTAGGTTTTCACCAGGACAGGGCAACCCACAAGGCTGCATTGTGGCACTGTATATTGGCGGGGGCAGGGGGTCAGAGAGAGAACAGTGACACTTCCTTGGCTCTTGGCAGCTTTCAGTCACTTCCCCCACTACCCACAAGCAAACTGGGCTCTCCTGGTGCTGATTCCAGGGTGGGTGGGTTTGTGTACATTCTAGGACCCTGGGGGTCTCTCCAACAAACTCTCCTGTGAGGCTGGGAGTTTCTCCCACTGCCTCAACCCCCCACAGGTTTTTACAGCCAGAGGTTTTGAGGCTTTATTTCTTCACACTGGAACCCTGGGTTGTGCAGTCTGCTTTGCACACAAATGTGGGACCACTTGGTCTGCCAGCCACCGCCTTGCCACACATCCTCTTTACTCTGGCTGCCCATCTCTACCCTTCCTACCAGTCTGGATGAATGGTTCTTCTTTAACCCCTTGGTTGTCAGACTTCCATACAGTTCAATTTTCTGTCAGTTCTGTTTTTTTTGTTTTTAAATCTGTTGTCCTTTTGGTTGTGGGAGGAAGCAAAGTGTGTCTACTTATGCCTCCATCTTTGCCAGAACTGTACCATGTAGTTTTTTTAAAAAATTATTTATTGATTTGAGACAGACAGACAGACATCTGTCTGTTTCAAGATGAAAAGATGTTAATTTGTTGTTCCACTTAGGTATGCATTCATTGGTTGATTCTGGTATGTGTCCTGACCGGGAATCAAATCTGCAACCTTGGTGTATCAGGATGATGTTCTAAACAACTGAACTACCCACCAGGGCCAGTGTACTGTGTACTTTTGTAATATGGAACCATTAGGAGGAGCTGAGCAAAAGGTATCCATGATCTCTTTGTATTATTTCGTACAATTGCATGTGAATCTATAATGCTCTCAAAATGAAAAGTTTAATAAAAAATTAAAATACCATAAAAAATTAAAAGGTAAGCTGGGAGGGCTGCTTCAGGGCCTTCTGTTGTTCAGAACCGATAAAGATCCTAAAATATCTAGAGGATATTTCTGAACAGGGAACAGAGGGGCTTTGAGACAGAACTCAAGGGAGGCGGATCTGGAACATCAGAGCCCACCCAGAAACTCAACGGACCTCCTGCAGGAAGGGAGATACATGTGTGTGTGCATGTGTGTTGGGGTGAAGGTAGGCACTGGGAGTTAGAAATAGTGCAGAAACTCGCCACTAAATTATCCCATTATTCATTTTCCAAAGCACAGCTGTATAAATCTGATCAGCAACTACAGTACAAATACATTTGTATTGTTAGAGAAAAAAAAGAAGTTAAAAAATATAGCCCTGGCTGGGGAGCTCAGGTGGTTAGAGCGTCATCCCCATAACCGAAGTTATGGGTTTGATCCCTGGTAAGGGCACATACAAGATTCAACCAATAGTTGCATAAAGAAAGTGAAACAACAAATTATGTTTCTTTTTCTCTCTCATCAGTTAAAAAAAGAAAAAGAAAAATATATGCAACATAATGACTAGACTCTCAGCTCTCCGTTTTAAATGTAGGCTTTATTATTATTTAGGCATGGTGAGGCCAGTTGATCAGGAGATGACCACTATTGGAAAGGTAGCTTATTACCCACAGTTCCCATGAAAAGGGGGCACACCACAACATGCAGGGCCACATGGGGAAGCATGAGGGTCTATCAGGAGGCAGAGGGAGCAGGGAGTGGGACAAAAGATGGGCAAGAGCCTTTATTGTGGCTTCTGCAGGAAAGAATGGGCCAGGTGGGTCAGAAGGTTTAGGATTGGCAAATTTCAATAATTCCAGTAAGCTCTGGGGCATACGGGCTGTCCTTAGTTGTTTGATACCTGGCCTTGGGTGATTAGGGCAAGAAGATAGTAGCCTAGCAAGCTGTAGGGCTATGGCTCTGGATTGGTTTGTTTGCATATGAAAGGTGTTTTCTGGTCAGCTCTTTACTATTGCCAGGAGTTGGCCAACTCTGGGCTCTGCAGTCTCTTGAGAGTCAGCAAGACCCCAGAAGTCAAGCGTTAGAAATACATGGTTAGCCCTGGCTGGAGTAGCTCAGTGGATTGAGCGTGGGCTGGGAACCAAAGTGTCCCAGGTTCGATTCCCAGCCAGGGTACATTCCTGGGTTGCAGGCCATAACCCCCAGCAACCGTACATTGATGTTTCTCTCTCTCTCTAGCTCCCTCCCTTCCGTCTCTAAAAAATAAATAAATAAAATATTTTAAAAAAGAGAGAGACAAAAGGAAAAAATAAACAAATGGGATCTCTTCCAAATAAAAAAAGTTTTTAAAAAAAGAAATACATGGTTAATACAGCGCCTAATGACTAGAACAGGTGCTGTTTCCCACTGGGGGCTCAGTGAATATTTGCCGAGTGAAGGAAGGAAGGAGGGAGAGAGAGCGTGGGCTTGCTGAGGGTACTCCAGATGCCTCTACCATCCTCTCTGGTCCCTTGAGCTCTGTAGGAACCCCCTTTCCTCCTCCTCCGCTGTCTAGGAACTCTCCTCCTAACAAGCAACTCAAACACCTGATTATAGAAATGCATCATATGGGCACAACAGGGGGCAATGTTCCAGTCACCTCACCCTCTACTAGGCAGGTTTTCCATCCAACCACACTTACTGAGCCTTAGCCTCAGAAAGAATTTTTTTTGTGCTGTTTGTTGGTTTGTGGTTAGGTAATGCGTCACAGAGAAAAAATTCAACCCCCCTGCACTGTCCTCCCATGCCTGGGCTCCCCAGTTCCCCTCCTGCACTATACTTTGTGCACCCCAATAGAGAGTCTCTGCGTTAGAGCATGCGAGACCATCTCCCGCACCACCACACAGATGAACATGATGTACACATTGCTCTCCACTCTGCCTTTCTCACTTTTTTCCCCTAGAGCTTGTTCCCATCTGTACATATGGAACAGCCCATTCTTCTAAAGCTTCAACAGTACCCGGTGGGGTGTATGGGCCCTAGTCGATTTAAGCAGATGCCCCCTAGTGGACAGACATGCAGGCTGTTCCCAATTCTGGCTTCTATAAACCATGCTGCACTGAATGTCTTGTGTGTGCACATCCTCATGCACAGGTGTGGGTATCTGTTGGATGAATTCTGAGAAATGGGAATTGTCTCATGGAAGGCACATGTGTTACATTTTCAGGTTGCCACCAAAAGAGGTTGCATCAGTTTACACCTCCACCGTCGTATGTGAAAGATAACAGGTCTGTCCGCCCGATTAAATGCTTAGTTAGGTTGGCAATCCTCAAATTCTGGAGTCTGGCGGACAGAGCAAGCCCGGGTGCAACCTACCCCTCCAACCACCTGAACTTGGGGGCACAAAGTGTGCCTGGGAATTGGGAAGCCGATCAGGTTATCTTCTCCAGGCCTCAGTTTCTTCACCTCAGAATGAGGAGAGGACTCTTTAGCT
This sequence comes from Phyllostomus discolor, assembly GCF_004126475.2. NCBI lineage: Eukaryota > Metazoa > Chordata > Mammalia > Chiroptera > Phyllostomidae > Phyllostomus > Phyllostomus discolor. The sequence continues at coordinate 38,538,767 of NC_040909.2, read as the reverse complement.
GGTGATCAGAAAGTTCCCTTCCACTTTTAACCTTCCAAGTCCTTCAGCCTCTCCAGGCCTCTGTGTCTCTGTCTGTAAAGTGGGACTAATAGTATTTGCCTTGTTCATCTTGCAGGGAGATGTGAGGATGCAATGACATGGTGGGCATGCTGGGAATGTTGGGTGCTCTGCCAGGGGAAGGAGTAATAATTAAAAACTTTTGGAATCCCTTGCCAGACCACTAGCATGGTCCAGGCATACAACACTCAGTGAAAGTACTAGGCTGAAGAAATACTGAGTGTGAAGACAGAACACTGTGAGGATTATCCAGAGGTAGGAGGGGCCTTCACAGATGTTGTTCAGTCTAAAATGTGGTTCCCTCTGAGTGTGCCTGGCTAACTTCTGCATCTCCCAGACTGACAAGGGAGCCATTAAGTACTTCAGGTTATAGGCTGTGTCCCGGACTAGATGTGGCAGGGTTCTCCTCCAAGGTATCATGTGACTTTGGGGAGCGGCTGGGGGACAAGCTCCTTGGCATCTGTGCTTTTCTCCTCCCAACATTCCCTCCCCTCTTTTGCTTGGGTAGGGTGGACTCCAACAGTTTTCTGGTCCGGGGGCCGCAAACTCCAATTTGGAGACAGTAGGGAGTGGTAGAGAGTGGGGCAACCAAGGGCAGACAGAGAGGAAGTGTGGGTCCACTCTTTTCCAAGAGAAGTCATAAAACCACATTTTCCCTGAGTTCTCCTCATTTTTAAATATTGGTTATTCAGCCCTGACTCAGTTGTGGCTCAGGTGGTTGGGCATTGTGCTGCAAAGCCAAAGGTGGCTGGTTGGATTCCCAGGCAGGGCACATGCCCGAGGTGTGGGGTGTGCGGGGGCCGTGTATATGAGAGGGAACTGATCAGTGTTTCTCTCTCATGCTTTCTCCCTCCCTTCCCCTCTCTCTAGAAATAAATAAAACCTTTTAAAAAGTGTTGGTTATTCAGGCTTTAAGGAGAAGAACTGTGAGAGTCACACAAAACAGTCTGTCAACAGTGGTGGCCCACAGACTACTGGTTTTGGCATCCTGAACACTGTCCCCACCCACCCACCCCGAACTGTGCAGGGGACAAAATTGAGGCCCAGAGAGTGGGAGGCATTTGCCGGAGGTGACACAGTCAAGATCAGAGCCCAGATCCCACTTGTCCCCAATGTCTCCCTCTCTCACTCTGCCCGTTCCCCCCACCTTCCCTCCCTCTGGGCGTTTGCCTCTGTCTCTGTCTGTCTGTCTCTGTGGTGTGTGCGCCCTGTGTCTGCTCTGTATCTCCCTGTTTCTGTAGCATCTCTCAGTCTTTGTCTTTACCTCCCACTCTCTCCCACGTGTCTCTCTTTTTTATTTTTTAATGTTTTTGAAATTTTGTAATTTTTTAATTGTTGTTCTATTACAGTTGTCCCCGTTCTCTGTGTCTCTGTCGCCTTGTCCCTGCACGAGTGTTTTCTCGGACCGCAGACCTTCCGAGCTGGGTGCAGAAGTGACCCCCCACCAGCGCCCGGCCTGGCGGCGTGTGTCAGCTCGCTCTCCCTCCCGCCCCCGCCCCCGCCCCAGACCCAGATTTCCGGCGGAGCTGACAGGCCAGCGGGCGGGGTACCCGCGGGGCCGGCTGCCGTCAGCGCCCCTTCCCGGTGGCCGCGACCCCTCCCCGCTGACCTCACCCGCGCCGCTGCCTCGCGCGGATATAAGCGGGGGCCGGGCGGAGCAGCGGGCGCTGGCGTCCGGGGCCCCGCGAGCGCTCCGGGACCCCTGACCCACCGCCTCCAGACCCCCCGAACGCCGGACTCCCAGCCTCAGGATCCCGGACAGGTCCCGCGGAGGTCGCGCTCGCCAGGTAACGGCCCCCGTCCCTCTCCTTCTGCGAGCGGCGTCCGGGAACCGGGCCCCTGTGCTCCCGCGCTCCAGTGCGCCCCGGGAGAAGCCGCCGCATCTGTGCGCAGGTGGGGCGCTGCGTTCGCATCCCCGCGCTCCCCGGCTCCGGCGCGCTGGCGGCGGCCGCTCCTGGCACTCACGTCTCGGCATCTGCGAGTCGCACGGAGATTCGCCGCCGGGACCCCCGCTGGCCGCCGGCCGCCGGTCGGTGTCCGGACTTTGAGGTGCAACTAGGCAGCCGGGGCGTCGGCAGTCGTGGGAGCCCGCGAGCTAGAATGGGAATCCCGACGTCAGAAACGGAATTTTCGCGTTAGAATCGAATTTAGCCTTAAATCTCCGACTCGCGCTAGAAATCGGATTTTAGCATTGGAATTAACGACGCTATTAGGATCTTAGTGTCAGCATTCGATTCCGAGCTTAGTCATAGAATCTTAGCTTTAGAAATAGTATCTAAGCGTTGGAACTGGAACGCGGGTGAAGGGGTGTTGGGGTAAGAGTGTTGCATGGGGAACCTTGGGGACAACTTGAGCACGCGATGCGGCAGTGAGCATCCTGGCCGTCGGGCCGGCGCTGCAGGCTTGGCTACACTTCTGCGGAGCCTACCCCAGCGCTGGCTGCCCAGCCCCGGGGCGGGGTGGGGGACAAGGTGGGCGCACAGAGTAGGCTGTGGCGACAGGGTTCCCACGGCCTCCTGGCTCCCGCAGGCAGAACTGGGCGCGGGCAGGCGCTCCAAGCATCTCAGTGGGTGGAGGGCACCTAGAGCCCGAGGCAGATCCTCCTGCTGCCCCCACTCCAAGGTGGCAGGTGGTCCTGCTCCCTGAATGGTGTGCTAAAATGGTTTCTCCGGCCACGGGGGACTTGCCAGGGCGGGAAGGGGGAGCGCGGGGCGCTTATGCTCTGTCTTCCCGACCCCAGACGCCAGGATGCCTGGCCCTTGGTTGCTGCTCGCCATGGCTTTGACTCTGACCCTGACCCACGGTGTCCCTGGAGGCCGCACACAGGCCGAGGTGGTCCAGCAGGAGGCGGCGACGGCTGCAGAGCACCCGGGCCTGGACGACCTCCTGCGCCAGGCAGAGCGTCTCCTCCTCTTTCCAGAAGACCTCCAGCGGCTGGGAGGGGTCCAGGGAAACCCAGAATCAGGTGAGAGGCCGGTCTGTGTCTGCGGCCCAGGGAGAGGAGGCCTAGGAGAGCGCTGGGAAAGACCCAGAGCAGAGGAGAGAGAGCATCTGGTCATCCAGCCTCCTTCGCAGAAACTCTCACGGGCCACACCCTCCTCAGGGTGGTGAGCTGATCCTTTTCTGGGGCCACATTCCTCTTGCATCTCAGCCCTGGGAATATCTCCCAGAGAGCATACCTTCAGTGGGGAAGATTCTGGGCTGGGGAGAGAGTCTGAGTGCTGACTGCTTATGAGGTGTATATATGCCAGGCACTCACTGTTCTAAGCCCTTCGAACACCTTGTCACACTCAGAGGTTGATATTTCTAACGACCTCTTAGATAGGCAGTGTTATTACCCCTCATTTTACACAGAAGAAAACTGAGGCTCAGAAAGGTAAAGTGAGTTGCCTATGGTCACACAGCTAGGGAGTGGCAGAGTTTGGGACTGGAAGCCGAAGCATGCTCTGACCATCTGCGTGAGTGTGTGTGTGTGGGAGTCCTGGGAGGCAGATGTAAGGCCGTGAGTCTGGGTGAGTTTTGCAGCAATTTCTACCTTGACTGGGAGGAAGGCTGGAGTGGGCACTCAGAGGTCAGGGGTGTCCCTCACTGGCCTCTTTCCTTCCACAGAGTCCCAGATCTTTCAACCTGACTGGCTCTCTAAGCGTCAGCATCCAGGCAAAAGGGAGGAGGCAGAAGAGGGAGTTGAAGAGGAAGAAGGAGGGGCTTCGGGGCCCCACAAACGGCAGCACCCAGGCCGGCGGGAGGATGCAGCCATGTGGTCAGCGGATGTGACCCAGCAGAAGCGGCAGCACCCTGGCCGGCGCTCCTCCTGGCTGGGGTATACGTTCACCAAGAGGCAGCACCCAGGGAGACGGCTGGTGGGTCCCATTGCCCAAAGGATCTGGGAAGAGAAGGAGGAAGAAGAGGAGGAGGAAGGAGAGCTGATGCCCGAGAAACGCCAGCATCCCGGCAAGAGAGCCTTGGGAGGCCCATGTGGGTTCCAGGGCGCCTGTGGTCAAGCCAGCCTCCTGCTGGGGCTCCTGGATGACCTGAGCAGGGGCCAGGGGCCTGAGGAGAAGCGGCAGCACCCCGGGCGGCGGGCAGCCTGGACCAGGGAGCCCGTGGAGGAGTGAGCACAGTTTCCTGTAAAGTCGAGTGTGGGGTCTAAGAATGTCTTGAGCCCTGTGTGCCCTAGCCCTCTGTGACCTCCTCTTCCCCGCCGCCTTAGGTCTCTCATCATAAACCCGAGTCCCCGTGTATGCACACACCCAAGCCCCTGGCCTTGCCCCCTCCTTCAGGGACACGGAAAGCCATCCTGAGTTAAAAACCTGTATTATTTCATTTTGCATTGGTGGCAAGGGGGCAGATCCCAGAGACCCTCCCCCAGCCGCAGGCCTGCTCCTCTGCCTTAGCCCTAGCTAAGATGACCCTTCTGTGTTTTCTAAGCAATTCTCAGAGAGAGGCAGAGTGCTTCTGGGGCAGGCAGCCAGTGAGGCGAAGAGGCAACTTCTGGGGCGAAGTTGAAGTGGTGGTGCCCAAATTTGGCGTTCATCCCAAGTCCCGAGTTTCACCATTTGCCACATGTGAATTTTGCCCCCAGCTCCACCCCTTCTTTGCTCCTCCCTTCTCCCCTTCTTGGTGGTATTTTTTGTGGGTGGCAGCACGAGACTCACAGTTGTGTTCTACTTGGGGGAAGCATTTTAGGTGGAGACACCCCGTGGTGCTGCGTTGTGTGGTATTTGTGGGATGAGGGAGTGGGGGATATGTAAACATTGCCCTGGATGTTGTGGCCTGTGTATGACCTGCTAGGCACCTTCTCTTTGTCAATGCTAATCATCCTGATCATAATAAAACAGACATCTGGATAACCGTGGAGCTCTGTGGTGGTGGCTCTGTCTCAGTTGCTGTAGGGTTTCTCTTTTCAGTGCTGAGAGGGGACAGGACTAGAGCTCTCCACCTCTGCCAAGCAGGGAATCAGGGACCCTGGAAGATGAAATGAAGTGTCCTCTCCACTGCCCCCATCTCAGAACAAGCTTGGGAGGTAGACAGGGACCCTGGAGCCCATTTGACACCTGGGGAAACTGAGGCCTGGAGAAGAGGAAGGGCTTGCTGGAAGACACAGAGTGGCTGAGGGGGAGCCATGGGCCTGAGACGTCAGCTCAGGACCCTGCCTTGAGTTTGCCTGGTTTGGTGCAGGGGCTGGTCTGGCTCAGGTTCATAATCCACATAGCTCTGTGGTAGGAATCAACAATCTGTGTCACCTGACAGGCAAAATAAAGACAAAGGCTATGGTTGGGGACTCAAATCAGGAACCTTCTCAGACCAGGCATAGAGGCAGGCTGGGTATAGAACAGGAGAGAGTGGTGGGTACTGGGGCAAATTGAAGAGGCCTTCTAAAGACACTTAAATCCAATCATATACACACTTAAAAATCAAAAACAAAAGCATCCCTGGCTGGCATAGCCCAGTGCATTGAGCACGGACCTGCGAATCAGTGGGTCGCTGGTTTGATTCCCAGTCTAGGGCACATGCCTGGGTTGCAGGTTGGGTCCCCAGTAGGAGGGCACATGGGAGGCAACCATGCATTCATATTTCTATCCCTCTCTTTCTCTTTCCCTTCCCCTGTCTCTAAAAATAAATAAATAAAATCTTTAAAAAAAAGCAAAAAACCAAAAATCTCATCACAGGTTTTACTGTGAGTCCATAATGGGCATCACAGCTTTATCCTTAAGTGTATGTGCTGTTCCCAAATCCCCTCGCACACACATGACTTTCACTCTGCCTAGGATGCTGTGGCAGAGATGGTCCATGTGTTTCCCACATTTCCCAGCCTCCTGGCAGTTGGGGTGGAGTCACATGACTAGCCCCAGCCAATGGGCTGTAAAGAGAAGGGTATCACTCCTGTGCCGAGGCAGTTAGACTCCATGAACGTGCTCTACCTCTTTCTTCCTGCCATGGAAGCCTGGAAAGCCACATGGCCAAATGGCAGATGAAGTTAGACATTGCTCACCCACATCAGACTTCTCATGTTCAAGAAATAAATACAACTTAAAGTTGTATTAAGTCACTGAGATTTCAGGGTTTATTTGTTACTTCAGCTGAACTTAGCTAATTCTGACTAATGCAAATGTCCCTCCCTTCTTCCCTCTTCACTGAAATCCTTCTAATCTTTCTCTTCTCATATGTGCCTGCCTTCATCAAAGCTGCCTAGGTTAGGGTCTGGCACAGAAGTGGGTACTCCATAAATGTTGAATGGATGCTGAAAGCTTCACGTCACTTTTATTTTAATCCCCCAGCCTGACTTCCTCATCCAGTGAGGAGACAGACAAGCAAACAGATGGTAGCCATTTAGAGTGAGAAGTATTGATTGTGGTGAGCAAAGCATGCAAAATGAACACAGATAAGGGGTGGTTGGGCAAAGCAGGCTTCCTGGAGGGGGAAACATCCAAACTGAGTCAAAGGACAAATAAAAGGAAAGAGATTTTGGGCAGAAGGGAAGATCATTAACAAAGTCTCCATGGGAAGAAATAACATGACCATGGAGTTGCTAACATTTGAAATTTGAACTGTCTTGCACTCTCCTTCCCTGACACCTCCCCTCCCCCCACCTGGTGTTTGGCCCAGGCCTTGTGCCTTGTGTAGTTCTTCCCTTCTCCCCGGTGCAGTCCAGTCCCCACACAGGCACTGGGATCCCCACAGCTTAGAAGTGTTAAAAACAGTGTGGTTTGGGGTAGAATGGAGGAAGCCTTTTTGGAGCGGGGGGGGGGGGGGGGGGGGGAGGGACACTTTTATCCTTCAAAACTTGAGCTTGAGCTTTGAAGGATAAAAGGGAAAAAAATTTTCCTGAGCATTTCCTCTGGAGCCAGGCATTGGGAAAAGCACTTTTACATCCACTGCACATAGTAGGGGATTTGTGAATATCTGTTGAATAAATGAATTACCCGTCATAGTCACCCCATTTTAGAAAAACGGTAACCAAGAAAGAAGTAAAGTGACTTTTCTAAGCTCATGAGTCTGAAACTTGGGGGTTATCTCTATGTCTCTAGTCCCCATCATCCAATTTTTACCATGTCCTAGACATATCTCCACGTCACCCATTTCCTTCCAGCTCCTCTGCTACCACTGTTCCTGGCCACCATCATCTCTCATCTCAAGACTACAGTGGCCTCTTAGCTGGTCTCTGGCTTCCACTATTGTTTCCCAAACCCATTCTCTGCACACAGCCAGAGGGACCTTCTTGAAGTCCATATCTGATCATGGCAACCACCCTGCTTAAAACCTGTCAATGGTTTCCATTTCACCTAGGATGAAATTCAGACTCCTTACCATGGCCTGTCTAACTGGTGTCTTTTTTAATGTCCTGAACAGACCTTAGGGTCTTTGTTTATGTTCTTCGCTCTATCTAGAGCCCCTTTTCCTCCTGCTTCTCATATTCCCCATGTTACCTCCTAGGGCACCTTTCTGTACTGTGGAGGTTGGCAAGCAAAGACTGTGTTTCCCAGACTCCTTTGCAGGTAGATGCTCTCATGTGAGACTTGGAAGACTGCTTTGGCTATTCCTGCCGGACAGCAAGGCAATAGTGATGTGTGGTGTTTCTGCAGCAGCTTCCCGGAATCCAAAGTCCAGCCCTGGGAATATTAGAGTCAGTTGCTGAGAGCAGCTTTCTGGCCAGCTTCTCAACTACTGCAGTATGTTCCCTTTTTTCTCTTTTCTTGTTAAACAACTTATTTTTATTATTTTAAAATTTTATTTTATACGTCATATTTATTCATTTCAGGAGTACAATTCAATGATTTTCAGTAAGTTTACCTAGCGGTGTAATCGTCACCATAAATAAGTTTTAAAACATTTTCAGATCCCTAGTAAGATATCTGTGCCCGTTTACAATTAGTCTTTCTCCCTACCCTCTGCCCCAGGCAGCCACTACCTACTTTCTCTCTATGAATTTGCTTATTTAAGTCATTTTATACAAATAGAATCATATAATATGTGGTTTCTTGTCCTGGCTTCTGCCAATTAGCATAATGTCTTTGAAGTTTGTTCATGATGTAGCATGATGTTTTAGTAGTTTGTTCATTTTTATTGCTGTATTCCAAGCAGTCAGATTTTTTTTTAGCTCAATAATCCCTATGGCAACCTCCTCATTTCCCACCTTCCTAATTGGAAACAGAGAAATAGCTTCCCCGGCAGGTTGCTTCTGTGGCATCATTCTGCAGGTCTGCTCCCCAAGCACATTGATAGTTTTCTAAGTGTCTACTTCTAAGACCAATAGTCAAAATATTCAACAATGGGTACAAGACAGGCATCAGCCAATCAGGACATGTGTCCATCAGAAAAGATGGATTCTGGTACGCCTGTGAGGCCACAGCAGTACAAGGAGCAGAATGCTTGCCATGCTCACCCTTTTCATTTAACATTTTCAAAATGTTTTGTTTGTTGTGCTGAATCCTGGTGATTCATACCAGGCAACTCCTCCCCCTTAGTTGCCACTTCAGACAATACTTTGTGGGATGTGGCTCTGCATCCTGTTCCTTCCTTGCAGCTATCACAATTTGTCATTTTACCCATCTTAGGTTGGGTTCCCCAAGCACCAGACCCTGAGACAAGACTCAAGTGAAAGTAGTTTACTTAGAGGGTAAGTACCGTTCTGGGAGTGGAGACTGATTCAGGGAAGGGAAGGAAGTGGATGCATGCACATGCGTTAGAGAGCAGGTTTTTCTTGGGAAACTGTAGAATAAGCTTCAGAGTTGTTCCACTCCATAGGGTGAGGAAGCTGGACGTTTTCTTCTGATTTCCGGTGATCAGGAGTTGAGGGCTGCTCCTGGGGATGTTAGTTCCCTGGTACTTCCAGCTTGCCCTCTGCCCTGACCACCAGAAGGCCCTTAGGTGAAGATTCTCAGGGTAACATTGTGTGTACTGTGAAAGCGAGAGCTGAGGGGACAGAGTGAGGTACCAGCAGCATCTGCCACAGTCTTCTTGGGTGATTTCTTTCCTAGGTGGCTCCTCCCTCACCAAAGTCTGTGCTCCGTGGAGCAAGGACCTCTTCTTCCCCCAGCACTGAAGACGGTGCCCCCCAGCACAAGGCAAGTTCTCAGAAAACAGTCCTTGAGTGTATGCACGAAGGCCACACGCGTGAAGGTGGAGCTGAGATTTGTGACCAGGTCTGCCTGGTTCCTGGGCCTGAGAGGGAGGTAGAGTGTCTCACCCAAATGTTGTCGGGCACTATGCAGTCACTACAAACCTGTGAAGCTGGCCCCATAGAGGGCCACAGAGCTGACAGCTTATGTTTCAACCTAGTGTAACATCCACACAATTACTCCACCTTTTTAAACACTTCAGAGGACACCAAATGGCCCTCTGCAGGTACCAGTTTTCTACTGGTACCTAGAGCCTACTGTTTGCAGGGCCCTGTGCAAGGCACTTTCCACCCACCATTGGTGCGTCCCCTTTATGGCTCAGGGAGGTGAAGAGACTTACCTAAGGCTGCCCGTCTTGTGTAAATAGCACCACTGGGCTCACCCTGGTTCTGTAAGACCCCAAGTCCAGTGGTCTTTCCTCTGCCCCTGCTGTTCTTCACTCAGGCAGCTTAAAAAAGCTGTGGAACATTTCTTCAAGGAGCTGCTTCTCATGAATTCAGCAAAGCAGACTGTCCTGCTTCCTCTAATAGGTTCTTTAATTAATCCTTTCTACAAACCTTATTTTGATTAATTAAATGCAATTAACGGACTAGTTTGCCGAGAGATTCAGTTCCTGCTCGGTCCTCTTGAGTGGCATGAGAACATGTGGGACTTCTTACCTGAAGGATGTTGGCAATTAGAGCCCATTTCAATTGGCCGATATGAGCTGACTGCCTTGGAGAACATCAATTAGCTGAGCGGTGAAACTGTGCTGAGAGTTACGGGTTACCAAGGGGACCCGTGTTCAATGCCAGAATTTAAGTGACTCTAGTCTTCGGGGATCAGCTTTCCTGAATCCTGGCCACGTTCTGGGCCTGGTAATTATTGGCAGGCTGATTAGGTCTCGTCCATTATGGAGAGTGACATCCTAATCGCCAGCTGCGGGGGAGGAGAGCTTCCCAGCACAGGGCACAGACACCGGCATACCCAGCTGAGGTGCCCCAGTCAGGTGTGCACATGTGGGCACAACTGCTTTGGGTCTGTGGCCAGAGAGATGGCACAGGGCACATGCTGGGCTCGGCCCCGTCTCCCTTGGGAGACGCACAAGATCTCAGGGCTGCTGTGGGGAGCATGGAACCCAGGTCATTCTTGAGAGGTTGAACCATATCTCTGAAAGGATGCCTAACCTAGGAAGAAAAGGGAGCCCCTACTAGTGCCAGACTAAGAGTTAATAATCCTAACAGTGAGTGTTTACTGAGCACTTACTGTGTGCCAAGTCATTCAACCCTCTCTAGGAGGGAAATGAGGCACAGAGAGGTTAGGGGATTTGCCCACATATTTCAGATTTACATCCAGACAGTTGAACAGCTATAGAATGCCGGCTCTCATGTTTTACATACACCAGTGCTTTTCAGTGTTGCTCTGCAGATCCCTGGGATCCTAAGACCCTTTCACAGGATCTGCAAGGTCTTCACTTTACTAACTACATATCTCTGTGAGGCCAGGTTTTCTCCAGCTACCTCAACCAAAACCGTTGTTTAAATGCAGAAGCAGGTAAGAGAATCCAGGTATCTTCTGTTGTCAAACATTTTAAAAAATTCTAAGCATGTAAGCCAATGCCACTATTCTTCTCTAAATTGTTTTTTTTTGAAACTGTATTTTCCATAAAAATATTTTATTTATCTTAGTACATAATGGATTAGTTATTTTTAATGAACAAATAAACATTTTTTAAATTCTTATTTTAATTTCTAATATGGGAAATATCAACAGATATGATCCACATAGTTGAAAGTTCTCTAGGGGTCCTCAATAGTTTTTAAGAGCTTCAGGGGGTCCTGAGATCAAGGTTGGGAAGCGCTGCCATACACTCTCCGAAGAACTGACAGTACCCCGTGTGCTTAGCACTCTTTGAAGTTCTTTGTGTGTTTTCACTTATTTAGTCTTCACACCAGGAGGTAACCATTAAAATTATCCCCACAAGGAAACTAAGGTATGAAGAGGTTAGGTCTCTTGCTGCAGGCCATACAACTGACCGGGCAGAGTTCAGCCCCAAATCCAGGACCTGTGCTCTTAGCCAACACTCTCCACCCTACCCCCAGGCAGCACTGCTTATACCTACTAGGAGGCATCTGCGCTAATGGCTTACCTGTTTCAATGGCATCATCCTAAATTTCTCATGATAAAGTCATTTCTGCACAGAAATGCAGTGCTTTGCCCAGATCACACAGCCAGGATGGGGCTCCTTACTCTCCAGCTCTGAGGTGGACCTAGGCCCCACCTCCCTACACCTGCCACAGCTGTTGGCTCAGGCATGGGCCGAGCCAGGCCGATGAGTGTCAGCTCCAGGACTTCTGCTGGAATTTTTGGCAAGAGGCTTTCTCTTCACCTTCACTGGTAGGGTGCTAAACTGGTAGGTATTGGTCTGGAGCTGCTGGAGACTGTTGCAAGTGCTAGTGCAGGGGAAGAATCTGTTTGAGAATGAAGCCAACTAGAAGACAGTCCAGAGGTGCAGACAGAGAGACACACAGGTGTCTGGTGGCTTCGAGCATATGGACACCTTCGGCCTTTCAGGTACCCGAGCCAATAAATTCCACTTTTTCTCACGTCATTTGTGTTTCTTCCAAATACAACACCAATTTTAACATAGTCTATAAATGTCACACTATTTCAGAATGTTTTCAAGTGGGGAACACTCCCACCTTTCTTCCACCCTACTTCTTGCCACCTGCTTACCAGAACCACTGCCTGGGTTCCGATCACTGTGGAGTATAGTTTCCCTGTCATCCCTTCCTTCAAAGCCATAACTGCTCTTGTCAATAACTAACATTGCTTGAGGCCCAGCTGGGCCCTTTTCCACCTCTGCTTGTTGATTGGTCGACTCCAGACACCGACTTCCTTGGCTTTTGGGATTTCCTCTGTTTGCCCTCTGGACCCCTTCTCTGCCCTGTCTGCATCCCGCAGTCTGGTCGCTACAGACTGCCCACCCTGCGTGGGTTCCCTGTTCCTCCAGGTTCCAGTGCGGTTCAGGAGATCAGAGGCAGAGTGGAGAGGGAGGTTGGGATGCTTCTGTTCCTCTCCTTCCCTGCTGAGTTCGGGCTTCATTCCTCCTAGGTCCCAGCTCCCGTGCGGCCACTCATTCCAGGAGCTCCAGCCCTCTCTGGGTTCTGGCAACACCTCCCCCTTTCTCACCTGTTCAGTCTGCAGGGCTCCCCCACTGTTGCTCTCCTTGGTGTGTTGCACTGTCTCATGTGTTTCTCCTACTTCTGCCCTCTCCAGGATAAAAATTCCCATCATTAAGCTCTCCTTAGGTACCCCTTGCAGTGGGCAGCTGTTTCCTGCCAGGGTCCAGCCTTACTAGTAGTCATAACAATAATAACATAGTGAAGACAGAGGCCCATCTGGCTTTCAGAGTAATGGAAGACTTTAATAGTTTCCTTATTGTCATTAATACCGAGGGGAAATATTATTATAGCAGCTGTGTATACTGAGCACTCACTATGTGCTGCCCATTGAATCCAAAACTTTGCATGTGTTATCACATGCAGTCCCTACAATGATTTTGTCAGGTAAGTATTGAGATTATTCCCATTTTATAGATGAGGATACTGAGATTCAGAGAAGGTAGGACAGTTGTTGGAGATCACACAGCTAGTGAGTTGCTAAGCCAAGATTCAAACCCAGTTTTTATGGTCTCAAAACCCAGGCTCTTAACCACTACGCTATAAATTGTGTGACAGAGTCCAGAATCTAATTGCAGTTTGAGATTTAAATTTTGCCTCTGTCTTACCTTCCCAGCAGCCTTCTCTATTTTCACTTGGCATTGCTTCTTAGCAGAGCCTTCCTCCTTCTCCACAGTGCCAGCTCCTGCTTCTATGTGAGCTCCTTGGACCCAAGCCTAGGGCAACCCCTGGAAGGAGAGAGGACTCCTTTCCATGTCTCTTCGCTCCCCTCATGACCCCAGCTATGAACTCAGAGCCTGGCTTGCCTTTTTAATGGGTTTAGTCTGTCTGAGGAGACAGAAGTGTCTTAATATTAACCACAGTAATAGTAATAACTATATTTATTAGTTACATACAATGCCCATGCATATTATACGTAGCGTCTCATTTTATTCTCACAAACAACTTAGCAATTTAGGCTCTACAGTTGCCCCATTTCACAGATGGGGAAACTGAGCTCAAAGCCATTAAGTAACTTGTCCAAAATTGTGCAAGAAACCCATGGACGACTCATGATTTCAGTCTTCCTGAGGCCATGTGTTTTACTTTTAAGAGGTTCAACCTCGGTGTAGACAGTTTCCTGATGAGTCACAGCTGAAGAAGCAGTTCCCAGAGGTACAGTCACCAAGAATAGGCTGTCTGTCCTCACGAGCCTCAGGAGGTCTTGCTGTGTGTTTGAGGATCTCTACCTAAAGGGCGCTGTAAACAGGGTCAGACACTGAGCATATATCAGTGTTAATAACTAAGCCCATTTTTAAGTATATTTTATTGATTATGGTATTACAGTTGTCCCAATTTTTCCCCTTCGTCCCCCTCCACCTGGTACCACCCTTCCCTCCAACAATCCCCCCCCCGCCCTTTAGTTCATGTCCATGGGTCATGCATATAAGTTCGTTGGCTTCACCATTTCCTATATTATTCTTAAAATCCCCCTATTTTGTGCCTACCAATTATGCTTCTAAATCCCTGCATCTTTTCTCCCATTCTCCCCCTTCCCCTCTCAGCTGATAGCCCTCCATGTGATCTCCATATCTATGATTTTGTTCCTGTTCTAGTTGTTTGCTTAGCTTGTTTTTGTTTTTTATTTTTAACTTTTTAAATAAAAATTTTATTTATTTATTTTTAGAGAGAGGGAAGGGAGGGCAAAAGACAGGTTCAAAACCACGAATGTGTGGTTGCCTCTTGTGTGCCTTCCACTGGGGACCTGGCCTGCAACCTAGACATGTGTGCTGACTGGAAATCAAACTGGCGACTCTTTGGTTTGTAGCCCACACTCAATCCACTGAGCCACACCAGCCAGGGTTCATTTTTGTTTTTCAGAACAGTTGTTGATAGTTGTGAGTGTGTTGTCATTCTACTGTTCATAGTTTTGATCTTCTTCTTTTTCTTAAATGATTCCCTTTAACATTTCATGTAATAAGGGTTTGGTGACAATGAACTCCTTTAGCTTTATTTTGCCTGGGAAGCACTTTATCTGCCCTTCCATTCTAAATGATAGTTTTGCCAGATAGAGTAATCTTGGATGTAGGTCCTTGCTTTTCATACTTTGAATACTTCTTGCCAGCCCCTTCTTACTTGCCAAGTTTCTTTTGAGAAATCAGCTGACAGTCTTATGGGAACTCCTTTGTAGGTAACTATTGTCTTTTCTCTTGCTTTTAAGATTCTCTCTTTATCTTTAACCTTTGGCATTTTAATTATGATGTGTCTTGTTGTATTCTTCTTTGAGTCCAACTTGTTTGGGGCTTTTTGTGCTTCCTGGACTCATATGTCTATTTCCTTCACCGAATTAGGGAAATTTTCTTTTCATTATTTTTTTCAGGTATGTTTTCAATTTCTTTCTCTTCCTTTTCTCCTTTAGCATCCTTATGATTCAGATATTGGCCCTTTTGGAGATGTGCCTGAGTGTTCTCCTACTCAGCTCATTTTCTTTTCTTTCTTTCTTTTTTTTTTTTTTTTTTGAATCCTTCTTTCTTCATTCTGTTCTGGTTGAATGTTTATTTCTTCCTTATGTTCCAAATTGCTGATTTGTATTCTGGCTTCCTTCCCTTCACTGTTGATTCCCTGTGGATCACCAGGGAATTTACTTAGTGTAATCTTCACTTCTTCCCTTATGTTTTTGCCATACCCAGCGATTTCTCTGAGCATCCTTATTACAGTTGTTTTGAACTCTGCATCTGGCAAATTGGCTATGTCCATTTTGCTTAGTTCTTTTTCTGGGGTTTTGTTCTGTTCTTTCATTTGGGCCATATTTCTTCATCTCCCTGACTTGGCAGCCTCCCCCATTTGTTTCTGTGTGTTAGGTAGAGCTGCTCTGACTTCCTGTCTTAGCGCACCTGTTAAGTTGTAAGGGGTGGAGCCTTATATATTCGCCGGGGCAGGGCAACCCACTTCACTGCTTCGGGGTGCTGTGTGTGGGGAAGGGTCAGAGAGGGGACAATACTACCTGGCCTCTAGAGGCTTTCCTGGTGCTTGCCCCATTTCCAGTCACTTCACCCACTTCCCATATGCAACTGGTGCCCTTCTAGCTGCTGCACTGGTGATGATTCCCAGAGTGGGTGGGTTTGCATGAATTCTAGGACTGTTTGGGCCCTTTAAATGGACTCTCCTGAGAAACCAGCAGTTTCTTCTGCCACCCCAACCCCCACTGGTTTTTACAGCCAGCAGTTGTGAGGCTTTCTCTTCCCAGCACTGGAACCCTAGGCTGCATGGTCTGGCCAGGGGCTGACATCGCTGGCTCCCAAGGTATCCCTCCAGATTTTTATCCCACAGGTGAATGTGGGACCACCCGTTCTGCCACTGGTGTCACCTCTCTGTGACACACTGGTCCTTTCACCCCTCCCACCCATCTGGATGAATGGCTTCTTTAAACCATTGGTTGTTGGATATCCATACAGTTCAGTTTTCTGGCATTTCTGGGCATTTTTGTTTTGAGATTAGTTGTGATTCTTCTTGTGATTGTGAGACGAGGAGAAGCGTGTCTACCTACACGTCTGTCTTGACCAAAAGTCCTCAAGCCCATTTTTAAAGACAGCCTGGATGCTTCTCCCTTCAGAGCTTGTGCACCTATGCTTCTCTCTAGCCTAGTAACTTCTCTTGATTTTGTGTTTTAAATATCTCAGCACATTTCTGGTTGAAGACAGCTGATTAATCACACATGCCTAGCTTCTTCCTGAATTAACAATCAAGAAAGACCTCAACATTTCAGAAACTTGCACCCCAAACAAGAGACTAAGGAAAGGAAAAAAAATGTCCCCAGAGGAAACAGAGATAATTCTGAAAACAAGAAAAGATGTTTTTTTTTTTAAAAAAAAAAGAGAGAAAGAAAATTAAAAAAAAAAAAAAAGCCCTGGCTGGTGTGGCTCAGTGGATTGAGCACTAGCCTGTGAACTGAAAGGTTGCCAGTTCGATGCCCAGTCAGGGCACATGTCTGGGTTGTGGGTCGGGTCTCCAGCTGAGACTGCATGAGAGGCAACTGATCTGTGAGATGCAACCAATCTGTTTCCCTTGCACTCTCCTTCTCCCTCCCTTCCCCTCTCTGAAAATAAATAAATAAAATCTAAAAAAATATATAAAAGGAAAGAAACTGCCTTCTAATTGGTATCCACAGACAGATAAGATAAAATATAGCATCCATAATACAAGTACAAGAGGATATAGAAATGAATCGGGGAACAAGAAAAAACTTGGAAATTAAAAATAGGAGTGCCAAACACCTAACAAATCTAACCGCTTTTTTGTTTTCATCCCACTGCCCCATCCTTAAATCTAGGGAAGCGTCTCTTCTTTACCTAGTCTGCTGCTGTTTCTATTTCCTCCTTGCATCTTGTGACCTCTGAATATCCTTCTTTTTGGCCACAAGGGCGATTTTTTAGAAACAAAAATTTTACTATGTTTTCCTGCTTAAAACCTCCAATACTCTTCATTTTCTTCACAATAAGAGCTTTTCATATTCAGGACCTGTGGCAGAGACCAGGTTAGCTGCCTTCTCAACAGACACTGCTCCCTTTTCTTCTTGGTTTTGCTTAGGTATCAAGCAACCATGCGTCTGTAAAAAGGTGACTCTTAATGGGTCTAAATCAATCATGAAAATTCCATTTTCTTGCCATGTGATCTGTTTACGGGTATTTGTGTCATTCAGTGAAATATGGGATGTCAATGGGGGAAAGAAGGGGACTCCAGAGAAAGGTTTCTTTACTGATAAAACAAAGGCATCATGGGGAAGTAATCCCTCCTCTTCTGCTTGATGTCATAATATTCTCAAGTGATATCTGGAACCCTGGCAGCTATTTTGTGACCATGAGGGCACAGACCTAAGTTAGACGTCAACCCGCAGGGATGGCAAAGCAGAAAGAGCAATACATCTGAATCCTTGACAATGTCATTGAGCCACACAGAATTAATCGACCCTGAAGCTGGCCTACTTCTGGACATCTTGTTATGTGGGATAATAAAACTGACTCATTGTTTAAGCCAATTCTACTTGGGGTTTGTCTCACTTGTGGCCAAAAGCATCCTAACTGCTATAGAACCTAACATTTCAGCCTTGCTATCTGCCACCTCCCAGCTCTGGTGCTCCCCACCCTTTGCTATCATTTCTCTTAGCCATGCACTGTTCTCGAACATGTCACACTCTTTCCAGCCTCTACCATCCCCCCACCCAGCATTCTGTTTACTAAGAATGCCCTTTCCCACATACCCTTTAAAAGCCCATGACTTAATGATATTAGTGCCTCTGGGATATGCTTCCAACACCCCTAGTTGGGTTGGATGACCCTCCTCTATGCTTCCAGCTCCCATTTTATTACAACATCAGCCATCAGGGCACATGTCCATCCTCCACTGAACTGTGAGATCTTTGGAGGGGCGAGGGGGTTATGTCCCTACTATTCAAGAAGGATTCTTCTCAACTCCTTTTTAAGTCATGTCTTGAAATTGCCTCCAAAGCTCTGCTCATGTGTGTGTTTGTGCAGTAAAGTGAGCTGGTTAAAAAACAGGTTTTGGAATCCAGCAGACCTGGGTCTGAGCCTGAGCCCAACAGCTTGCTAGCTGTGTGGCCTCCACAACTAATGACCTCTCTGCATCCCAGTCTCCCAGCCGTAAAAGAGAGACAGCTAAACTTAGGGTGTCATGAAGATTAAATGAGAGGAGGCATGAGAATCATTTAACTCAATGCCAGGCACATACTAAATTATTTATAAATGCTAGCTCTTGGGATTATTACTTTATTCGTTTGCATTTAATTCTTGTTTGGGGAAGAGTTTTAAGCTTTCATCAAATTCTCAAAGGGGTCTATGATCCAGGAAGGCCAAGAACCACTGGTCTGGGAGTAAAAGGAGCAGTGGGCCTGCCCACTGGGATGGGGGTATCGTCAGAAGTGTGCACACCTTGCTTTTGTATAGCCTGCCAGCTACTTGACTCCTCTGTGGGGTCAGAACGCCTGCTGCCCAGATCTTACCATGATGCATTTCCCATTTATCATCCCTCCCTCAAGGCTCGAGGTCCCCGTGACCTCAGGGCCAGCACCTGCTGAGAGCAGAGCCAGCAAGCAGGGCTCCCGCTGCCTCTGCCAAGGATACCCATCATCAGAAGCAGAGGGAAGCAGCAGCTCCGACAGGGGGGTGGGGGGTAGCGGGGCACAGGGGGGTGGGCAGGGGCTGCAGATCCTTTGAGTCTGGGCCTGATGACTCGGGGAACATCACGCTTCTGATGGTGGTGTTGTCAGTGCAAATGTGCAGCTTTGGCCCCCTGGGCTGGTCAAGAACGGGAGACTCCAGTAAGCTTGGGCAGAGCCAGGATTAGGACCTCCACTGTCCCTCTCCCTCCCCACCCCATCTCTGTGCTCCAAACCCTGGCAGGGTGGTGGGCAAGAGTGCACATTTGGTATCAGGCCAACCTGGGTGGATCCTGGCTCTGCCATCTTCAAGCCATGGTGTTAGGCAAATTATTTCTACTCTCTATATCCTAGTTTCCTTATCTGTAAGAAAGGGATATGTAATTATACCTGAGTCCTATTCCCCTACCTTACAGAAAAATCATTTCAAAAGTCAGCTCTGATCATGTCACCCTCGGGCTGACATCCTTCAGCAACACTCCCAGCCCTTAGGACAAAGGCCAAGTTCCTTGGTCTGCCATTCAAGGCCCTTGGTGAAACAGGTGTTGCCCACTGCTCCTGGCTCAGCTCCCACCACCCACCCCATCTAGCCACACTGTGCAGACCAAACTATTTTTCTTCTTAGCCAACACAATACTACCTCTTTGCCTGGAATTCTTCCTGCCTCTCTTTTTGACCTGAAAAATCCCAGCTACAGACTTAACTTAGATACCTCCCTCTTCAGGAAGTCTTCTAGCAATTCCTCTGGACTCCTACCCACCACAGCTGGATAGACCTGGCCCCAGAATCCTGGAGTTCATTTATAGCAGTGAATCTCAAAGTGTGATCCAGCATTATCTGGAAACTTGTGGGAAATGTAAATTCTTGGGCCCCCACCCCTGGACCTACTGGATCAGAAACTCTGGGACCAGGATCCAGTGATTAGTGTTGTGAAAAGCCCTCCAAGGAGTTCTAACATTCAATTTGAGAACCACTGGTTTAATCCAGTCCTCTGGAACCATGCTAGATTTCGGCATTTGAAGTGCCTCATCACATCAACCGCCGTGGGGTCCCAGATCCCGCACCTGCCGCAGAAGGGAGGGTCCTGGCTGAGTGGTGGGCTCACCTGCGTGCCTGCAGCTAGCTAAGGGGGTTGTTACAGTCGAGACTTTCCCCTGTCACATGCTGTTCTCCCACTTCTGGGAGACACTCAACCAATTTCAAACTGTAACTTTCTTTTATTGGCAAAGAAGAGATTTCAGCACCTGTCTCATTTATTTCTAATCAGTCTTTCATCTATCCCAATTCTGCCAGGCTGCAGCCTGCTGAGCCATGAGAATCGAAGGACTGGTCATCTGCCTCTTCAGGAAAGCTGTCAATTTCACGTGGCTCCTCTCAGACACGCCAAATGTTGTCTGGAAAAATACTTTTCTCCTCTTCTCTTGCCTAGCACCCGTCCAGTGTGCCTCAGAAAGCCATGAAGGTCTTAGGCGTGCAGCTGTTTTCTGCACACAGTTCTTCTCCCGTTGGAACAGCCGTGTCCCCCAGTCCCTGACCCTCCACTTCTGAAATCTGCTAACCCTTCTTCCTAGGCAGGTCTTGCTGTTACTGCCTCCAAGCCAGCCTGTGACACACCAGGAACAAGTGTTTCATCTCTGTTTCACAGCTCTGAGAACTAGCAAAGGGCCAGGCACAGAGGCACTTGGTAAGTGTTAGTCTGAAGAAAATGAGTGAACACGGTGATTAACAATAACATTTGATATTCAAAAATGAACATTTTTCTCAGAGGCTTGTGTTAAGTGTCTCAGATGTATTCAAACACCCAACAAACTTACAAGATGTATCCTATTCGATTCCCACTTTTCATATGAGAACAGTGTAGCTCAGGGAGATCAAGCGATTTGCCTGGGCAAATATGTGACGGAATGAGTACTTGAACCTATGTGAACTAATTGTATAACTGAGGGCTCGCTTCCTGGGTAGTCCCCTGAGTGTCGCTTTCTGAGGGGGCAGATGTCACAGGAAGCCTCTAGGTTCTGGAGATTCATGATGAGTGGGGGCAAGGTGTGAGGCAGAGGCAAATGATCCCTGTGATTGCACTCTGATGAGAGGCTCCTGGAGACCGCTGGGGAGGGGAGGGGGAGCGCACAGGAGCTGAGCTCTCTGGAGGAGATGCTGGCGTCAAAGGCAGCAAGTGCCAACAGGTCTGGGTAAGAGGCCCCTTTCCCAGCACCAGGCTGGGGTTTCTCTCAGAGTAAAGCTTTGAAAACAGATGAGAAGCCAGGAAAAGACAGCCCTCACCTACGCCTACTGCCAAAACACAGTTGTTGACTTAATACGCCTCTTTCTTTCTCTTTGCCCCTTAAGCTTATCATTATTTAAAGTATTTTAAATGTACTCAAGTAATAAATTAATAGAGTATTATTAAAATTTATGTAATATACAGATATATAGAGCAAAAATTAGGGTCTCCTTTTATAACCCCCACCTCCGAGTATCCCTCTGAAGAGGCAGCCACAGTCCACAGTGTGAAGGTGCTTAGCCCCTGGCATGGCCAGCGAGAATGAGGAAGGGAACAGGGCGGTGACAGAGGGGTGTGTTACCACTGCCATTGCTTCGCGATTATCCGATTATCCTCGCAGCCTGCTCACGCGGTGTGACCACTTCACTGAGTACCGGTCTCTCAGGCCTCTACATCCCACACGCCCTGAGGAGCAGCGTTTCAAGTGTGGAAGCAGGGCAGTGTTTGAAAACGGAGATTTCATTATTCAGGTGTGGCGAGGCTAACAGATGGAGAGGCTGACATTGAAAAGATAGTTTGTTAGTTTGTTTCTCACAGTTCCCAAGAAGAGGGGGGCAAGCCAAGTCAGGCAGGGCCACATGGGGCAATACCAGGGGGCACAGGATCTGACACCTGGCTTCTGTGTGGAGAAGGGATGCAGAGTACAAAAATGCCAAGTGTGCTTGGAACACAGGAAATCCTCAGTAAGTGTCAGTAGAAAGGATGCACATTGAGTGTCCAAAGGCAAATACAAATTCTGACAGTGGTTGCCTCTGCATTTGCATATTTGCATGCATTCACATGAATACACACCCTCACACTGCTGTTCCCTGTTGCTTTACATAAATGTCATGTCCTTCTACTCTGCTCATTGTCCCCAGGGTATGTTTATTGATTTTAGAGCGTGCGTGACAGAGGAAGGGAGTGATAAAGGGAGTGTGAGAAACATTGATGTGAGAAACAAACGTTAATCAGTTGCATCCTGCATGCACCCTGACCAGGGATCGAACCCACAACCTTTTGGAATATTGGATGATGCTCCAAGCAACTGAGCCACCCAGCCAGGGTGTCCTAAAATTTTTTGAATACCACAACGTGAAATGGCATCCTCCTTGAGTCAGTGATCAGAGCTCTCCCCTGTTCTTTTTAAGTCAGTGTAATGGTTGATATAAGGATGCATCACAATAATTTTGCATTCCCCTATTGGCGGATAGTTAGGTTACTTCCAGTGCATCTCCACTGCAATCAATACTATAATGAGCAGTCCTGCTCCTGTCTTTGTGCAGGTATGTGAGTTTCTGTGGAATAAAACACATAAAAGTGAAATTACCAGGGCAAAAGCCATGGACAATTAAAACTGTAAATACTGCCAGTTGCTCTACAAAGGGCTGTGCTCAATTTGTACGGCCCCCACAGTGCATGAGATTTGAGAATACTCATTTCCCCACATCATTTCTAACACCAGATATTATCAGCCTATAGTATTTTTTTAATTAACCTATTTCTAAAATACATCCTACTTGATTCCAACAGCAGTTTGAGGTAGATTTTACTCAAAGGCACACAAGGAAAGCATTCCAAAATTGTGGTTAATTGTGTGGACTCTGTAGTTAGGTTACTTAGATTTAAATCCCAGCAAAAATACTTAAAGGCTGTGCGACCTTAAGAGTTTCTTAACCTCTCTGTGCTTTGGGTTCTCTGTGGTAGAATGAGAATAATAAAGTTGTGGCTTACGGTAGCCATAAAAATGTGCCTCTGAGGTATTCCAGGATGGGGAGGCTCAGCCGCCGTGATCCGAAGGCCCTGAGGCGTTCACGTGGAGACTGGTTTCCCTCAGGCTGCTGCTCCCAGACCAGCTGAGCCACTGAACACAACAGGCCCCGTCCCTGAAACAGAACTCTCCATGGTCCTCGTCTTATATCTTTCACTTCCTTCTTTGACTTTCTTGCCTCTCTTTACAAGAATCCTATTCCCTGGCTGGTGTGACTCAGTGGATTGAATGCCGGCCTGCGAACCAAAGAGTCACCGGTTCAATTCCCAGTCAGGGCACATGTCTGGGTTGTGGACCAGATTCCCAGCTGGGGGTCCTCCAGAGGCAACCACACAGTGATGTTTCTGTCTCTTTCTCCCTCCCTTCCCCTCTCTAAAAATAAAAAATAAAATCTTAAAAAAAAAGAATTTTTGCAATTACATTTAGGGTCCACCTGTATAATCCAGGATAATCTCCCCATCTCAAAATCCTTAATTTATCACATCTGTAAAGTCCCTTTTGCCATATAAGGTGATATTCAGAGGTCTTGGAGAGTGGGTTGTGGGCATTTTGGGGGCTTTATCAGCCCACCACACTATCCATCTTTCCTCTTTTCTTCCAGGGGTCACACCTGCATCGTGGTCTAGTGACTCAGTTACCTCCAGATAAAGTACTGAATATTCAGTTAAATTTGAGTGACGGGTAAACAGCAAATAACTTTTTAATGTAAGTGTGCATTAAACACGTTGCACAGGAAATGATGCATTGTTTATCTCACATTCTAATTGAAAAGGTGTCCCCTGTTTTTGTTTGCTGAGTCTGGTGCCCTTGCTTTCACTCCTTCCCCATTTTTCTTCATGGGGATTTTCCCCAACATATCTCTTTCATGTCTAACCCCACACTGGTGTCTGTTTCTCAGAAGACCCTGACTAACACATGGTGAGAACTAAATGAGGAAACACACAGAAAGATCACAGAACAGTGGTCTGGTCCCCAGGAAGCAAAGGTTTGCTCTTAGCAGGTAGGCACGGCCAAATGTCACCAGCGGATGACAGTGTGAACCTAGGCCTGTCTAACTCACCAGCCTGTGTGCCCTCCTGCCCACTACCCTGACTCCTATACTTATTAGGTGCTCAAACCCCATTTCATGAGAGGTGTGTGTATTTGTTTGCATATTTACAGACTATTTCTGGAGCTATGCGAAGGATTGGTGGTTGCCATGGAGAGTAAGTATGAAAGGGAGATGCACTTTTCACTAAATGATCTTGCCTGCCTTTTGAAATTTTGCCATATGAATGTTGTTACCCATCACAAACTACAGAATTTTAAACATATTTTATTTATTTATTTTTCAATTCTCACTCGAGGATGTGTTTATTGATTTTAGAGAGAGAGGAAGGGGGAGAGAGAGAGAAAAACATCCATCAGTTGCCTCCTGTATGTGCCCCAACTGATGATCAAGCTCACAGCCTAGGTATGTGCCCTGCCCGGGGATTGAACCCACAATGTTTTCATGTATGGGATGACACTCCGACTAACTGAGCCACCTGGCCAGGATAATTTTAAACATATTTTAAATTAAACTAAATTCACTGCAGTTTTCATATCTTGGAGACCCAAATTGTTCCAGAGACCTGAGTCGGAGGCCCTTGTACTGCCCAAAGTCCCACGGCATTCTTGAGATGCATTGGCTTGGAGGCAGAAAGGTTCCTGCCATCTTCTCTGTTCTCAGGTAGGCACTTTGGCAAAGCCAAGTTCCTACCTCAGTGCCAAACAATGACTTTGATGCTGGACGATGCTGAGGGCCGCCCCAGTCATTCCAGTGCGGAGCTCTCCACCCACCTTGGTGCTTTGTTGGGAGGCCAGAAGACTGATGTGGAGGCAGGGGAATACCCCCCAGCCTCTCTCACACTTTGCCTGCCAGCAAGGGAGAAGGCAGCAGGACTCACGTCAGGGTGTCAGACTCACAGAAGCTCAGCATTTAAAGAGCTTTGAAGGTAAGGGAGGGTAGGAAAGTTCTCCCTGATATGTTTCCTTGGTCTGTGCCTGCGTGCCTCCAGGGATGGGGCCCTTACTCCCTCAGGAACAGCCTGAGGAACAGCCTTCCTAACCAGCACAGCTCTGCGGGGAAGAAAGCATCTCTCGGCTGAGACCTGGTGCCCTGTGATTGTCCCCGGGTGTCCTGTGGGCCCTTGCTCTGTCTTCTGGCCCCTAGACCCTGTGAGTTTGCTGCAAAGTTGCCCCCTGAGGCCTCCTGCAGCTCCTCTGGAGACTTCCTGGCCTCCCACTTGCCCTGGGCTTGATCAGCCCAGCTCTGTCACAGGGCCCAGCCCCTAGGGACGGGATGGACAGTCAGCACGTCTTCAGAAAGCACCTGCTGGGCTGAAACCCAGAGAAAGGTTGCTTTCTGGGCCTACCCTGACTGAGGCCCAAGGAAGCCCAAGCGTCTCACACAGAGGGCAGTGGGCCTCCAGTGACCCAAACACTGGGTGCCCCCACACCAGTGCTGCACGGCTCCTGCTTGGACAGGGCGCTCTAAGCTGAAGTCAGAACTCTGGCACTGGAGTCTTCAGCTTGGACACTTCCCTCTATTAGTCTATTGTTTCTCTTTTAAAAAATGATTTACTTTTAAAAGTGAAAAAAAGATCTGGAAGATCCAGAGGTAGCTACTTTTACTAGTTTCTTGGGCATTCCCAGAGAGATATTCTAAGCATTCTCAGCATATATGTGCTGTCCTTGACTCGGGAGAGCATCCCCTTGCCTCCCTGTATGTGCTGCTGTAGGAGGCAGTCTCCGTCCCCTGATCCCACATGCCCATGGCAGCCCCTTGCTGCTCCCTCCCAGGGGTGCTGAATGGACCCTGGCTCTGCAAAGAATGCTTCTGAGTGGGGCATGGGTCTAGGTTTTAATAGCTTAGCATTTATTTAAATGCATATTACGGAAAATAAACAAGTACATCCAACCCATAATTTCCTATCTGCCGAGAATACGGTTAAAATTTAAAAGTGAGTTGTGTTCAAGGTAAATAATAGGCAGTTTGTAGGTAGGGGGAAATTGCACAGGGGTACAAGGACAACTCAGAAGCTTGGAAATGCAGCTACCGCCTGTAAGAGGTGGATCAAGAAGAGCATATGGGTGCTCAGTGCTCAGAAAGAGCCCATCAGTGATTGGTGGAGGAAGGGAGGGGCTCTGGGGCTGTCATTTTTCATCTTGCCTGAACATCACAATCACGTAGAGCGTTAAAAGTCCTGATGTCTAGGTTACTTTATAGATCAACCTGAGGGGGTGGGAACAGCATCATAAATCCCAGCAGGAACTGTTAAGCGGTTCCCACAGCTCCCCTGAGCGTCTCAGGAGGAGGCGAAGGTTGGGCACGCCCTGCAGGCAGGCAGAGGATCGCATGCTCCCACCATGGTGAGATTTGCTGGGGGGCTGGGGGGTTGGGGGGCTGTCAGCTACATGGGGTAAGAGGTTGGCTAACTTACATAAGCTGTGTCCCAGGCTCATATTACCTGTTAGCAAGAGGAGGCTATTAAAAGCAGGCAGCCGGGAGGCATGTGGGAGGACACTAGGTCTGGCTCAGGGGCTCAGGACGCAGGCGGAAGACGATGCCCCAAATGCTGATCCTCCAAGTGCCGCCCAGGCCAAATAAAAATAGGAGCCCAAGGAAGAGGAGGCAATGGCCAGACACCCCCAAGGTGTGGAGGAGGCTCTAATTAAAGTGCTTAATGCACTTGGTGATATTCCTATTTTTGTCCTCGCTGAAGTTTTACCCATCCTCATGCAATTAGTGTTCTGCTCCAGAACTTGAAAGTCTTTCATAATTTTTTTAAACCTTTGTATCTCATCTTTTTTAAAAAAAGATTTTATTTATTTTATTTTTAGAGAGGGAAGGGAGGGAGAAAGAGAGAGAGAGAGGAACATCAGTGTGCGGTTGCTGGGGGCTGTGGCCTGCAACCCAGGCATGTGCCCTGGCTGGGAATCGAACGTGCGATGCTTTAGTCCACAGCCTGTGCTTAATCCACTGAGCTACACCAGCCAGGTGAAAGTCTTTCATAATTTATCAAGTTGTTTATTCAGCAAATAATTCCTGGGCCAGGTACTATGTAAGACACTGGGTGATAATAACAAAAACAATAATAGCTCACATTTATTGAGTGCTGACTTTGTACCAGATACTGTTCTTTATGCTTTGCACATATTAACCCACTCAATCCTCACCCAATCCTTTGAGGAGGGTCCTTAGTACCCCCACCTGACAAGTGAGAAAACTGATGCACAGAGAGGTTAAATAACTTGCCCAAGTTCTCACAGCCAGGGTGAGACTGGTACCTGACTAAGACAGCAGTCCTTCCTTTGAAAAGCTCACTGTCTAGCAGAGTGAAAGCCCTGGGAACCACATATGCACCTAGGGACTTCCTCAGTCCCCAGATGAAGTGCCCCCTGTGTCGGGGAGGGCGAGGGGAGGGGGGATAGTGTGCCTGGATCCCGAATTCAAGGCTCACAGTTACAAGAAATAACAGGGCAAGAGAACTGAGCCCTGGGCATTGTCTCTGTTTGTTCTGCCATGAGGCAGGGAGGGGGCTGAAGTCATCAGGTACTTGTCCCCCTGCCCTGTTTCTCACATCGGCTTGTTCAAGGGGAACAACTGGTTTTCCAGGTGACCTGGGTCCAGCCTGGGGCCTGCCCCTGTCCTCACTCTTCACGGGGAAAAGTAAATGTGAGAGAGCCTTTCGATCAGGAGGCCTGAGGCCTTCCACTCTGGCTCCACAAGTCACTTACCCTCTCGGAGCCTCCGCTCCCCAATGTGCAGAGTGGCGACTAACCCCCACTTGAAGGGTCATCCTTTTCTTCAGGATATTGCTGGGTGTCTGTGGTGGATGGAGCACAAAAATGGCCACAGTCTCTATCTGTTATGGGCTGGATTGTGTTCCTCCAAAATTCACCTGTTGAAATCCTAATCCCTGAGAGGTTAGAATGTGACCGTATTTAGAGATATGGCCTTTTAAAGAGGTAATTAAATTAAAATGAAGCCATGACAGAGGGCCTAACCAAATATGGTGTCTCTATGAGAAGAGAAAATTTGGACACAGATAGACACGGAAGGAAAACCATCTGAAAACACAAGGAGAAGACAGCCACCTGCAAGCCAAGGAGAGAGGCCTCAGAAGAAACCCACCCTGCCAATACCCTGAACTTGGACTTCCAGCCTCCAGAACTGTGAGGAAATAAACCTTTGTTGTTTGAGTCACCCAGTTGGTGGTAATTTGTTATGTGAGTCTGCACACAGATACCTACCCCTTTGTCGTTCCTCCCAGAAAGAGGGGATCTACTTCTCCTTGGATCTAGGTTGGTCTCTGATTTGCTGTGGCCAATAGAAGGCAGCAGAAGTGACAGTGTGATATCCGAGCCTAGACCTCAAGAGATTATGCATGCTTCTGCTTGCTCCCTTTTTGTGAACAAACCTGGGCTGGCCTGCTGTGAAATGGGAGACACAGAGGAGAGCTCATTGAATTTATTCCAGTCAAAACCATTCTAAACCAGTCAACTCCCAAACAGGTGAGAAAGCCCTGCTAAGATCAGCAGAGCTGCATACCTGGTCTGCAGTTGATCTCAGATGTATGAGAGGGACAAACCAGACCAGAAGAACTGTCCAGCCAATCTGTGAATGTATAAGTAAAAATAAACACTTAATGTCACTGAGTGTGGAGGTGTTATTTTAAGCCGTCAAATCTAGGGGCATTTGTTACACAGTGATAGCTTACTGGTGTGGCTTCCATAACAAGGGATCTCTCTCTGCAAACAAGCCTCCTAACACTCAGTTCAGGTGGGCCAGTGTCTGGCCAGAGGAAGCCTCTCTTTTCCCAGAAGATGCCCTGTGCACCAGTGATTTTGAGGGGCTTACCAGGAGAAGACAGAGGGCCTTGAGAAGAGGAAGGAAACTGTTTAGATGACAGGCATGGGAGTGTGGGAGGCTGCTCAAAGGCAGAATTGAGCTGGGTTTTAAATCTCACATGAAAGCCCTGTATTAAAAATGACAAATTCTATAGCATGGGGTTAAGGAATTACCTGAACAACATAGGCTGAGGCAGGGGAGGGTAGTTCCCCAAGGAAATGGAGATGTTACCAGTAGAAAGGGGGTTGTATGCCAGCCAAGAGCAGGAGATGTCCACTCAATAGTGATGATGATGACAATGATGTAAAAAGGTGAAAAAGATGATAAGGAGGAGATATGGATACCCACAACATCAGTGGGAGGAGCCCTAAAGGTGTAGGCTAAGTCTTGGCCTCTCCCAGACTCTTCTCCATTTTGTTTGCTACTTTTGGGGTCTTCTGCTCCTCACAAGTGTGCTGTGGTGAGCCATGCTGGGTCATCTGAGCTATTGGGCAGGAGGATACTGGGCAGAAGCCCAGCCTTAAAGAGAGGCTGGGACAGCTTGAAGTATCTACCCCTCTTCACACCAGCCTACTAACACTGGGGACTTGACAGCCTGGCAGAGGCTCAGCTTGAGGCTTTTTTTTTCACAGACCATACACCTTGTCTGAGAAACAGTCTGAGGCAGACTTGGCCAGCTGTCCACTGGAGACCTGTGCTTCTCTTGCATGGCACAGAGCTGGTGTGGGATGTAGCTGCCCAGTCAGGGACAACAAATCCCAGCCTTCCTTACATCTGGGAGAGGCTGTGTGACTGGTTCCTGCCAATGAAGTTATGAGAAAGTGATGTTCTGGGTCAGGTGGCTGAAAATAAATGAACTTTCCCCATTCTCTCATCTTCCATCTCCTGGCTGAACATCATGTCCTGGGTGACTTTGGAGGCCGTGTGCTGAAGATGGCAGTGGCTTTACTGCTCCACATAAAGAGAGGTCTCTTCCATCTCCTCCACCCACGAGCCCACCAACCAAAAACACATGCACTAGTCATTACATGTTCAGTTATGGCACCAAAATCTTGGGGTTGGTTTGTTACAGCAACTAGCATTAGTTCATTTAATGTGTCCGTGGCTTCATAAAAATAATGACAACAGCTGACCTTTATTGATTGCCTACTGTATATCAGAAACCATGTGACTTGTGTTAGGTACACAGTCTCGACCCTCACAACAACTCTGCAGGGTATGGACTATTAAGATCCCCATTCTGGGACTTCTAGCCAAGATAGAGGCATAGATAGATACACTGTGCCTCCTCGCACAACCAAGATAGGGACAACAACAATTTAGAAACAGAATAACAACCAGAACTGACAGAAAATTGAACTGTATGGAAGTCGGACAACCAAGAAGTTAAAATAGACCTGTTCATCCAGACTGGTAGGAGGGGTGGAGTTGGGCAGCTGGGTGTGGGTGGCGGGTGGAGAACAGAGAACGTTGGGACTGGCGTGTAAGGCATCCGGGGTGCACAAGACCACAGCAGGTGGGCCCTGAACGTGCAAGCGGCAGCTGGCAGACCCCGGCTGAGGGGTGGCAAATGGCAGACCCAGCAAGGCAGGAATTGTGAGGCGAGGCACTGCATGCAACCCAGGATCCCAGCGCTGGGAAATAGAGCCTTGGGGAGCTGATTGAAAACACCTGTGGGGGTTGAGGTGCAGGGAGAGACTCCCAGCCTCACAGGAGAGGTCCTTGGAGGGTCTCACGGTGTGCACAAGCCCACTCAAGTGGGAGTTGGCACCAGAGGGACCCAGTTTGCTTGGGGGAAGCAGTGGAAGGGACTGAGGACTAACAGAGAGCGGAGCAAGCGCCATTGTTCCCTCTCGGACCCCACCCCCACATACAGTGTCACAACCCAGCGACTGGGATGTCCCGCACTGGTGAATACCTAAGCCTCCACCCCTCAAACGTAACAGGCATGACCAGACCAAAGGGGAAAAAAAAAGAAAGATGGCTCAAACAGAAGAACAAACAAAATCTCCAGAACCAATGCTTTTAAGCGACCGAGAGATAGCCAACCTATCAGATGCACAGTTCAAAACACTGGTGATCAGGATGCTTACAGAATTGGTTGATTTTGGTCATAAATAAGATGAACAAATGCAGGCTACAATAAGAGAAATGAAGGAAAATGAACAGGGAACCAATAGTGATGGGAAGGAAACTGGGGCTCAAAATTGAGTGGACCAGAAGGAAGAAAGAAACAACCAAACAGAAAAAATGGAGAAATAAGAATTCAAAAAAATGAGGAGAAGCTTAGGAACCTCCAGGACATCTTTAAATGTTCCAACATCCGAATTATAGGGGTGCCAGAAGGAGAAGAGGAAGATCAACAAGTGGAAAAGTTATTTGAACAAATAATAAAGGAGAACTTCCCCATTCTGGCAAAGGAAATAGACTTTTAGGAAGTCCAGGAAGCTCAGAGAGTCCCAAAGAAGTAGGACCCAAGAAGGTACACACCAAGGCACATCATAATTACATTAGCCAAGGTAAACATGAAGGAGAGATAAAGAGACAGTAACCTACAAAGAAGTTCCCATGAGACTGTCAGCTGATTTCTCAAAAGAGACCTTATAGGCAAGAAGGGGCTGGAAAGAAGTATTCCAAGTCATGAAAGGCAAGGACCTACATCCTAGATTGCTCTATCCAGCAAAGCTTTCATTTAGAATGGAAGGGCAAATAAAGTGCTTCTCAGATAAGGTCAAGTTAAAAGAGTTCATCATCACCAAGCCCTTATTTTATGAAATGTTAAAGGGACTTATCTAAGAAAAAGAAGATAAAAAACGTGTATAGTAAAATGACAGCAAACTCACAATTATTAACAACCACACCTAAAACAAAACAAAAAGAAACTAAGTAAACAACTAGAACAGGAACAGACCCACAGAAATGGAGATCACATGGAGGGTTAGCAACAGTAGAGTGGGAGGAGGAGAGAGGGGGAAAAGGTACAGAGAATAAATAGCATAGATGGTAGGTAGAAAATAGACAGGGGGAGGGCAAGTATAATATGGGAAATGTAGAAGCTAAAGAACTTATTACACATGGACATGAACTGAAGGGGGGAATGTGGGTGGGAGGGGGTATGCAGGGTGGAGGGGAATGAAGGGGTATAATGGGACAACTGTAATAGCATAATCAATAAAATATATGAAAAAAATCCCCATTCTGTATGCAAGCTCAGAGAGATACATCAACTTGCCCAAGATCACACATTCCTTCACTGAGTCCTTCAACAAACATTTACTGAGGGCCTGTTTTGTACCAGCACAGTTTGAGGCTGGGGATACAGCAGCAAATGAGACCAAGTTCCTCCTCAGGCAGGTGGCATCCTAGTTCAAGGGAGGCAATCAATAAACACGTGTGCATATGCATAGGTAATGAGGAAACTTGACATAAGGCATAGGCACAGAAGGTAGGAAGCATGGGGTGCTTGCAAACAGCCAGGTGAATGGGGCTTGCAAAGTGCACAAAGGAGGCCAGTGCTTGCCTGGTCCTGAGAGTGACCGCTCCCTTAAATTTTGCACCCCAGGCTCCTCACTTGCCTCACCTGGTCCCAGCTCTGCCCTGCCTGAGATGGGCTACTTTGACAGGGTGGTCAGAATGAGGTAACATATGTTCAGAGGCTTGAGGAGGTGAGGGAGAGAGGCATTTAGGAATCTGGGAGAAGAGTGCTCCACACACAGGACCAGCAGTTGCTGGAGATGGAGCATCCACCATGAGAGTGGGAGTGGGAGGCCATTGTGCGTGCATACCAGACCCCCGCCCCCCGGGAGGGTGCCAAGGGATGAGTCTGGGGGCGGGTAAAGAGGGCCAGTTTATACCAGGTCCTGTGGACTATTGTGAGGACTGTGGTGGGAGCCAGAGGAGGGACATGGGGAGCAGAGGCTGGGGTAGGTGGGTGAGAGCAGAGGCAGGGATGACAAGGAGGAGCTACAGCAGTCATCCAGGTGAGAGATGGTTGGGCGGCAGCGAGGTGAGGAGAAGCAGGCATATTTTAGGTCCATTTCAAAGCAAAAGCCAATAGGACTCACTGATGGATTTAGAAGTGAGGTGTGAGAGAAAGAGAAGGGTCAAATATGACCTCAAGATTTTTGTCTGGAGCACCTGGCTGAACAGAGCTGCTGTTTACTCCAATGAAATGGGTATGGAAAAGGCAAGTTTGGCGACGGGGTTCCTTCCCAAGATGAAAGAACCCATGAGCCCTGTTGCAGGCACAAGGCCAGTCCCATGCCATGCCATCTGAGGTGCACACTGTCATTGACTGCGCTGAATAAATCCTACCTGCCAGAGAAAGGGGTATTGATTCAATAGTGCAGGGACTTGGGAAAGGGAACTGACTCTCCCACCCCAGGCCGCTGGGGTGATCACCCTCCTCTGCTAGCCAGCAGTTGGGAACATCTGAAGCCATCAGACAAGAACCAGCCAAACCATCTTGGCTTTGAAAACCTAGGCTGTCTGCAAGGTTCTTACATGTCCATATGGCGCCCCCTGGTGGCTGGCTTGGCTTTTCCACAGCCCTCTGCTCACCCCATGTACACAGCCCACCAGAGGACAGTGTGTGCTGTGAAAAGGAGGCCTCTGGCCTACACCAGCTCCCCTCCCCAGAGGCAACGACTGTTAAGAGTTTGTGTTTCCTTTCAGGCACTCAACAGGCATTCTTTCAAGTGATACTTACTGAGGATTTACTGTATGCCAAGCACACTTGGCGTTTTTTGCCCTCTGCATCACTTCTCAACACAAGAGCCAGAGGTTAGATCCTGTTTCTGCCCTACTCCGAACTCTCCCCTGACCCCCCGCGTCACTCAGAGTAAAGGCCCAAATCCCTATGATAGCCAGGACCTGCCGTCCCCCTTTGAGCTTTCAGACCTTCCTCTAGCTCCCTCTGTTCCAGCTACATTGGCCTCATTACCATTTTTTATTGTGGTAAAATAGGCCTTATATAATATTTATCATTTTAACCATTTGCAAGTGTACAATTCAGTGACATTAAGTAAATTCACAGTGTAGTGCAACCAGTACCACTATCTACACCCCAATTTTTTTCCTTATCCTCAGCAAAAACCCTGTGCCCATTAAACAACAACTTCCCTTCCTCCTCTTCCCACAACCCCTGGCAACCTCTATTTGATTTTCTCTGTGAACTAGCCTACTCTAGGTACCTCCTGTGAGTGTAATTGTACAGTATTTGTCCTTCTGTGTCTGTCTTATTTTGCTAAGCACAATGAGAAAATTCTAACCATGTTACAGAATATACTCGAATTTCATTCCTTTTAGGGCCAAATAATATTACATTGTATGGATAGACACACATTTTGTTTATCCATCTGTCCACTGGTGGACACTGGGTTATTCCCACCTTTTGGCTATCGTTCATAATGCTGCTATGCGCCTGGGTGTTAGCCTCATTACTTATTCTTCAACCTGCCAGGCACAGCCCTGCATTGAACACTTTGCACTGGCTGTTCCCTCTGCATGGAATGTTCTTCCCCAAGTGATTGCCATGGCTTATTCTTCTCTGCCTTCAGGTCCTTGTTCAAATGGTGCCTTCTCAGTGAAGCCCGCTCTCACCACCCTACTAAATACTGCAACCCCATTCCCTTCACTCATTTTCTTCTTTTTTCTATAGCACTTATCACTTTTAATATACTGTATAATGTACTTACTTGGTATGTTTATTTTTTTAGTGTCTGTAGCTCTCTGTTAGAATGCTGTCAGGTTTAGCTCAGGTACCCATGCAGGCAGGTGCTCAATACTAGTTTGCTGAATACTTTAAAATAGCAGGCCTGAGTCAATTTCTGAGTTATGTGTTTTAAACTGGAGTCACAAGACTAATGTGTTAGATACTCTACACATCAAGCTCTCTTAAATACCTTAAATACTTAAAATGCCACATACACAAATCTGGGTTGGAATTGGGGTTAACTTCTCAACAGGCTGAGCATACATATCTCCAGAGAGTTGGTTGGCTCAGCAGAATGAGATCTGAAGCTGCAGACAACCAGTGTGGTTTCTTCTCATGACCTGAGGACCATGTTGAGCCCTTTATTATTGCCTCTGGCCCATGGACCATCCTGTAGGTGTGTGCGGCACAGTTGAGGGGCTGAGTGGGGGCAGAAATCTAGTTCATGACTCTCTCATCCAGGACAGAGCTTGTGTCCTGGCATGGGGCTACATCTGTTGGAAGGAGAGGGACCTCCTTCCCATTTACCAAAGGCTCCTGTGGTCAGGCAGTGGGACTGCTTTGTCAAAGGAGGTGCCAGCCCATGGCCTGCAAATTGGGTGGCATTGCAGCTCACACACTCCCAAGCCAATCCCATATTTCCTACTTTTCAGGTCTGCTGAGGCTGCCACTCCCTGCCCCACTGGATTCAACCAATGTGGTTACTATTTGATTCTATTCTCAGTTCCCATCTGGCAGGGCGATGACTCTCAAAGATATTCCCATGATAGCAAATTGGATCCTCACACTTCCTATGGCAGTGTCTGACTCAGCTTGACACAACTGCCAAGGCATTTGAATGACACCTCCCTTCCCTTTTCTTTATTTAACAAACATTTACGTAGTTCTTGCTATGTGCCAGGCAGTGTTCCAGCACTTTGAAAATATTTTTAAAAATATTTTATTTTTTATTTTTAGAGAGAGGGAAAGGAAGGACAAAAAGAGGGAGAAACGCATCATTGTGTGGTTGCCTCTCTTGTGCCCCCTGCTGGGGACCTGGCCTGCAACCCAGGCTTGTGCCCTGACTGGGAATCAAACTGGTGACCCTTTGGTTCACAGATCAGTGCTCAATCCACTGAGTCACACCAGCCAGGGCCAAATATTAACCTATTTAATCCTCCAGCCTAGGAGGTGGGTACTATTTATTAAGAACCCATTTTACATATGAGGAAACTAAACCTCAGAGAATTGAAGTTGACTCACTGGGGTCACACTGCTACAGGACTGAGACTCAAACCCTGGTGACTGGCTCTGGAGTCTGTCTACCTCTTAACTGTTTTTCCTTTCCTTCTTTTCTCCTTCTTTCCTTTCTTACTTCTTTCCCTCTCATTCGTTTCTTTCTCTCTTTCCCTCTTTTCTTTCCTCTATTTTCTGCTTCCTTTCTGACCCTGAGCAGCTGCTGCCTGCTTCTCCTGGCCACCACCCAGCCTGGTATATCCTTTGCCAATTCTCTAGACCAAGCCCTTCCCTCCTGTGGTCCTGCCAGTCCTTCCATCATCACTCCCGATTCCCTGTGCCAGCACATGGGATATGCCAACCTCTACCTCTTCAACCTGCCTGCGCATGACCACAGCGGCAGTTGGCAGAGGCCTGGCAGCCTGGGGCCTAGGCCAGCCTGGAGGGAAGCCAGATCTTTGGGGTGTGACATGCTGTGTCGCACACCTTCCCCTGACGCACACTTACCCACATTATGATTTCCCTTTCCTGTTCAAGGATTTCAACACGATGCCAAGACATCTTGTGCTGCTTGGGGTGAACTTAGACAATAAGGGGCCAGAGAGAGAAAGAAGCAGAGTCAGAGAGAGGGACAGAGAGAACCCTAAGGCAAAGGTGAAGAAAACCAGCGATCTGAGATTCTGCCATTAGATGTGGCTCTCTACAGTGCTGGGAAAAAGGAGGAGTGCCTTAATATTATCACTCTAAGTATAAATGAATTTTTCTAAGTTTCTCAAAGGACACATGTCTTTCCCCATGGCCATGGCTGTGTATATGCTATTCCCCTGGCTTGTAAGGCCCTTCCTGATCATCTGAGGGCTCTGCTCATGTAGCCACCCCTGAAAAACCTTCCCTGAATTCCTACAGGGGATTTCATCAACCTTCCCTTTGATGCCAGAGCATCTACACACATCTGCACACTTCTCTCTCTTTCTCTTAAACTAATTGGCTTATGAGCTGCTGTGTCCCCTGACAGCTATAGCCTCCTTGGAGACTTGCCTGGTTCTGATTCTCCTCACATCCTCTACCTCTATGCCTGGTACATGGCTAGTCCCTGGAAAATGCTTTAAAAAATTGCAGGAAGGTTCAAAGATCAGGCCTTCACAGAGGAAGAAAAAGTGTGGGAGGTGTGAAAGTCTCAAGACAACGTGACTCTGGGTTCAGCACTTACCAGCTGCGTGACCTTGGGTAAGTCACTTAACTTCTCTGTGCCTCATGTTCCTCACTTATAAAATGGGAACAATATTAGTTTGTAGCACAAAGGGTTATATGAGAATTCAATGAGTTAAGACATGTAAAGCACAAAGAACAGTGACTGGCATATGTGAATCACTCAGTAAATATTAGTCATTAATATTATTATTATTATTAAAATGAAACTAGTAAAAGTTGCTCAAAGGGTTTAAATAACAAAAGTGATTTTTTAAAAAGATTTGGTTTATTTACTTCTTACAGAGAGGGAAAGGAAGGGAAAAAGAGAGGGAGAGAAACATCACTGTGTGTTTGCCTCTCAAGCGCCCACTACTGGGGAACTGGCCCACAACCCAGGCATTTTCCCTGACTGGGAATTGAACCAGTGACCCTTTAGTTTGCAAGCCAACACTCAGTCCACTGAGCCACACCAGCCAGGGCACAAAGGTGCTTTTGATAAACTGTAAAGTATATAGGAAGGCCTTTGCCACAATCATTCTTAAAAATATTAATAGAATAGCAGTGGCTGATCCATCATGATTTCCAGAATTAATTCCCAAGCTAAAGGCCACATTGCTGCTTTTTTGAACAAGTGAAATGGTGAATGTGATACTGGTTTTTCTAAATGCTAGAATGACAGGCAAAATCACGATGTTTTAATAAAAGGTTCACCTCCTGTCCTGGCTGGTGTGGCTCAGTGGCTTGAGTGCCAGCCTGTGAACCAAAAGGGTCAATGGCTAACGGTCACTAGTTCAAATCCCAGTCAGGGCACATGGCTGGGATGCAAGCAGGTCTCCAGTAGGGGGCGCTTGAGAGGTAGCCACATAATGATGTTTCTCTCCTCTTTCTCCATCCCTTCCCCTCTCTCTAAGAAGTAAATAAATCAAATCTTAACAACAACAACAACAAAAAAGGTGCATCGCCTGGCTATATGCATAGCCAGTTCTGGGACTTACCCAGCTCCACACATTCAAGAAAGTGTTTTCACTCCCCAGGTCGTGACTACTGGGAGCCAAGGCAGAAGCTGGTGAAAGAGAAGCAGAACGGGGTCTGTTATTTTGCTTTTGGCAGGTTGGCAAGTCTCTTGGTTGTGCCAGTACACAAAGGGGAGTCACTGACCACTTCTACCAAACCTGTAAAGTTAAAAACATTTTTTTGGCTATCAGATTGAAAAAGTAAAAGAGCTTGAAAGTCTTTGGAACCCATTTTATCTGTACAGGTGGGAAAACTGAGGCCAAGAGAGGGGAAGAAACCTGTTGAAAGTCACACAGTAAGGCATGGTCAGGGCTAGAACCCAGCTCTCTAGCCCCCTAGCTCACTACCCTTCCACCGGCATTTGCCTTCCACAATCTCAATGCTCCCCATGCTGGGAGTTCCATGTCTTTAAATGGAAAGTGATAGAGGCCCAGCAGAATTAGTGCTCCTGTTCAAAGGTGGAGCCACACTCCAGCTCCCCATCCCCAATCTCCCTCAGTCCCTGATAACCACCAATCTGTTTTCTGTATCTATGAGCTCAGGGTTTTGTATCTTTTTAAGATGCCACATATAAATGAGATTGTATGGTATTTGTCTTTCTCTGTCTGACTTATTTCACTTAGCATAAATGCATTCAAAGTCCATCCATGTTGTCCCAAATGTTAAGCTTTCATTCTTTTTATGACTGAATATTCCATTGATTCTCTCTCTCTCTCTATACATATATATATATATATATATATATATATATAATCTTCTTTATCTATTTATCAATTGATAGACACTTAGGTTGTTTCTATGTCTTGGCTGTTGTTAACAATACTGCAATGAATGTGTTGGGGGGCATATATCTTTTTGAGTTAGTGTTTTCATCAGCTAAATGTTCAAAAGTGGAATTGCTGGGTAATATGGTAGTTTTGTTTTTAATTTTTTGAGGCACCTCCACACTGCTTTTTCAATAGTGGCTGCATTAATTTACATTCCCACCAAACAGTGCGCAGTGTCCCTTTTCCCCACATCCTTGCCAACATTTGTTATCTCTTGTGTTTTTTATAATAGCCAATCTAATAGGTGTGAAGTGATATTTCATTGTGGTTTTTGTTGTTGTTGTTTTGTTTGTTTGTTGTCCATGTGGGAATTACACTCCATGCCTTGGGTTTTCCCTTCAGTTTTGAGAAATAATTGACATACATCGCTGTATAAGTTTAAGGTGTACAGTATGAGCCCTCACAAGGGGGTTCAGTTGGTTGGAGCATCATCTCATACACCAGAAGATTGCAACAGATGCTTCTCTCTCACATCAATGTCTCTCTGTCAAGTCAATAAACATGTCCTCAGCCCTGGCTGGTGTGGCTCAGTGGATTTTGTGCCAACCTGCAATCCAAAATGTCACAGGTTTGATTCCCAGTCTAGGTAGGGCTCACGTGGGTGTTGCAGGTCTCCAGTAGGGGGGTGCATGAAAAGCAACCACACCCTACCTCTCCCTCCCTTCCCCTCTCTAGAGAGAGAGACAGACAGAGGGATAGAGAGAGGAAACCTTTAAAAAAAATGTCCTCGCGTAAGGATTAAAAAAATAAAATGTACAGCACAATGTTCATATATTTGACTTACAATTTTTGTGAAGTGATTGCCACAAGAGATTCAGCTAATACCCATCTTCTTATATAGATATAATAAAAAGAATAAAGCAAAAAGTTTTTCTCTTTGTAATGAGAACTTTTAGGATTTACTCTTATTATACAGCAGTGCTAGCTATAGTCATCATGTTACATATTATAAAATATGTACAACCAAAAGTTTCTAGCTTTTGACCACCTTTCTCCAATTCCCCCTCCCCTACCCCTTCGCTGTGATTTGCATTTGAAAATGCCACAGATTTGACCATACTGTAGACCCTCCAGATGGATACTCTCTCTAATTCTAAGTTCCTATTCTTCTGTGGTTCTACTATGGATCTTTCCACATTTTCCAAGTCTCCTGAATATTCCTTTTCTCTGCAGCTCTCAGGAACTTGAACTCACTCGAACTAATTTAGAACTGTAGTTGGGGGTGGGATAGGAGGTATTAAAGACGACCGGTGCCTCATTCATTGCACACCTTGGTTAAGAGCTAAAGAATTATTACTGAATGCACAGGATTCCGTTTCTCCACCTGCACAACTGGTGGAGAGAAACCGGCTGGCTTTAACGCCTTGTACTTAAGTACCTGAGACCTACAAACATCACTAAATTTCGGAGCCCACCCCGCTAGTTCCTACAACGCTTGTGCGCCCAGCACTGCCCGAATCCGTCCCTCCCACTTCGCACCCTCGAGGACTCGGCGCTCCACGGGCGTCTGTCAGCCTGCCTTCCGGTTTTGGCGCCGCCGCAGGCGCTCCTGCCGAGCGCCGAGCGGCGGATGGAGATGGTGTCCGCGGCTGTGTGAAAAACCGTGGAGGCCCAGAGTCTGGGCGGAGGACTAGACAGACTAGGGAGCCCACGCAAGTCCGACCAGGTACTGAGGGCCGGGCCGGCCTGGCCTGAGGACGGCGGCGCGACTCCCCCCAGGCGCGGAGAGGGAGAGCCGCGCCGGTCTGGGATGCTGTGGTTGTGGTGGGTGTGACTTGCGTGGTGGGCGATTTGGCTTTCGGGCTGTCCGGTTCGCTGGTGAGTGCTTGCCTTTAATGGGCTCTGTTTGGTTGTTTGGTAGGGGCGTGTACAGTTGTGTTTGGTTGTGCGGCTGACGGCTGGATGGGTGGTCGTATCCTGGGTGGTGTTTGGTTCTCTGGTTGTAGGCGACTTAGGCGTTTGGGAGTCCGAGTTTGTGTGGAGTTGTTTGTAGCGATTAGTGTGTTTCTGTGAGATGTGCGAAGCTGTCATGTCTGCTGTGTGGGATTGAGTCTTCGTGTTGTGTGTGGTTTTGCGACGTGTGCATAACCGTGTTGAGACGGGCTGTGTGCAGTCTTGAGGCCGTGATGCGGGCGGCTGTGCGATGAGTAGTCTAATCTGCCTAGCAGCATTCAGGCTGTAGGTGTAGGTGCAAGATATGTAGGCTTTATTTTTATTTTTACACGGTTTAGAGTGTGAGGGCTTGCATACCTTGTGGTTGTTGTGGGGTCTGGCTTGGTGGTTTGTGGTAGATTTCTATGTTTTATGGTGTGTGTTTGATTTTATTACCTTAGAGTTTATTGAATGTCTTTGTGGTTCGTGCCAAGCGCTGGGCTAGGCAGTAGGGATAGGGTGGTGGGGAAAACAGACTCTGCCCTCACAGTCTCTGCCCTCATCGAGTTTACAGTCATAGGTATTCAGACACTTTATATTCTTGTGACTATTAATTGACATCAATGCTGTGAGGAAGTGCAGGGGCTGTCAGAATGCCTCAAGTAAGAGGCATTTGCTTGAGGAACTGAGGCTGGATTGGGATGTGAAGGCTGTGTGTGTATGAGTTTGATTTGCGGTTTTTAGGGGTGAGTGCTCAGAAAGGAAGGGGGCTGTCCGAGTTAAGGCCTCAGAGGAACCACTGGCTGGGAGGGAACTGGAGCTGCTATTTCAGTGACTACTGGTCAAGGGGCTGAGATCTGCTTGTGCATAACCACTGGGTTTCTTAGCGGAAAAAAACGGGGATCTGGCGTTTCATTTGTTTATTTTCTTGGTCACTGTCACCCTTCATCTTTGAGGACCTGGCAGTCCCTCCTCAGTGGTCCTGTAAGGCAAGTCCACCCAAAGCTGAGGGTCATACATTCCCCCTCACTCTGTGCTCTGGTTTCTGGCCTTGAGCCCTTCCGGAGAAATTCCTGTGCTTCTGTGGAATGGTTTTGTCTGGGTTCTCCTTATGGCTGGGAGTCTTTCTGAGGTGACATTGGAAGTGACTTTGCCATGGCCCAGTAAAACTGAAAATGTAACTTATTAAGCCTTGAATTGTTTAAGCACCAAATCCTTTTGTATTTGAAGCAGTGAGAACATTAAACTTCCTGCTCAGCTGTTAGTTACTGGTTTATAAAATCTATTAAGTTCATTGGAGAGAGAGTGCTCTACAAATATGACACAAAATGGATTTTTATCTTTGATCACTAGGTTTGTAATGCACCTCCTTAGACTGAGGTTGGGATTTTTGTTTGTTTTGGTTTTGTTTATTAGGGCAGACACAATCTCTTTCTTATTGTTGCATTTTTGACACAGAAGCAAGAGTTTAATATATGTGGTTGAGTAATCAAGGTAAAAAAAAAGTCAAAGAAAAACTTCTATTTGTTGATAAGTACTTTAGACATTTTCCCAAAGTCCTTTGTACTTTAGTACTTAGTACTAAATTGCCTTAGTACTTTTTGTTTGCTGTTGAAGTTGATTTTTACTTTCTATGTTCAAGACTCTGTGTTTCCCACTTTATTTAGAGTTAACATTGTCCAGTGATTTTTCTCATGTCTTAAGTTTTGTGTTTCTGTCTAAGGATTTGAGAAAGCAGTTTGTGTTCTTAAACTTGTGCTGAACAAACTTTAAGGACCCTTACTGAATTGTGAAAAAAACAAAGAGAATTCTCAATTGCTGCTGATTTGCCTGATTGGCTTTCCCCCCTCTTATTTCCTTTCTCCAGGCTTCTCTCACTCCAGAGAGGAAACGTCATCCAGGGCCATGATGCCACTTCCCCATCATCAGTGTGCTGCTTGGTTAAGCTAATGCTGCCGGAACCCTGTTCCTTGTGGAGGAATCACACTGACTTGGCATGAGGCCCCTGCGTTGTGGGGGTTGAGAAGGATACTCCCATGGCTTCTCTGGATGACCCAGGGGAAGTGAGGGAGGGCTTCCTCTGCCCGTTGTGCCTGAAGGACCTGCAGTCTTTTATCAGCTTCAGTCACATTATGAGGAAGAGCACTCTGGGGAAGACGGTGATGTCAAAGGGCAAATTAAAAGTAAGAGGGGAGGATCTCGCTTATCCTGTTCTATCAGTGGGAGCTTTAACTCACGGGATAATTTTCATCAGCTTTCATGTTGCCACCAGAAATTAATATTAATAGTTATAAATCTAATGCTTACCATGTACCAGATGTTGTTCAGTCTTCCATGCATTAGCTTCATTGAATCCTCACAACAGCTATGTGTCCTTGAGCCCTATTTTACTGATAAGGGTGTCCGACACAGATTAGATAACTTGCTTAAAGTCACAAATTATGCAGTGCTAGGCTTTGAACCTAATAAACACAATTACTGTGCACTGCTGTCTCTTGCTAGATTATCTAAATTATCTGACTGTCAGCCAAAGAGGGTTTTGGAGTGGAATTCCTTTCCTTTGTTATGAAAGTGGACGTATACTAATGACTCATTTCCTTGTCACAAATTTAAGCCTTTCTGCCATCCTTTCCTCAACTAGACCTTGTCCTCTGCAGCCCAGGAAAAGGAAGGTTGTAGTTGAAAAGCTAAGAAAAACAACCCAAAATGTTAAAACTTGGTTTTTGAGCTTCCAAAGACTCAGGTCTTGGAGAGTTGCAGAAAGAATTTTTCAAAGTAATTTTGTGTGCCTAGTGTTCATTTCTTGGACTTCAGATTCTGATCCATAGATATGATGCCACTGCTCTGGAACTCACTTCTTAATGACTCAGTGAACCTGCTTCTTACAGCTCGTAGCATTTCTTGAGGCAATGAGACCGAAGATCTGGGTGCTGTATTCACAGATCTTTGTTGGCTGGGAGGAAGAATGATCATAGATTCCTCAGTGTACTTTGGCTCCCACACATGGGAGTCATATGCGCTCTGTAATCAGTCACACTATGTTACACTTTTTAGTCCTGGGGTGGGGGGGAAAGAGTTGCTGAAAGTATTAACACTTACAACTTCTGTCCAAAAACATGATAACTTAAAATATTTCAAAGTCCTGAGGGCTGTGATGGACCAGGTGGGTTCTGGCTATGGAGACTGGTGCAGAGCCGTAACTATTAAGAAGCCCCCCATCCTCAAAAAAAAATCTTTTGTGCTTTACAGTTTTCAGAGTTTTTTTTACATGTTATTTCATTTGATTCTCTAGCAACCCTGAAGGAAGGTGGTTGATGTCATTTTACAGAGAAAAAGTGAGACTCAGAGATGTTATGTAACTTATCCAAGGTCACACAGGAATTGGTAGAACTAGGCTTTGAGCCTAGGTCTTCTGTCACCTCAGAGTGTAGTGCTACCCTTTCCACATGGCACCACTGATGATGTGAGGCCCTGTATTCCAGCCGTAGCATGCACTGCAGCTGGAAAGCAAACAGATTACATAAGTTTCCTCTGGACAGCTGAAGGGCCTGCAAGATTTTCAGTGAGTGCCCATGGCGTCAGCGGAACCAGATCGTAAACTGTGGTATCACTAAGACTTTGATGCCAGTGGGTAGAGAGGTTAGAGAACGTCCTCAAATTCCTTTTATACTACCCCTTTTATTAGAGGAACATTGTTTAAGGTTATTTAGGGAGTAATAGATACGAGAATCTGTTTAGGGAATACTAAATAGAGTGGAAATGTTGTTCCTTGTGAAAGAAACTTCAGAGTATTCACTTGGTTTTCTCCCTCCATTTCCCTCCCATCTCTACCTCAGAAGAACTAAGATTGAGTTAAGCATTCTTTAGTTGGGAAGGGGTTCTTAATTATGTTGTAATTTTCTGTGTTTCAGAATCAGGAAAGCAAAGTTTTAAAGATGGACATCAAAGATTTTTGAGAAATCCTTTGAAAAGCAGATAACTTCTTCATTTGGTCTTTTGATTTTATAGAAATTTTATGACACTGCTAGTTTAAGCAAGTGAAATATTAAAACCAAAATAGTGAACCTTGGTTTTGGAGGCAGCGTGAATAAGAAAATATAAACATCGTTACTAAAAAGTAGTGGGTTTGGGCCCAGCCCTGGTACAGCTTTAGTTTGGGACATCTACAGTAACATAGACAAGGGGGTGGTTGAGAATTAACTTTGGCTTTTGCTTTGTGTTTTTAAAAACATATGGGATTGTTCTTAATTGGCCCCTCTTGAAGGGCTATACCCACCCTGGGAAGGTTGCCAGACCAGTTTTCTTGCCTCCTAAAGGTTAAATGGCCAATTTAACCTTTCACCCATTCCCCCAACCCCCCTTCCGTCTGTTTAACTTGACACAGTTTAGTCTTTTTTTTATCATTTTGCCATCATTATTTGTTTTTTTATTGTATTTTATTGTTTATTCTATTACAATTGTCCCAATTTTTCCC
Source organism: Phyllostomus discolor (assembly GCF_004126475.2). Lineage (NCBI taxonomy): Eukaryota > Metazoa > Chordata > Mammalia > Chiroptera > Phyllostomidae > Phyllostomus > Phyllostomus discolor. The sequence goes on along the minus strand of NC_040909.2, from coordinate 38,494,067 downwards.
CCTTTGTCCCCCTCAACCCAGGCCCCCCTGGACTCCCTCAGGCAGTTCCCACACTGTTGTCCATGTCCGTGGGTCCTGCATGTATGTTCTTTGGCTACTCTGTGCTGTACTTTACATCCTGTGACTGTTCTGTGACTACCCATTTGTACTTTTTAACCCTTCACCTCTTTCACCTATTCCCCCAACCCCCCTTCCATCTGGAAACCATCAAAACATTCCCTGTATCTATGATTCTGTTTCTGTTCTGCTTGTTTATTTTGTTTTTTAGATTCAATTGTTGATAGATATGTATTTATTGCCCTTTTATATTGTTCATACTTTTGATCTTTGTAAAGACGACCCTTTAACATTTCCTATAATAATGGTTTGGTGGTGATGAACTCTTTTAGCTTTTTTTTGTCTGAGAAGCTCTTTATCTGTCCTTTCATTCTAAATGATAGCTTAGCTGGGTAGAGTAATCTTGGTTGTAGGTCCTTGCTTTTCAATGCTTTGAATATTTCTTGCCAGTCCCTTCTTGCCTGCAAAGTTTCTTTTGAGAAATACAGCTGACAGTCTTATGGGGGCTTCCTTGTAGGTAACAAACTGCTTTTCTCTTTCTACTTTTAAGATTCTGTCTTTGTATTTAACCTTTGGCAGTTTAATTCTTATGCGTCTTTGGTGTGGGCCTCTTGACACAGTCTAGTCTTGTTTGCAAAAATGAATTGGTGTTTGCTAACTCCAATTTCCTGTCTGCTAGACCTTTTGTTACATTAGTTCCTTTCCTCTCCCATGTTGTTAAGAAAGACTACTTTAATATATTTTAGAGAGTGTCCTTTAGTACTGGTGAACTTTATTTTTCCAGTTGGAGAAAGCCATCCTGGAGTGACTGATAATCGGGGAGTCTGCTTACTAGCTTGAATGTCTAACAGAGACATGTCTATAACCTTATTAATTTCACTCCTTGCCTGCCAAGCCCCTCCGTTTGAAAAGCTATAGGTATGTTTTTTTTAAAGATTGTATTGTATTTATTTATTTATTTTTAAAAGTTAATTTTTTAAAAGATTTTATTTATTTATTTTAGAGAGGGAAGGGAGGGAGAAAGAGAGAGAGAGAAACATCAATGTGCGGTTGCTGGGGGCTGTGGCCTAGCAACCCAGGCATGTGCCCTGACTGGGAATAGAACCTGTGATACTTTGGTTCTCAGCCCATGCTCAATTCTCTGAGCTACACCAGCCAGGGCTATTTATTTATTTTTAGAGAGAGGGGAAGGGAATGAGAAACAGAGGGGGAGAAACATCAGTGTGTGGTTACCTCTCATATGCCCCCTACTGAGGACCTGGCCTGCAACCCAGGCATGTGCCTTGACTAGGAATCAAACCCATGACCCTTTGGTTCACAGTCCAGCGCTCAATCCACTGAGCCACACCAGCAAGGGCTATGGGTATGTTTTTAATGTTATTCAAGTGACAGAGCACTTCAAAATCATGGGAACTCCATGAAGTATTGATCTATTAAATATAAAAGAACTTATATTAAATCTGATATTTTCTACTGGATTCTAGTGGCAAAAAAAGGACAGCAGTCACCCAAGACTTAAGAAGATTAATAAGAGCAACTTAGAATTGAGACCAGTTGACTGTTGTTCAGTTTTATTAGCAGGTCCTCTCACCTCAGCCCAGGTGGCTGAACCTCTGTTCTGCGGAGGCGCAGTTTTCAAGTCTTTGCTGGCTGGGCAGAACTGGGCTCTGGTTTCAGACATGAGTTTTCCAGTTCTAACCCTCGTGCCTATAACCTTTGTGGTCTTTCCCCCACTTTGGTGTCATGTTCTCATTTGTAAGTAGGGACACGTGCCTTACATGTGAGCACAATCTGGCATAATGTATTTGAAAGTACTTTGTTTTGTGCCTGGTACATACAGGGAACCCAGGACACATTCATTTTCTCTTCTTACCAAGTCTGGCACTCTTTGTGTTATGTTTTTGGTGTTATATTTATATCTTGAAGCTTTTGTCAATATTCTCACTCATACATTTGGAAGTGAGTAGGGGAGAAAGAAGTCTGTGTACAATTAAGCATTATGGAGAACAGCCCTGGGATGATGGTTTGGCTGAATCTCATCCTGGAGGTAAACAGGAAGTATTTACTCATGAGTCCCTAGGGTAAATAAATTGGTGTTGTAGAATTTGATTTTTAAAAACTTTATTTTAATTGATGTATAGTACACACATAAGTTTTTAAGTGTACAATCCAGTGAGTTTTGAAAAATGTATATACTCATGTACTACCTTCCCAATTAAGATATAGGAAAAAAACACTTGCATCACCCTGGTCCCCATACTGATTTTGATTTTAACACTTCTGTTTAATGAGGCCTCTTACATTTTGCAATGAGTAGTAATTCAGCTCTATATTGGCTACATAAACCAACTAATTGCTAATACTAACAAGCAAATGGATTGCTCTAGTATTTGCAGTATAGTGGCTGAATGCTTATTATTGCATTTATTTGGGATTCAAAAATTTCTTGAGCATTTTTACTCAAAGCATACTTATTTCTTCAACCCTTGTGATTTGAGATTTCTCTGTATTCTTTATTGGATGTTCTTCATGGAATCATTTATGGTGTTTGCTCCTTTATTCAAGGTCTTGTCCAGAAGGCTAAAAAAGCAAAGAACAGGCTGTTGAAACGAGAAGGAGATGACCGAGCAGAGTCAGGGACCCAAGGATACGAGTCTTTCAGTTATGGAGGGGTTGATCCTTACATGTGGGAACCCCAGGAACTTGGTAAGAAATTCTGTTCGTTCATTCAGCAAATGCTTATTGAACATCTCTCTATTCTATGTAATGTCTTAAGAGTTGGCTGAGGAGGCATTAGTAAACCAGAATGGTCTTCGCTTCTTGTGGACCTTATGTCCTGGGGGTAGAGGGCAGAAAATGGACTAGAATGAGCTGAACAACTGCCTTGTGTTAGGCACTGCATTAATGCTTTCCTTGTGTGCTCTCATGTAACCCTCACTGCACCCCATAGGGACCTGCCTGGGATCAGACATCTGGGAAACTGCAGAACTGGGGTGGGAATCCAGGTCTGTGGCATCAGCCCAGGCACAGATTCCATTGACTGGGCTGTCTCCTGTCATACAGGACGTTACCTCCCTACTAAGAGGCACTGGTTTGTGCAATTAGTTTTATGAAACACATATTTATGGTATCATATACGTTCAAAATAATCTTTTTTTTGGAATGATGAAAATATTCTAAAATATACTTGGGTGATGGTTACATAACTCTGAATATACTATTGGGTTAACCAAAAAGTCCATATGTTTTTTTTCCCATATAATAAAAGACACATTTTTCATTTTTACCAGTAACTTTATTGATTTGGATATTTTGAGTATGTTGGCTATCTCCTGCAGGATAGAATGTTGATTGTTTTCATTTAATATCTCGATCATAATCAACTTCAACTGGTCTACCTGACCGTGGAGCATTGTCCAGTGAGAAATCTCCAGTATGAATCTTCGCAAACCACTTTTGACGCGTTCAATCAGTCATAGCACCTTTTCTATACACTACACAAATCTTTTTTTGTATTTCAGTTGTGTTTTTACTTTTCTTGAAATAACAAAGTGTAATATGCCAAAAATGTTGCATATTTTCTTCCATCTTTAATGTTAAAATGACTGCACAAAAATTCACCAATTTTGATAAGTTTTTTTTAAATGCACACTGATATGACAGCTGTCACAATACAATCTAACAAAATTGTTTCTGGTGAAGTTAAAGACAGCTAAGTGCTACTGGAACCATCTTACAGAAAAAACAAAGGAGCTTTTTGGCCAACCCAATAAAAACCATTGAATTGGTACACTTAAAATGGTGAATTGTATGTATGTGACTAATATCTCAATAATGAAAAGGTCATGTCACATCAGTGTTGCACCACTAGTCTTACACGTCTGTTAACTTTTGAATGATAACAATCATGAATATAATATTTTCTCTATGCAACGGATAAAGATTCCTTCATAGTGCTTTATTATACTTTCATATGCGTTATCTTGTTCACCTGTCACAAAAGCCATGTGAGGTAGAATGCACAGTGACATTCATTTCTATTCATAGATGGGAAACAGGCTCTAAGAAGGGAAGTATTTACCCAGCATCATCTCCCATGTTCTTACAGCACCACTACAGAATGTGTCTTTTTGAATGGGGAAAGTCCTAGAACTGTGCTGTCCGATACAATAACTAACTATATATATAGCTACTTAAATTTAATTAAAATTACAAGTGATTTCTTCAACCATACAGTAGGACATTTCAAGTGCTCAATCTCCATATGTGACTAGTGGCTACCATATTGGAGAGTAGAGACATTTTCATCATGGCAGGAGAAGATGACTTTAAAAAGAATACTATACAAATGTAATTATGAGTCACACTTGAAAGCCAATTAGAAACATGAAAGAGAAGTTTCAGGCATATGAATCCTTACTAACTTTTTGATAGCTTTTCTCATGATTGCCAGTGTTAAATTATCAGGTGATTTTTCTGATTAACTTGCTTGTTTGAACAACTGAAGGAAGTCACACATTGCAGAAAGGCTGAGTGAATGGCAAATTTTAGAAGGTAATAATTTACAGTCACCCTTAAGAACTTGAAAGTAAATTTTAATTAGATGTCAATAGTAGGGTTAAAGAAGAAAAGATATGTGGATGCTTTCTTAGTTTTTGAAGTTTTGTAAGATTCTAAAATTCTAAATTTTTTACTTTTAAAATTTATTGAGGATAAGTAGCAAGGTAGAGAGGCTGCCTCAGAGAGATGACAAGTCATTTGTCTCCCCACCTCCTCTCCTTGCAGGTGCTGTGAGAAGCCATCTTTCTGACTTCAAGAAACACCGAGCTGCCAGGATTGACCACTATGTTGTGGAAGTCAATAAATTAATAATCAGGTTGGAGAAGGTAACTTTTGTTGTTTGAAGCAGTTTTTTTTCCGCAAGTGTGCATTTTCTGGGGCAGGGGGAATGACATTTCTGCATCATTGTGTATTTTATATGTATGATGCTGGCTGTATCTGGTGTTGGCAGAGAAATGCCTCACCTAGTAAGGTACAGAGCATGTGATGGACAGTTTTAGCCTGGCTGCTTTAACTTGAAAGGAATAGCCCAGGTCGACAGACTTGCTGCATAGCTTCCTTTTTCCTTCCTATGAAGCCCACTTGGCTGCTGGAAAACCTTCCTGTCTTCAGATTTCCTCTTCTGGGTGTCCCAGGCATAACCACACAGTGGGGCACAGTGTGCGATATTCGTTGGCAGAGAAGCTGGTGACTAGGCCTGTGGGGAGAACTCAGCTGGCTCCAGCATGTAGTGTGGGAACATCTTCACCGGGCCATTTTGCCCTGTGGTATGAGAGTCCATGTTCCATGCTGCAATCACTCTGTTTTACTTTGACCCTAGAAATGCTTGTTGTCTATAAGCTGGATTGTGTGTGGGCATGGTAGCAAGCCCAGGTACAGTTCTTTACGTGTTCTTTGCAGGACAGAAATATGTGGCTAGTTTAATTATCCCTGAGAACTGTGGAGAATTGGGAGTTCTCCACTGCTTTCAGGAGGTACCCCCACCAGGTCTTAGTCTAACCCTGGTTATTGCTTAAAGGTCTAAGTGATACTAAAGAGATTGGAAGTGGGTCAAGGAAAGGGAGGTACTTTCTGGATTATCCCATGTGAAACCGCTTTTGTGACTTTGTGGGTTAGGGATGACAGATGAGACTTAAGAAATACAGACATGGTAATTTCCCCTTGATGCCTCTTGCCCGTGGAAAGTGTATTCATCACCTGATTAATTCCATCTGGCACTGTCTTCTTGTCAGCTCACTGCGTTTGACAGAACGAATACCGAGTCAGCTAAGGTCCGAGGTAAGTCTTAAGAACTGTGCTCATATTTATGCTATTTCTTTTCTCCCTGACCAGATCTCTTTTAAATGACTTGCTTTTTTATTTGTTTGGTTTTTGTTTTGTTCTTCTCAAAGCAATAGAAAAGTCTGTGGTGCCTTGGGTCAACGATCAGGATGTCCCTTTTTGTCCAGACTGCGGTAATAAATTCAGCATCCGTAACCGCCGCCACCACTGCCGCCTCTGCGGGTCTATTATGTGCAAGAAGTGCATGGAGCTCATCAGCCTTCCCTTGGCAAGTAGGTGATGTGGTGGTGGGACTGTGGGCCCTAGTCTCCTCCTGAGACTAGCAAACAGCTGATCACCACTGGGTGACTTTTTTGAGCTTTTTTGTTTAAATTAATGGTGTTTGGGATCTTCATTCATTCAGTTGTTGATTCCATGAAGCCCAGGACAGGCGAGGCACTGTGCTAGGGCCAGGGTTACAATGTTCTGCAACAATGGCTGGCAAACTGTTTTTGTAAAAGACATGATAGTAAATATCGTAGGTTTTGTGGGCTACATATGGTCTCTGTGACAGTTTTTCTTTTTTTTTAAAACAGCCTTTTAAAAATGTAAAAAGCATACTGGGCTCAAGGGCCATACAGAAACAGGCTGCACTGGGTTTGCAGGTCATGTTTGCTTGCCTCTGGGGCCTTGCCCGTTCCCCCAGGGAATTCAGCGTCTAGCAGGGGATATAGACACACAAACAAATAATTGCTATATAAAGATATGAGTATAATGAGAGAAGTTTTATCAGGCACACAGGAGAGCTGACCAAATCTTTATCCACTCTGCTTAGAAGTGGCAGGTGAGGCTTAGAGAGGAAAGGGTTAGGATCTTGAAGAGTGAGCAGCAAGCTAATTTTTTCCTTTGAGATGAAAGTCATGAACGGTCATATAGAATAAACCATTATAATGTCATAATACAAGAGATGTTGAGTGTTTTGGAGGCTGGGGGAGAGCAAAAGCATGGATACTCAGGGTCCAGAGGTGATGCTCAAGAAGTGCCTTGAAAGACAACTGGGATTACAAAGAGATGGGGCAGGAGGGCATCCTGGGGAGAGGAACGAGTAGGACCAAAGGCGTGGAATTTGAATTTGGAAAGCCTCACGGAAGGTTAGTGGATGAGCAAACAATAGTTGGGGGAGTGCAGAGGGCATGTTTGAGAATTGTGGGAATGAAGTTTCAAAGGTTAGATGGAACCAGGTGTCTAGAACTCTGAGTCTCAGCTGGTTAAAAGTTGTTCGGGATGATCTCATGGGCTTTTGACCAGTTCTGGGACACTGGGGTGTGTGCACTGTCCACTGACTCTGTGTGTGCTATTGGCCACGGAGTGTCCTGACCTAGGCAGAAGCAGACACTTTCTTTGTCGAACCCTAACATCTACCAGGCACACATTGCCTTGATACTTCCCCTTTCTCCTTGAGGCCAACTCCCAGTCTCACTTGAGACTTTATTAGCTATGTTTTCTTGGACACTATTCACCTCTCTCCTCTTGGGCTAATTAACCAACATTTACGGGGCAGCTGCTATGAAGTGACCCTGTTGTATACATAAGGATACAAGTATGAATAAGACAGTTTCTACCCTCAGGAGTCACAGATTCCTAGGGCAGCTCGAGGTATACCTAGACCTGTCATAAAGGGAGAAAAGGGGACAATTCTCCATGAGGGCAATGTGGTAAGAACTTCTGATAGGAAGGGCAGGTCACTTTTGCCTCATGGAGTAGGGGAGAGCTTCCTGGAAGACATGCCGGTTGAGCTGAGCTTTGGAAGATGTAGCAGTCAGGTATCTGGGAGTGGGGAAGGCTGTCAGGACAGTGTAGGGAGAAAGTGGGTTGTGTCTGAGCTGTGGCAATGGAGGGGCAGTAGGTGGTAAGGCTAGGTTAGGGATGGGTCTCAGAACTTCAAAGACAGACTGTCTTAGGCTGGCTGGCAGTGGGAGGCCCTCCCACCCCTGAACCTGACTCCAAGAAGGCAGAGATGTGGGCGCTTCTTGCTCGTAAGCAGAGGCTAGTCTTACCTCTCAGCACCCGTGGACTCCCCTCCTGTCATGGGCAGTGCAGTGATGGGAGGCTGCGGGCGCACTGCTGCCTGTCCTATGTTGTGTTTTACAGATAGCTCACCAGTGCCAGCAAGGATTCCCTGAGCTCCCATACCAGCCCCAGCCAATCACCCAACAGTGTGCATGGCTCCCGCCGCGGCAGCATCAGCAGTGTGAGCAGTGTTAGCTCTGTCCTGGATGAGAAGGATGATGACCGGATCCGCTGCTGTACACATTGCAAGGACACACTGCTCAAGAGAGAGCAGCAGATTGATGAGAAGGAGCACACCCCCGACATTGTGAAGCTCTATGAGGTGACTTACTGGTGCGGTCCTGGGTCTGATTCGAGAGGCATACTTGGCTGTTCATTATGTAAATGCCTGCAGATTTGGAGATGATTTGGGAAGCTGTTCCTTTGAATTATTTTTAGTTTCTGCCGAAGGGCCATGCAGGGTATGATTTCCCAGCTAGAGCCCTGGTTGAGTCACACAGTCATTCTGGGTGTGGTGCTTACAAACTCGTATCCCTCGCTTTCTTGGCAAAAGTTTTCTTTGAAATTGGAGGTTGGAGGCTTTGGTGGCCCAGGGGCAAGAGGCGAAAGAATGGTTGCCATGCGGTGTGGACAGGTTCAGTGGGTGTGGGCAGAAGCGGGAGCTGGTGGTGAGCAGTGGGCTGGAGAGTCCTATGACACTCCCTTGGCAGCTTCAGGCTTTACAAGTTTGAGTAACTGCCCATAGGCTTAGAGCTTCCCCTTTTAAGTCCATTCACATCCCTCAGCTCTCATTACCACCAGTGACCCCAGAACACCTTTAGTAAATGCTGCTTTGAAAGGAATGTAGTATAGTGCAAAAACATGGGATTTAGGGTCAGAGAGGTCAGACCTCCTAATGGCCCTGTGAGACCTGCAAGCTCAGGGAGTGAGGCGACGGGGAAGAGGAGCTGATCCCTGACAGAGGAAGCAACTCATGCAAAACTCTGAGCAGAGGAAGAGTATATGTTTGGCTGATGAATCACTGAATGGTCCCTGTTAGCATTCTACAGGTCTTAAGGGCTGTGTTTCTGGAATCACCACAAAAATACTCAGGCTACTAGAAATGGTGTTAATTAAACTCTGGTGAGTTGCAGATACAGCCAATATCCATCCTTTATTTGAAGTTCATGACTTAATAACTCGTTTTGTAAAATCGCCACTGTGCTTTTTGCTTCTGTCTTTTTGAAGCAAGTCCTGGTGATGCCTTGTTCTGGTGTCTTGCACCATCTGTTAGAGAAAGAATGTAGCAACTAAGTTCTTTTCTCTGCCTTGGTAAACTCTGACTTGTGTCCTGGAAAGCCTTGCTCCTCTCTCCTTCATGCGGTGTTCTCTGTAAAGTAGGTCTGTAAATCAGGAATTTGATAACAATAGTAAAAAGTAACAAACAAAAAACCAGTACCTGCATTTTTACGTTTTGGAAAACTGCCTGTGTTAAATATATCCCCAGTTGATGCAGCATAACTCCTGGGCAGGCTTTTCCTGTACCCTGAGAAGGCCACTTACCTCTTCTTCTTTGTTCTTAGAATTACGACTTTGCATGGAGAAAGTTGACCAAAAAGCTCCTGAATACATCAGGATGGCAGCATCATTGAGTAAGCTATTCCTCTCTGGTTTTCTTATTCAGTGGTGACACTTTTCTGGCATTTTAGGTCAAGTCTTCAGGAGCTTAAAATGAAAATAAACTCTGACTGTGCTCTTCTTCTGTGACTGGCTGCAGAGAAGCTCTGTCAGGTCTCTCTCCGTGTTGCACTGTTACAGCCCTCCGTAGCCAGGTTGAGGTGACCCCAGCTCTTCTGATGGAGCAGGTTTGGGAAGGGCCTCAGGCAGTAGGCACCACTGCCAAGTGCAGCATCAAGAGGTGAGCAAAGGCAGTGTGCCTTCTGCTCATTCCTGAGTAGATGCCACATCAAGGTGACATTGAGGTGTCGGGGTTTAGAGCAGGGGTTGGTAAATGGCAGCCCATGGGCCAAATCTAGCCGGCCATCTGTTTCTTTTTTATAATGAAGATATAATTCACACACCATAAACCTACCCCTTTAAAAATGTGCAGTCATTGGTTTTTAGTATATTCACAAATTTGTGCAACCATCACCACTGTACTAACTTCAAAACATTTCACATCATCCTGATAAGGAACCCCTAATAAGACTCATTAGCTGTCATAGCTCGTTCCCCTCTCCCTTTACGGAAAAAATTTCCTGACTTTTTCTTAAGAGCATTGTTTCTTCTGATGGTTAATGATGTGTGAGCTGGAATTTGAGGTACTACTACTAAAATCAGATCCCAGCAGTCTTTTCCCAACCTGCAGAAAAAATATTATGGCATCAAATTGAGTGTTCTCAATTTGAGGATTGGTCTGCTTTGTTTTAGGGTCGCATACCTGTCACTTTTGTAGTGATGCATGCTCCTTGTTTAGAATAAACCTATGTTTTTATTTGGACATGGACATTTACGGTGGCAGTATTGTATAGCAGTTTCAAAAAACGAAGGGTGTAAGCTTGGCTTTTCCTTCGTGATGTCCTTGACCATGTTCTAAGCCCACCGTGGGTCTTATATAGACACACATAAAGAATGAATTTTTGTTTGTATAGTCCTTAAGGAGTTTCCTGACTCTTGAGTCTATAAATTTCTGACTTACAAAACATGAAAAAACTAAACCCAGCTGTTGTGTGGCAAAAACACCCCTTCTGTTACATCTTCTTCCTGCAGCTATTGTTGCTTTGAGGATCTTCTTCTCTCAATCCTCTCCCCATGCTTCCCAGCCTGCAGGAAGAGAAAAAGAGGTGAGAAGAGAATAGCCAAGAGATAGGGAAACTAGTGTAGACCCTGTTTCTTTTTCCCTCCGTCCTAACAATTACAGGTCTGCAGCCCCTGGCACAGACAGTGGAAAGGGAACAAACCCTATTTCTTGTGCCCTCTCAGCCACAATTGTCCCAGGGCCCTCCCTCCTTATATTTGTTCCTTCCAGACCCCTGTCTTCCTCCTTCCGTTCCTTAGCCTAGAGCACTGGTTTTCAATAACAGTGGGGAAGGGACCCATTTTCTTTTGTGCCTGTAGTTCACTGAGCACGAATTTCAGTCTTCCCTCTGTGCGTAGGTTGGAAGAAGAACCCTGGGTGATCCTGATATATACCTCTCCGAAATGGAGAGTCCTCGGCTTGGAGAATCTGTTTCATGCTCATTTGCCCCCTGGAGCTTTCTGGAATCTGCAACCCCTCCTCCTATCCCTGCCCATCGGTTTGACATTAGAGCAGGCCTGTCTTCTACGTGGACACCAGCAAGGAGAGCTGTGTTCCTGGCAGTCTGAGTGTTTTCTTCATGAATTTGTTACTGAGGGACTCCTCTTCCTGAGTACTATTGTTTTGTTTGTTTTGTTTTGTGTTTTGCTTTGTGCCTCAGACTTAATTGTGGGTTAATGGGCTTCCCTAGCCGGTTGGGGAACTGCCATTGCTAAGCACATTTCCAGATGTCTAAATCCTACTCCTTCTGCTTAGAAAGGCTGGCCCTAAAGGGCTTTAAGTGCGTTTCATTCTCTTACTCTTTCATTCAATGGATAGTTGCCGAGCACTAGTTACATTCTAAGCTCTAATCTAGTTGCGGGGGGCTGTAGCAATGAACGGTGACGACAGTGCCTGCTCTTGTGGAGCTGCATTTTGTGGGAGCACAGGCCATATCCAAGTGAACACATAATGAGCAAGGGAACTCCAGATATGATAGTTGCTCTGAGGGAAATGCTGTTGGTTGACATGGTTGTGACCACGGGAAGTGGACTTCAGATTTTATGACTTGGAGATATTGAAATAAAACACAAGTCTTCTCATTTCTGGTCCAGTGTTCTTTTTGCAAACTATGCATTGAAAGATAATGAAACAACCTTACTAAATCTCATATTACAGCATACACTAATATTTTTCCAGCTAGAACTGTTTTTTTTCACTTTTACTTTTTTAAAAAAATACTTTATTTACTTATTTTTAGAGAGAGAGAAAGGGAGGGAGAGGGGAGAGAAACATTGATCTGAGAAGAAACACACCCCCCACTGAGGACCGCAACGTGCCCCAGCCAGGGACCAAACCCGCACCCAGAGCATGTGCCCTGGCCGGGAATCAAACCAGCGACCTTTCACTTTGCGGTATGACACCCAATCAACTGAGCCACACCGGTCAGGCAGGGACTGTTTATAGCTGATAAAATAGGTAAACAGAGCAGTCCTTCTTCTTAATTAATTTATGTTTGCTGCTGCCTCAGAAGGGCGCTGAGTGGCCATTACTGAGGCTGGATTAATAGAAGCAAGATCTTCTGAAATGTTTCTCTTCTCAGTAAATGCTGATTAAGCTTGGCCCGTGTGCTAGTCACTGAGGACATAATGGAAAGCCACAATCACTGTAGTTGGAACTCAAAAATCTGGTAGGGTGACAGATTTGTAAATGAACAATTATTTTTTTAAGATTTATTTATTTATTTTTAGAAGGTAGGGAAGGGAGGGAAAAACGAGCAGGAAGGAAACATCAGTGTGAGAGATACTGTAGAGATAGTAATCTCTTGCATGCCCCTTACTGGGAACCTTGCCTGCGACCAATGCATGTGCTCTACTGGGAAATTGAACCAATGACCTTTCGTTTGCAGGCTGGCACTCAATCCACTGAGCCACACCAGCCAGGGCCAATCATTTTATTAATTTATTTTTAGAGAGGCGAAAAGGAGAGCGAAAGAGAGTAGAGAAACATTGATGTAGAGAGAAACCTCAGTCAGTTGCCTCTAAGTGCCCTGACCAGGGACAAAACCTGAAACCCAGGCATGTGCCCGACTGGGAATCGACCAGCGACCTTTTTACTTTGCAGAATGCCCACCCACCAACTGAGCTACACCAGTCAGGGCTGTCTTTCAGTCATTTTAAATGATGTTGGAAAATTGCTCAGTGAGTAATATCAGCATAAAAAAACATTGGTAATGTGAAAATTAAACTCAGTTTATGGAAAGATTCAGCAGTCATAAGCTAATTTAGCTTTCAAAGGTAGGTTGTATCGAAACCATATGAAAACCCAATTATTTATTAATGCAATTAAATCTTGAATAATTCATACTAATTTTTCCACGTAGAAAATAAATGATTACTGGCTATATATTTCTGAAAATAAAAAATTTAAAAGCCTAAAGTAAAAACTCACCATGATTTCTCCTTAGTGCTGGAGAGACAAACCTACAGCCTGGAACATGCCAATGACCTTCGAGTAGAAGTGCAGAAAGTATATGAGCTAATAGATGCTTTAAGGTAAGATCTGATTGGTGATGTCTTACCTGCTGCGTTCAGTGGAGGAGGTGATGTTTTAATGAGGTATTTGGTGGCCTGCAGACCTGAGCTTACCTAGAATCCTGGTGACAGCAGTTTGTGTGAGGAGGAGCCTGAGGAAGGTGTCAGCTCTGACACTCAACCCATCTCAGTAACTTTTGGTTAGGGATTCCAGTGTTCATTATTACCAAGGAATAGGAGTTTGTTGAACACTGGCTGTGTGCCAGGAAATATCACTGGATGTTTCCGTATAGTGTAGCTCACTTGTTCTACCCAAGTTACCCTGTGGAATAGGGATTAATGTCCCCACTGAGGCACCACTACCAAAAATGGTAGAACCAGCATGGAAACCCAGATTCTTCAAGTCAACAGCTGCTTTTTAACTGTGGAGTGGTCGTTGGGGTTAAGTCAGCCCTTTGCTGTGTAGGAGATACCATGACTCAGGGGAAGAACTGAGGTGAGGAATCCTTGTCCATCCATACACGCGGGGACTGCTCCGTACTTTGCAGGGCCTAGTACAAAATGCAAATGCAAGTTCCTTGTTCATAATTATTAATAATTTAAGACAGTGACAGCAGAATATTAAACCAAGCACAGGGCTCTTCTAAGCACCAGACGCTGTGCGGCTGCATATGCCACTCAAACCATGAAGCGGCCCCTGTGCGTGTGGTCAGTCCCTTGATGGCCAAATGTTTGTTATGCATCCTGGGCTGTGTTAGAGGCCTTGGGTACAGCAAAAGGGTAAGAAACCAGTTGTGCCTTCAAGGACACTTCTGTGGAGCCTCTACCTGTATCCTCCACAGACCTTCCCAGCATGCAAGCCTGACAACTCAGAGACTTTCCACCCTTGTTTCTGAGGCTGGCAGCGCTTGTTACATTGATATGTTTTGTTCCAATTCAGTAAGAAGATCTTAACCGTAGGCTTGAACCAGGACCCTCCACCACATCCAAACACTTTGCGGCTGCAGAAGATGATCAGATATTCGGCTACACTTTTTGTGCAGGTAAAGCCAATCCTGGGGTAGAAGAAACATTGCACTTGCCTCCTTGCTCTTTCTGCCACTCAGGAAGCAGATGAAGCCAATGTCTTGTTTATTTTCTAGTTCCATATTTATTCTTTTTTAAGATTATAAATGCATTATGCCATACTTAGAGAAAAATCTGGATTTCAAAGAAAAATAAAAACTACTTTTAATCCCATGTCCCTACAGATCCCTTGTCCTACAATGCCATTACATATTATTTTGGTATATTTTCTTCTTTTTTTCCATTTGCATTTGTTATATAAATTGTATGTATATTTGCAAATTTATGCCTTCTCTTTTTATCAATGGACTTTATAATCACAGGCACTTTTTTGCATAGCCCTCCAACAGCTCTCCGCTGAACACTGCTGCAGAGTGCAGCTTTGACGTGTTCGACATCCTTCACTTAACCACCCCCCTTTCACTGGGCTTTTGATAGATTCCCACTTTTTGCCGTTATGAACATTGCCTGATGGACATAGATGTACATAGCATTTCTTCCTCGGAATAGACACCTAAGGGACTCTTTCTGGGCCATTGGTCAGGAGGAAACAGCTGATCGTTCAAGAGCAGATTAAAGCTAGGTGGTTATGGTGGAGTTGTTTCCTACCCATCAGAAGCCCCTCAGAGAGTCACATTTAACTACCCTTTGCAGCTCCATGACAGAGGCATCTGATAGAGTCCGCCAGGTCAGTTTTCAACATTGCGTTGCGGAGAATTAGGCCCTTTCTCCTTGTATTCGTACCTGTGTTCCATGGTCATTTTGGTGAGTCCCTGCTGGTACCAAGCAGTCTTCTGGTGCTGGGCATCCTGCCATCAAGAAAAAGACAAACATTCCTGTTCTCATAAAGCTTATATTCTAGAAAGGGGGGATAAGACAAAAAACAACTAAAATATGTAGCTTATGTTGAAAAGTGCTGCAGACAAATACATAGAAAATACATGGAAAGGGTGGTAGGAAGCTTGGGTGGAGATTTAAAAATTTAGACAGGAGGGCAGGGAAGAGGCCTCATTGAAGAAGCGAGTAACTGGGAGATCTGCTATTGATCATTCCATAAGGAAAAGGCAGGCCCATTTGAAAGTTGTCTCTCTGGCCCAATTTTGGGATTGTATCTCTTCCTATTCCTGCCAATTAATGTGACTGTCTCAGGGTAGAGTGGCTTAGCTTAAATGGACTCTTACTACAGGGCTTAAGGTTCATTTTTTCTCTAAAAAGGGTTTAATTGTAAATTGTCTGTGATTCCCTATAGGAAAAGTTGCTTGGTTTGATGTCACTACCAACCAAAGAACAGTTTGAGTCACTAAAAAAGAAAATGAAAGAAGAGATGGAGAAGGAAGAAGATCCTGGAGAGACAGGTGAGTGAAGCCAGGGATGCTGTATCCGGCTTCCTCTTTGAGGCTCTTTTTTAAAAAAAATGTATTTTATTGATTATGCTATTACAGTTGTCCCATTTCCCCACCCCCCTTTATTCCCCTCTGCCTTGCACCCCCGTTCTAAACCCGCATTCTCACCCCCACCTTAGTTCGTGTCCATGGATCATACATGTAGTTCTTTTGGCTTCTCCATTTCCTGTACTATTCTTACCTCCCCCTGTCTATTTTGTACCTACCATTCATGCTTTTATTCCCTCTACCTTTTTCCCCAATTCTCCTCCATACCTCCATACCCCCTCCCCACTGATAACTTTCCATTTGATTATGGTTAACCCTCCATTTCTGTGATTTCTGTTCCTGTTCTAGTTGTTTGCTTAGTTTTTTTTGTTTTTGTTTTTGTCTTTTTTTTTAGGTTCAGTTTGTTGATAGTTGTGAGTTTGTTGTCATTTTTCTGTTCATAGTTTTGATTTCCTTTTTTTTTCTTAGATAGTCCCTTTAACATTTCATATAATAAGGGCTTGGTGATGATGAACTCCGTTAACTTGACCTTATCTGGGAAACACTTTATCTGCCCTTCCATTCTA
Source organism: Phyllostomus discolor (assembly GCF_004126475.2). Classification (NCBI taxonomy): domain Eukaryota; kingdom Metazoa; phylum Chordata; class Mammalia; order Chiroptera; family Phyllostomidae; genus Phyllostomus; species Phyllostomus discolor. The sequence continues at coordinate 38,477,809 of NC_040909.2, read as the reverse complement.
ATGATAGCTTTGCTGGATAGAGTAATCTTGGATGTAGGTCCTTGCTTTCATGAGTTCGGATACTTCTTTCCAGCCTTTTTCTTGCCTGTAAGGTTTCTTTTGAGAAATCAGCTGATAGTCTGATGGGAACTTCTTTGCAGGTAACTGTCTCCTTTTCCCTTGCTGCTTTTAAGATTCTCTTCTTATCTTTCATCTGGGTAAGGTGATTATGGTGTGCCTTGGTGTGTACTTCCTTGGGTCCAACTTCTTTGGGACTCTCTGAGCTTCCTGGACTTCCTGGAAGTGTATTTCCTTTGCCAAATTGGGGAAATTCTCCTTCATTATTTTTTCAAATAAGTTTTCAATTTCTTGCTCTTCCTCTTTTCTTTCAGGCACCCCTATGATTGGATGTTGGAATGTTAAAGTTATCCTGGAGGTTCCTAAGCCCCTCATTTTTTTGAATTCTTATTTCTCATTCTGTTTTCTGGTGAATGTTTATTTCTTGTTTCTGCTCCAAACTGGTTGATTTGAGGTTCTGGTTTCCTTCCCGTCACTGTTGGTTCCTTGTATATTTTTCTTTATTTCATTTTGCGTAGCCTTCACATTTCCTTCCATTTTGGCGGCCATACTCAACCATTTCGGTGAGCATCCTGAATAACAGTGTTTTTGAACTCTGCATCTGATAGGTTGGCTACCTCTTCATCACTTAGTTCTATTTTAGGAGCTTTGATCTATTCTTTCATTAGGGCCATATTTCTTTTTGTCTTGGCACACCTGTTGCATGTGGAGCCTTAGGTATTCGCCAGGGGGGGTGGGGCAAACCACATGGCTGTGTTGTGGTGCTATATGTCGGGGCAGAGTCCTGAGAGGGAACAGTGGCACCTGCTCCTCTCTCTGACAGTTTTCAGTCACTTCCCCCACTATCTACAAAGAAATTGGGCCCGTCTGTTGCTGATTCCAAGGTGGGTGGGCTTGTGTACGTTCTAGGACCCTGTGGGTCTCTCCAGCGAACTCTCCTGTGAGGCTGGGAGTTTCTCCTACCACCACAACTCCCACAGAATATCACAGCCAGAGGTTTTGGGGCTTTATTTCCCCATGCTGGAACCCTGTGTTGCACAGTCAGTCTTGCTCCCCAGTTGTTCCTCTCAGTTTATCTGCACGCAGATGTGGGACTGCCTGGTCTGCCAGCCACTGCCTTACCTTGTGTTGTCTCTATCCTGGCTGCCTGTTTCTGCCTTTCCTACCGGTCTGGATGAATGTTTCTTCTTTAACTCCTTGGTTGTTAGACTTTCATACAGTTCGATTTTCTGGCAGTTCTGGATATGTTTTGTTTTTAAATTTGTCGTTGTCATTTTGGTTGTGTGATGAGGCAAAGTGTATCTATCTAAGCCTCAATCTTGTCTGAAAGTCCTCTCTTTGAGGGTCTTTTGAACACAGAAGCCTCCACAGGCTCCCAAAGAGGGCATGTGAGATTGTAGCAAATCAGAATCTCTCACTCTCTCTAGTTTCCAGTTTTCTTTTGTTCTGGACTCACTCACATCTGTAGAAATCACAATTGTTTATTTTTTTCTGCAAGTCCTATTTTTCTTTCAGAGGTTTTGTTGGTTTTCTCCTGTCCAGAATACCATCAAGACTGGCTCTCTTCCCTCTACTATAGGTTGCAGAGAACCCAGACACCAGGGAGTTCTTTGCAGAACACTTTGGAATATGCAATATTAGATAGAAAATACTACATGTGTTGTTTGTGTAACATTCTAGTGTAGATGAGTGCTTTAAGAAGTGTATAGCTAGCCCTGGCTGGTGTGGCTCAGTGGATTGAGTGCTGGCCTGCAAAACCAAAGGGTCACGGGTTCCATCCCAGTCAGGGCACATGCCTGGGTTTAGGCCAGGTCTCCAGAAGAGGGTGTGTGAGAAGCAACCACACATTGATGTTTCTCTCCCTCTCTTCCTCCTTCCCTTCCCTGCTCTATAAATCAATAAATAAAGTATTAAAAGAAAAAAAAAGAAGTATATAGTCAGTGACTTAAGATTGAGAAAATTTTACCCCTTAACTTGCTGTTATGAAACAAAAGCATGGTTTGATTTTGGCAGTTGGCTGTCTTGGGCCCGAGGTGGGCAACTGGAGTCTCACGGGCACAGTGATAGCGAGGGTGCAGAGGGCGGCTGATGGGGTGGCTGCTGTTGCCCTGGTGACTATGTTTCTTCCTTCTGGCTTTGCTGTCTCCCCAGGCTTCCCTGGAATCCCAGCGGAGGCTCGAGGAAAGGCGGAATGACCTGTCATCTCGTGCCAATGGGGAAGTAGCATCCTTGCGAGGGCGCCATGCCCCTTTGAGAAAGGCTGAGGGCTGGCTCCCCCTGTCAGGAGGCCAGGGGCAGAGTGAAGACTTGGACCCCCTCCTCCAGCAGATCCACAACATCACCTCGTTTATCAGGCAGGCCAAGGCCGCGGGCCGGACAGATGAAATGCGCACCCTGCAGGAGAACCTGCGGCAGTTGCAGGATGAGTATGACCAGCAGCAGACAGAGAAGGCCATCGAGCTGTCCCGCAAGCAGGCCGAGGAGGAGGACCTGCAGCGGGAACAGCTGCAGATGCTGCGTGAACGGGAATGGGAACGAGAAAGGGAGCAGTTCCAGGCAGCGTCCCTGCACACACGGACCCGGTCCCTGGATTTCCGAGAAATCAGGCCTTTTCAGCTGGAGCCCAGCAGAGAGCCTCGTACCCACCTTGCTCACGCTCTGGATCTGGGCTCCTCCACAGTTGAGAGCAGTGCGGCTCCTAACACGCCTTCACCCAGCTCAGCTCTCGAGCCTATCAGAGTGTGGTCTGGGTCCCAGCCGCTGGCCAGGAGTCCTTCCTCCAGAGCACCTTGTTACAAGCAACACGAGGTGCCCTCCCTAAATCCCTTTGATGAGGAAGACTCCTCCAGCCCCACTGCAGAGGGCTCTACCAGCCCTCCTGTTGCAGAGCCTTCCTTCGGCCCTTCATCCTGCTTTCCTCAAAGAGTATAATCCTTTTGAGGAAGAGGAGGAAGAGGCAGCAGTGGCAGGGAATCCCTTCACTAACTCAGACAGCCCAGCACCCAACCCCTTTGATGAGGAAGACGAGTGTCCTCACCAGAGGCTCTCAAGCCCTCCTGTTCCTGGCAACCCCTTCGAGGAAGCCACCTGTACCAACCCCTTCGAGATGGACAGTGATAGTGGGCTGGAGGGCGAGGAGCCCATCGAGGAGGAGCTCCTGCTGCAACAGATCGATAACATCAAGGCGTACATCTTTGACGCCAAGCAGTGCGGTCGCCTGGATGAGGTGGAGGTGCTGACGGAGAACCTGAGGGAGCTGAAGCGCACCCTGGCCAAACAGAAGGGGGGCACTGACTGACCATGGGGTGGGCAGGGCACCTTTGAGTCCAGGGACCTGGCAGGAGCTAGTGGGGCAGGCGAGGGCTGGTGGGATCGATGGGAAGGAGGAAGGGTGAGAATTAAGATGCACACAGGTTAGAGGAGGAAATCTGCTATTCCGTGCTGTGCACTTGGAGGTTTTTCCACTACAACTGAATAATAAAATGGGAATGAGAACAGGAAGAATCAGCATGCATTTGCTGTTTTTCCTGGGCTTTTTTAAAATTGGGTTTTCCCTTTAGAAGGGACTTCAAATTTTCACTGCTGAGATATAACTAAATGCATTTATGTTGGTCCCACACAGAAACTTGTGGGTCCATGTGTTCCTGCCTGGTCTTTGGCCATTATGCAGTATTACAGGGCAGCCTTATGTAGGGCCCTCCCTTTAGCCAAGACTGACTGACAGGGTGGGTTCCTTGAAACCTTACTCTCCTCTAGCAGAAGTCTGACCCCGTTAGGCTGTGGGTGCCTTTCACTGGGGCTTCCTCTGCCCTGCTGGGTACATCCTGCTTGTGCAGTGGAAGGGGAGGTATTCCTAGGAAGACACTGGTTTAGACCCAGGAGAGCCCAGAGGGGTGTGAGGTTTCACCAGGGTCTGTTTCCCTCTCAGTTTAAGTTCCTTCTCGTAGGATGTGAAGCTCTCCGTGCTGGGGTATCACTGCAGTCTGATTATGAGCTTTTTAGAAAGTGGAAGTGGTAACTGTTTGGTCAATCAAAGTAGTAGTATTTGGGAGAAGAGTCTCCACCCAAATGTTGCTCTGTTCTCTCTGACTACTAGAACAGTTGTCTGACCCAGGAGAAACCTAGAGCTTTGGCAGTTACTTGTACCTGGGATTTTTCAGAGGACCCAGTCTATAATTTAGGAATTGGTGGTCAGGAAGCTGTTGTGGAACATTGTCAGGAGAACAGAAGCTCTCCTAAGTCACAAGATAACTCAAAATAATTTCCAAGGCTGTTGATCAGCCTTCTTCCCCTTCGGTTCATCCGTCCTAGTGTTTAGCATTAAGAAACTGAGATGTTTGAAGAAGCACAACCCAGGACCATTCTGGTAGCACGGCAGTACTTGAACTCTTCACCAACTGAGGGCAAAAAGGGAAATTGTTAATTCAGCTCTGGTGCTTTGGTTTCCAGGAACATAACCCTTAACTGACACCTGACATCATTATACCCAAGTGTGCTCAGCTCTGGGTAGAGTTCCTGCCATTACCATTGTTAATTAATGAACAATAACTGACCACAAGTCACTTTATATCCCTTAACTAACTCTGGGTCATACTTTCACTGGTCACTGGTGTGAGGGCTAAAATTCATTTTGTTACATTCTGGGAAGACTCCTGTTGATCTTGGAAATGTTTGAAAAACATTGTGGTGTAAAAATAGTCTGTATTTGTGTTGACACTATTTCCATTTTTTTTAGCACCTGCTGGATCTTTGGGTTGAAAGAAGAGGTCGTGAATAGGGGTGTGGAAATGGGGAGTCAGTGGAAAGTGTGTAGAAGACCCTTGAGTTGGGGTTCTGTTCACGAAGGGACGTGAGTGGGTTACTGATGTCAGCCAGCCCCAACCTCACTGACTTCTGTGGCAGTTTTGGGAAGCTGGCATTCAGGCACGTGAAATGCTGCCTGGTACAGGCGTCTTGTCTTTCTGGAGGTCCATGGCCTTCTTGCTGTAATTCTGGAAGCTTCACGGATGGCTGCATCCTCCTTCCTGCTCTGTCTGGCGTTTCCCTCAGACTGAAGAGGAAGAAGCTGACTCCACCGGGAAGCAGGTAGTTCCTAAATGCTGCTAAAGCTGCTTTTCATCATAACTACTATTCTTATGAGAATATATCTTTTAATTAGGTGGTTTCAATTAAGACTAGTTTATTAAGCATACTCTTTCCTGGAAATCAACCATAGGTAGGCAATCTAAGTAATTAAGAGCATTGAGAAACACACATAAGAAACATTTTTAAAACTTAAACAAATATCACTGACTATCCTAAACCAAACTAAAACCCCCTGATGTGATTGAATTCTTCCGTGGCCGTACTCTTCCATGAATTCTTTCATTTAATTCTTCCATGGCTATATTCTCCTATAAGCATAGACCTACCAAGTAGTTAGAATTCTCTACCCCTCAGCAGTACCGGTTCCCAGAATTCACACAGGCACGAAGTTGGATTTACAGAGATGGGTTAACATCAGGGGAAAGATAGCCTGTGACCTGCCACCACAGATTCGAGTTCTTGCCTCACGTGAATATTTCACCTTTCCTGTAGTCCCTCAAAGCAGATTGTACCCTCATCAAAAAACGAGGAAGTTCTTGATACAGTGTTGGCAGATCTCCCTAGAAATAGATCATATATGGAAGAGACTTTGGCTTTTCCCTTTTATGCCTTGTTTGCCCTGACTAATACACTAAGGACACAATGTATTTGCAGCTCAGTGTGTTTTTGCTGTTCAGATAGTAAAATGTACCTGAGCCGTCATGAGCTGTGTGGTAGGTTGGACATTTGCATAGTTGGCTTACGGGACTCAAAAGTGAGAAAGAGGTCTCTAGCAGGTTCCAGTCTGGTATCATTATGCTGGTCATCTGACAATGGAGAGTCTGAGGGTCATTGATTTGCATGCACTACTCTGGGGCCTTGTAATGGAACCTTTTTAAAAAAATAAAATAACAGATACTAGTGGTTGGGGGTGTGTATGTTTGTATGTGCATTGCATGAGAGTCATCAGATAACATGCCTTAACTGATTTCTTAATGACCTTCCCAGTGTTAGAAGAAAGCCTTAGTTCCCATTTTCCCTGTCTGTCGAAGGCCTCCAGATGGAGTCAAGGTCACGGGGCTCTTAACTGGGATAAATGTGAGTTCCAGTTTGTCCCTTATCCCCCATTACCCCTGCAGTGTTGATTAAATGAACCATTTTACACAAGCACAATGTAAAACCATTTGCAATCCTGTTATCCCCGTTTCACGCTGGAACAAACAAGTAAGGCTGAGGAACCTTTGGCTGCCACTTGTGCCAGGCACTGCTGCATACTGACACATTCTTCACTTAGCTCCACCAGCAGGCCTGCGAGGTACTGAATACTCGGGTATTCAGTCGATGAGGTTGAAAGAGGTTAGCCTGGCTGGGGCCACACTACCCATTGATGGTGGAATAAGGATTTAAAGCCTGGTCTGCCTGGCCCACTTTGCCCTAAGTAGTAGGAAAGGTTTGATCTGGGTCAGGCACAGTGGGAGTGCTCCAGCATTGTGTCTGGCCCGAAGGTGGCAGGAATGGGCAGGTTAGGAGCTGCTGAGTGGGTTTCTGATAAATCATGTGAGCCCCTGGGATGGATTTTTCCAGGACCTGCCTAGATTACTAAACGAGGAGGTAATATTTAGTGCTCACTGTGGGCCACACAGAATGCCAAGTACTATGCATGGATCACCTCATTTAATCTTACCAACAACCTCAGTTTACAGATGAAAAATAAGTGTGGTAAAATTAAGCAAGCTCAGGGTTATATCACTTGGATTCCAGCGCAGGCAGGTCTTGACTCCCAAACCCAACTGCCCCGGACTGCTTTATATATGGACACTCATGTTTCTAACATGGGATGGGGTATTTCATGCATAGGAAGTGCCTTGTGTGGACTGGAATATCAAAAGCTCTTCTGTCTGAAACTCTTCAGTAGCCTAGCACAATTTACAAAATACCTCAGAGCGCACTTCTGGTTTCAGCTTGGGCATACAGAATTTGGAAACTGTTATTCCTATCCTTCCAAGAAAATGTTGGACAAACTGAAAATCAATGACTTTTCTTGGACTCATCAGAGAACTGAGTGTACAGGGCAAACTGCCAACCCAGAATCTGGACAGGGGTGAATTCAGAGAGTCAGCTGAGGCCAGCTTACTCGGAGCAGGAGACACTGGAACCATAGGTGTTAGGAACGTTTTGACGAATTGCTGGAGGCTGAGTGTGGACTAGTGTGAGAGCGAGAAACTCCTGGGGGCCCCAGCTTAAGGGAGATCCACGCTTTCATGGGTTTTACCTCCAGGAACCCCTCCAGATTTTCACAGCTAAGAGCTGAGAAAGAGCCTCTGATGGCGCTGGCAGGAGAAGGGGAACAGTAACCTTTGTAAAATAAACAGCATTCCAGGGGAAAGGCCTTACCAGAGTCTGCTCCCACCTGGGGAAGGGGCATTTCACCCCCTCCCCCGTAGTCTTCCTGTCTTATCTCAGTGAGGGAAAGGGAAAAGAAAATTCTTGGTTTTTCTATAAACTCCACTACTCACACACTTCTGACACTAAATGTATGTATGGGCTTTTTCCCACACTGACAAATACCTTGACACCAGTTGTGTGCCCTATAGTTTAATGCAGTTTTGACCCTATCTACCTGGAGTTATTGTTAGATCTCTCACCTTAAGGGCTCAGGCTGCACCTACTTCACATCCCATTCGCAAGTGCTGGCCTCTGGTACTTCTGACCCACTGGCTGTTAACTGGGGTTCCCACAACACGCCCACTGGGTTTGGTAATTGGCTATAATGGCTCACAGAGCTCTGGAAAAGTTAGCTTACTAAATTACCAGTTTATTATAAAAGAACTCAATTTAGGAATGGCCAGATGGGAGAGACGCATAAGACAAGGTATGGGAGAAGGGGCGTGGGGCTTTCAGGCCTTCTCTGGGCACACCACTCTCCCAGCAGCCTGTTGTGCTCACCAATCCAGAAGCTCTCCAAGCCGTTCAGTTAGGGTTTTTGTGTTGTTTTTAATGGAGGCTTCATCACTTAGGCATTGTTGACTAAATCATTGGCCATTAGTGATTAACTCAACCTCGAACCCATCTTCCCTCCCTGGAGGTCAGAAATTGAGGCTGTGGGGCTGAAAGTTCCAACCCTCTTATCATATGGTTCTCCTGGCAACCAGCCCCCAAACCCCGGGCGCTTTCCAAAAGTCATTTCATTTGCATAAACTGGTATGTTTGACCAGGGACTTGTTATAAATAACCAAAGATGCTCCTTTCACTTTTATCTCTCCAGAACTATTTGAGGAATAGAGACAAAACCCAGAGTATGACAAAAGATACTCTTATCACTAAGTAAATTCCAGGCTTTTAGGAGCTCTGGAACCAGGAACAAAGGCAAAGTATATATTTCTTATTATATCACAGTATCAGAGAGGGATTAAGAAACACTTCTGAAGGTCACAGGTCCACTAAAATACTGAGATTTTATCATAAATTAATAGACCAACTCCTCTCCCCCAAACCTTACCACAACACCAACAGGGCTCCAGTAATAACAGTGGGTTACAGCTAAAAGAGCTACAAAGTACAAATTCTTTGAGGAGGACTATCTAAAGGGAGCCCAAAGTCAAGAGGGGAGTAAAAATAAAGGCTAGGGGAATTTGAGGCCATAGCACACAAACACAGCTCAGCTCCTAATCAGGTTATTAAACCCACATACTCTTGGCTTATTTACCTCAGTTCTTATTACCCAATACAGTCAATATTGTCTGACTTCCAACAAAATGACAAGCATGCTAAAAAAAAAGGCAAGGCAAAAAACACAGTCTGATGAGATAAAGCAAATATCAGAATAGACACGGATGGAGTTATCAGACAGGGAATTTAAGATAACTTGTGTTAAGGAGTCTAATGGTAAAAGTAATATGCAAGAAGAGATGGGTAATGTAAGCAGAGATGAGAACTCTAGGAGATGGTCAAAAGGAAATGCTGGAAATAAAAAAAAACACTGTCACAAAGAATGCCTGTGATGGGCTCATCAGTAAATTGGACTCAGCTGAGGACAGAATCCGTGCTCTTGAAGGTAGGTCAACAGAAACTTTCCCACTGAAATGCACAGAAAAAATGCTAAACGTTTTTTAAAAGGAGGGTGCTCTAAAGCGAAGGTGTACACGGCCGCAGCCCAACTCCCACTTCAAAACACCGCCAGCAAGGACTACAAGTTCCAGGTTGCCCCGCGGCACCCGCGCTGGTCGCCGGGAAGAGTCTCCTGTGAGTCTGCGCGGGAAGAGGAAACTGTCCGGAACCGCGCGGAGAAAAGTACTCTGCGAGGTCCGTCCCCGGCAGGCGTGTGCTGCCCCGGTCCCGTCTCGCCTTTGGCTTCGCGGCAGCGCCACCGCCGCCATGCTCATGAAAGGCCGCTTTCCCATCCGCCGCACCCTGCAGTACCTGGGCCAGGGGGACGTTGTATTCAAGGACTCGGTGAAGGTCATGACGGTGAATTACAACACGCACGGGAAGCTGGGCGAAGGTGCCAGGTCAGTCCGAGACGTGTCAGGCTGCTCCGGGTGATTGTAACAACGTGTTAGTAACGTGGAGACTTGGGGCTGCGCTTAATTCTGGGTCTGGACCCCCAAGGTTGGTGCTATTGCCACCATTTTGCAGAACTGTGGCGCAAGCTGCTCCACAGCGAGAAGACGACAGCGGGGCCACGACTTGCCGGCTAACTTGGGGGAGGGGAGGGCAGGGGCTCCCTCTTCCTCCTCCCCCTGGGGTGGAGGACACGGCTAACCCGGGAAGACCTCGGCCACTTTAACCACCTGTGCCTCTAGGCCAGCATTTGGGAGGAGCAGCAGGCGGTCTGGGTGGAACCCAGCCTAGGGCGACGGACCTTGTTCGGGTCCCTTTCCATTTGCTGCTGGCTTTGGGAGAGTTGATCCTCCTCAATGTCCCAAACGGGGATGATAGCAACGCCCCAGGGCCGATGTGGGAATGCCCTGGGAGAAGTAACAGCCGCTGGCATTTATTGAGTTCTTAAATGTGCAGCACGTTCTGAATGCTTCTAGTATGTTCCCCATTTGGTCCCTTAAGGAATCCCATTGTTATACCCACTCTGGGATTGAGGAAATGCACCTAGAGGGTAGGTACCTTGCCTGTCCAAAGTATCACAGCTAGTGAGTGGTGGCTCTCCAACTGCTGCTTTTTTTGTAGGACTTCTCACTGTTATAATTAAGTGACTTGTCAGCTGTGTAGTGACACCCCCACCCGCCTCCGAAATTTCATGGTTTTCAGCCTGGAGCAGTCAATGAGTGGAAGCTTGCAAGTGGAAGGTTTGAATTGAACCTTGAGGCAACAGCCGTGCTCTGGGCTTCTCTGGTACTAAGCATAAATTTATTGAGCGCCAGCTGACTGCTAGGCTCTGCTGTGTGCTGGGAATTCATCAGTGCCTAAGAAGAAAGTACTGTCCTGCAGAACTTTGAGATCAGGTGTGTGGAATGGATCAGAATGAGACATGAGAGCAACTCCCTGTGAAGTGTAGTCTCTAATGGAAGGGCCCTCACTGCACTGCTGTCCCCGATAGCCATAGCTACCTCTTAGCCATTTGTTCTCCACCAAGGAACCCAAGAAGGTGGACCTGCTTCCATGGGATCATTGGTCACCCTTTATGACCCACTGTGTACATGTCCACACCAGAAATCACGAGGCAGAGGCCAGGCAGGCAACAGAAAGGAGAGAGGCAGGCTGCATGGGCCTGCGTGAACTGGAAAGATGTGCCCTGTCTCAAGGGGCCATTCACTGTTTGGCTACATCTTACCTATGTCTGCCCTACGAGAACTTCAGATTTGTTGAGAAGCCATAAGTTCCGATTTTTATGTTAATATCTGATATTTAAATTGGCCAACCAGTCAAAATAGGCCTGCAAGCCCTAGTGTCACCTGCTTAAGTATTTAATACCCTCTAGGTAAATAGGATATTAGCAGCCATAGGGCGCTTCTTGTTCCCAGGGGCTTGCCATTCCCACCTGTGTCTTTTTTGTGATTTCATACCCTTGGGTTTGAGAGCCTGCCTGGCTTGCAACTTCCAGCCCCACAGGCCTTTGCTTGTTCATGTGCCCTCAGCATTTCAGCTGTTCCTCCATTCCAAGTGCTGCTGGCCAGTATCATAGCGCCAGGGTAGCCACAGTCTTGGGCTATCTTCCGGGCGTGTGGGGAAGCTGCCTTGTTCAGTGCCTGAGGGCTAAGTTCCCACTCACCTGTGCCAGGGGTTCTTGCCTCTAGGATGCAGTGAGAGAAGTGACAGCTATCAGCATTTATTGAGTTCTGGGTTTGTCCCTGAGCCTCAGGATCTAGGTGGGCTGGATAATTTGATAGCAACAGAACAGAGTGGAAGAAGTCCAGATGCTAATCACAGTCCTGGTTCTTTCACTTACCAGTTGTTGACATAGGGCAGATTATTTACTTTTTAGGTTTTCCTTAGTTGTAAAAGCCTACCTTCCAGGGTTGCTGTGAGGATTCGAGAAAAAAGTGCCTAGTAAGGTGTCTGGCTTATAAAGCAATTGCTCAACTAAAGGTTACTCACCATTATTAACTTTCTCCCCATGCTTCAGCAGGAGCCACTTGAAGATCCTGTTGAATCTTTAGGAGTTTTGGGTGTGAAAAATTCCGACATGCATATGTCTTGTTTTATATGTACAAAACTCTGTGATACTGGGGTAGGCCCAAGAAGCTACATTCAGCCTTTGAGCGTCTGGCCCCATCTGCTATCCTGGTTTGTAACTTCCTTCTCTATAGACAGCAGCTTTTGACTGTTAACCATTTAATTAGGGTTTTCCCTCTTTATAGTTAAATGGCTTACTTAGAGGGTTACTTATTTTCTTAGCTTTAGAATCATCTAGTACCTTGTCACTATGGAAGATGAGGATTTAGCTCTTTCACTGCTGTTTCCATCCCCCACACTCAGTGTGTGTGTACTACCCAACCGCCCGAGCCCAGTTTTCCCAAGTCATTTCAAAAATTCAGATAGAACAATATTCAGTGTTTACTATGATATTGTGAGCGTCATACACAGTTGAGCCAAATAGAATACTGTGATTATTTCTCCGTTTTGTTTTTGCACAGGTTTTTGTTTTCCCTGGAATTAATGATTGTCATTGCTTTTCTTTCAGCTCAGATTCTGCCCCAATTATGGAAGTTTCCCCAGCTAAATGGTCACACAATCAGGCTTTCTGTTGATTCTCTCAATTTTATCTTCTTGAAAATAGAGTTTAGGCTCCATTGTGGACTGCTTGTCCTGCATTGCCAGCTTCTTGGCGTACCACTGAAGCACAGAGCACTAACTTGCCTTGGGTCACACAGCTGGGAAGTGGTAGTTGGGCAACTGTGCTTCTGTCCTGTGTACCACTCCCACCTTTCTGTCCTCTGGTGTGTGGGGCAGGGTGGGCAGCAGGAAGCCAAGGGGGCATTTAAATTCAGATCATTTGGGGAGCCTTTAAGTAAGGGACTATTTACAAAGGTTTGGGTGTGACAAGGGAAAGAAACCACAGGGAACAGTGCAGGATCCCCAGTCTAGGCTTGCAGAAGTTGGGGGGAGTTGGAGAGGACTGCCTGGTAGAAGCCTGGGACTTAGCCAGGGCGTGGGCCAGGGAAATAAGCGCCTTGGCTCTACTCCTTCCTTCCAGCCTTTGCCAGGGCTCCCTGTTGGCCAAATGCAACAGAATCCAGAGGGCAAGGAGTCCCGTTTCCACAGCCCGGGTGAGGTGCTGTTCAGGATGGAAAGAGGTGGCGAGGAATGCAGAGATAGAGATGTATTGTAATGACTTAGTAAGTTCTCTGTTGAGGGGCACTTAAGTCGTTTTTGTTCCTCTGCTGTAAGAAATAATGTTGTAGTAAACCTCACATATGTGTTTGCATTCAAACATAAAAATATCTAAAAGCAGAAGTGAAATTGAATAAAAATCTATGCTTTAAAAATTTTGCTAGTTCTAAATTTTAACTCCTAGGAAGTTAGATCATTTTATACTTTTAATGAAATGTATCCCTACTTCTATAACTTTCAAAAAATGTTGCAATCTAAGAGGAGAAAAATGATTATTTTAATCTCCATGACTTTATTAGGAAGAAAGGCTATTTGCCTTTGCCTATTTGTGGCCTTTGCCTTTTGTTCTTTTCAGCTATAAATCTCACTGACTGTGTAAAACTGTCACAAGGTAATTCGCCTTTTGTTGTATGTTTTACAAACACTTTTCCCTTTGGTTTGGTGAATGTTTTGTTTTTGGTAAATTTTTCCATGCAGAATGAGGGACTTCCGGCCAAGATGGAGGCGTAGGTAGACACACTGTGCCTCCTAGCACAACCAAAATAAGGACAATAAAAATTTAGGGGAAAAAAAAGTACTGACAGAAAATTGGACTGTATGGAAGTCTGACAACCAAGGAGTTAAAGAAGAAACATTCATCCAGACTGGTAGGAGGGTGGAGTAGGGCGGCTGGGCAGATAGGACTTGTGGCAAAGCAGCGGCTGGCGGACCCCAGGCATGCAGGCGGCAGTGGGCGGACCTAGCGAGGCGGGGGATTGTGGACAGGGCGCAGCACACAAGGCAGCTGGTAGATCAGGTGGTCTCACATTTGTGCGCAGATAAACCCGGAGAAACTGGGGAGTGAGACAGACCACGTAATCCAGCATCCCAGTGCTGGGAAATAAAGCCTGAAAACACCGATTGAAAACACCTGTGGGGGTTGAGGTGCCAGGAGAGACTCCCAGCCTCACAGGAGAGTTCTTTGGAGAGACCCATAGGGTCCTAGAATGTACAGAAGCCCACCCACCCTGGAACCAGCACCAGAAGGGATCAGTTTGCTCGGGGGAAGGGGCGGAAGTGACTGAAATCCCAAGAGCAGAGCAAGCGCCATTGTTCCCTCTTGGACTCTGCCTCCATGTACAGTGTCGCAATCTAGCAACTGGGTTGCCCTGCCCTGGTGAACACCTAAGGCTCCGCTCCTCACTATGTAACAGCTGCCTCAAGACAAAAAAAAAAAAAAAAAATGGCCCAAGTGAAGGAACAGATCAAAGCTCCAGCTATAATACAACTAAGTGATGACGAGATAGCCAACCTATCAGATGCACAATTCAAAGCACTGGTGATCAGGATGCTCACAGAATTGGTTGCATTTGGTCCCAAATCAGATGAACAAATGAAGGCTACATTAAGTGAAATAAAGGAAAATGCACAGGGAACTGATAGTGATGGGAAGGAAACTGGGACTCACATCAACAGTACGGACCAGAAGGAAGAAAGAAACATCAAATCAGAAAAGAATGAAGAAACAAGAATTCAAAAAAATGAGCAGAGGCTTAGGAACCTCCGGGACATCTTTAAACGTTTCAACATCCGAATTATAGGGGTACCAGAAGGAGAAGAAGGAGAGCAACAAGTGGAAAAGTTATTTGAACAAATAATAAAGGAGAACTTCCCCAATCTGGCAAAGGAAATAGACTTCCAGGAAGTCCAGGAAGCTCAGAGAGTCCCAAAGAAGTTGGACCCAAGGAGGAACACACCAAGGCACATTATAATTACATTAGCCAAGGTAAAAAAGGAGAGAATCCTAGAAGCAGCAAGAGATAAGGGGACAGTTACCTACAAAGGAGTTCCCATCAGACTGTCAGCTGATTTCTCCAAAGAGACCTTACAGGCCAGAAGGGGCTGGAAAGAAGTATTCCAAGTCATGGAAGGGAAGGACCTACATCCAAAATTGCTCTATCCAGCAAAGTTATCATTTAGAATGGAAGGGCAGATAAAGTGCTTCTCAGATAAGGTCAAATTAAAGGAGTTCATCATCACCAAGCCTTTATTATACGAAATGTTGAAGGGACTTATCTAAGAAAAAGATGATGAAAAATACAAATAGTAAAATGTCAGTAAACTCACAACTATCAACAACTGAACCTAAAGAAACAAAAACAAAAATCAACTAAGCAAACAATTAGAACAGGAACAGATTCACAGAAATGGAGATCACATGGAGGGTTAGCAGCAGGGGAGTGGGAGGAGGAGAGAGGGGAAAAAGTGCAGCGAATAAGTAGCATAGATGGTAGGCAGAAAATAGGGGGAGGTTAAGAATAGTACGGGAGATGTATAAGTTAAAGAACTTAGAAGTGTGACACATGGACATGAACTGAAGGGGGGAATGTGGGTGGGAGGGGGTGTGCATGGTGGAGGGGAGTGAAGGGGGAGGAACGGGACAACTGTAATAGCATAATAAACTATATTAAAAAATTTTTTGCCATGCAAAAGTTTTAACATAGGTACCCTTTAAACTTTCTAAGTGTAAAGGTTTACCAATTCTAGATCATAAAAACTTCCCACATGTTTGTTTTCGTGTGTTTTTAAATGTCAGTAGACATGAGGTGCACACTTGTATACTGCTTGATGAATTCTACATGTGGATGCACCTGTGTAACCACCATTCACATGAAGATTGGGGACATCCCAGATTCTCTTTTCCATGTGTACTTCTGCTTTGGTAAATTTTAGGTTGGTGGGCAGTGTGAGGTGGGGGCACTGATTTCTCTTCTGTCAGGTCACAGACCGTGGGTCTGAGCGCTGTGCTCAGGGAGCACACCAGCACATTCCGGAAAGTTACTTTTCTCAGCCTTTTTGGGGGGCAGGGTCCTCTGAGAATCTGATGAAAGTTCTGTTCTTTTTTTCTAGAGAAATAAGTATATAGGTTGTACAATTTTAGGTTCAAAACTCTTGTTCCATGGGTTTTTTTCTTTGCAGGAAATTTGTGTTTTTCAACATACCTCAGATCCAATACAAAAACCCTTGGGTGCAGATCATGATGTTTAAGAACATGACACCATCACCCTTCCTTCGATTCTATTTAGGTGAGTGCGGGGTGTCCACTCTGGTCCAGGACTCTTTCCTCCTGTATGTTCTTCCTGCCAGAGCAGTCAGGTGGTCTGAGGTACAAGCTCTTGTGAAACTAACATTGCTCCTGTCAGCTTGGCGGCAATGGCTGTTGAGATCTGGGTACTCCCCCCCCCCCCTCGCTCCTGCCTCGTCTCCTGTTGCTTTCATGTATCTTTCTTACATGCCTCATACCACACAGGCTGGTTTTTCCAAATTCCCTTGCCACACCTTGCTTTGATGCCTTTATTCATGCTGGTCCCTCTGCTCAAATCCTGTTTTTACTTTTTTTCCTCTAATTTAATTTTTAAAAAAATCCTTCAAGACTAACCTTGGGCACCACTTCTTCCAGGAAAGCTCTACCACACACTTAGATGGGCGCTCCCCTGCCTCCTAGGGTCCCTCTCTCAGTGCTGGCCATGTTGCCTGGAGCAGCGCTTGTCTGTGCGTCTTCTCCACACCAAGTGACACTTACTCAGTTAACTGGGCCTCAGTGCCCGGAAGTCAGAAGACCAGATGTTTTGGTTCAGCTCTTAGTCATTCTGACCCTGAGTGAGAAACATTCCCATTGCTTTACTTCTCAAGTAAAGGCAAAACATCAGCCTTACACAGTGAAGAGAATCAAATGAAGCATAGATTGGAAAATGCTTTGGGAAACAAAATCATGTTCTTTCATTTTTTTTCTGGCCAGGAATGGCCAGAGCATTCAGCAAACACATCATGCTAGGACCCTCGGGCTTGGGGTGTCAGGGAGCCATACAAAGATCCCCGCCTTTGCAGAGATGAACTCTGGCAGGGGAGACAGATGCCTGGGTAGGTTCTCCGATTTTTTGTTTTAGAAGAGACTATTGTATCTTTTGTCCATTAATTAAAGAAATGGGCTTTAAAACATTCTTTATATGTTCTGGATGTAATTCCTTTGTTATATGCATTGTGAATATTTTTTGTCTGTGGCTTGCTTTTCCTTAGTGGTGTCTTTTTTTTTAAATCCTTACCCGAGGACATTTTTTTCATTGCTTTGAGAGAGAGAGAGAAACATCAACTGGTTGCCTCCCATACTCGCCCATACCTGGGATCCCAAGCCCCTGGACTGAACCCGCAACCTTTCAGTTATGGGATGATGCTCCCACCAAGCCAGCGGGGCCAGGGCTTTGCGGCGGCCTTTGGAGAGCACAAGTTTTCGGTTTGATAAACCCCAGCTTATCAGTCGTTTTCTGTTGTGTTTAGTGCTTTTTGTGTCCTGTCCAAGAAATCTCTGCCCACCCCAAGATTGCAAAGATTTTTCTCATCTTTTTTTAGACATTTTATAGTTTTAGATTTTACATTTAGGTCTGCTTTAGTTTGAGTTATTTTCTGTATATTAAGTAAGGGTAGAGATTGAGGTTCGTTTTTGTTTTTTTAGATTCATGATATTCAGCTGTTACAACACCGTTTGTTGGATAGCTGTCCTTTCCCTTATTGAATTCCTTGTCATCTTTGTCAGAAGTCGATCCAGATAGTCAGCCATGAAAAGGTATGCAGTACTGACACAGGCTACATTACAGATGAACCTTAAAAATACTGTTAGTGAAATAAGCCAGACATGAAAGGCCACACATTTTGCATGATTCCATTTATGTGTCATGTCCAGAACAGGCTAGTCCATAGAGAGACAGTGATTGCCAGGGAGGGGGGATGGTACCTCAAGTAGGAAGTGACTATTTAATTGGTAAAGGGTTTCTCCTTGGGGTGATGAGAAAGTTCTGGAACTCCATAATGGTGATAGTTTTACATTTTGAATGTACCCAAACCCACCAAATTACATATTTTAAAATGGTTAAAATGGTAAATTTTATGTTGTGTATTTTACCATACACAAAAAAAATCACTTGGTCATGTATTTCTGAAACTCCTCATCCTCTTGCACTGTTCTATGTCTGCCCTTATACTAATACCATACTTTCTTGGTTTTTGTAGCTTTTTAAGTGTTAAGATCAGGTAGTATAAATCCAACTTTGCTCTTTTCTTTTCTTCCAAAATTACTTTGGCTAGTCTAGGTTCTTTGCATTTCCATATAAACTTTAAAATTTAACCAGTTTCTAGAAAAAAGCTTGCTGGGCTTTTGATCAGAATTCCATTATAGCTCATTTTGTGAAGAACGGACATTTTAACAATATTATGTTTTGTGACTATTGTAAATGGTATTTAAAAAATATTTTTATTTTTAGAGAGGCGGGAGCGAAAAAGGGAAACGAACATTTATGTGTGGTTGCCTCTCGTGCACCCCCTACTGGGAACCTGGCCCTGCAACTCAGGCATTTGCCCTGACTGGGAGTTGAACTGGCGACCCTTTGGCTTACAGGCCAGCACTCAGTCCACAGAGCCACACCAGCCAGGCCTGTAAATGGTACTTTTAAATATTTTATTTTTCAGGGTTTTTGGTTAGTATAGTTGATTTTTGTGTATAGACTGTGTCTTGCAACCTTGCTATAAAACTGCTTATTTTTTGTAGTTTTATTTTCTAAATTCCTTAGAATTTTCTACATACACAATCATGTCATCTACAAATAGTTTTCTTTCTTTCCCATTTTTTTCTCTGTCTTAATTCATTGGCTAAATTGGCAGTAATATTTTGCATTTTTACCAGTAATGTAGGAAAGTTCCTGTTACTCTGCATCCTAACACTTAGTATTGTCCATTTAAAAAATTGTAAGCCACTCTTAATTTTTTTTTGTATCCAAAATGTGTTATTGGGATGGTTCCCTCCCTGCTCAACTTGACTCAGGTGCTTTTCCTTCTGAAGGAGCACCCTTCTGGAAGCCTTGCTTTTCCTCCTGTGGGCTGATAGAGGACAGTGGGGCAGCCAACACACCGGACTGTCATTTGTGCATGGCTAAAGGTGGTGCTGATTTTACGGCGTCCTGGGAATTGTACATCCATGATGCAGGAACTGGGGCTCTGCACCAGGTGCTTCTTCTTGAGTTTCCTCTTCTCTTCTGGAGAGGGATGAAGGTCTTTGGCGAGAGGCATATTGTGGGGAGGTTGTCACCACTGGCCTCATTGTAGTTTTAATTTTTTTCATTTTCCTAATGACTAAGTGTCTATTACTTATTACCTTTTTTCCTTAAATGTTTATTCAACCATTTTGCCCATTTTTTAGTTGGATTGTGTGAGCTGTGGGAGTTCTTTGTATAGTCAAGAGCCAAGTCCTTTTGTCAGGTGTATGTACTATGAACATAATCCCCCAGTCTATTGCTTATGGTAAATTTTGAAGCACAAAAGTTTTGAATTTTAAGTCCAGTTTGATCAGATTTTCTCTATGGATCATGTTTTTGATGTCATATCTAAGAACCTTTGCCTAGGTTATAAAGATTTTGTTTCTTCAAGAAGTTTTACTTCCTACCATTCATGTTTGGTCCATTTTGAGATTTTGTTTCTTTTTTTAACATTGGGAGGTAAAGGTCTAAATTCATTTATTTGCATGTGCATATCTAGTTGTCCCAGCACCACTGGTTTAAAGGACTGTCTTTCCTCACTGAATTGCTTGGCATCTTTGCTAAAAATCAATCGACCGCAAGTATAAGGGTTTATTTCTGGACTCAGTTCTGTTCCATTGCTTTGTAGTCTTAAGGACTTATATGACTTGATTACTGTAGCTTATGATAAATATGAAATTGGGAAATGAACATCCTTCCATTTTGTTTATCAAAATTGTTTTGCATGAATTTTAGGCTCAACTTGTCAGTTTCACACAAATATCCATTGGGATTCTGGTGGGGATTGCTTTGAATCTATAGACCAGTTTGGGGAGGATTGCCATGTTAACGATACTGAATCTTTCTATCCACGAACACGGAATTTCTGTGAAATAGTATGCTTTCGGACATGCCTAAAATTTGTCCATTCACGTTTAAAGAAATATGGAAATGTAGTATATTATGGGTTATGTAAACAAATATATTTACTTTACTGTTAAAATACTTCTCCACTAAAAGCAAATCCCAAATCACTACCATCTGAGGCTGAGGGGCGTGATTCCAAGTTCTCAGTACTCACACCCCCCCTTACTTCCTGTTTCCAGATTCTGGTGAGCAGGTTCTTGTCGATGTGGAGACCAAGAGCAATAAAGAGATCATGGAGCACATCAAAAAAATCCTGGGGAAGAATGAGTGAGTTGCTGGGGTTGACCTGAAGGGAACAAACGTCTTAGCCCAGATACTTGGAGAGAGGGGAAGGAGGGGATGTGTTGGGAGGGGTGTCAAGAGGGCAGGCTCTCTGACAGCACGTCAGACACTCACCTGGAGAGTCTGTTGCATTTGCTTTGCTGCTCACCAAGATGTGTGGCTGTAAGTCACTGAGCCTCTGAGTTGTAACTCCTTTCCCTGTGAAGTGGGGATAAACGTCATCCCTTCCTCCTGAGGTCAGTGGGAAGCAGAGATGTAGCTAAAATACTTGCTCATTGTGGCCAGAAACATGCCCCAGCTTGGGGATAGTGGGTGTCCAACCCCAGAGCCTGCTGTGACATGTCCGTTTTCTTTCCAGGGAGGAGAGGAAAGTGAGGGAAGCCAAGAATGTCTGAGGAAGCACACGGAGGCATTTCCAGGCCCTTTCATCCTGCTTATCCCAGTCAGACATGGGGCTGCCCCTGGCTATCTGTTCTAAGCTGATTGTTGCTGTGTGGGCCTGGGGTGAAGTGTGCTTCCCAAGTGATCTCCCCTGGGGCTTAACACTGCCCATGTGCTGAAGGCCGCACCTGTGGTGAGGGGAGGGACAGGTTTGGGGAGTGGGGAGCAAGTTAGACATGGGAGATCCAGGTCTCAGAGTGAACCCCACCATCTGCCATCTCCAGGCAGATGATGGGGTTCACTCTGAGAACTTCTGTGCTTCCCAGGGGGTCAGAACAGTGTTGCCAACATCTTGTTGCTTCTGTGCTCTTTGGTAGGGCAACCCTCAAGAGAGAGGAGCAGGAGAAAAAGCAGCTTTCTCACCCAGCTCACTTTGGACCTCGAAAGTATTGCCTGCGGGAGTGCATCTGTGAGGTGGAAGGGCAGGTGCCCTGCCCAGCCCTGGTGCCGCTGCCTAAGGAGATGACAGGGAAGTACAAAGCAGCTCTGAAAGCTAGTGCCCAGGACTAAAGCCCCAGGCCTGTGGGCTAGGGTTACCTTGGCCACAGGGACCTGGCTCTGTCCCGAGACTGTGAAAATAAAATGCCCCTTAATCACTCCAGCAGTATGGTGTGTATCCAGTCTGGTAAGAGGAGGAAGACCTGCATAGGGGCAGGGCTTTGGGATCAGGCTGTTAAGGCTACAGCCTGTTGATACCCCTGCGTTGACCCTGTGGCCTCTTCCTATTCTCCACTGGTTTCGGCTCCTCTCTCAGACCCTGCTCTGGAGAATTAAGAGTTGCTGTGGTTGAGTTTGGTTGAGGCCATCCATGGCTGACAGTGTGGATGTCCCCTCCATTCAGACTCTCTGGTTATGTTTCAGAAATTCAGAGCAAACCTTTGTGCAGTGCTCACCTTTAAAAAATAAAGCCAACTGACCCTTTCCTCTTGAGGGGCCTGGCTGTGGGTATGCCAGCGATGCAGGAGGCCCGGTGGCCTGAGAGACCAGCCTCCCTTAGGGACGCACCCACTGGCGAGTTGGCCACTGCCAGCCCCTGTAGTCCCAGCCCTGTGCCCCATAGCAGGTAGGTTTCCAGACCATGGAGGAGGAAAGAAGGTGCCAATGGATCAAGACTTTTGGGCCCTTCCCTGAGGGACTAGTGTCGGAGGCTGCCTCTCAGTTCACCTTCTTGGCTCGTTCAGTTCTTGCTTAAATTTTGGAAGAGGGTCTGCCTAGTAGTTCTTTCCTCTTCAGGACACTGATATTTCTGACACTTTAGTGTGCTGGTTTTTAGCCCTTAGGAGACATCAAAGCCCTCTGAGGTTCACTGTAAGAATAAGTCGGTCAAAAGTGAAGGCCCAGTTGGACTACAGACCCATGCAAACACAGACCAGGAGACTGCCCAGTGGGGTGCAGCAAGAAGGTGGGTACAGAAGAGCAGGCGTCAGGTCCGAGTTCCTCTCTGATGGGACACTTCCTTAGTCGAGGTCTGACCATCTCTGTAAAATGGGTAGAGGGCATTACCCCATAAGGTAGTAAGCTGTGGGAAATGAGGTGAAACTAAATGTGTTTTATTTGAATATTGGAGATTATCCCATTAAATTAAGAAGTCTGGTTCTTTCTACATTTGATGCTCAAGTTATGGTTTACTGTGATTTTGTACCAGACCTGTGTTCAGGGTGATCGCTTTGAGGGGTTGGGAGGGGTGACGGGATGTGTGGGGCTAACATGTAACTAACTGGCAGGCTTACTCAGTTTTGTTCAACTGGAATTCAAAATCTTGGTGCCTTCTACCCCATCAACATTTTACAAGGTGGCTAGAAAAACCTATCCTCCATTCTAATCCCTCCTGTGGGTGCTGGCTTCAGTTTCTGCAATGTTTCTAACAATCCCACCTGGCTGGTTGCAGTGTGGCCTTTACACCAAGCTGACTGGACTGCCTCCTGGGCCACCAGGCCTTTCAGAGTTCATTCCTTTTGGTCTTTCCACAGCTGGTAAGACGAAAGGCCTTGTGGAAGTATTCCTTCCCTCCATGGCCCACAGGGCCCAGAAAGGCAGCTGACCAGGACTGCCCTGACCCAGGCTAGTGATCCCTCTTTAGAGAAATAACAAATGCCCAGTGCCTGACAGGAAAGCACCACTGTTTGCATGGGCTGTTTTCATAGACAGCAGATAATGATGCTTGGAAATGAACACCATTATGGGGCATTATCTCTTTAAACCTTTTGTTTTCCATTTCCTACTTTAATGATAAAAGACAGGCTTAAAACTTACAGAACTGGGAGAAAATTATTAAAGACTGCTGTGAAGATTTTGATTTACACAGTGTTTCTTAATTTTATTTGCATAACCAATGTTTGCCAAGTAGTTTTTGACTTTGTTCCACTGAAGTGACCAATTTTCTTTTCATTCTGAGTACTACCTCGCCAAGCTATTTAAAGCTATTTGGCTGCCAGTGGGTTCTGCTAAGAATCGGTTCTGCTAAGTCTTGACTTTGGACCTGAGACTCCTCACCTGTAAAATGAGAGGTCAGATGACTTGTGAAACTTTAAGAATACATCTCCTTTGGTCTGAGGCCAGGCTATTTGTGTCTGGCAGCTGTCTTTGAGGTCTGGCAGCCCAGGCCCTGCTCCAGAAAAGTCCAGCGAGCCATCAAATGGACAGGGCTAAGTTGCTTTTGGCTGAGGCTAAGGTGAGGCAAGAGCTACAGGGTGTGACTAGGACACTTTATCACCTACTAGGAGTTTAGGCGAGAGTGCTCTGGGGACTTCTGGGGGTCAGGCATTATTATTACTATTATGAGGAAAAATGATGAGCAGGATGCACATTAGTCTTTAATTAACTTTTAATAGTATAAACCTCATTTAGGTAGTAGTATTAAGCCACAACAATAATGCCACATTGAAATAGCATTTAATAAAATGCATAAAGCTAATTCATGCACTGCAATACTCTATATACAAACACGACAATGCAAATTCTTCTTCAAGACTGAAGACATTGATTAGATATAAAATTCAGTTTAAAAAGAACATGCTATTTTTAAATGCCATCACATAAACAAAGCTGATTTCAAGCTACAGCTTTCAACAGGTTTTAAACCTGGAATTAAAATGTAATGGCATAAACAATATTTTCTGTATTAGGAAGGGCAGGGGTTACAGAAACGGTCCCAAAGAAAATCTAACACCCGAATTTTCCCTTAACAGACATCTTTTAAAAGGGCTGGTAATACTTAGCTACATTTAAACAGAGGTCCAAACTACAGGTAAAAACTATGGTTTTGTACTATGAAAAATGTGCAGCTTTTCAGTTATAAAACTAGTTGAACACTGGTTTACAAGATAATTGGGAGGATATAGAAAAATAGTCCAGCACTTGAGTTGTATGTGGCAGCAGCATTTGAGTCCATAAATGTTCTGGTTGTTAAAATTACACTTTCCTAGAGAAAAGCCATTTTTCATGTAAAGTCTACATCCAAATGTTATCCAAATATTAAGTTTTATCACAGTCTGTCAACTGATAAATGTTGCTGAGCATTTTTCAGCACTTATATTTTATAGCACTTTTTTTCTATGTTGTATGTATACATTTTGAGACACCAAAATTATTGTCTGCTTAATTGAAAGTATAGTGGGGCATTAAAAATATCTCAGACATCCCCTACCCCAAGATACTTTTTTTAAAGGTCTCATTTTATTTTTAGTGTGCCACTAAGATAAATAGCTTCAAAGGAAAATTTTTATTTTAAAGACTCATTTAGAGACTGTCAATCTTCCATTTCTATTATGTGAACTGGAAAGCTACTTTCAATAGTGATTGTCACAACAGGCAAGGACATGGGAAAGGTGACAATCACTGCTGGGAGGCCAGTGAAGCAGCAGGAGCTTCTTTACATCACAGATGGGGAAGCTGGAGGCCGAACAGCCCAGTCTCACAAAAGGCACTGAGTACATGGTCTCAATGAAGTGTTTTCAAACATTCCAACAGCTTATTTAAAAAAAAGAAGAAAAAAAAAGCAACTTGTGGATTAGGTTTTTGCAGCTATTGAGTGGTTTCTTTCATCAGGCCAGCTTTCAACCTTCCTGACAGTTAGGCCCCTGTGCTTACCAGGTCCATGAGCAACTACTGCTGGGCTGAGCCCTGGTTTCCAAGTGCCATGTCTCAGTTAAAGCCCGATTTAAGGGGAAAAAAATCACCAGAATAAACCTGAACAAGGAAAATTTGGCATCTGTAGCTTTAAGGGCATACATATCCATATTAAAATGCAAATTGTATCTGAAATTTTAAAATCATAATTTAGAGAAATAAGTCAGAAGATTTCATTCACATGCTATAGTTGGAGAAGTAATTTAAGATTTGTAACATATGCCATAAAGTTAGCCATCAACATTTATGCTTATTTTTAAAGAATACCTGGTAGGCTTTTTTTTTCTTTTGTGTAACTGGAGTTAGGCATTTGTTTACTCACAGGGCAGTGCCTACCGTATGCTGAATCCAGAGCAAGTGGGGAAACTGCTACCATACTGGGTGCCAGGTCCCATGACACAGACTGTTCTCAAACTGACCACATGACACAGCGAGTCTGGGAAGGCCAACAGCTTGAACTACCAAGTTCCAGTTAGCCCATCAATGGGCGTATGAAAACCAGATTAAAGATCCCCATCTAGTTTTTGGACATTAGGATAAATTGTTTTCCAGCTTCCTAGCTCTTATCTGACCCTAGAGAATACATAGCAGTGTCATTCTGTTGGGACTTTTTCCTGTCTGGAACTTCCCCTGGTACAGAGTGGAGATTTGACTTCATGGCCTTTCTCAGGCAGACCATCCAAAGAAAAATGGAGTTAAAATCTCAGCAAATCCATCCTCCCCAGGGACCTTGGAACACCCACATCAATTTATTTTAGCAACTCTTATCATAGATTCTCTTTTAAAACATAAGGAGGGTTTGGGTATGTGGCTACATGTCTGTATACATAATATACATCTATGTACACATACACACTATATACACTGTACATATATAGAAGATATAAACACATGTACATTCGTTCAGTCATACAAGCCTATAAATCGGTATACAACAATGTGCTGAGGGGAGCTCAGGGCTAGACATGCAGATATGCCACGCTGGTGGGAGGCATAGAGCCCTGTGTACAAGAGACCCATACCCACTCTGTCTTAACTAGAAACATCAAAGTTAGAACATTTGCAGAGAGCCGCACAATCTAGTAGGGAATGGAAGTGGGACAAGTATGGGGTCATCTGCCCTGCCTTTTCAGACCTTTCCAGGATCTAAAGGGCACTGACCTCCTGAGATAAAGTATCAGAAGATGACACTTTTCATGACCTGGGCTCGGAGAAGAGTTGAAATGTCACCTGTAGCCCCACTACACGTCAGGCCACTTCCACTGGAAAGGAGGCCATGCACCCGCTGACTCTAATCTAACCAGGTCATACCTAGAACTTGGATCCATAGCCAAGGGCTGCCTGATAGGCAGGGGGCAGGCAGGGAGTGAGCTGCTCTGCTGGGAACGCCCCCAAAGGACCAGGATGTGGTTTTCCCAAAATGAAAGCACAAGGTACAAGAAGAGCCCTTCTAATTCTTGGCTTCTTGCCATGGCTGTCCTCAAATAATCAAAACTGCTAAGTAAGCTCTAGTGAGAGCGCTGCCGCCATGTTGGGGAGCCCAGAGCAGACATGTCCCAGAGTAGACATATCAGCATGACTGGTGGCCATCGCCTCAGAACAGAGCCCACATTTAATACTGACACTAACGAGCTGGAAAGCCCCTCTTAAGGGATATTACATAACACGTCTTACAAGTGACTACACCTCAAATTATAAAACCCAAACAAGAGCCTCAACCACAGAGATAAGACAATAAATAATGTAATTCTCAATAAACACATAAACATCTCAAATTAGAAGGGTGGTAACATACTTTCTTAAAAATACTTTCCAGGAGTCGCTTGGAAAACATTTGTGTGGGTAATTTGGTCTTAGATTTTAAGTTTCTTCCTGCCCTGTTTTATGATTATATGTAATGAATGCCACAAATTTAAACACGTAACTGTCCAGCACCACCTAAGATACCAGTGGAAAAGAGCCCACTTCATCACAAAGCAACTGCATGTATCTGTGCCCACCTCCTGTAGCCAGTATGCCTCTCCTCACTGAGGGAGGACTGGCCAGGCCAGCAGAAGGGTATGTATGAGTAGGCTACATGGTAAAGATTCCTGCTCCTGCCTTATTTCTCTCTGAGATTCAGTAGGCAGAGGGCTGGTCTCCTTCCCTAAATCTAGAGTTTGAAACTACTAACACAGGTTAAAGCCTTGTGAAAGCTGAGCCCAAATATCTGCCTGGGATCCCTTTAAATAATTCTTGACTTTGAGCTTACTTCTTTTAACCAGTTTGACAAGAGATAGAATAGACCTGCTGTCAAATGCTTGAAATGATTTTGGGGCAGTGAGAATTAAGGTAATGTGGACCTGACCCTTAAGGAAAAGGCCACTTCAGAGTAAGGCCAACAGAATCTAGGAACTAATGAGGAGTGCTCAAACCCCAAAATGGTCCACTGAAATCAGCTACCACCAGTGAAGGGACTCAAGGAAAAGGACCACATTAGAATCAGCAACTTCCTAAACTAAATAGACTTTTCTTCAGGGCTGTCTTGCTGGAGTGTGGCACTTTCCTATCCAAGTGTTCACTGTCCTGCTGGTTACCACCTCTTCCCAACATATCTACGCAGTGGCTTTGTCAGGACTGCAGCCTAGGTCTTGCCTAAGCTACCCCAATATCTTAAGGCAACCAGAGTCTAAAAGCCTGAAAGACACAGGACTCCAGGGACTGACCCTGGGAGTGAGGGAGCTGGCCAGTGTGGACCTTTTCACCAACACGAAGAACTCAGATCTGAAAGGTGTGACACAATACGTATTTCCTGGGAGCCACAGTGTGATCAACAAATATGCTTACTTTTAAAAATCGAAGAAGAGAAAAACACAATTTGCTGTGTAAGGTGCATGAACATGCTTCAAAATGCTCTCTGCTAAAACCTTTTACAAGCAGAAATGATACAGACCTGCCCTAACTCCCATGTTTCCGCCAGTTTTTGTCTTAATTTTGAAATTTAAAATCACTTCAGAGTTAGAAAACCAAAACTTTAGGCTGGTAAGATTAAATCCTTTCCATCATTTTATAATGGGCACCCTCACTGTTCTCCAAAATTTGCTTCCAAGGCATGAATTATTAAAGATAATTAAATCCAAACTGGAAATTAGAATTGGAGAGACTGTCCCCACTTAATTCTCACTAATGACTTTCGTAAAGTGCTGTTAATACACTTCAGAATAATACATCCCATTATGCTATAAGCCTGTGGCTGGCCAGCCTGCCTTACACCCATGCACAGCTCAGTGAAGTGCCTACTTTGACCAATGCCCTAGCCAGACTAGGGAGTGCCTGGGGGGTAGGGCAGGAAATGCTTGCTGTAACTCACATCCGTGGGAATTTATGGGTGCTCTTCCCTAGGTAAGAATTTCCTTGTAATCACATTCTGTTCTTGTAAACAATGGTTGCTACAATTATGAGCAAGAAGACAACTTTAGGAACTAATAGTCATTTTTTAGGAGCAGGCAGCCTGCTTCTGCATCCGTCATCCAAATGCTCCAGGGTTTGTATGCTGGCACACACCCGGGGGAATCAAAGTGCACGGTGGGCCAGTACCATTAAGAGACCTGCCAATAGAGATGCTGATCCACAGAGACATTCTGAAAGACCCTGATATTTAAGGTCAACAGAGAACTCTTCTATTCAGCTTCACCACTGCCCTAGCCAGGCAGCAAGATCCTGTACACATCCCACCCGGAGAGTAGTACTAAACTGCAAGAATGTAGGCCCTTCTCAAGGGGCTTTTGGAATAGAAACCCCACAGGGAAACCTGCAGGCTCCAGGGAGGCCACATCCCTCCATCTGAAAACCGAAGCCACCCCAGGCTCTATTCAGGAAGTATTACTATCAAGGGTTCAAAATGCCCAAATTGTCAATTGCTTCAGGAATTGGGAGTTGATGTCTGACTGGTTGCAGTCCAATTCTGAGAACCAGTCATCAGAAGATGCCCAGGTTTGGAGGAGCCTGCAGATGCCTGTCTCAGACCAGGATCGGAGGTCAGGGAACCTGACAAGCATCAGCTCTGTGACTGAAGAAGGTTTTGGTTTGGGTCACCACTGACTGCTAGTGCACTCCCACTTACTGCACGATACAGATAAGACACATTTTCATTTGCTCACAGGAATTTAGTTCAATACCATCAAAGTATGCATACAATTAGGAATGATGCCTTCTTTTCTTAAACTTAAATGATTGTCTCCTGTACCCTATTGCATTTTCACAGAAATCATTAGCATTTCGGCAAAAGATGTATACAGTTTTCCACTTGCCCTGCGAATAGACACGATGTTGCTAACATTATGCATCAATAAGAAGTGCTTAGAAAGTGCTAATATTACCCTGGTAATTAGTAGATATTAATTCCAAGGACATTTTTTAATATATATATACACACATACTGTTCTCTTAGGTTCTTTTAGTTTTAATACTAGTCTCTGACATTATAAAACTTTGTTTTTTGCCCTTTGAGAGTTTCTAAATACAAATTGAGTTAAAAGATTGCTCCAAAATCTGCTTCATCAAAAGGCATTTAAACATTTCTTATGGCAGGAAAGGATACTACTAGTCTTTTAGTTGCTATTGTCTGGGATTAACAGGTAAGAAGAAACCAGCTAGGAAATGATGAACATACTGGAAATATTTGCACATACCAAAATACTACTACTTCATCTTCTTTGTCTCTGAGCAGGCCCAGAGGAACCGTCTGCTCCTCAGCAGGTGTGGGGTGTGCACTATAGACTGGCTCCGGTGATCTGGCCATTGTACTCTGCCGTCTCCATCTTGAGGATATAGGGGATTATGCTGTCTATGGAAACATTGCCAATGAGACCAGTAAAAAAAAGTTCTTCTGTTATGTTGGAGCTCATCAGCCTGAGCGCCGGCAGGCGGACGAGAATCCGGGCCAATCTGTAAGAGGGAGGGTCATTAGAGAAAGGGGGACTCGCTGCCCTTCAGACTTTGTCCTGGACAGGCTCCCAGGGGCAACTCTCTGCACTGCTCAGAATTGAACCACACAACAGATCCATCCACTTATTCCCTTCTTGTTTTTCTGATTTCAGTAGTTCCTATTGTAGTTTTATCATGAGAAAAAGAAGTGAGTATAAGGATGTATGTATAACTATGTTCTCTTCATTGTTTATAACAACTCTCCCCTCCCCCAGCAAAAAGAAAAATGTGGAAATCTATCAGTAGAGGATAGGTTAAAAGACATACGGCATCTTCATATAATGGAGCAATATAAGATACCAGCTCATTAAGAAGGATAATAAAGATCCAAATTCACTGATAAAGAAAGAAGTCCATGACATGTAGCTGAATAGAAACTTGAAAGGAGGCTGTGAAGCAGCAAGTACAGCACAGTCACACTTGTGTATATTTATTTTGTGCACATTCGTAAATAGTATTCAAGAGGATATGTACCACAATGCTACCAGCTGGCCTCTGGGCACTGAAATTTGGAGTGATTTTACATACTAAAACCTTTTCTGTATGGCCCTAATTTCCAGTATTCATTTAGCATTGTAATTTAAAATAAAACAATAAAATTGTTTTTGTTTTAAAGAAACCCTGGGTGGAGGAGGGCACACCATGACTCTGTCCTGGAGGGTCATGGGACACTGTGTAAACTGTAGGGGTGTCCAACCTGATGCCCAACACAAAATCGTAAATTTACTTAAAACATTATGAGACGTTTTTGTGATTATGTGTCACAATGTATTTAATGTGTGACCTGAGACAACTCTTTTTGTGGCCCAGAGACGGCAAGAGGTTGGACACCCCAGAAACCATTCCACAGCCAGTGCGTGCAGCAGCATGTGAGGACATGCGCAGCAGTGCCAGCCCAGTCTGGAAACAACCTACATTCTCACCAGTAGGAAATGTTAAGTTACAGCATCTCTTCAGCTATAGAAAATGATGAAGAGTATGTATACTCACTGAATATTAAATTTAAAAAAATGGTTACAAAATCTTACTTTATACTTTATGATTCCAATTACACAGACATAAAAATCTTCTAGAAGTAAATACAGAAAACATTAACAAGTGGTATTTACACAGTTAAAAATTTTCTTTTTGCTTTGCAGAATAAATTTTTTTACAGTGAACACTATGTTATTTTTAAAAAGGGAAAATATATTAATATTATGCAAGCAGCATTCCAGCCCATCATCCATTCACCCAGCCACCGTGAGTCTTGCAGGGGCACAAAGGTGTAAGGGGACACCACCACAGACCTGGAGGGGTTGACCAGCGGCTGCAGGGTGTCAGGAAGCCAGCAAAGACAAATCAAGGAGGACTTTCTGGAGCATGCCACATCTCAGCTAGGCCATAGAGGCTGGCTAAAATGTCTATCAGCAGAGATGCAAAGAATGGGGAGGAATGAAAGGGTATTTCAGGAGAAATAAACAGTATGAGAAAAAGCATAAGGATGGGAAAGACTAAAAAAATGAATGTATAAACAGGGTGTAAACCACTCTAGGGCTGTTTCTTTGGGAACTGTCTTTGAGTTTCTGAATCCTATAACAAAGACTCCTTTATTTCAGTTTTGGTCCTAAATCACCCGGCTTGTGCCCTTCTCCAGGGTCCCTGACTGGACAGAGTGACTCAGGACTTTTTCAGAACCTCTACTTTCAGAGACAAGAGTTGCTATTGTCAAGGTGATTCTAGTGTGCTGGGGCTCTGCTAGCAGCCCCCAGATGGGCATTTTCAGCTGCTTCTTGCTGTAGGCACAGGCACTGTGTGGGAGTAGGCCCGTGGCCTCTTCAGGGGACAGCGTGACTTCACACCTGGCTGGATGCAGTAAGTCCTGGGTATGGGTACATTACTTGACAGTCCCATTTTATATGTACTGAGGCTCAAGATATTCTAGATTCATGGTGAGGTCTTCAGTGATCCCACTAGATAATGGAACCTGCTTTGGCAAAAGCTGCCTGTAAGCCATGGAGCTGTGCCTAAAGCAGAGGTAGGTTCTCTGCCAGCAGGGCCAGCCACAGGCCCCCCACCTATCATATCAGAGAAATGGTCTTCCTGGGGCTGAGAAGCAAGTTGGGGAAGGTGGGGCCAGGCAGCTTCCCCTGCTGCAGTATTTATTTTGAGGACATAAGATGGGGAAGGAAATACTAAATAATTTGCTTGTTAGGGCCCCAGAAATTCATGTAGCCTCCAGTGGGTTGAAGTGGTCCTGGGGAAAGAGCTCCTCCATTCCTTGGCTGTCTGTCAGGAATTCTGCCCTATTTCAGAACAACTTTCTTATTCAAGTCTGCATGCGAAAGGTGTCTGTCTGTCTATCTATCTCCCAACCCTTACAAATAATACAAATTAACTTTCACCCAAATAAAGGAACTTTTAAAGTTGGGTTATCTGGGGGTAAAATTACTATTTGGCACAACTCACTCACTGCTTTATAGGGGTCAGACTTGGTTTATGTCATGAAAACTTTTCTGTGAAGTACTGTAGCATTGCCTCTGGAGTGGATGCAGACCAGAGGAGCAGGGCTCCCAACTAACTGTTCTGGACAAAGGGTGTCTCTCCTTGAGGGCTCATGCCTCATGCATATGTTAGCCCTATAGGAGACCATATAGCATTGACTCCAACCCCCAAGTCAGAGGAGAGCAACCCAAGGTCTCAACGCTTACAGTTACCCGGCAACACTGGAATGGCCTGGTGTTTCTGACTCTTCCCACCTGGCACTTTCCACACTCCATTACCACCTATAAAATGTAGGACTTTGCTAGAAATGGGACAGCTAACATAATTTATACTTGCAATTACAGATCCAGCTGCATTCCTCCCTATCCCGAGCAAGAGCCTGTGCATCTCACCGGTAGGTGTCTTCTGAGTAGGTTTTCTGAACATAGTCCTGCAACTCCATTTGTGCCTTTTCTTGGAATTTTTCAATCTGGCTTGTGCTGGTCAAACCTGGATGATCTGAAAAGAGATAAGTGCCCACAAATTGCCTTCTGTATTTAGAAAGCCTCACTGATTTCTTAGTACTTATTTTAAATCAAACTTCTGATAAATTTCTCAAGCACAATGAAACTCTGAAGACTGACTGGGCTTCAATGTCACAGGATTTTCCTGTGCTTAGCCAAGGCCTGGAAGTGCCCAGGAGGAAGCTGGGCTCCCGAGTAGTCATTCTAGCCTCAGAAGCCTCAACTGCTGGTTCTGGATGTTTGACTTCCTATTACTCTGGAAAACATATTGACTTTAAAACTATCACATGAATTAGAGATTTATTTTCTAGATAGTTAATCACATAATTTCTCCCATTAAAATTTTTTTTAAAATTTATCCTGGCTAGTATAGCTCAGTGGATTGAGCATGGGTGGGTAAACCAAAGGGTCACTGGTTCAATTCCCAGTCAGGGCACGTGCTTGGGTTGTGGGCCAGGTTCCCAGTAGGGGGCGCGTAAGTCGACTGCACACACTGATGTTTCTCTCCCCCTCTTTCTCCTTCACTTACCCTCTCTCTAAAAAATAAATAAATAAATCTTATAAAAGTATTTTTATTTATTTCTAGAGAGGGGACGGGAGGGAGAAAGAGAGAGAGAAACACTGATCAGCTCTGTCTTGCAGCAGGCCCCCAACCGGCATGTGCCCTGGCTGGGAATTGAACAAGTGACCTTTCAGTTCACAGGCCAGCACTCAGTCCCCTGAGCCACCAGCCAGGGCAATTTCTCTCATTTCTATTAATTATTTTGTTGTTTTTGAGTGTAGGACTGTGGAGGAAAGGAAAGGTTAAGCTGTGTACAACCCCAGCTATTGAGCACAATGGTAAGGGCGTCAGTCACGAAAAGTGACCTCTCAGGATGCTCCAACAGCAGAGGGGTAGTGAATGAGGCCGGCCCAACCGTCTCTTACTTTCCACCAACAGTCCTGCTGACTCTTCTTTACCTGCTGTGACCACAGGTTTTCCTGCAGCAGCTTCTGCTGCTGCCCTCCACAAAGGACGATGGGTAAACTTGTGCACTTTCTATCTACTGGGTTGTATACGCTAACATAACCTGAAAAACTGGCAAAGAGCAAAACAAAACAAAACAAAAAGGACACAGGATGGTAGAACGCTATTTTGTATGCTGCAGCCCCAATTGGCCAATGGTTTAATTAGGATACAGATTAAGTCTGTATAAAGCTATTTCTTTGGCACTGTAAGGGCAAGAATTTAAAAGAATGTATTTATGTAAGCTAGCAAAGCACACTTATTGTGAAAACATTCAGTCACAGTCTGGCAGGTCTCTTCTCTCCACTGCTGATGACTTCACCAACACATTCACGTTCTCAAACATCAGTAGACACAGGTGGAAATAGTCAGCACCACCACCACATATCTTACCGGGGCTAAAGAGAACTATAGCTTTAAGGTATGCATACTCATAGCCGTCTATATCCAGCTTCGCCATACTGTTACAGAACTCCTGAAGCTTCCAGATGTGCTCCATGACTTGCTTTATCCGGTCACCAGAAAGTTTATCTAGAAATCAACATCATAGATCCCCTAAGAAAGGCTAGTAAGAACAGTAAGACAAGCTTCTTGGGCGGGGGGGAGAATAATTTCATGTTTAATGAAAATTCAGTTATCTCAAGATGGTTAAGAGCTTTATTTTCCAGTTGAAGCTAAAGTGACAACAGGTATTCCAATCCCAGAAAATGGAATACCAGGTATTCCGTTTTCTGCTTCAATAATGAACCCCCGAACTAGTGATTCTCCCTGGCCCCACCCTGGGTTGCACCTTTGGCTTGTAGTATAAATTGGTAATTTCTTTTACTCTGTGCTTAAGACCTGTATGTGTGTTCTTATCAATGGGTAAGTTTTCTAAGTCTCTGGAGGCATTTGGTAAATATTTGCTAACTTGAAATGTTGGCATTTTTTAGTCATCAAAACAACCCTATATGTTATCTGATTCAATCCTCATGACAATATTTTGCTGAGAGGTATCAGTATTATACTCAGTTAAAAATAAAACTAGAAGCTCATCTGTGAACAACTCTAACTTAAATTCAATAAAATGTTACACGGTTTTAAAAATTACTTTTTTGTAACTATTCCAAAGGAATAACTACAAAGATATGACTAGGTTAAGTCACATTGCTAGATACCATACATGTGGAATGCTCAATCACCAGTACAGCTGAATTCCTATCCAGCTATAAGTGAGGCTATCAGTGTCAGTCTTGAACCCTGGGCATGTTCCACCCAGATGGCGTCTTCAGTGTACTGAGGACGTGTAACATGCGGACAGACTGC
The DNA here is from genome assembly GCF_004126475.2 of Phyllostomus discolor. Lineage (NCBI taxonomy): Eukaryota > Metazoa > Chordata > Mammalia > Chiroptera > Phyllostomidae > Phyllostomus > Phyllostomus discolor. The sequence continues at coordinate 38,442,821 of NC_040909.2, read as the reverse complement.
ACTGCACTGGCTAATGCAGACAGACTGCACTGCAATGGCTATCTCCCAGTCCTGACACACTGGGATCTGACCGCCAAATGTTAGAGGGTTGCCACAGGTCTTAGAAGAGAGTCATTTGTTCATTCACAAAGAGCTGAGGTAATTGTCCTGGACCAGGGGTCTGCATGACTGAGGTTGGTGCCTCAGCTCTTCTACCTGCTGTTTCATTTGGGGCAAGCCAGGAATCTTATCAGGACCTCAGTTTCTCCATAGGTAACACTGAGATAATAGTCTCTACTTTACAGAGTTGTGAGGATTTGTGAAATATTACACATAAAAAGGGTAACCTGTTAATGAAGATGAAAACATAAATTATGATTATTCTGAAAATGTCACTACATGTCTATATAAGCAGGAAGTTGCCAACTTCTTTCAATTATCTTTTTTCCTCCCTTATTCACTATATGAAAAAAAGGCAATCAGGAGGAAATTTAAGTGTTGTGACTGGCTCTAGTTTTTATTACTTAAAAGTTAAACCTCCCTCAGCCTATGAATGGTGTGGAACACTAAGGCTAGCCAATTTGCAATGGGCCAGCTTTGACAGAGTCCCCCTAGTCCCAGCCCTACCTTCTTGGATGCTGTTCTGCAGGTGGTTGACAATGGCCGCCAGGATAGTAGACAGACTCATGACCTGGGCACACTGGGCCAGGCCGAGCGTGAAGAGCTCATTCCAGCAGGCCCGTACCAGGCTGGTGTTGCAGTCCTGCCTGGGAACACAGAAGGGAGGGTGGGTGTGGGTGTGAGCTGGCACTTCCCAAACCCAGGATGCCTCAAACAAATGGATTCAGCAAGTGTGTGTTGAAGGTCTATGATACATCCAGGATCATTCTCTAAGGACACCATTATCTAAAAATCTCTAAACTAAGTTCCTCTGAGAACAAACTATTCTCTTAAAGAAGATTCTTTGAACTTAAGTAATGAGAAATTTTAATAGGTATGACTAAATCATCATTTACTACAGCCTTCTAAATCTGCAGCTGTCCTGAGAGGATGATATAATCAAAGGACTAAGAGTTCATGAATGTAGACTCTGAAGGGAGGTGACATACCCTACACCTAAGCTCAGGAACCGAGGGCCTGCAAACCTCAAAGGAGGATCTGGGAATATAGTGGGGAAGAAGGGGCCATCCAAGTCAGCTTTCTGCCCTGCCTTGGGAAATTTATACTTAGGATGACATGGCTGGTGCATTGCAACACAGTATGTCTTTATCTCAGATGCCCCCAGATGCAGCATGCCCTTACTTGTCTCCAGATTTAAGGATGACTCCTGCCTCTGTTCCACTCCATCCTTAGCTGCTAAATCTAAGTCCATAGCACATGGAGCAGGCTTGATAAAGATTTGAGGAACACTGTAGCATTAGCAACCATGGTTCCCTGCTACCAGTCCACTGAGTGTATTTAATAAGAAAATAAAGTCACAGGAATAAACTAGAAGGGCCCTCAGAGGCCTTCCAGGCCATTGCTAGGGAGGGTAAGGCCCTTGCCAGAGGATTCCCAGAGAAAAAGGCCTCTTACCCAAGTGCCTGAAAAGCTGGGATTGACCTGGCCCAGTGCATGGAGAGGAAAAGCAGGCGGGATGCAGACTCGCAGATGTAGTGCACGTTGAGGTACTCTGGCATTGGGCTGGGCATTGTTAGCTGGAGAAGAGAAGGTACAGAGCACAGGATGTGACCAAGGGACAGGGGATGGCTTGGTCTGTCAATACAGATTCCTGTTGTGTTTCAGCATCATGGCAGCTAGAATTGCTGTCTCTGATGTTGAGGCTCCTGTATGGACCCATTCTCCTATGAAATGTGTGTTCTCTGCGGGGGTGCTGGCACTGGCTCCCCATGGTTTCTTGTCCAGTAAACTAGGGTTTGATGGCTCTCAGAATGTGGAATGATGAAACCTCTCAGCTTACCCATACAAAGACATATTTTTCAACTCTTGCCTCAATTAAATTGTCTGTCGTAAGGCAATTCCATTTTGAGTCATAGGTTAAAGTTTAAATCAAATTGAGAAAAGGGGGTCAACTTCCTGGATTAACAGACATTTGGTAGGTGGCCTCAAGGCAACAGTGAGTGAGTGAACAGAAGCCCAGATGGTAGGAGAGTAATATCTCACCACCATCATGTCAGGTTTGGGCTCCAGGAGTTCCAGTGTCTAAGAGCTCTAATGCCTTTGAAGCTTGAATCCCACTGGTGATCTGTGTCCTCAGTATCTTTAGGCAGTTATTAGCAGGAACACAATCTTTGTAAATGATCAGCCATCTCTCTCTAGTCAAGAATGTTGGGGGAACAGCAAGACTCAGTCCGGAGACCTAGAGACTAAGAGGGCTTTAGGGAAGCTGTGAGTGTCCTGTGAAATGAGGCTGGTGAGCAAGAGTGTGGGGAAAACCCATGGGGACCTCATAGGACCCTTCAAGGACACCTAAGATCTACTTTCTATAGCTCTAGAGGGCAGGTGGTCAGGACCAATGGGTGGGAATGAGGGTTGGCTGCTTGCTTTTGGAGCAGACCAAGTGGCCTGCCTCAGCCTGTGCTGGAGCCAGGCTACCATCGGAAGATGGAAGGCATAGCAGTCAGCTTTTAGTCCTTGCTGGTCAGCCCCACCACATCAGCCTGTCAGAGCCACCTTCAGAGCCAAATGCCACTGTGAGCAAAAGATAGTAAAGATGCTTTATAATGGGAATATAGTTCTAGAATACAATATCCTGGTCAAATGCCATGATAGAAAATGAGCTCACTCCAAGGTTTGATTTTTAAACTGACTGGTACAGTGCCCCCCTCCCACAAGGCTGGGGGCACGTGGTTAGGCTTAACATACTCACCTTAAATGTGACATGAGTGTCTGAAAGGAGGGGGCCTTCAACCTCAATGATGGGTGTGGACTGGTCTCTACTGATGACGTGGATGCTTCCTCCTCCACTGGTGTCTATCCCATCTGCCAGGCTTGGAGGTGAGGAGCTGTCTGTGGTATTAAGTGCTTTAGCTAAGGTATCAAATGCCCTGTGAGCAAAATTGAAGCAAGCAAGTGTTGTGAATCCACAGCTTTTAGGGGAAATGAACTCTAGCTGAGACATAATTGAGAAAAACAATGCATTGGGGAAAGACGATTAAGTTCTACTTGCTGAGAGAAGGAATAACAATGAAAGCTTCTATGTATTGTCTATACATCTCATTGGGCACTAAGGTATGTATTACTATTTTCACATGTAATTTTTATTTTTTACAATTTCTCTCCAAGGTAGAATTCTCAATATTTTACAGATGTGAATGCTGAGGCTTATGGACACTAAATAACTTTTCTAAGACTGCCCACACAGTAAGTGATGGAACCAGAATTCTGCCTAACTCAAATCCTATCCTCTTTTTATTGGATCAGATCTAAATTTTCCTACCAGATCACAAGTGAACATAAGAACTAGCACACTTGTGTGGCCCAGAGGTGCACCTGCCTGGTCTGGCAAGACGTGCAGGAGTGGCTGCTCCCACGGGAAAGGAACAAACACAAGAGCCATGCTGCAGAGAAGAAACATCCCCAGTTGCAGTGTCTGGGACCAACTAACACTGTCTATCACCTAATATCTATCTACCTACCCTGAGGAATTTAAGGTCTACACTCACTACTAGGAAAAAAATATACATGAAAAAATAGTATAAAACAGAACTGGAAAAGGGAATGAGCTATTAATACTTAGGCACAATAAAAAGTGACTTGATACAAGTGACATCTATCCACTAAAGAGTTTTTCCTTGCTTCGACTGAGTTACTCATTGTCCTTTTTCACTGTTTGGAATGAAAAGCAATTTTGATTGTTTTATATAAGTGGGTCCACATTCCCATAGTTAAAACATGAAAGGAGACAGATGTGCAGGGGTGCTGTGACAATTTACAATCCTTGATTAAATACAGGGTGGGTGTCAAAATGCTGCCACCCACCCTTACAATGCAATGACTGAGTATGCATGTCAGGAGAGAAGCCTCTACCCTCATGGATTCATACCGAGTAATCTCACTTGCAGACTGGTCCTCTGGCTGCATTTCTGAAGTGTCACCGTTGTTAAGGGATTCACTTAGGTTGGCAAGGGAGGTTACTACATTTGCCAGTGTGCCCAGAGCTCCCTGGCTTGTTTCAGCCTATGAGACAAAAAATAGTAACAATAAAAGGTGAATACACACACACAAACACACACACGACTCTCAGGCCAATGAAGGTATAATGTTGGTTTAAAAACAGCTTCTATGGGGGTCTGACTACAGTGGGGAAGCATGGGAAGATCTTTTGGCGATGGATGAGTTCTGTATCTTGACTGTGGTGGTTGTTACACAAGTCTACACATGATAAAATGACAGATCAAAGAGATAAACTGGACATCACCAAAATTTAAACTTTTGTGTTTCAAAAGACATTATCAAGAAAGCAAAAGACCACCCACCACCACACACAAGACAACCAACAGAAAAGGAGAAAATATTTGCAAATCATATATCTGATAATGGTTTATCTGCCAGAATAGCTAAAAAACTCTTGTAACTCTATAACAAAGAGACGAATAAGCCAGTTAAAAAAAGAATTTTTTTAGGCAAACTGATAGGCAAAGAATTTAGGTAGACATTTCTTTAAAGAAGATACACAAATAGCCATAAGCACATGAAAAGATGCTCATCACTGGAAATGTAAATCAGAATCACAATCAGATACCACTTCACACCCACTAGGTTAGCTATAATAAAACAAACAAGTGTTGGAGAGGATGTGGAGAAACTGGAACTCTCATACACAGTTGGTGGGAATATAAAATGGTACAGTTACTGAGGAAAACAGGCAATTCCTCAAAAGTTTCAACACAGAGTTACCCTATGACCAGCAGTTCCACTTCCAGGTATATCCATTAAGAGCGATGAAAACATGACCACAAATATACTTGTACACAAATGTTAAGAGAAGCACTATTCGTAATAGACAAAAAGTAGAAACAACCCAAATGTTCATCAGCTGATGAATGGATAAATAAATGGCATAGCCATTTAAAGGCATGTTATTTATCAATAAAAAGGTACAACAGAACAGTTGAAACCCCCTGGTTTCATGGCCTTTCCTTGCAGTGTTAGTTTTCTCTCCATTCCACTACCCTGTCAGTCACCGTCTCGAATGTCTCCTGGGTGACAGCAATGAGCTGGGTGCGATTCCCAGGTCATACACATCACCGCTAACCAAAGATAGGAAGCTCAAAGCCCAGCCTGAAGACCACTGGGTGGAAGGCAGCTCTCCGTGCCAGCCAGTGGCTCTAATTTTTGCCTTTTCTTTCCCAAAAGAGGATGCATGTTAATGTCCTGAGTGTGCACATCGATGTGCACATGAACAAATGAGAAGGCAGCCTGCAGGCCCAGCTCTAGTTCTAAGGGTCACTCTGTTACTGAGTCACTCCTTTTAGAGAAGAAAAATTGGACCTCAGTTGTGGCTGACTGCTACTCTGGGTCATATCAGGAACAAGACGAGAAAGACAATGGATTCCCCTGCCTGGATAAAACCTTCCTCTTTAGTTACCTTCATACAAGTTAGCCAGTTGTCTCTCTCTCACTCTTAGATTGAGAAACATCTCTGACCCCACAAGTTAAATTCCACGTGACTGATTTGCTCTAACAGTTTTAGAATTGTTAGAATCCTGGCTGAGTTTCCTCCTGCAGGTCATCTAATAAAAAGGAACTAGAGGCTTCTGTAAAAGGCCATCTTGGGATAAGTAGCTATTTCTTCAGCATGCTAGCCTAGTAGTATTCCAACGTGTGTGCCAGGGGGAAAATCTTAATAGAGAAGAGAGCCACAGAACTTTCTCCAAATTGAACTCTAAACCCTGTTATAATGACTGTGAGCAGCCAGCCCTTACTGAATTTCTGAGAAGTGATTAGCATCTCCAAAACAAATCATGGTGCTGGGGTAGGGGAGTGGGGGAGGGCTAAATCACAAGAAATACATTGAGAAGCAGAAGGTCATGCTTTAAACATGGCTTCTGAAGGCCAAGAAGATGGTACACACATTTAGAAAAGCACAGCAACATAAAGGTATGAGAAAAGGCATAACATTACCTTGGAATCTGTGGCCAGAAGAACAGTACCATCTTCACGTATCAAAGGTTGCTGGATGTTCACAAGCATCCCTGGATCAAGAAGACCTGTTTGTCTATTTAAGACATAAAGAAACCCAGAGTGGCTTCCAACATTTAATGTACAGTACAACCATGCTATATTTCCCTGTCTCTTCCACACCTGCAGGGCTGAGTAGAAGAAAGGCTCTAACTAGACTCACCCACCAAGGAACTGAACCGTTTTCTCTCTGCAATGAGGTGTGCGTACAGCTGGGTCTACTGCCTGAGGCAGGAGGACACAGACACACCTCCCCAGGGCTTCCATGCTGACTGCAGACTGGTTGCTCTGCCAAATAATGTTAACTTGATTTTCAGAATGGCATCAAGACATTCTCAACTCTTGTTCTCTCTACAATAGATGTGGATTTCTTGTTTTCCCTCTCTTTGTTCCTTTTAAGTAAGTTCAATAGATTACTTTAAAAAGAACAGTTATAAACTACCTTGTGGTACCATCTGGGACCACACCTGGGACCATTAGCCTTTTGTCTGTACTGCAAAAAAGCCCTAATCTTGAATTACAGAACCGTTTTCTTGTATGAAAAATGTCAAACTACAGGGCATAAATCTGAGCCCTTGAAAAATTCTGACCCCATCAGCCATCTTCAGGACTGTCCAGGGGAGTGACAGGAACAGCTCCACAAAGAGTGGGATGAGGCCAGACAAGTTGGATGGCTGTGGTAGGCCGGTGGGGGGCTGCAAAAGCCCCCTTCCCAAGACACACTGGTGCCTCCTCTGATCAGCAATAAAAGCTGATGGTAGTGTTACCCTCTGTCAAAACAGGGACTGACCTTGCTCCATCTTTATCTGCCACAAATGTGGGAGTGGCAATAAGAGGACTTCTCAGGTCCTTCCGGATATAGATTTTCTCAGTTGAAGCAGCACAATTGCTTGGTTTCTCCCGTTGTACATCAAAGGGCTTCCGTTCACTCTGTACAGCTTAAATCACAACATAAATATTAATGTTTAGAGGAAAAACTTAAATCAATAAAGATCATATCCTTCATGTTAAAGTAAGGGGTCTTACATAGAAAGTCTAGCTCAATTTTCATAGTGGACTTTTTAGCCAAAGGAGAGAAGGGTTCAAAGCCAAACAATGCCATGCCAAATCTACAGGCAGGAAAAAGAGCTCAAGATGGTGGGCATGCCCTGCAAGGAACTGCAGCACAGCATCTGCATGGCCTTGGGGCCCACCCTGAGCCCTCTGGGTTTTTGCTTCTTACTTGCTAACAAAATTGACTCCCAGGATGAGAAATACCCATCTTCAAGTGAGTCTCTAATAGAGAACTTGTCCAATGGCTCACATTGTAGAGGAACAATTCTAATGTGCACCTCAAGCCTGCATGACCTCTGCAAACTGTTCAATGGTGTCAATTTTCTATCACCCTAGGAACTTCTCCCTTCAGCAACCTGGTCTAAGGACAGGTATATATGCTAGAAACAACTGAAGAAAATAAAGACCTTTTTATTTAGCATTTTAGAAAAACATTTTACTTACTTATTTTTAGAGAGAGGGGAAGGGATGGAGAAAGAGAGGGAGAGAAACACTGACTGGTTGCCTCTCCTGTGCACCCACAACCCAGGCATGTGCCCTGACTAGGAATCAAATTGGCAACCTTTTGCTTTGCAGGACAATGTCCAACCAATTGAGTCACACTGGTTAGGGATAAAGACATTTGTAAAAGAAAGACTGAACCCCAGATCCAATATGTAAGAAAGGCAAGGGGTTCTATTTCACAGAGGAGGCTCCTGTGGCTTAGAGAAGCTACATGACTTCCCCAGGTCTAACAGCTCCAAAGTGGCAGATCTGGAGTTTGACCTGGTATCAGCTTTACTCTAAAGCCCGTGCTCACCCCACTCTACAGTGCTGCCTCTCCATTTACCAGGAGTAGGTTTCCACATACACATGGGAAAGGACCAGCCCCAGCAGCGTCAGAGTTGCAGCACCTAGCTGATCCAAGGTAAACCAAAATGAAGGCTGAGTGGGTCTTTTTTCTTCGTATTTTAAAGTCAGGTATAGAAACCTTATTTAATAGACCCTTGCTCACTTTCTCCTTGTTAACTCATGTGGTTTTTTTAATACTGTCACTCACATTCCATTTTCATGCCCATCTCTAAGCATTTTTTCAGCCGGCAAAACTGACAGCGGTTCCGGTGATGCTTATTGATGATGCAATCTTGGTTGCTCCGGCAGCTGTAGGTCAAATTTTTCCTTACGCTCCTTTTGAAGAAACCTTTGCAACCTTCACAACTGACAGCCCCATAGTGACGGCCTAAAAGGATAAAGAATGCATGAAGTAGTTCACCAAGAAGAGGTGACCTGTCACAGGCCCTGTTTTTAAGGCAAGCCTATCAAAGTGACTGACTGGTATGCACTGTCAGATGCCAGTGCCGTGTGGACAACCACAGGCTTGGGCATTAAACATGGTACTCAAGTCCTTCAGAGAATTTCTCTACAATTTTTATAACAGCCCTACAAGGTCATGATGGAAAAACTTAAGCTAAGACAGGTGACATGACAGCTAGTAAGTGGCATGACCTTAATGTTCTTAGTATATGAAGGACCTACCATATAGCAGGAGCTCACAGGGCATGGCCACACTGCATGCACCTGGCTTTGGCTTTTAAGACCTAGGCTTGTGAAGCTACTCAGCTCTGCCACCCACCAAGAGGGCAGGTAGCAAACACATGCATGTACATTTCACTCCTGCACGTACTCCCAGTGTGTGAGCCATGTCCTAGGTCCTAGACCTCCCCTGGGGGAAGTGAAATGATGACAGTAGAATCAGCATGGGGACAGTGACAGGGCAGATCCAAGGTGAAGGAAGGTTGCCATGTGGCTCATTTGAGTTAGCTAGTCAGAACCTTTAGGAAACACAGTCCTAGAAATACACTTATTAAAACACAGTTCCCCCCCGCCCACCACCCCTCCAATCTTGGTTATTTTGGTGTCTCTAAACCCTAATTACCAATGATGTTAAAAAGAGCCCCCTAGCTCAGTTTACCCTCCTTAGTTCACAAAATGCTTCCACAGTTATTATACCTCATTTGCTCCCAGCTGGGACTAACAGTACTTTAGTCTTTTTTTTTTAAAAATTGAATTTATTGGTTAATAAAATTATATAGGTTTCAGGTGTACAATTCTGTTATATATCATCTGTGTACAGTATTGTGTGTTCACCATCCAGTCAGGTCTCCTTCTGTCATCCCACAGTTCAGTCTTATGTAACCCAATGTCTTCATTATTGCTGGGAGGACACTTTTCACAGGACCATCATCTACAGCAGCTACAGAGCATCCCATTGTCCTAAGCTCTAGCACTCAGAGTGATTCCCCAAGGGTATACTTACATGTCTCAACTTTGTGCCTTTAAGAACAGTTGTGCTAAAATTACCTAAGATGTAGGCATCATTTTTCCTTCTTTGCAGGGTATTTCTTTGGGGTTTCTAGCCCTTAGGGTGACCTCTGGTATCTGGAAACAACGGCACTGTGAGCCTGTGACTAGGCTGTTCCTTTATGCCAAGAAAGGGACTGACAAATGGGGAAGGCAAGCAGATTCTGTGCCCCTTTCCTTATGTTCATGCTTCATTCATTTGTTCAAAAGTTTGCAGAGTGTCTCTTCTTGCTGAGCAAGAAGGTAGGGATACAGAGATGGAGGGGTTAGACATGGTTCTTGCTCTCACAAAAAAGCACATTCTGGTGGGGAAGACAGACCTGTAAGAACCAATTATAAGATAGTGCAACAAAGCTCAGTGAGGTCTGTATAAAAGGGGGACAAAGACAGAGATGACACAGGTGAGGACTCCAAAGGGGTAGAATGGGCTAGGCTCATCAGGATAAGAGGTGGGAGCAGAGGCAAGGTACCCCTGATAGGGCAAATGGTATCACAAGCTGGGAGGGAGACTGGAGTTTCTATAAATGCTTGCTTGGAGCAGTCTTTTCAAGAGACTTGGTCCAAACTCCTTTAAAAATAAAACAAAATAGGACCACAAAGTATCCCAAGATCCCCTGAATTTTGTGAAACAGAATAAAGTGTAACCAAGCAGCCACCAAAACTCAGGCTTGTGCCTCTAGCATCACTGGAACTGGACCTTTATTAAATATTTCTCTGTTCCTCCCTGTCTGCCTCGCTTAGCTTCCACAGCGTTCAGTGTTAGTAGGCCCAAATCTGAATATTTGGGCCAGATATCTCCTCTCCTCTCCTTGTACCGATATGCCCAAGAGCTCTTCCCCAAAGACACCAGGGGTGTGGACATTAAACTGAGCCCTGGCTCCACCAGCTGGAATGCCCTTCCACTTTATCTGACACGGGCACATTCAACCTCCAAGGCCCACAGGTGTCTGACTGCCTCTGGGGGCCTTTCCTGACCCTGGGACTCCAGCCAGAATCACGTTTCCTTCTCCACTTCAGCATTTTGTCACACTGGGTTATAGGGAGGGGATGACAGAGACAGTTTACAGGATGAAAGGGGAATAAGTAACACAGCTTGTGAAATAGCAAAGCACTGTGCAAGTATTGACTAGATTAAAGAAATGATTACTTTCTTAGCAGCACATACATATTCAATACTCAGTTATGATTTACAAATGACGGAAATAGTTTCCTGACTTTTCTTCCAGGTTCTAATAATCTGACAAACTGGTTTGTTTATATATATCATTACCCGGGTGCAAAAAGTGAAGCCCACATTTTGAAACCTACAGCCCAGTTGGTGCATGACAGTGGTCCATGATGCATACCTAGCATGACCTAGGGTTACTTACCAGAGGCTTTGTCGCCACAGACTACACAGTACTCTACCACCTGGGGCCGCTGGACATCGGCCTTCCCCAGCAAACGCTCCACAGAAGCAGAGTCTGTGACAATCTAAGAAGAATCAGAAAACAAGCAGGGTATGGATTAAAAGCTAGATTGCTAAGAAAAGTAATGTTTCACTGTAAATTCCTAATCTTGGGTTTCTAAGCAGGACAGATGATCTGGGCAGAACTGGGAACATTACACCTGACAACTTAAAACCCAGAATGGCCCTGCTGCCCATCTGGACTGCACCTCTTCATCAGGGGTGGGTGGGTGCAGGTCGAGGATCAAGCACTGGTTTTCACTGATCTGCTCTCCTGTGTGGGTGGTTCCCCACAACCACCCAGGATTGGGGGACTTGTAGGGAATCGCACACAAAAGCCTTAACATGATACTGAAGGTCTTTATGGCTGCCTCTCTGTTCCCACACAACAGCTTGAAAGCATGCAGAGAGGTGTATCTAGCAGAGAAATAATCAAGCTTTATTAATTAAGTCAGCAGGTCTCTCACTGAGGCAGCTTAGAGTGGAACAACAGGAATAGTTATTCTATTTCTCCTTCATTTGTAGGTGACCTTCTAGGTGCCAAATAGTGCTACTCACCTAGAAGAATACTGCAACTGATACCAATACAAAAAAGTGAAAAATAGCTGTTATTAAATAATGTACCAAATATAAGCCTTAAAATGATATATGTATGGTGGGAATATATACAGAAATCATTATGTAGAATGACCTCTTGTAAAATATGCAGCAAAATCAAAAGCCTCCTTTCACAAACAAGTAGTCTTCTAAATAAGCCTCGAGGAATTCTGATTTCAGATGATTAGAATGTACTGTGGGAAAGGAAAGATAAGGCAACATTTACTAACTACACTATGAAGTGCCTCAAAAGTACAATTCTGAAAGTTGAACACACTGGTGTTCTAAACCCAGCTTTATCATAAGAAAAAAAAAAATCCTTGCCTTCCTTAGTTTTTCTCCATAGTAAAAAGTCTGCCCCACAACACAGATTTTTAGCAGCATTACTTACAGTAACCAAAGGTAAAAGTAACCCAAGTGTCCACTAACAGATGAATGGGTAAACAAAGTGTGGTATACATATATAGAATATGTATTCAGCCTTGAAGTGGAAAGAAATCCTGACACCTGCTATGACATGGGAGAATTCTGAAAACCGTATTATGCTAAGTAAAATAAGTCATTCACAAAAAGACGAATATTATAGGATTCCATTACTATGAGGTCCCTGGAGTAGTCAAATTAATAGAGACAGAAAGTAGGATGGTGGTTACCAGGGGCTGGAGGTGAGAGGATGGAATGGAAGTTACTGTTTAACGGGCACTGAGTTTCACTTTGAGAAGATGACAAGGTTCTGTGGATGGACGGTGGTAGCAGTTGTACAACAATGTGAATGTGCTCAATGCTACTGAACTGCACTTTTGAAAATGATTAAGATGGTAAATTTTGTTACATTTACCACAAACTTTTAAAAAATTAAAAACAAACAAAACCATGAATTCCAACCTGATCCTGACTAAACATGCTCCATGCCTGGCCTCTGTGGGACACTGACCTTGAGTGCCCTTTTAAGTGTTGAGGTTGGAAATCAGTGCGTCCCAAAAACCCTGCTTTCCTTTAAGCCCTTGCTCTTCATCCTGTGCCCGCCCTGACCCCATCTCACCCTGCCACAGCAGGAATAAGCAGGGCAGAAATGGAGATGAGAACTGACAGTCCCAGAGGCAGTGGTGCACAGGAGCAAATGAAGACACAATGAACAGCTAGATGAGGCCTGACCATCTGGACAAGGATAAGGTAAGTTAGTCCTTACCTGACTAAGTGTTATCAATAAAATACCGTGGGCAGAGGGCTGCCACCGTGTGGCCTTAGTTAAGAACTAAGTGGCCTCAGTGCCAGCTTGCTCATGACAGTCTCCTGTGCACCACTGATTTTTCCCAGCTCAACTTCCCATCTGAACACTATAAGTTGGCTGCCTTCTAAGTCTTGCCATTCATTTGCTGACTTTTGCTTTAGCCAAAGCAGCAATCTGCCATGTTTGCCAGCTCCCAAAGAACCTTCTAGAGATTAATTCGGCCTCTATGGCAGATGTTATAGCCAGGAACAAGTTCAGTAGCAGAAGTGCGAAAACAAATGCCTGTCAACAAGCCTAACCTGGATCCTGCCAGGAACAAGGTTGTCCGAGGTGGTGAATATGAGCTGCTTGGCACTGGATGTCTCTGGGGAAGCCAGGATCACCTTCCCAGTTCCAGCTCCATCTGGGCTGGTCAAGATGAACTGCTGCTTGGGGGATCCGGAGGTGTCCACTGCGGTGACTATCTGGATCTTCTGTCCTGTCTGCTGGTCTGTCACAATCTACAAGACACAACATGGAGGCTGCTCTCACGGAGCATTGTGCGACTTGTGCACTTGCAGGTGGTGCTCAAAGTGGTGTCTGCCCAACGCCGTCCTGGAGTCAATGCTGGTCCAAGATGCAATTTCACCAGTGCATGGTGAAATGAGAAAAATAAAACAAAAGAGTGAACTTTTCAGAATACATATTTTATAAAGCTAGTTTTATTTTAGGATGGTATCATTTCCACTCTTTTAGAATTAAAATGCCCTTTAGGGATGAGAAGGGGAATTGAGTGAAGGTGGTTAAAAGTTACAAACTTCCAGTTATACGAAAAGTAAGTCCTGGGAATGTAATGCACACAACATGAAGACTACGGTGAACTCTAGTGTATGGTGCATTTGAAAGTTACTAAGAGAGTAGATCCTAAAAGACGTTATTGCAAGGAAAACATGTATTTTTTTCTTTTTCTGTGGATGTAAACCAAACTTATTGTGGTAATCATTTCACAATACATGTAAGTCAAATCATTAGGCTGTACACCTTCAACTTATACAGTGCTGCATGTGAATTATATCTCAATAAAACTGGAAAAAGAAAAGCCCTTTCTTGTATAAAATGAAGGCAGCAATAAATAGTAGATGATAGGTTTAACTTAAAAAATAATATCCTTGTTCTGGGCATAATAAAAAGTGTGAACAACTTTTTTGAAATGCTGCTGACCAACCAAATGCAAAAATTGGAAATGACTCCTTTAAAGAAAGGTTGTTTTTGAATGGAAGGTCCTCTAAATAATCTTGCCTTGTGGTGACAGAGTACAGGGAGTCCCCTGATGTCATACTCCCAATGTCTCCCACTTCCTGGCTCAGAGGTCTTTAAAGATAGGGATGACACACCATTCAGGGCTGTATCCCCAGGGCCAGCACAGGGGCTGGCACATGGAGAGAAGACTTTAATAACAGACTATGAAAGTATTGAGGGCGCTAACTCTGTGGAAGTTCTGACCCTGAACTCCTCTGGGGACTCCTACCATTCAGAAACTCAGCTGTCAGGGGCTGCCTCTCCTGAGAGTCTCTACTGAGTGCATCAATCACAATTAAAATAGTTGCTATGGCAAGACTGACTTCTCTTATTCCCACTCATAAAGTTCTCTGAAGCTGTTCTAGGCTAGGCTAAGAACCTGCTGTCTCCCAGGCTAAGTGCCCAGCTTAGGGCACTGCCTACCTTCTCCCTGAGGACACTCACAGGTCCTCACTTCAAACAGGAGTCTTGGGGTTGCTGTGGCAGGGCCTTGGGCAAGGGGCAATGCATTGCATCTTTGGCTGGAACTCAGTTCCCTACAGCATATTTATGGGCAGGTCTGGAATCTGCATCACATCTTGACAGATGTTGCTTTGTGACTGGGAATTCCACAGTTGAACAGGAAATGCACAGTTTAACATAAGAGCTTTGCCAGCTGTTCAATATGGAAAATCAGACAATGCTGGCTAGTTCAAATGAAAATGACATAGATGGGAAAGATGCAATCACTTAACAACACATGTTTAAATGAGCACCCAGTATGTGTCAAGCAATGTTCTCAGTACTAGGGAGAGGGACATGAACACCACTAAAGCCCTACCTTATGAAGTTAACCTGCTAGCAGGGAAAACAAACCATGAACACTCATGTCAGTCAGTGGTAAGTGCCATGGAGAAAACTAAAAAGCAGGGTAAATGAACACAGCATGACAAGAGGAAGTAGCCAAGGGAACAATTTTAGAAAGAAAGACCTCTCTGAAGGAGTGATGCTGAGCAAAGACCTGAATGAAGCAAGAGAGAAGCCATGCAAAGATGTGGCAAAATGTGTTACAGGCTGAGGGCACAGCAAATGTAAGATCAGAAAGAGCAGACCGGGGACAGAAGACACAAAAACAAATCTTAGCTGATGGCTGGGCAGGAATCCCAGTAAATCATCATCTCCAACTGAAAGGTCAAAAAATCTTTAAGGCTGAAGAACAGATTTAGAGAGAAGCAAAGGAAGTACCTTTCATTGTTAAAATCTGTGGCATACCGAGAGTCCTCTGGAACAGTAAAACATGAGAGAAAATCTTTTAAAAAGAATGCTCTTTTAAAAAACTTTCCTACACAATGTTCAACTGAATGGCTGAAGACAGACTGGTTGACTTTTCTCAGATGCCACAGAAGGGACTTCTGCCTTAATTAAGAAGTAAGCACAATGGCCTTTGGAAGGTCCTCATCACACTGAGATCTGAGTCAAATGTTTGACTTTCTTTTCAGTTTTTATTTCCTTTCAGGTTTCTCTGTTGAAAATGAAATAGTCATGTGATTCAGAGGGGTCTTACAATTACCAACTACAACCAAAGGAAGGATATAGCACAGTAAGTCCTTCACCCTTGGAGTGTTCAGAGATAATGCACACTGTGCCTGAGCACCCACAGTAACTGGCACGTCTCTTCCTTTTATGCCATCCCTAGTCCTCTTGGAGGCAAGGAAGGCATGGGGCTGGGCAGGAGGTAAAAGGGGACTGACTGGGTCCAGACAGGGACAGTTGCTCTTGGTGACTATACATGTAACATACCCCAAAGCCTAGATTATTTTCTTTTTTTCCTTCAAAGATTCAGGCTCATATGAGTTCAATGAATTATTTACAAATATTTAAAAATCTTTTTGTTTATTCTTCCCTCATAAGATATTTCCATTTTCCATTCAGAGAAATCACCTCTATGAAAAAACTAAAAATGTAAGCAGAAAAAAATTCCCCAAATACCCTTGCGGAGACCCCAGGTGACCATTAGACAAATCAAAATGCTGCTAACAAACATGAGCAGGTAGACTCCTGATTAATGGGACCAAGAAATTATCAAATTAAGAGGATGTATCCAGACTTGTTATTACAGTGGTTCCTAAATCTAATGATTGGTGTCCTTATAGGAAGGCCATGTTATGACAGAGGCAGAGATTCCCATAGGCCCTTTGGTTTCCACTGCACAATTCTGAATAATATGGAAAATTTTAGAAATGCCTACATCACATTGCAGCAGACCTGACTATTCCGAGAGCCCAAGGATCTCTCTAATTGTGCTCTCAAGGGACCTCAATGTAACCTGACACACTGTGATTCTCCTCCACTCTGTTCCAGCTAGGGTGGGTTCACCATTTCTGTTGTAGAGAAGAACCTGCAAATGGACTGCCTGAAGGCAAAAACCAGTCACTGAATAATTTTTGTCTGACTTTGTAAAGTTTAAAATGTTAAAAAAACTGGTTGCCAACATCTGAAAATAGAGTATTTTCCATTAAAATCAAATCTACAATTTCCTTGACAAAACTGGAAGCTCTTGGGCCCATCTCAGGCCCAAGTTCCCCCATGGCACTGGCTGGCTGGGTGTAGCTGCCTCTTTAGATTAGAGGATCTCTGGTTTGTCCCAATCCCTACCTTGGCCACCTGGTCCTATAAACACTTAAGTTCATGATTCTGAGACAGGGCTTTGCAGCTAGAGCCACAGATAAGATGCTTGCTCTACTGCTTCCCAGTTGTGTCAGCCTCGGACAGTTATATGAGCCTTCTGAGCCTTGGCTTACGTATCTATAAAAAAGGATTACTAAAGAAAGTGAAATGACATGATATGCGTGAAAGTACTTGGTATATTGCCCAGAACATAAAAGGACCTTGATAAAAGTGTTTCCTCCCTCTAAGCTCTCACATACTTCTCTCCTCACTTAGGAAGTCTTGTCTTAGTTGTTCCACCTCATTGTCTCCCTCTCCCAGTGGAAAGATCAAGACTTTCTACTGTGGCTCACTCATGCTTTCCTTTACTCCTCAAATACTTACAGGGGTCTACTCTGTGCCAGGTGCTTTGCTAGATTACAGGCATTGTGGAAATGGCTCCTGTTCTCATGAAGCTTTTAGTTTAGTGGAAAAGACTTGCAAAACAAAAAAAATAAGTAAACAGACCAACTAAGTTGATTTCAGTTTATGATACATATTATGAAAGAAATGATCAGGTTGGGAAAGAGAGAATAACACTGACGCTTAACTTTAGATAGAAAGGTCAAAGAAGGCTGCTGTGAGGAAGTGGCATTTAAAACAAGATTCAATGCTGAGCAGAAGGGAGCCAGATAAAGGTTTAGGGAAAACTGTTCCAAGTAACAAGAAATGTTCTGGCATATAGAAAGCCCTAAGAGGAAGGAACTCTTAGAACTGATCTTAGAAGCCCATGGACAATGAAGAATGACCCAAGGACTCTAAAGAGGGATATGGGATGACCCTGCTGGGAATCTGGATTTCATTCAAAGCACAACAAGAGTGCGCTGGTCGGGTAGCTCAGTTTGTTAGAATGTTGTCCCGATACACCAAGATTGTGGGTTTGATCCATGATCCGGGAACATACAAGAATCAACTAATGAATATATAAATAAATGGAACAACAAACTGATGTGTGTGTCTCTCTCTAAAATCAATAAATTAAAAAAAAGTACAATGAGAGCTACTCAAGGGGATTTTCCCTTCTAAAACTAGGTCTTCAAGTTTCTTATACTATTTTACATCTACCTTACAGAATTTACACACACACACACACACCACATACATACATACATGTGTTTACAAATGTACATGAATATATATCAAATTTGTCGGATCATTACAGGTCAGGGTATATTAGAGCATAACAAAGGACAATAGCAAAGATAATTAAATTAAAAATAAAAAGTAAAAGAAATCTGTTAAAAGATATTCTTGATCTTTAAACTCATATGAATTGTTAGTGTTGCTTGTAGGCAATGATCAGACAAGTAACTTCTCCATTTAGCCCCACTAACTCAATCCCTGCAAAGTTTAGGTGGATAAATAATTTGATACAGCCTTCTTCCCTGAATAACATGAAAGAGTATTTTCTAAAAACATTCAGGGTTTTAAATAAGTAAATACTGGGAAATGCTTTACATTTTAAACAGATCTTTCTGGATGTTGGATGAAAAAAAGAACAAAACAAATAGAAACTGAGGAAATGTTGGGATGCCACTGGAGTGAGAGCTAAAGGTTGTGGCTGTGTCTAGAAAGAGGACCACTCTGAGGTGCATGCTTAAAGGAAAAGCAAGAGCATGTGCAGGTGGTTGAAGAAGTCAGGATTGGAGAATGAAGAGCCAGAAATGACTCTCAGGTTTCTAGCCTGAGCTTGGGGAGGTGGAGAGGCAAGGGTTGGCAGAAATTCAAAAGTCTGGTTTTGGCTTGCAAAGTATGATATGTCCAAGTAGATATATAAAGTAAACTACCAGATATATGAGTTTGGAGATCAAAGTAAACTTCTGGTTTCAACTTCAACAGGTAAAGAGCCGGGAAGTCACTGTTTCAGCCTTATAACATAAAAGGGCCGGACAAAATGAAAATCAATGACTTTCCTAGGGCTCATTAGAGAGTTGTTGTGTGCAAAGTAACTCTATCCTGAAATCTGGAGATGGGTGACACAAAGTCTGAGATCTACTTACCTGGAGCAGAAGCCAACCTGGAAGGACACTCAAACGGTAACTATGATGAATTGCTGGAGACAGCATGGACTAGCATGGGAGTGAGAAACTCCTGGGGGTCACAGTCTTAGCTCCAGGAACCTCACTTGGTTCTCAGGGTGAGGAGATGAGAAAGATCCCCTGGTAGCTCTGGCAGGGGAAGGGTAAGAGTAGTTTTTGTAAAATAAACTAGAAGTGTTCTCCATAACCAAGACTTATTCTCCAATGGAAAAGACTCTGCCACAGTCTTATCCCACCTGGAAACTCCAGGCCCTTCTAGCCTTCCTGACTCACGGGGGAGGAGAGTGGGGGTTAAGAAACACTTGAGAAGGTCACGGGACCTCTAAGAAACAGATTTCACAAGAAGATTATAGAATGCCTCCTTTCCTACCATACCACTGTAACCCCCAACATAACAGGGGGTTACAGCTGGAAGAGCTTCAGGACACAGACTCTCTAAGGACAATCTAAGGAAGCCCTAAGTCAACAGGGGAGACAAAGACACTAGATGAATTTGAAGCCTATGGCACCTATAACTACAGCAAACATTTAAACATAGCTCAACCCCTAGTCAGATTAACACAAATTCTCACACTAGAGGCTTTACCTCAGTTCCTATTACCTAATGCAGCTGATACTGTCTGGCCTTCAGCAAAAATTTACAAGGCTTGCCAAAAGGTAAGAAAACTACAATCTGAAAAGACAAAATAAGCAACAGAACCAGACTCAGATATGACACAAATATTGGAATTATAAGATAAGGAATTTAAAATAACCATGATTAATATGTCAAGGTCTTTAAAGAAAAAAAGCTGACAACATATAAGAACAGATGAGAAATGTAAACGGAGATGGGAGTTCTCAAAAAAGTAGAAAATGCTAGCAATCAAAAACACTGTAACAGAAATGAAGGATGCTTTGATGGCTCACTAGTACACTAGACATTACTAAGGAAAGAATCAGTGAGCCTGAAGATAGGTCAACAGAAACTTCCTTAACTGAAGTGCAAAGGAAAAAATAATTAAAAAAGCAAAAGGAAAAAAACAGAAAAGAATATACAAGAACTATGGGACAATGTCATAATGTAGCATATACATAATTGGAATACCAGAGGGAAAACAAAGAAGAAATATTTGAAGTAATAATGATCAAGAACTTTACAAAATTAACGACAAGACCACAAAACCATAGATCTGTGAAGCTCAGCTATCAAGCAGAATAAATGCTGAAAAACTATATCTAGGCATACCCTGTTTTCTAAGGCCAAATACAAATTAAACATAAGAGGCTTAACTTTCCCTGTTGAAAAATAAAGGAAGAGAATTCTCCTCCCTTTCCCTTTCCTTTTAGAACTTTTCGCTCAGTCCTTTTCTTACATAAGTAAATCTTCATAGTGGTTAGATGATCCTCTTGTCAGTCTTACACCTCAGGAATGTTTTCCAAGGACTTGGAAGACATCTTTTTAAAATGCCAACTTCAAAAGAGATAACTCCCTATCTCCTAGTTCTGTGGGAGAGAAAGAGCCTAACTAGGCGGTCACTTGCTCCCATTTGCAAACCACCTCCTGTCATAGAAATGTAAGAAGTTTGCCCTGGCTGGTGTGGCTCAGCGGACTGAGATCCGGCCTGTGAACCATTTGGTTGCTGGTTCAACTCCTGGTCAGAGCACTTGCCTGAGTTGCGGGCCAGGTCCCCACTTGGCAGCATGCAGAGGAAACCGATGTTTCTCTAGCTAGCACATTGATGCTTCTCTTCCTTTTTCTGCCTCCCACAGTCCCCCTCTCTCTGGGGGAGTAAATAAATAGTAATAAAAGTAAATAAAATCTTTAGTACCAATGTACTGGGTAATTATAGCAAGTGGATAAGTGAAATGAATGACAGAAATGCCACAAAGAACAGAAGGAAGTAAGGAATTGGGAATCCTGCTATAAGGTACCTGCATTGTATGTGAAACAGAATAGTGTTATCTTAAGGTAGACTTAGATTAGTTAAAAATGTATATTATAAACTCTAGGGCAACAAAAACATTTGTCAAGTGTGTTTGATACACTAACAGAAGAAATAAAAGAGATCAAGTAAACTGTTCAATCAAAACCAGAAAATGCAGAAAAGGAAGCCCCAGCAACAAATAGAAAACAGTTAACACATGACTGATATTATATCCAAAATCACTTTAAGTGTGAATGGTTGACTTCCAGCCAAGATGGAGGCGTAGGTGGACATACTGTGCCTCCTCACACAACCAAAATTAAGGACAACAACAATTTAGAAACAAACAAAAAAACCCAACCAGAACAGACAGAAAATTGAAATGTATAAAAGTCTGACAACCATTCATCTAGACCAGTAAGAGGGGCGGAGTTGGAGGCTGGGGGAGAGGGGTCGGGACAGGAAAAAGCGGTGGCTGGCAGACCCTGGCGTGCAGGGTGCAGGTGGCTATTGGCAGATCCCAGGCGTGGGGAGGCAACGAGCAGACCCAGTGAGGCGTGCAAGGCAGACCGCACAACCCAGGGACCCAGTGCTGGGAAATAAAGCTAAAAGCACCGACTGAAAACACTTGTGGGGTTGAGGTGCCCAGAGAGACTCCCAGCCTCACAGGAGAGTTTGTTGGAGAGACCCACAGGGTCCTAGAACGTACACAAGCCCACTCACCCGGGAACCAGCACCAGAAGGGCCTAATTTGCTTGTGGGAAGGGGCAGAGGGGGCTGAAATCCAACAGAGAGAGGAGCAAGTGCCATTGTTCCCTCTTGGACCCTGCCCTCACATACAATGTCACAACCCAACAACTGGGTTGCCCTGTCCTGGTGAACACCTAAGGCTCTGTCCCTCATATGTGACAGGTGCAACCAGACCAAAAAAAGAAAAAGAAAAAAAAAAAAAGGCTCAAATGGAAGAACAAATGAAAGCCCCAGAGCCAATACTTTTAAGCAACCAAGACATAGCCAACCTATCAGATGCACAGTCCAAAACACTGGTGATCAGGATGCTCACAGAATTGGTTGCATTTGGTCCACAAATTAGATAAAAAAATGAAGGCTACACACTAAGTGAAATGAAGAAAAATGCACAGGGAACCAATAGTAATGGAAAGAAAACTGGGTCTCACATCAGTGGAGACGACCAGAAGAAAGAAAAAAACATACAATTAGAAAAAAACAAAGTAAGAATTCAAAAAGTGAGGAGATGCTTAGGAACCTCCAGGACATCTTAAACATTCCAACGTCTGAATTATAGGGGTACCAGAAGGAGAAGTGGAAGACCAACAAGTGGAAAAGTTATTTGAACAAATAATAAAGAGAACTTCCCCAATCTGGCAAAGGAAATAGACTTCCAGGAAGTCCAGGAAGCTCAGAGAGTCCCAAAGAAGTTGGACCCAAGGAGGAACACACCAAGGCATACCATAATTACATTACCCATGATTAAAATGAAGGAGAGAAGTCTAGAAGCATCAAGAGATAAGGGGACAGTTACCTACAAAAGAGTTCCCATCAGACTGTCAGCTGATTTCTCAAAAGAAACCTTACAGGCCAGAAGGGGCTGGAAAGAAGTATTCCAAGTCATGAAAGGCAAGGACCTACATCCAAGATTGCTCTACCCAGCAAAGCTTTCATTTAGAATGGAAGGGCAGATAAAGAGCTTCTCAGATAAGGTCAAGTTAAAGAAGTTCATCATCACCAAGCCCTTATTTTATGAAATGTTAAAGGGACTTATCTAAGACAAAGAGGATGGAAAATACAAATAGTAAAATGTCAGCAAACTCACAACTATCAACAACTGAACCTAAAGAACAAAAACAAAAATGGACTAAGCAAACAATAAAACAGGAACAGATTCACAGAAATAGAGATCACATGGAGGGTTATCAGCAGGGAGGGTGGAGAATGGGGGAAATAGTACAGAGAATAAGAAGCATAAATGGTAGGTACAAAATAGACAGGGGGAGGTTAAGAATAATATGGGAAATGGAGAAGCCAAAGAACTTATATGTATGACCCATGGACATGAACTAAGATGGGATGATGGTGGGAGTGGGAGGGGGCACCAGGTGGAGGGGAATAAAGGAGAGAAAAAAATGGGACAACTGCAGTAGCATAATCAATAAAATCTATTAGAAAATAAAGACCAAGAGGAAGCTCTATGTGTACCACACAAAACCACCTTCAAAAGACGTTAAAAAAAAAAGAGTATGGAGCAGAAGTGTAAGCAAAATGTTGACACATGTTTACAAATATGCTCTATGTATTTATACATGTGTTTGTGGGTGCATATGTAGAGCCTGTTTCTGAAAGAATAAATAAGTAATATGGTAACAGAGGCTACCTCTTGGGAGACACCTGGGGAAAAGGAGGAAAGACGACTTTTATTCTGTACCCTGTTTGCTGTGATTGCTGTTATGGTGTGCATCTATTACTCATTCACCTACGAACAAGCAATACCTCCTTATCAGTACCTGAGAAGGGCCACTGGAACTTCAGAGTGAGAAAGGAAACATCAGGTGGTTGTAGATGTAGAAATGAGAGAGCAGATACTGGCAGCTCTAAGAAGGGATGTATAGGAATAAAGAGCTAGTGGAAGGAAGTAGACAAAGGAGGGTGCTATAAGAATCCCAAATGCCTTCCAAAGGGGACTGAAATAAAGACTGCAAAATTTTTAAAAGTATACAAACAGCAGAAGTCCTTTCTAGTAAAATGTGAAACCTCAATATATAATAGATGAAAGAAGTATTTTATTATATAAATGTACTTTATAAACTCAAATTTAAACATTCTTTTAGGTCAAACAATGAGTACAATAATGCTCTCCTGAAAAACACAAACTTGAAATGGGGAGTATGGAGGAAAGTCTCAGGAAAACTTTAAATTCACAAAGGTGGCAAGAGAACCTTTACACCAATGTCTGCCCCAAAGAGAATCAACACTGCAGTAAAAGTGAGTGCACTGGTGATCTCCAGTGTCAAATGTGGTACATGACATGCTCAAGTGTTTTTCTTTTCATCAATTATAATCACTCTGAAAATGGAATTAAAAAATAAAATTTGAACCTAATGTTTGTGTCTGGGAAGCAATAAAGAACACCATTTCAATACCACTGGTCTGGAAAGATGTACATACAATGAAAACCTGTGAGATTTACTGAAAAGCTACTTTGTGATTCAATGGCTTAGTTAAGCTTAATTCTCAGGTAAGTGCTGTTATCCTATGGCTCTTCTTAATCTTAGTTAATGGTATGTTTCATATTAACTTTCCCAATGTTGATGATTGAACTACGATTATGTAAATGAATGACATTGTTCTTATAAGTATTAAAGTATCCAGGGCAAAGACAAGTGATGTCTCTAATTCTCAAATGATTCAAATATATATATATATATACACACATTCAGAATTGAAGAATCTGGAAAAGGGTTTGCTAATGAATTTCCATGTATTATTTTCCATAAGTTTGAGATTATATAAAAATAAAACAAAAAATTAAAACTCAGTTGCTAACATTTATTGATGTTTACTTTTTATAGGATTAAGGGAATTACCTCATTTAATCTTTTAAAAATTCTCTAAAATAGGTATGATTTTTGTTGTTATTTTATAGCTATACATACAGATCATGGAAACTTTCCCCAGGGTCACATGGCTGAGTGGAGACAAAATTTCACCCTAAGTCTGTTCCACTCAGAGTCGAAGTTCCTAAATGCTGCCTAGCCTGTCATCCTTACTGTGTAAACTTTCCTTCCCAAACTTATCACAGAAGCTACTATTGAGTTCCAAGCATTGTTATTTATTAAAACATCATAGTACTTATTCGCTTCCCAGGCCTCAGGGCATGGGAGAATCAACACTGAAGTCAGGGCTGGAAATGAAAAATTCATCCAAGCCATCAGCACCAACATCAAGAACCTAGAAATCATACTATAACTTAATTTTCCTTTAAAAAACATAAAATTTGAAATACAGTCAGTTCCTGTGCACTACATTTACTATTTTATACATACACACACACACAACTTTTCTTATCATTTTAAAAAATCCTCACTTGAGAATATGTTTATTGATTATACAGAGAAAGGAAAGGAGAGGGGCCCTGGCTGGTGTAGCTCAGTGGATTGAGCTCGGGCCGTGAACCAAAGTGTCACAGGTTCAATTCCTAGTCAGGGTACATGCCTGGGTTGCAGGCCATGACCCCCAGCAACTGCACATTGATGTTTCTCTCTCTTTCTCTCTCTCTCTCTCCCTCCCTCCCTTCCTTCTCTAAATCAATCAATCAATCAATCAATCTTTATAAATCTTTAAATAAATCTTTAAAAGAAAAAAAAACTTCTTGGTTTAAAAAAAAAAAGAAAAGAAAAGGAGAGGGAAACATCAATGTGAGATAGAAACATTGATTAGCTGCCATCTGTTATGTTCCCCATCTAGGAATGGAACCTGCAACCTAGGTATGTGCCCTGACTGAGAATAGAACCTACAGCCTTTTGGTGTACAAGATGATACTCCAATCAACTGAGTACCCAGTCAGGGCTATATTTACTATACATAAAACTCAAGCTAACGAGTTATCTTTCCCAAGGGGCTGAAAGCTCAATGCCAAGGATCTAGGCTACATGAACTTACTGCAGCCATGAAAGCAATGTCACCATGGGCAGAGTACCAGGCAATGGGAATAGTCTTACTGAATGGAATGGGATGCTAGGACAGCCTTTAGAAAAACGTAAAGATTCTACTTACACCAATACAGGGGAAATGCATACTCTTTAGAAATATACACTAACTACTGACAGAGTCTCCTGGGGGAACTGTGTTTTCATCTGCCATCAGACAGATGTGATAGCATGATGTAACAGCCATGATTACATGCAGTTAGCTCCTTTTCCAGTCATAAGAATAATGTAAGTAGAATCCTAACACCTACTACATAAAACTAAAAAGGACCCATTTTGAAGTCACCCTCAGCAAATAAGAACAGGTAAAAGAGAAAAAAATAATTTAGTTATATAAAGTTCCTAATTCTGGTGAACAGTAGAACATTAATGTCAGGCCATTACTTCTGAATTTCCAAACACTCAGGTATGTGTTTCCTACTTGGTATTAAGTTAAAATAATGACAAGTATATGAACTCCTGTATTTATAAAATATCATGTAATATAGACATAATGGGAACAAAATTTTTAACTTATTTCATTTAGAACTCTTCTATGCTTAGTTTATAACACTCCATAAAGTCACTTTTAAGAGTGAGCAAACACAATAGAAATTATCTAGTAATTCTTGTAGTGTGTAGTGTAAATAAAAGCAATCTTTTTACTTATTCCTCAGATACCTGTTCACCCCGGTATTCTCTCACACTCATGTTATGTAACTAATATATTTTCTGCCACTCATCTCTTGATTTTTTTATTTGACCTTTTGATTCAGCTTGTTGAGATAACTACGAATCTTTAGTGTGAGTTTATTAATCCTACTTTCCATACCTATACCTTCACTTTGTTCAGTGGACCAGAGGCAGGTTCAGAGCCCTGGGGAAGACTAACTTCCCACCAGTAAATATTGATTAGTTAGTAACAACAACACTGGTAATAATAATCATTATACATAGACAATTAGTACATACTAAACATTAATATGTGTCAGGCGCTGTTCTAAGCACTTTATAAGCAATTACCATTGAATGCACACAATAACCTTATGAGGTACATATTATTATGTACATTGATACACGAAACAAGGGAGACATTGTAAAGTTAATCTTCCAGGGTCAAAAAACCTATAAAGTGGGGCATTGGTTTTGACTTCAAATGGGAGTCCATACTTTTTAACAACTAGGACATACTGCCTCTCAGTTTGGATGCACATAAGTAATGAACTTCATTCCAATAGTTTGAAAAAATAGTTTAGACTTTTGTATTACAAGTTAATTCAAGCCCTGATCAACGTGGCTCAGTTTGCTGGACATCATCCTGCAAAAGGAAAGGTTACCAGTTGGATTCCCAGTCAGGGTACATGGTTGGGTTATGGGTTCAGTCCCTGGATGGGGCGCATACGAGAGAGGCAACTGATCGATGTTCATCTCTCACACCAGTGTTTCTCTCCCTCTCTTTCTCCTTGCCTTTCCCTCTGTCTATAAATAAATAAATAAGTTAATTTAATAAATGTAAACTTTTTCTTCTTCTATTTTTTAAAGAATAAAGTTGTACTCTACTTGATGCTCAAGGCACAACTCCTTAGTGATACCCTTAGGCATCTATGTCTATAACTAAGTAGGACTGGTGCAGGTACCTGAATGCGCTGAGGTGAGGCTACCGCAGAGTCGGTGGAGATTATCTGGATGCGTGGGGAGGGGCTGGTCATCCCTGGAGATTCCGGCCGAGAAGTCTGTGTACGTGGTACCTGTGGGTGAAAAGTGGTCTGGATCATAAGGGAGTTCAGAAAGTTGCCCAATGTGGTTGGAGAATGGTGCCTTTAGCTCCCCCCACATCCAAATTATAAGAGAAAATTCGTTTAGAAAGTCAAAAGAAGTGGTGAAAGAAATGGGCTCAGGAAATGAATTACAAAGACAAAAGAAGAGGGCCCTTGGAGCTTAGGAGAGACAAAGATAAAGGTAACACACTTGTGGAGGAAGACAAAGGGAATGGGAAAGGTACAGTTATGCTCCTGAGAGGGAGAGTGCATCACAACTTTTGCTTTCACAGTGGCATCATTAACTTTTACCCCAGGACATTTTTTTTCATTGCTTTAAGAAACAGGAAGAAAGGGAGAGAGGGAAAGGGGTGGGGTGGGGATGGACATCTGTGCAAAAGAGAAACACTGATTGGTTGCCTTCCATATGCGCCTCAACCAGGAATAGAACCAGCAACCTGGCCCAGGAATCAAACCTGAAACCTTTCAGTGTACAGGAAGACACTTGAACTAACTGAGTCATACTGGCTAGGACCCACGGGGGCTTTAAAGAAGTGATAAAACTAGTGTTCTAGAGTATGGAACCAATATGACAAAGGAATCAATGAGATATTGATATAGGATGGTGCAAAGAAAATATAATCGTAAAATAGCTTTCTAATGTTGTAAATACAAAGAAAAAAAAACTAAGGAATTTTCAAGTCTGTTCTGCACAACTTCAATAAAAAAGCTACCAAAATAACCTCTTTGAAATGATATTTGAATGCCTTCAAGTGGAGTTATAAAAACACTCCACTAACATGATAGTTCCCAGAAGGAATTCTTTACAGCACTACAGAAGACGGCAAACAGAACCAGCATTACACTGAGAACTACTGGGACTGGTAACCTCCCAGCCCCACTGGTACAGACCTTGGAAAAGCCCAACAGTAGTACAAGAATCTGGAATTTAGTCAATACCCACCGAAGCAAGGCTCAAGGTTCTGAGGGGTCACCTGGGCACCTGAAGTGAGTAGATATTTTTCCTTGAATAAAAGTATACCATGAACCAATGCTTTATAAACTCTTCCCAAAAATAAAAAGGAAGGAATACTTTCCAATTCATTCTATGAGGTCAATATTACCTGATACCAAAGCCAGACTAAAACATCACAATAAAACTACAGACCAATATTCCTTATGAATATAGGTGGAGCAATCCTCAACAAAACACTATCAAATAGTGATATAACCCTAACCCTAACCCTAACATTGATATAGAATCATATAAAAGGTTACATACCATGACTAAGTGGGATTTATCCAGGAATGCAAAGTTGGTTCAACATAAATCAAAAACTGTAATACACTACATCAAAAGAATAAGAGGACAAAAGCCACATGATTATCTTACTGGATACAGAAAAAGCATTTGACAAATCCAATACCTTTCCATGGTAAAAACATTCAGCTAACTATGACTAAAAGGAAAGTTTCAACCTGATAAAGAGTAGACCTGGACAATAAATTGAGGTTAATTTTGGTCAATTTCAGCTCTTGGAAGAGCAGCAGCCATCCATCCCCCAACTCCACCCTGCAGAAGGCAACTGTGCATTATGTTCCTACAGCAGTCTAACATAGTTTGTGGGAGCCAAGGGAGGCAAAAAGGACCTTGTCCTCCAGATATTGGGGAATCTGTGCTCTTAATTGCTGACTGCTGCTTCTGATCACAGAAGTGTGGACAAGGAGGCAATGACTGTTGTAGAACTTCCCCCTGTTTTTGCAAGCCCTTCATCTTTGGCTGAAGTGACTTCCAGGGGGCTTAAAAGGGCTGGATTGTTATTTTACACCACCCCATTTTTCTCTTTCCCCCCTTTTGGGAGCCAGACATCAAACACTAGGACATTCTAAAGCAACTGCATATACAGGAAAAATTAGAAATGCCCAGGGAAAAACACAGGTTTGAAAAGGCCTTAGAAGACTTCAAGTTTCATGCCAGGACAATCCTTGGCACAGAGACAGCTCACAAAAACAATGATGATAACGATGACAACAATAACAAAGCCCAGCAAATCCTGGGAAAGGGAGAGACTCTGATTTCCAGCGTTATCACATTATTAAATTGAAATGTCCTGTTTTCAACAACAAAAAATCACAAGGCTTATTAAAAAAAAAGAACTCAGGTAATTATGACCCATTTAAAGGAAAAAGATAAATTAACAAGAATTATCCTTGAAAAAGATATGACGTCAGATCTACTACACAAAGACTTTAGAACAACTGTCTAAATCAGGGGTGTCCAAATCTGTGGCCTGGATGGCTATGAATGGGGCCCAACACAATATGGTAAATTTACTTAAAATACTTTGAGATGTTTTTTGTACTTATATGTTGCAGTATCATGTAAAATAAATGTATGTACGCTCTCGTTATTTGTACACATGCATGGCTTCAGTTTTATGGCAGTGTGCAGTTTCCAGTGTGTTACCTTCCAAGTGCAGACAGTAGAACCGACACCATCATATGTTACATGTGGTGACTTAGCGAGGCAGTGATTATCAGAATTTCAACTGACCATTGCAATGTTAGGTGTTTTATGTTATTTAGAAGTCACATAAGCATTCTTATTTGATTATTAAAGAAAGGTACTTCTACACCTCGGCGGTGCCTCACACGTCATTGCCTGCCAAGCTTTATAATCAGCCCTTTGCCTC
Source organism: Phyllostomus discolor (assembly GCF_004126475.2). Classification (NCBI taxonomy): domain Eukaryota; kingdom Metazoa; phylum Chordata; class Mammalia; order Chiroptera; family Phyllostomidae; genus Phyllostomus; species Phyllostomus discolor. Next base: position 38,412,929 of record NC_040909.2, on the reverse strand, counting down.
TCCCTGTACTGGCAGCCAAGAGGCTGTAGAAAGGCCCCAAACTTGCTTTCTATTTTCCTTTCAATTAATTTTCATAATAGAAATAAAGTCTCTTATCTGTTATTATTTTTTAAATCCAAGCATGGTTTCTACAATGTCTCAAAAGAAAAAAGAACTCCCTAAAAGAAAAATTGTGGATGAAGGAAGATTGTTTAATGAAAAGTGGACAGATGAGTACTTTTTGTTGAGGCAGGTAGTAAGGCACTCTGCTTAATTTGTAGGGAATATGTGCAAGTTTTCAAAGACTATAATTTGAAAAGGCATTATATGCAAAAACATGCTGCCAAATTCAATGCATATGAAGTATCATGTTGTAAGGAAAAAACAGGAACTGAAAAAAGTCTGTCTTCTCAACAAAATTATTTCAAAAAGTTACAACTCAGGCAAATTCTATTGTAAAAGCTAGTGAAGTGGTAGCATATTTAATAGCAAAAAAAAAATCTAAACCATTTACTGATGGTGAGTTTATTAAAAAATGTATAGCAAGTGTGGCAGATACATTTGCCCTGAAAAAGAAAAGAGGGATATTTCTAAAACCAGTTTGTCTTACTAGAATATAGTCAGGTGAATTGAAGAAACTGGAAAATTTATTAAAAGAAGTTTGGAGAACAAAGCTGCTAATTTGAATTTTATGCTTTGGTGATGGGTGGTAACGCTGATGCTATAGATATGGCTCAACTAGCCATTTTTATTAGAGGTATTAGTCACGAATATAATGTCACTGAAGAAACGGCTTCTTTAGTGCCATTGAAAGATACAACTAAATCAAGATTTACATGAAGCAGTGAAAAATACATTAAAGCAATTTTCTTTGTCCATTGTCAACATATCTGATTGAGGTACTGATGCTGCCCTGGTGATGTTAGGTTAAAGAGAGGGACTTGTGAAATTAATAGAAAATGATGCAATTTCTGCCCCAAACTCACATTTGATGAAGTATCACTGCACAGTACATTAAGAAAATTTATGCACAAAAGCTTTAAAATGGGTAATGGCATGCAAATCATCATTAAGACTATACATTTCATAAGAGCCAAGGGATTGAATCATCACCAATTCCAGGAATTTCTTAAAAATATTGATGTTGACTATGGTGATATGATTCACTTTTTGGAAGTAAGATGGCTAAGTAGAGGCCAAATATTGAAAATATTTTATGATTTGCGACATGTTATCAAGTCATTTTTGGTATCAAAAACAAATTTGTGTCAGAACTTGATAAAAAGTGGCTTACAGATTTAGCATTTTTAGTGGATTTAACTGCTCATTTAAATGAGTTAAACATACGTCTTCAAAGTAAAAACCAACTTATCAATACCATGTTTCAAACCATACAGCATTCCAAATGAAGCTGAAATTATGGCAAGCTCAAATTAAGGCAAACAATTTTATGCATTTTGACACACTGGCTAAACACAGTCCTGTAAACAGTGAAAATATGCACCCTTGCTTTTTGATTTGGTGCAAGAATTTGAAAACAAATGTCAAGATTTCTGGGAAAATAATCAATATTTTGCTATATTTGCAACTTCATTTTCAGTTTATATAAATGTTACTTGCCAATTTTCAAATGCAATGCAAAGAGCTGCAATCTGAGAAACTTAAAGAAAAATTTGATCGTATCTCTTTACTGGGCTTTTAATAGGTACTATCTTGCTAGAGACAAATATCTCGTTTCAAAATCACGCCTTATTCATGTCATCACTATTTGGCAGCGCCTACATTTGTGAGCCACTATTTCAAGAATGAAACACATTAAGAGTAAAATTAGAACCAAAATATCTGATGAGCACCTTGAGAACTCACTGAGAGCTGCAACTACTTCTATCAAACCAGATATTGATGCACTAGTTTCTCAAATACAACATCAAACATCCCACTAGTTTTATGTTGCCCTCTTTTCTTTTACAATAAAAAAATCAATGACATTTTAATTACTTAGATATGTACATATTCTATATTAGTGTTCACAAACTTGGGACCTGCTCAACAATTTTAAAAGATTACTGAAAGGGCTGCTGCATAATTAGGGTTATCACGTGAGGACCTTTTTGTTTATCTTTGGTGGCAGATATCACAAAAATTATGCACGTATCTTTTTTTTGCTCATCAGTTTTAGTGGATTTAATGTATGGCCCTAGACAATTCTTCCTCTTCCAGTGTGTCCTAAAGATGCCAAAAGGTTGGATATCCCTGGTCTAAATGATACTCAAAGACTCAAGGAAGATGTGGGAAAAGTCAGAAATAATGTATGAATAAAATATAAACTTCAATAAAAATCTAAAAAGAAAACAAAATTCTGACGCTGAAAAGTAAAATTACTGAAATGAAAAATTCACTAGAAGGATTTAAAGGCAGATTTCAGCAACAATCCGTGAACGTGAAGATAGAAGAATGGAAATTACCAAGTCTCAAGAATAGAAAGAAAAAAACTAAAGAAAAGTAACCAGAGCCAAAAAGGGCCTGCAGGACACCAACAGATGCGGAAACATGCTTTGTGGGAGTCAAGAAGAATAAGAATAAGAATAAGAATAAGAATAAGGAGGAGAGAAGACAGAATATTTAAAAAATAGCTGACAACTTCCCAAATTTGAAGACAGACATGAATAAAAGCATCCAAGAAGCTCAATAAAGTCCAAGTAAGAAGTCAAAGACCCATCATAGTCCTACTTACTTTCTTTTAATCCTCACCTGAGGACATGTTTACTGATTTTGGAGAGGGAGAGAGAGAAACGTCAATGTGAGAGAAACACTGAGTGGCTGCCTCCTGTATGCACTCTGACCGAGGTTCGAAGGCATAACCTTTTTGTGTATGGGACAACGCTCCAACCAACTGAGCTACCGACCAGGGCTATTGTTTAACTCTCAAAAGACAAGAGAGAATCTAGAAAGTAGCAAGAGAGAAGTGAATCATCACATACAAGGGATCCTCAACTAGAATATTTATAGATTTCTTATCAGAAATTCTGGAGGACAGAAGACAGTTGGCTGATATATTAAGAGTACTTAAAGGAAAAAAAAACCTATCAAGAATTCTATACCTGGCAAAGCTGCCCTTCAAAAGTGAGGGATAAATCAAGACATTCCCAGATAAACAGTCCAGGAAGTTCATAGTCATTAGACTGGCCCTACAAAAAAATGCTCAAGGGAGTCCTGCAAGATGAAATGAAAAGACCACAGATGGTAATTCAAAGCCAATTGGTAAAGTGAAAATCTTGATGAAGGGAAATATGTGGGCAATTATAAAATCTAGTATTACTCTAATGGTGGTTTGGAACTGTATTTTGGGCTTTTCCCCCACAATTTTAAAGACTAATACAGTTAAATTAAAAGAAACATGTTAGTTTAAAAGATAGCATTATTGCAACATTGAAACTTTAAATCTTGTTTTCTATATAATTTAGTGCACTAAATGCATTTAAAAGAATCATTATATTATGTTTTGGGCACAAAATGTATAAAGGTATAATTTTGTGACATTAACAACCAAAAAGGGTGGGCATAGGGTTTTAAAGGAGAAAAGTTTTTGTATGTCATTGAAATTAAACTGCAATAAATTCAAACTAGAGTGTTAAAACATTAGGATGTTAAATGTACTCACCGTAATTCTCTCAAAGATAACATAAAAGACTGTATCAATGCACTATACCACATTAACAGAATAAAGAAGAAAAACACACAATCATCTCAATTGATGCAGAAAAAGCATTTGACAAAAGTCAACATCCTTTCATAATAAAAACACTCAGCAAACTAGGAAGAGAAGGAAACTACTCTCACATAATAAAAGCCACACATGAAAAACCCCCAGTGAACATCATACTCACTGGTGGAAGAATAAAAGCTTTTCCTAAGATGAGGAACAAGACAAAGATGCCTGCTTTCACCACTTCGACTCAACACAGTACTTAAAATTCTACTCAGAGCAATTAGGCAAGAAAAAAGGGGGAGGGAGAAGGCATCTGAATTGGAAAGAAGTAAAATTATCCCTGTATGTAGATGATATTATCTTACACATTTAAAAAAGCCCTAACAATTACACACACACACACACACACACACACACCCCTTTTAGAATAAATGAGTTCAGCAAAGTAGCAGGATACAAAGTCAACACACAAAAATCAGTGTTGGTAACACTTGTATAAATGAACAATAAATAATCTGAAAAGGAAATTACAAAACAATTCCATGAAACAACATCAAAAAGAATTCTGAGGAATTAACTTAATCAAGGAGGTGAAAGACTCATACATGAAAACTGAAAAAATCCCTGCAATTAAAAACATAAAGGGGAACATATTCCATGTTCATGGATTGAAAGACTTAATTATTGATAAAATGGCAATGGTACCCAAAGTGATCTACAGATTGAATACAATTCCTATCAAAATCCTAATGATTTTTTTTGCAGAAATAGAAAAACCTATCATAAATTCTCAAGGGACCCCAAATAGCCAAAAATACTCTGAAAAAGAATGAAACTGGAGAGCTCACACTTCCTGATCTCAAAACTTGCTACAAAGCCAGTCATCAACATTGTGTGATAATGGCATTAAGACAGACATGTAACCCTGGCATAGTAGCGGAGCTGGTTAGAGTGTACCCTGATACACCAAGTTTGGGGGTTTGATCCCCAGTCAGGGTACATACAAGAAGCGACCACTGAATGCACAAATAAGTGGAACAACAAATTGATGTTTCCCTCACTCTTTTTCTTCCTATTTCTAAATTGAAAACAAAAACCAAAAACCAAAAAACCAAAAACAAACACAGACATATAAACCACAGAAATAGAACAGAAGAGAAATAAAGCCTCACATATGTGGTTAAATGAGTTTTGACAAGAGTGGCAAGACCATTGGGTGATGGAAAGGATAGTCTTTTCAACAATGTGCTGGGAAAAGTGTATATCCACATGCAAAAGAATGACAATGGACTCTTTTCTACCACCATATAAAAAACTAACTCAAAATGGATCAAAGACTTAAATTTAATGACCCAAACTATAAAACTCTTAGAAGAAAACACAGAAAAGCATCACAGTATCAGATTTGGCAATGGTTGCATGGATATGGCACCAAAGTCACCGGCAATTACAGAAAAAAGACACAAACTTAACTTTATAAAAATTTTAAAAATGTGTGCATTGAAAGACAATACTAACAGGGCAAATAAAGGCATCCAACAGAATGGGAGAAAATATTTACAAGTAATGTATCTGATAAGGCATTAATATCTAGAATATATGGAGAACTCCTAAAATTCAACATAAAAACAAAACAAAACTCCAACCCAATTAACAAATGGGCAGAGGATCTGAACAGACATTTCTCCAAAGATGATATACAAACAGCCAATAAGCACGTGAAAAGTTGCTCACTCAACATCACTAGTCATTAGGGAAATAAAAATCAAAACTACAATGAGATACTATCTCATACCGATTACCCACTAGGATGGCTACTTTGAAAACAAATACCAACAGAAAATAAAGTGTTGATGAGGATGTGGAGAAAGTGGAACCCTTGTTGACTGTGGGAATGTAAAACGGTACAGCTGCTGTGGAAAACAGCATGGAGTTCCCTCAAAAAATTAAACATAGAATTACCATAAAATACAGAAACTCTACTTCCAGGTACATACACAAAAGGACTGAAAGCAGTGTCTTGAAGAGACAGTTGTGTACACATGTTCATAGTGGCATTATTCCCAATAGTCAAGGGGTGAAAGTGACCCAAGTGTTTATGTAGAGATGAATGGATAATCAAATTGTGGTGTATTTATACAATAGAATATTATCCAGTCTAAAAAAGGAAGGAAATTCTGACATACAATACAATGTGGATGAACTTTGAGGACGTTATGCTAAGTGAAATAAGCCAGTCACGAAAAGACAAATATTGTATGACTCTACTTATGTGAGATACTGAGAAAAGTCAGATTCATAGTGACGGAAAGTAGAATGTTGGATCTAGAGACTGGGGTGAGAGGAGTAATCCCAGTTAGTGTTTATGCACATAAAATTTGAGTTTTACAACATGAAAAGTTATGAAGACTGTATATTGTTAATGTATTCAATACCACTGACCTGTATACTTAAATATAGTTAAGATGTTAAATTTTATATTATGTGTATTTTATCACTACAGGGAAAAATTAAATGGGTCAAAGATTTAAATAAAAGAGCTAAAACTATAAAACCAATAGAGGAAAACATAGGTATAAATCTTAGTTTACTTGTATTAGGTGGTGGTTTCTAAAACATGACACCAAAAGAAAGATACAGTGGATATCACTAAGATTAAAGTTTTGTGCTTCAAAGAATGCCATCTAGAAAGTGAAAAAACAGCCTACAAAAGGGAGAAAACTTTGCAAATCACATATCTAATAAATGGACACACATATATACAGTATAAAGAAGTATTACCCTGGCTGGTGTAGCTTAGTGGATTGAGCTCGGGCTGCGAACCAAAGTGTCACAGGTTCGATTCCCAGTCAGGGTACATGCCTGGGTTGCAGGCCGTGACCCCCAGCAACCGCACATTGATGTTTCTTGCTCGCTCTCTATCTTCCTCCCTTCCCTCTCTAAAAAGAAATAAATAAAATCTTAAAAAAAACCCTAATAGGTTAAAAAAAGAAGTATTACAACTTAAAAGATGGACAATAACAAGTATTGACAAGGATGTTGAGAAACTGGAACTCACATACACTGCTGACATGAAAATAGAATAGGTACAGCCTCTTTGGAACACAGTATGGCCAATCCTCAAAGGTTAAACATAAAGCTGCCATATGAACCAGTCATTCTACTCCTAGGTATATAAGTCATATGTCCACACAAAAACCCATATGGAAATGTTTACATCTATTCATAACACCTCAAAAGTACTATTATTCACAATAGTTCAAAAGCAGAAACAACTCAAATGTCCATCAACTGATGAATGGATAAATAATGTGGTATATATTCATGCAATAGAATATCACTTTGCAAGAAGAAATGAAGCACTGATACGTTCTACAATATTGATTAAATCAGTCACAAAAGACCCCATATTCTATAATTCCATATATGTAGAATGTCCAGAATAGGCAAACCCATAGGAATAGAAAGTAGATTAGCGGTTGCCAAGGACTGATGGGATGGGGGAAGGGGAATAACTGCTAAAAGGTATGAAGTTTCTTTTGGGAATGATGAAAACGTTCTGGAATTAGATGGTAGTGATGGCTGTTACAACCTGTGAACATACCAAAAAGTAACTATATACTTTAGATGAGGTAAATTTTATAGTAAGTGAATTCTATCTTAATTTTATAAAGCACATCATGGTTAATTACTGGAATAGTTATTAAAAAGATATTTTCTTTCATAAGCATTAATTTTATCCAGAAAAAAATTCACTATAAGACAAAAATTATCCTTGAAAACATTATGCTGAATGAAAGCAACTAGCCATAAAAGGCCATATGTTGTATGAATCCGTTTATATAAAATGTCCAGAATAGGCAAATTGGTAAGTCAGAAAGTAAATCAGTGGTTGCTTATGGCTGGGGCTAATAAGCAAATTTGGTGGTGGTGGGGGGGGAGGTAGCTAAAAGTACAAGGTTTCTTTGGGATAATGAAAAATGTTCTGAAGCTAGATTGTGGTGATGGCTACACAACCTTATAAGTATATTAAAAGCCACAGAATTATACAATTTAAATAGGTAAATTGTATGGTATGTGAATTATACCTTAATAAAGCTATTAACATTTGTTTTTTAAAGAATGAACAAATAAATTACTCAATCCATGGTGTAAGGATTTAGGACAGAGGTCACCTTTAGGGAGGGCAAAAAATTCTAGTCTGTTCTTAACCTGGGAGGTGTTTTTAACCACAGGAATACTGTCTCTGATAATTCTGTTATATACTTATGAATTGTGAACTTATGAATGTTATACTACAATAAAAGTTTATTTAAAAGAATAACAGTTTAAAAAAATATTCCACAGGAACTCAGGAACTTTCTAAACAGTAAGCAAAAAACAGTGACCCTGTCCATGTTTCACTTGAATCTACTGAGACTGACCCTGTTCCACCCTGGAGCTGTGGGCTGGGTACACACAGAATTTGAAGCTGGCCTGGTTTTCAAGTATACGGGGGTGGGTGGGGTGGTGGGGTGGAGATGGACAGCTACGGGGAAAAGTGGGGCTGAGCACTGAAACTGCTATATGCCAGCTTTGCAACCCTGCCTGCGCTACAGTTTAATCTCCCTAGATCCTGGCTCTCACACCTGTTAAGACATAGACTTGCAAATTTTATGATTCCTTTTTATATGAGAAGTCCAAAAGCCTCAAAAGATTTGCCTGAGGCATGGATTGCATTGGCAATGGGCTCCCGATAGCTCAGTAATAAATGTAGACTGGGTGAACAGTCTTAAATATTCCTAGAATTCAACAAAGGGATGCTTAACTCTGGAAGTGACAGGTTAATGGGAAAATACTTGGGACTCCTGTGGTCTTTAGACAGAATGTGTGTTCTAGTCACACCAGGGGCAGTTTAGATGATTTGGCTTGAAGGCAAAAATACTATGATGGGACCTCTCAAAAATTCCTGCAGTTGTATAGATTAGAGCCCAATATTATGAACAGACATCAAGGCAGGAATTATTATTTTTTTCTAAAAGCATTTTGTTGAATATCATTTGGTACAGTGATAAAAGTAAATTTGGTAACAGGACATAAAAGTATTAGATGCATTTCTGACTACTTCAAGTATCTGCTTTCCATTTTTTTCCTGCCTACTTTCAGTGCCTGATGATAATCTTGGTCCTCTGCCTTAACCTACTTTCTACTCCTTCAACCTGCTCAACTTGCAAAGAACAGAATCTTTTGGTTCACACTGAAGTATTAATGTCTGACAGCACCCAGGTGTGAGTTATACCCTGACCAGAGTACTTGTACTGTGACTGGGAAACTGCTGGTCCAAAGCACTATTAAACTGCTAGTCCAAAGAACTCAAGCCACAGGCACGCTGGGTATAAAAGTATGTTTAGACATAGGTCTTCACTGCATGGTCTCTGACACATGTTTAAAGGGTAAAGTCAGCTATGCCATTTCACATCTTTTTAAAAGTTAAGCGTACTTGCCAAACACCCAAATGTTTACTATCTAAAGAGTTTTTTTTAAAAAGCCCTGCTCCTCTGGCCAGTCTTTCCTGATCCCTTGGGTTGGTATATAGGCCTGCTCAGGGTTCCCAGAGCTCCTGCATCATGGCACTCTCCCCAGGGCACTTACTGTGAACTGCCTGTTGAAGCCTACCCCCGAGGGCAGGAGGGCACATTTCCTATTTCTCCTTTTACTCCCAAGCCCAAGCACATAATTAAGCTCACGATGATTGTTTAGTGAATAAATACTTCTAAATTTAGGGAATAAATAAGAAGTCTTTTTAACAGTACTTGATCCTGGGACTCTGTCTAGTCCTTTCTTTGTTTTACTCTACTCTTGTGCCTGTCTGCTAATTAGCCACCCCGCAAGTACTGCACAACACCTGCCTTGGCAGTTTATTACATAAACCAAAGAGTACTAGTTTCCACTGACATGCCTGAGTTTATGAGGCTGATGGGAAAGTTTATATATTTTCAGTGTGGAGTGAGAACCTTCTCTATTCCACCATGATACAAAATTGCCTTGGAAGCATTTTTAAAGAAAATAATTCTTAGGAAAATTTTCTGTGCTTTACACTCAGTCATTTGCTAAAATATGAACATCTAGATTGAAGAGAATGCCCACAGACAGCGCTGGGCTAATGAGCAAATACTGAAGAGTTTCTAAACTGTAATTTATTCTAGGTTCTGGCTGCAATATTCCCACAGATTATTAATTGGGCAACAAAGTTCACACCCTGTGGGGGGCGGGGAACAGATCAAGCAGACCTAATATGTTACAAATCTCAATCAGGAATTTCCAACTTGGCCTTAACATTCACCATAAAAAAAAAAAAAGAACAATGTAAATGCCTAATTGGGTAAAGGGTTTCAGGCAGGGGATACCTCCAGCCTGAACTGAAATGTACCACATCCTCTTTTTATTTTTATCCCAAAGGACCATTAAATAACAAGTGTAGCGAAAGGTTGAGCAGAGTTAAATCTTCTTTGTGCCTCAACTTGGATCAAAGACATAAGAATCCACAGGAAGCTGCTGGTCTTTCTTATCCTTTACCTTACACAGAGGATTAAAACCTTAAAATGCCCCTGTACCATGTTTCTAAAGAATTACTTCTCTTGATGACTGATTAAGTCTAGCTCTTCTTTATTAGTATAAAGTCAACAAAAGAATCAAAGCTGAACATCATAAATGAGTCTCATTATATCAAAATTGATTTCAATTTTCCAGATCATGTGTTTAAAAAGATGAGACTACAGCCCTAAATTTCCTGGCACAAAAACAAAAATCCAAAGTCAACAGCCACTACCTACAACTGTGTAAAACAATGAGGTGTTTAAGAACAACATGGTTCACAAACTACATTCTCAGGCAGATTAACCTGCTGAAAACAACAATATATATAAACAGCTTTTGTCCCACTTTGAATTTACCCAGCATATTCAAATATAAGTGTCTATAAAGAAATAATTTCCTAGGTGCTAAACACAGCAATAGACATTAACTTGAATTTCTTCAAATAGGTGTCTAAATCCACTGCTCTTTTACCAGCGGCTCTAAAAACAAGTCCCTATGAAATACACTGCATTATAAGGAGGCTTTTCTACTGTAAAAACTGAGAGAATGAGAACAGGCTTCAAAATCAGTCTTGTTTTCTTCAGGACCCTTATACTTACCATGCTGATGGCTCCCTGCAGCTTGACTTACATTTTTCCTCAGCAACCTGCCAGACCAGAGAGAGTCTAACCCAAAGGGCCAGGGGTTGTTTGGGGGAACTCACAGGCATTTGTTTTCAAACTGCCGCTGCAGATTCCATTCACTAAAACCAGACAGAGCTGTTTAAAGATGCCCTTTCTATGACCCTGCTCTGCTGAAGGTCAAATACACTATCACTCCCTGTAACTAAGGAAGCAAAATTGACATGTTCCTGCTGTTTCACCAGCTGCTGAAGCAGTCTATCTACTGATACGATTAATTGCTTCTAGGAAAGAATGTACCTTGCTTTACAATGTTCTCCCTTCACTTAGATTGTTGTCTTTGCTAAACGCACCCCCTTCCCCTTAAAGACCACCTTTCCTGAACTGAGAGCTCACCAGAATGTTGCCATAGAGTCCAACCAACTCAAAACAATTTTAAAACTATAGAAATGGAGGGAAGATTTGGAGAACTCAGAAATACCACATTCTGCATATAGCATTTTCAACTTCACAGTATATTAAGCCAATATTTTTAAAGATATGGGGTCTTTGTGAGTTCCTTGTGCATTTAAAGAGAAGGCAACAACAATCTGCATTACATACAAAAAACACCCACAAGAAAAACAGCAGTGGCTCATTTAACAAACGTTTGATTATATTCACTCAGCATGCGAATACAGGTCAGAGTTCTAGCCTCTGCAGTCTCCCATTCTGCAGGAGGATAATGAGCATAGGCAGTTAGTGCAAAGGCAGTGCATAACAGGCCATGAAATGGCTTCAGATCTAGGTCTCACCCTTCCCACAAGGACACAGAGGAAAAGGAGCTCCTGAGGTCACAGGGAGTTAAGAGGTGGGGCTGGAACTAATACTTGGATTCTCTGACAATCAGCCAAGAGCACCTGCCACTAAAGCCAACAGACTCATCTGTTTTAACATCTCCACAAACAACTAACATGAACCAAATAATAGTCATTAAAAAACAAACAAAAGTCTGGGGGAAGGGTGGGAAGAAAGAAGTTTTATGGATATTTACTTTGATATAAGATCGGGGGGTAGTGTTTAGAGAGGAAGAAAACTAAAAAAAGTTCTTCACACTGTTACAAGTTTCCATGTGCACTAACTTAAAATAATCTAAGAGAATATGTTAACCATTTTTCAAGTTCTAGCCCAAACCCAGGCACCCAACCCAAAAGGGAAAAATTAATCAAGAGGGGAAAAAAAAGAGATGATTCTCCTTTTACAAGGGCGATTATGCCCTGGCTGGGTGGCTCAGTTGGTTGGCACATTATCCCATGCACCAAAGGTTACGGGTTCAATCCCCAATTGGGGGTGTGTATGGGAAGCAACCAATCAATGTTTCTTTCTCACATCAATGTTTCTCTCTCTCTTACCCTTTCCTTTCTCTCCAAAATTAATGGAAGCATGTTCTTGGGTAAGGATTGAAAAATAATAAAATAAAAAATAAAAAGGAATATTACATTCCCTTTCCATCTCAACTATTAAGTTTTAAGAAATGTAACACTGTATTCACTAAGTACAGTCAGTAAATGATGTATAGAAGGGAAGATTAATCTGAGTAAACAAAAAGCTCCAAGGTCCAACTGTTAAGGTCAATAGGTTGGCTCTTCTCATCATAAAAATTTGTTTACATCCTCTGGCCTGGTAATTCTACTTCTGGGAATCCACCTTACAAAACTTATCTTAAATACAGAAATGGCTTTATCAGTGTGTGGTCCTAAGTTATTTTCTAAAGAACATAGAAATTCCCCTTTTCAGGCAGTCCATATGGGGCAGAGCCTATTTCCAACTGTAGAAGCAGAAAATGCCAGATACCTGCTATCCTGGTGTCCCCTGTAGGACAGGGGTTCCATCAGATGCATGAGTGTGTGACTTTGCACTGGCAGCAGAGTGTTAGATCCCACAAGAGTCTCAAGGTCTAGGACCCTTGGAACATTCTTACTAAATATTATTTCTTCCTAATGTTAAAATGTAGCACAGTATTTTGTAGATTCAGGGGTAAACAGGGTGAGCTGACAGGAATCTGAACAGGATACAAGTGGCCAAGAAATCAATCAACATGTAGTGGTCTATATAAGCAAGGGTTAAGCCTCCCTTCAGGAAGGCAGAGCTTTGGATATGAATCCTGTCTCTTTTACCTGCTCAAGTAAATAAAACTACCTTGTGATAACTACAGCTCATTTTTGAATAGAGCATCCCAAGTGGCAAACTCCGAGTTCAGTAACAGGAGCCTCATGACTAGCCTTGGCAGTGCGGTGTGCACCCACAGCTTCACTGGACAGGCATTTCAGTAACATCTGGATATAGCTCTTACCTACAAAATTACTTATTCAGACCTGCTGGTAAATATCAAGTCATCCATCCTTCCTCACATATATTTTAACTCAAATGTTTTTTAAGAATCCCGTTTCTGTTTAAAACATAAACAGCTGGTTTGCTATTAGGCCCCTGACTAATAAAGTGTATACTTCTCAGTGTTAATTTATAATAGAGAAAGGTCAGAAGCAACTTTAATGTTCCACTCTAGAGGGTGGGTTAGTAACTTATACTACACTCTCTTGATACAAAATTATGTAGCTATGAAAAAGGATGGTGTTGCAGGTTATGGAGAAATCTGTGGAAAAGGTTATTACACTTATTCTGTGAAATAATGAAAGAATAACTTGTATGTACACTATAATTACAATGAGATGATATACCTGTGAAGACCAAAACCAAATATGTTCATTCATTTAACAATCTTAATACTGACTGTTTACCATATTCCAGGCACTGTTTTAGACACTGGGAATACAACAGCGAATAAAACAAAGTTCCTATCTTCTGCAATTTACATTCTAGTGTGATAAATAACAGGTATAAATGTTTGTTAGATAGTGGTAATCATCATGGAGAAAACTAAGAGTAAGGAGGATAAAGAATGAAAGTAGAGGTAGAAATAGTTATTTTATGTGGGGAGGTGATAAGGTAATAAAGTAGTGATAGATGTATTACAATGGTGGAAATATGGCTTTCTTTATAGACAGGGGGAGGTTAAGAAAAGTATAGGAAATGGAGAGGCCAAAGAGATTATATGTATGACCCATGGACATGAACAAAGGTGGGAGAATGGTGGCGGGAGGGGAGGGTAAAGGGTGGAAGGGAATAAAGGGAAGAAAAAGATGGGACAACTGTAATAGCATAATCAATAAAATACATTAAAATAAAAATTTTAATGTTATACATTACTTTTATAATAAATTTACAGTATATTTAAAATGTTTCCAAAAACAAAATTATCTTTTAAAACTAGCAAACACTGCTAGCAATTGGTATTGTCAGTGACCTTTTTTTTTTTTCAACCCAAGTCTAAAACAATGGGCATTTCCCATACTACTTTTCCTAATCATCATCATCATCATCATCATCATCATCATTATTGAAATGATCTCTAATTGAAGCATTTTCCTTTGTAGTTCTTAACTAGCCAGGCATTCCACTGCACCACTGTTGATGTCATCTACAATATCATGAGGGTGGCAGCTATCAACACTGCAGTCCACTGACTGGGCAGTCCCTAGGATTTCTTTAATGGTTCCAGAGAGTTCTCGGGCTACCGAACCATGCCACATCTGTTGGGCAATGTCGACAATCTCATCAAAAGTGGTATTTCTACTGTGCTTAATGTTTTTTTTTTTTTTGGTTTCTTTCTGTCTCATGGCAGTTCTTTCAGGGCTTTGATGATCAGGGCTGAGGCAGAAGGCACTACCTCAACTTGGGCCTGTCTGTTCTGAGTGATCAGTTTCACTGTAATCCTCAGGCCCTTCCAATCACCGGTTGCTTTGGTGATGTCATCATCAACCTTTTTGGGAGACAGACCCAGGGGAACGATCTATACGGCCAGGGCAGCAGACTTAGCACTGACTTATTTCCCTGCTGGTGCACATCAGGTATACGTCTTTGATCTTGTTGGGGTTGAACTTCAGGGGCATGGTGGAGGCAGTTGGTATTGGATGAACACAGATTCAGGAGGACCGAAGAAAGTTACACCTATGCCTCCTTCAAGCAGAAAGCCAAAAACCTTTTCCTAATCTGTAAAAGAAAAACTCCCCTTCTACCCACCCAAAAAAGAACAAGGAAATTTTTTTTGGTAAGATAAAAATCTACTGTGAAAAATAATTGTCTCCTTGCTCTCCTTGCCTATTAAAGAATTACTTCTGATATTTTAAAACTATGCTATGTTTCTGCAACTACAAATCTAAACTAAATTACCCTCTTAGGCATGCTTAGATAGAATGCTACCTCCTATTTGGGTTGCTTTGGACAAGTCCCTTAGTTCTAGTATCTCTTATCTCACCGGATATTGTGAGGATTAAGTAAGGCAATAAAGTACAATGTACAGTGGTAGGCAAACGTAGGTTTACAGTTGTGAGTGCACAAAACAGAATTTATTCTTGTATTAGTGTTTATTATTGTATTATTTATTTGTATTACAACTGTAAGCCTACTTTTGCCAACCCTTACTATATAAATATAGAACATTCCTATTACAATTTCCCTGAGGAAATCCAATGCAGTGCTAAACCTATGACCCTCAGTACGACGTTTTCTTCTCCTGTAACAGATATTTGGCTTTTTTTTTCCTTTTTTTTTTTTTGGTGGACAAAATGGTTTTGTTTTTAATTTTCTATTTCCTAAGAGCAATAAAAGGCTATGGTCTCCAAAGTCTTTTAAAAGTATCAGACACTACAGATATATAGTGAGATTTTAATAAGGATGTTTTCTGTGACAGATCATCATTATTCTGTCCCCAGATATAACACAGGAAATTATTTTGGTGCACTCCTATATAAGGTACAGCTCTTTTATAAGGACATACTTCT
Organism: Phyllostomus discolor; assembly: GCF_004126475.2. Lineage (NCBI taxonomy): Eukaryota > Metazoa > Chordata > Mammalia > Chiroptera > Phyllostomidae > Phyllostomus > Phyllostomus discolor. Next base: position 38,397,165 of record NC_040909.2, on the reverse strand, counting down.
TCATTTTCTCCTTTTTTGACTATCCCTCGTCAACCTTTTTTCTTACCATATTACAAGTAAGTCTAATCTTACTTATTCTAACATGAATTTCATTTTAGTTCTACTGTTTATATTATATTTCATCTACAAAATAACTTCATCTTCTTACTACTCTTTTTTTAACCCTCACCAGAGGATATGTTCATTAACTTAATTTTTTAAAAGATTTTATTTATTTACTTTTAGAGAGAGGGGAAGGAGGGGAAAAAGAGAGGGCAAAAGACATCAATGTGTGGTTGCCTCTTGTGCGGCCCCCTCTGGGGACCTTGCCCACTACCCAGGCAGGTGCCCTGACTGGGAATCAAACTGGTGACCCTTCAGGCTGGCACTCAATCACTGAGCAATACCAAGCAGGAAATATTCATTAATTTTAGAAAGAGAGGAAGGTGGCGGTGGAGAAAAGAGAAGTATCAACATAAGAGAGAAACATCAATTGGGTGCCTCCCATATGTGCCCTGCCCAGGGAATCAAACCTGAAACCTTTTGGTATATGAGATGTTGCTCCAACCAACAGAGCCGCCTGGCCAGGGCCACCTTCTTACTATTCTTAAAGTCTTAGCTTATTTAAGTATGTACAACCATCTGACTTTCCTTTTTTTTTTTAAATATATCTTATTGATGATGCTATTACAGTTGTCCCATTTTCCCCCCTTAACTCCCCTCCACCCTGCACACCCTCTCCCACCCACTTGCCCCCCTTTAGTTCATGTCCATGTGTCATACTTCTGAGTTCTTTAGCTTCTACATTTCTCATAGTATTCTTACCCTTCCCCTGTCTATTTCCTACCTACAATCTATGCTACTTATTCTCTGTACCTTTTCCCTCTCTCTCCTCCTCCCACTCCCCTGTTGCTAACCCTCCATGTGATCTCTATTTCTGTGGTTCTGTTCCTGTTCTAGTTGTTTGCTTAGTTTCTTCTGGTTTTGCTTTAGGTGTGGTTGTTCGTAATTGTGAGTTTGCTGTCCTTTTACTATACATGTTTGTTTTTAAATCTTCTTTTCTTGGATAAGTCCCTTTAACATTTCATAAAATAAGGGCTTGGTGATGATGAACTCCTTTAACTTGACTTTACCTGAGAAGCACTTTATCTGCCCTTCCATTCTAAATGAGAGCTTTGCTGGATAGAGCAATCTGGGATGTAGGTCCTTGTCTTTCATGACTTGGAATATTTCTTTCCAGCTCCTTCTTGCCTATAAGGTCTCTTTTGAGAAATCAGCTGACAGTCTGATGGGAACTCCTTTGTAGGTGACTGTCCCCGTATCTCTTGCTGCTTCTAGGATTCTCTCCTTCGTTTTTACCTTGGCTAATGTAATTATGATGTGCCTTGGTGTGTTTCTTCTTGGGTCCAACTTCTTTGGGACTCTCTGAGCTTCCTGGACTTCCTGGAAGTCTATTTCCTTTGCCAGAATGGGGAAGTTCTCCTTTATTATTTGTTCAAATACGTTTTAAATCTGTTGCTCTACTTCTTCCCCTTCTGGAACCCCTATAATTTGGACGTTGGAAGGTTTAAAGATGTCCTGGAGGTTCCTAAGCTTCTCCTTGTTTTTTTGAATTCATATTTCTCCATTCTTTCCTGTTTGGTTGTTTCTTTCTTCCTTCTGGTCCACTCTACTGTTTTGAGACCCAGTTTCCTTCCCATCACTATTGGTTCCCTGTGCGTTTTCCTTCATTTCTTTTATGGTAACCTGCATTTGTTCATCTAATTTGTGACCAAAATCAACCAATCCTGTGAGCTTCCTGATCACCAGTGTTTTGAACTGTGCATCTGATAGGTTAGCTATCTCTTGGTCGCTCAAAAGGATGAGTTTTGGGGCACTGATTTGTTCTTCTATTTGAGCCATCTCTCTCTCTCTCTCTCTTTTTGTTCTGGTCGCTCCTGTTACGGTAAGGGGCAGAGCCTTAAGTATTCACCAGGGCTGGGCACCCCAATCGCTAGATTGTGACCTTGTATGTGAGGGCGGGGTGGAGAGGGAACAATGGTGGTAGCTCCGTTCTCCGTGGGACCTCAGTCCCTTCCCTGGGATCCTTGGTTGCGTGCTCTGCCCTGGTCCACAATCGCTGCCTCACTGGTTCTGCCAGCTGCCGCTTGCGTACTCAGGGTCCACCCGCTGCGATCTTGTGTGCCCCCGGATGCCTTATGTGCCCAATTCTCCCTGTTCTCTGTGGTGCGCCGTGACCCACACCCGGCTGCTTGTCTCTGCCCCTCCTACCAGTCTGGATAAACGGGTCTATTTCAACTTCTTGGCTGTCTGACTTCCATTCAGATAAATTTTCTGTCAGTTCTGGGTGTTATTCTGCCTCTAAATTGTTGTTGTTCCAAACTTGGTTGTGCATGGAGGTATGGTGCATCCATCTATGCCTCCATCTTGCTAGAAGTGCCCCATCTGACTTTTCCATTGTATCTCCTGATAGCTGTGTCTGATCATTTCATGAAATATTATAATGAACTGCTTTCCTTTTATCTCTCCTGCATATAATTATAGTACTATATTGGTTTTTTGAAGTTATTTGTGTGTGAATGGTCATATTTTCCAAGAATATAATTTTGGTATAGTGAAAGGGTCATTTAAAAATATTGCAATAAAAAGGGGGCACTGGTTCTGAAGGAACTGAAAACCTCTAGAAGGAAGGGTCACACAATATGTACTCAATACATGCTTGCTGAATAAACCCCTGAGCTAACCAATGGCCCTGCTACCTTTTTCAAGTCAGGCTATAAAATTGCTCAAAAAGAGAAAAGAAAGTGTTGAAAAATAAAAAGCACAATCTGGGAAGATTAAATTCAATCCAGATGGCTTTTTATTCAGCAATTCAGCTTCTAGTCTAAAGAAATACATCTACATGTGGGCCCAAGGAGGCATCACATACAAAGATGTTTGTTGTAGCACTATTCATGTTCAAGAAAATTTGGAAACAATTTAAGTGTGCTTCTATAGTGAAATGGTTAAATAAACATAGCTCTAATCTATGTAATAACGTATTATAGGAAAAAGAGCTATGCAAATTGTTATATATGAAACAAAGTTTTAGAAAAGCAACTTGAAGACCATCATATTTATTGTGATTTCATTTATATTAAATTTTAAAACATACCATATATTTCTATAGTTACATGTACATAAATAGTTAAGGAGGTAATACACCAAACTAAAAGTAAATAAATTTCAAAGAATTGGTATCACATACACCAGATTTTCTGATTACATTGTGATTAAGTTAAAAAATTACAGAAGAGATTATAAATGTAAACTCTAGAGCTATAAAATTTCCAGAGAAATCAGGAGAAAACTGTTGTGACCTTGGGTTATGTAAAGATTTTTAAATATGGTCCTGACCGGTGTGGCTCAGTTAGCTGGTTGAGTATTGTCCTGCAAGGTAAAAGGTCATTGGTTTGATTCCCAGTCAGGGCACATGCCTGCCATTGTGAATTCGGTCCCTGGTCAGGGTGCATACGAGAAGCAACCGATCAATGTTTCTCTCTTGCATTGATGCTTCTATCCTTCTCTCCCTCCATTACCCTGTGTCTAAAAATAAGAAAATAAAATCTTGTTTAAAAAAAATTTTTAAGCATGACATCAAAAAGCATGATTCATAAAATTAAAAATGGATAAATTAGACTTTATCAAAATAAAAGGGATCTGCTCTTTAAAAGATACTGTTAAAAGAATGAAAAGATAAGTCACAAACTGGGAGAAAATACTTGGAAACCATATATTTGATAAAGAACACGTGTCCAGAATATACAAAGAACTCTCAAGTCTCATTAGGAAAGCAAACAACTCAATTTAAAAATAGGCAAAGGACTTAACAGACACTTCATCAAAGATAATACATGAATGGTAACTGAACACATGTAAAGATGCTTGACATCACTAGTTATTAGAGGAATGAAAATTAAAACCATGATGAAGAACCAGTACACATCTACCAGAATGCCTAATATTAAAAAGGCTGATCATGCCAAGTGTTGGCAAGGGCACAGTGCATCTCAAGTATTTGTACACAGCTGGTAGAAATATAAAATGGTACAACTACTTTGAAAAATCATTCAACAGTTTCTTAAAAATTACCATGTGACCCAGCAAGTCCACTCCTAAGTATCTACCCAAGAGAAATAAAAGCATATGTTCTCACAGACACACAATGTTCATAGCATCTTTAGTTGTAATGGTAAAATGAAAACAACCTATTGTCCATAAGTAGGAAAACAGATTAAAAAACTGTGTATCCATACAACGATTTACCATAATAAAAAGGAATGAACTACTGATACATAAATAACATGGATGAGTCTCAATAATAATGATGCTAAATGAAAGAAGCCAGACCAAAAAAGGGTATATATTGTATGATTCCTTTCACAGGAAATTCTAGAAAATACAAAATAATAATGATAGGAAGATAACCATAGGTGGTTAGAGCTGTACTACAAAGGTAATACATGGTAGTCCAGTGTATACATTAGAAAAGAAGAAAGGCTGTGAAATCAACAAACTAAGATCCATCCTAAGAATTTAGAATACCAAGATAAATTACAAGAATATAGAAGGAAAAATAAAGACAGTAGTTAACTGGAGATAAAAATAACTGATGAAACCAAGCAAAGAAAAAAAAAGAGATGACACTAATATTAGGAATGAAAAGGGGCTATAACTAGAGATGTTTCAAGCATTAAAAAATAGTTATTTTGAACTATATGCCAATAAATTTGAAAACTCAGGCAAAACAGATTAAGTTCTTAGAAAAAGGTGTAACATTAAAACAGTCAATTACAAATAAAATATGTGACTAGTCCTTTAACCATTAAGGAAATTAAATCAGTAGTTAAAAATCTTTCCGAGGACTTCCAGCAAGATGGAGGCATAGGTGGATGCACCGTACCTCCACGCGCAACCAAGATTAGAACAACAACAATTTAGAGCTAGAATAACACCCAGAACTGACAGAGAATTTATCTGAATGGAAGTCGGACAGCCAAGAAGTTGAAGTAGACCTGTTCATCCAGACCGGTAGGAGGGGCGGAGCCAGGCAGGCACGAGTTGGCAGAGGTGCGCGTTGATCGGAGAGAACTCCGCACGAACTCAGCACGTAGCGATCCGGGGCGTGCAAGATCACAGCGGTGGACCCTGAATACGCAAGCAGTGGCTGGCGGACCCAGTGAAGCAGTGATTGTGGACCAGGGCAGAGTGCGCAACCCAGGATCCCAGAGAAGGGACTGTGATCCCTGGAGAATGGAACTACCACCATTGTTCTCTCCCGCCCCCGCACCCGTCCCCACATACAACGTCACAATCTAGCGACTGGGGGGCCCAGCCCAGGTAAACACCTAAAGCGCTGCCCCTCACCGTAACAAGAGTGACCAGAGGGGTGGGGGAGGAGAGACAGAGAGAGACATGTCTCCAACAGAAGAACAGATCAGTCTCCCAGGACTCATCCTTTTGAGCGACCAAGAAATAGCCAATCTATCAGATGCACAGTTCAAAACACTGGTGATCAGGAAGCTCACAGAATTGGTTGATTTTGGGCGCAAATTAGATGAAAAAATGCAGGTTACTATAAAAGAGATGAAGGAAGATGCACGGAGAGCCAATAGTGATGGGAAGGAAACTGGGTCTCAAAACAGTAGAGTGGACCAGAAGGAAGCAAAAATCAACCAAGCAGGAAAACATGAAGAAATAAAAATTCAAAAAAACGAGGAGAAGCTTAGGAACCTCCAGGATATCTTTAAATGTTCCAACATCCAAATTATAGGGGTTCCAGAAGGGGAAGAGGAAGAGCAACAAATGGAAAAGTTATTTGAACAAGTAATAAAGGAGAACTTCCCCAATCTTGCAAAGGGAATAGATTTCAAAGAAATCCAGGAAGCACAGAGAGCCCCAAAGAAGTTGGACCCAAGAAGAAACACACCAAGGCACATCATAATTACATTAGCCAAGGTAAAAACGAAGGAGAGAATCCTAGAAGCAGCAAGAGATACGGGGACAGTCACCTACAAAGGAGTTCCCATCAGACTGTCAGCTGATTTCTCAAAAGAGACCTTATAGGCAAGAAGGAGCTGGAAAGAAATATTCCAAGTCATGAAAGACAAGGACCTACATCCCAGATTGCTCTATCCAGCAAAGCTCTCATTTAGAATGGAAGGGCAGATAGAGTGCTTCTCAGATAAGGTCAAGTTAAAGGAGTTCACCACCACCAAGCCCTTATTTTATGAAATGTTAAAGGGACTTATCCAAGAAAAGAAGATTTAAAAACAAACATGTATAGTAAAAGGACAGCAAACTCACAATTACGAACAACCACACCTAAAGCAAAACCAGAAGAAACTAAGCAAACAACTAGAACAGGAACAGAACCACAGAAATGGAGATTACATGGAGGGTTAGCAGCAGGGGGGTGGGAGGAAGAGAGAGGGGGAAAAGGTACAGAGAATAAGTAGTATAGAATTTAAGTTGAAAATAGATGGGGGAGGGTAAGAATACTATGGGAAATGTAGAAGCTAAAGAACTCAGAAGTATGACACATGGACATGAACTAAAGGGGGGGGATATGGGTGGGAGAGGGTGTGCAGGGTAGAGGGGAGTGAAGGGGGGAAAATGGGACAAGTGTAATAGCATAATCAATAAAATATATTTAAAAAAATCTTTCCAAGCCCTAAGAGTTTTACTAGTGAGTTCTAGAAGCATTCAAGGTCCAAATAAATCCAATTTATATAAATTACTACAGAAAGTAGAAAAAGAGGGAACCTTCTCCCAATCATTTTATAGGGCTAGTATAACCCTGGTCCCAAATCATAAAAAAAATTAAGTCAATCTTACTCTTGAATAGATGGAAAATTTCCAAACAAAATGTTAGCAAACTGAACCTAAAGTGTGTGTATGTATAAATCACGATTAAGTTGAGAGTAACCCCAGAACAAGATGTGTTTAACATTACATAATCATTCCAATTCACCACAATCACTGATCAAAAGAGAGAAATTACATGATCATCTCAGTAGATGCAAAAAAGGAATGTTTGATAAAATTCAACATCTGCTGAATATAACTTTTCTTTGACTTAAGAAGGCTCATAGCAAAATCATACCTCATAATGACTTATTGAAAGCATTCATTTTAAGATGAGGAAAGCCATAGCTTTAAAATAAACAACAATAAAAATATTGGTAACAAGGCATATACCCCTCAGACAGGAAAATAAATAATTCTTGCCTGGGAAAAATCAGATGGCCCCAGAAAAGAAACCTATAGATAGTGTGAGCACCCTATCTAATCACCTCAAATTAAAGTCATACGAAACTCATTGACAACTCTTAACACATGTACACAAAGTTTTTTATTTTTTAGTTTTCAGTTTTAAGTGCTTCATTCTTAAAATGTGAACCAACAATAAGAATCATTAGCCATTTGAGGAAAGCCTCCATACTAAATTAGGAACTAAAAGAAACAAAGAAACTTGGATGAAATGGCAACTATGTAAGAAGCAAAGGAAAATGATCCCTGGCTGGTGTAGCTTAGTGGATTGAGGGCCTGCCTGTGAACCAGGTCCCTGGCTAGGGAGGTGCAAGAAACCACCAACAACTGATATTTCACATGCAGATGTTTCTCTCTTTCTTTCTCCCTCCCTTCCCCTTAATATTATAAATAAATATTTTTAAAAATATGAGAAAGAGCATCCCCTACCCCAAAACCTGCCACTAACATCCTCACAGAGGCACAGATCCATGAGAAAAGAAAAAATTGTCACATGGTTCCATCTGGTTAGTTCCCCCACCTCTCCCACAGCCAGCCCGGTTTGGGCAGGTTTGGGCAGCATTCGGTCAGACTCAGCTTCGCCAAGGCTCTGGCACAGACTCCAGGCAGCTCCCTACCCTAGCTCCCTGTCCTGTGCACCACCGCCTGTGCCACCCATGCCCAAAGGAAAGTCAGCTCCACAGAGGAGCCCAAGAGATCATCAGCTCAGTGAGGCTGTTAACTAAACTGGCTCCCGTGAACGTAGAAAACAAACCAAAAAATGCAGCAGGAAAGAGTAACTTTAGACCAGAAGGTACAAACAAAAGGGAAAAGGGGAGCAAAGGGGAAAACATGCCGAAGTAGCTAAACAAGAAACTAAAGAAGGTTTATCTGCAGAAAATGGAGACACCAAACACAAGGAGAGCCCAGTGCCTGATAAAGCAGGACAGAAGGAAGCCAAGCCTGATTGATTAACATAGACCCACTCTTATCAGTGGCCTTTTTTCCTCTTCTTGTAAAATGGAGAGGAATATTTTTATCAACTATTTTGTTGCATTTTTTTTAGTAGCTCTAGAGTAACTTTTGAGGAGAAAAGCCCATCATATTCCATTTTTAAAGGTAAAAAAAATTTTAAGGTGAAATCATTTGCTGATTGGTTTACTTTTTGGTACAACCAGAAAATAGTGGGATGTAAGAGCTATGACTGCCTTGGGTGTCAGCTTAGCCTTTCATAGGTGAGGGTAGTTTTTATATCCCATTATACAAAGCATATACTGAATCATAATTTGAAGTTACACTCATTCATTTAATGTGCCTTGTACATTTTAAATTACGTCTGTTCCCATGTTGTTTGAGTAGAATTGTTTTCTAAAGAAAACTACTCCTTGAGCTTGGCTCTCCCTGTCAGAACTGCATGCACTCTGTTACATCTTTGGGTGGTGCTAGTCCAGTTTTCCTAAAAACTTTGTTACTGTGCTGTGAAAGACTGAAAATTTGAGTACACATATGATATTAAATGGTGAGTTAGTGAAACTTATACAGGAACAGCTTGTTTGAACAGCTTCAACATTTGAAGATAATGATACTTGACATCCACTGAAGGAAAATTGGTTCCAAATTTTAAGCTGGAATAACCGTTTAGAAAAGAATTAACATAAATGGCCTTTAGATAGTTAGAATTGTGTGCAAATTGAAAAATGTCTATGTATGGATTCTCAAAACAGCCACTAAAATTTCAATTATTGCAGAAAAATAAAAAAAGCTGCTATATGCCCTGACCAGGTAAACTCAGTTGGCTAGAATGTCATCCTGATACATCAAGGTTGTGTTTGATCCCTGGCCAGGGCACATATTAGAATTAACCATGACTGCATAAGTAAGTGGAATAAAATAGATGTTTCTCTCTCACTCTCCCTCCCTCTTTCCTCTCTTTCTTCCCCTCTTCTCTCTTCCTCTCTCTAAAACCAATAAATAAAAAATTTTAAATGTTGCTATATGAGAAAAATGGTTTCAAAAACTAGAAATAAGATAGCAATGATAAAAACAAAGTTGAAGAAACAATAATAACAGCAGCAACAGCAGGAGCTGAGTGCTTCCTATTTGCCACAGTGTATTATTTGCTGTATGTCATGCTTTATATGAATTTGTATGTATTTAATTCTCACAATAATCCTCTAAAGTAAGTATAATCATTACCCCACTTGACTGTAGGAGAAACAGGCACAGCAAGGTTAAATAATAACACAAGCAACTAAAAAAAGTTGAAATTAAGTACTGAAGAGAGATCTAAATCAGGAAATCTCCCTGAAAATAGAAGCAGGAGAGAGAGTTGGAAATTGGAGAAAAAATGAGGAAATGAAAGGATTAGTTCAAGAGATCCAGCATCCAATCAATTAGGAGTCTCTTTCTGGAAAGAGACTAGAGTAAATATTGAGGGAAGGAATTATCAGAGAACTTATATAAAACAGTTTCCTAAAACAGGAAAACATGAGTTTCTAGATTGCAGTGATCCTCTGAGTACCCAGTATAATGTATGAAAAATTAAGTACACTAAGAGACATTACTGTGACATTTCAGAAGAACAAAGATGAAGAAAAGATCTTAACAACGTGGTAGGGAGATAAAGGCAAAAAGGAATGAAAGAGAAAGAGAGTGAGACATACACACTCTAAAGCAATATTTCTCTAAAACAACAATCAAAGCTGCAAGACAACAAAACGATGCCTAAAAATTTGAGTTAAAGGCCATGGCTGGTGTGGCTGAGTAGATTGAGTGCCAGTCTGCAAATCAAATGTCACTGGTTCAATTCCCAGTAAGGGCATATTCCTGGGTTGTGGGCCAGGTCCCCAGTTGGGGGTGTGCAAGGGGCAACCACACATTGACGTTTCTCTCCCCTTCTTTCTCCTTTATCTTCCCTTGTAAAAATAAATAAAATCTTTTTAGCCCTGGGTGGTGTGGCTCAGTGGTTGAGTGCTGGCTGTGAATCAAAGGGTCGCTGGTTCAATTACCAGTCTAGGGCACATGCCTGGGTTTCAGGGCAAGTCCCCAGTGGGGGGCGTGCAAGAGGCAGCCACACATTGATGTTTCTCTCCCTCTTTTTCCCTCCCTTCTCCTCTCTAAAAAATAAATAAATAAAGTCTTTTTAAAAATCTTTAAAAATTTTTGAGTTAAAGTTATTTTCAACTTCGATTTCTATTCCTAAATTATTTATCAGGCATCAGTATAGAGACATATTTAGACATGTAAGATTTTAAAACAATTCACCTTTGATACACATTTCCCTAGTAAGCTATTGGAACATGCTATTTCCATTAAAAAAAGGAAAACCATGAGCTTAAGGAAACAAAGAGACCAACAAAAGAGAGAAGTAAAGGATGATAGTTGTGGAGCAGACTTAAAAAGCAATTAGTAAGGGCTGAAGCAGGAGGTCACAGGGCTTTCTGAAAGAATGTTTTTTAGGGGAAAAAAGGAAAGTAAAAAAATTTCTTTGATGTACATGTATGGGATAAAGCACTTACACGGTTTTACAACTATTTGGGAAACAACAGAAAGTATATGTGGCAGTGTCATTAGGCCACAGAACATTAATTATGCAAAGAGGATCTTGTAGGACTGTGAGGCACTGAATGAAAACCAAAGTTGCGCCATCCATAATGATAAATGCCTAACCCCCACAATGAAAATAGAAACGTTATTACTGATTCTGCAGAAATAAAAATGATTATGAGTATGATAAATAATTCTACGCCAACAAACTGGATTAACCTAGTTGAAATGGACAAATTTAGAAACATATAACCTACCAAGACTGAATCATTAAAAGAAACAGAAAATCTGAATGGACCTACAACTAGTAAGAAGATTTGAATCAGTATTCACTCCTCACCACAACCCACCCCCAAAAGGCTGGGATCATGCCTGGTATTAATTTTAACAAACATTTAAAGAAGAATTAAAATAAAAACCTTCTCAATGCTTCCCAAGAAAAGAGAACACTCCCAAACTTATTCTGTAAGGCTAGCACTGCCCTGATGACACCAGAGTCAGGAAAGACAAAACAAGAAAACCACAGACAAATCAATATTCCTTAAGTACACCAATGTAAAATCCCTCAACAAAATACTAGTAAACTGAAATTGGCAGCATATTTAAAAGATTATGTACCGTGACCACATGGGATTCATTCCAGAATGCAAAGATGGTTCAATATACAAAAATCAGCCAATGTAATAGACCACACTAACACAATAAAATTTAAAAAATACCCACAAGATCATCTCAATGATGGAGCGAAAGCATTTGACAAAATTCAACACCTTTTCATGATAAAAAAACACTTAAACTAGGAATAGAGGGAAACTAACTCAACATAACAAAGATCATATATGGAAAACCCTAGCTAAGAGTTTTGTGATGAAAGACTGAAAATTTTTTCTTTAAGATTAGGGAGACAAGGATGTCTGCTTTCACCATTTTTACTCAATATTATATTAAAATTTTTAGCTAAAACAATTAGGCAAGAAAAAAAAATACAGGGTATCCAAACTGGAAAAGAAGTAAAATCTCTTTTCACAGATGACATGATCATCCATATAGAAAACCCTAAGGATTACACACACATACATGCACCCAATAGTTAGAACCAATAAACAAATCCAGCAGTTGCAGGATATAAAAATCATCTGCATTTCTACATACTAATAATGAATAATGATAAAAGGAAATTAAGAATATAATTCCATTTACAATGGCATTAAAAAATATTTAGCAATAAACTTAACCAAGGAAGTGAAAGACTTCAACAGTGACAACTATAAAACATTGCTGAAAGAAATTAAAGACATGAGTAAATGGAAAAACATATTATGTTCATGGATTGGAAGATTTAATATTTTAAAGATGTCAATATCACACAAAGCTATCTATAGTTTCGATGTAATCTCTATTAAATCCCAACAATTTTTTTTGTGAACTAGAAAAATCCATCCTAACCTTTATATGGAATCTCCAGGGTCCCAAATTGCTAAAACAATCTTTAAAAAAATAAGTACAAGGGTGGATGTCTCATACTTTCTGACTTCAAAACTTACTGCAAAACTATAGTAATTAAATTGTGTGGCAGAAGGATAAAGACAGAAAAAAAGACCAATGGAACAGAATACAGAGCTCAGAACCTTGAGGATATGCTAAGTAACATAAGCTAGTTGGGGAAAAAAAGTTCTATATGATTCCACTTATACGAGGTATAAAAAATAGTCATAGGTGGTTGCCAGGGGCTAGGGACAGGGGGAAGTGGGGAATTGTTGTTTAATAATATAGTTTCAGTTTTACAAAATAAAAGTTCTTGAGATCCACTGCACAACAATGTGAGTATACTTAACACTAGTGAACTGTGTATTTAAAATGGTTAAGATGGTAAATTTTGTTATGTGGTTTTTACCATAATTAAAACAAAAAGAATAGAGACTGTAAATAAATGTGCATATATGTCAAATGCTTTACAAAAAGGGTGCCAAGACTATTCAATACAGGAAAGGGCAGTTTTTTCAACAAATGGTGCTGGAAAAACTGAATATCCACATGCAAAAGAATGAAGTTGGATCCATACCTTACACTATATACAAATAGATCATAAACCTAAACATAAGAGCCAAAATTACAAAACTCTTAAAAGAAGGCTTAGGGGGGAAGTATGGAATTGGATTTGGCAATGGTTTCATGGGTATGACACCAAAGGCACAGGCAACAAAAGAAAAAACAGATAAACTGGAAACTTCACTAAACCTAAAAACTTTTTATATCAAAGGGCATTATCAAGAGAGTGAAAAAGCAACCCACAGAATGGGAGAAAATATTTGCAAATCATGTATCTGATGAATGTTTAACATCCAAAGTACATAAAGAACTTCTACAACTTAACAAAACAATCCAATTAAACACGGGCGAAGGAGTCAAAGATCTCTAAAACAGATATACAAATGGCCAATAAACACATGAAAAGCTGCTCAACATCATTAATCATCGAGGAAAGAGAAATCCAAACCACAATAAGACAACATATCATACCAATTAGGACAGCTGTTACTAAAAAAACAAAAGCCAGAAAATAACAAGTGGTGGTGTGGAAAACAGTATGACAGTTCTGCAAAATTAAACATTAAAATTACCATATGATCCAGCAATTCCTTTCTGGGCACATACCCAAAAGAACTGAAAGAATGAACCAGAAGAGGTATTTGTACACCTATGTTCATAGCAGCATTATTCATAATAGTCAAGAGGTAAAAGCAACCCAGTGTCCCTGGACGGATAAGCTGATAAAATGTGGTACATAGATACAATGAAATATTTCTCAGCCTTAAAAGGTAAGAAAATTCTGATATATGCTACAATGTGGATGAACCTTGAGAATATAATGATAAGTGAAATAAGCCTGTCACAAAATGTCAGATATTATATAATTCCACTTATATAAGGTTTCAGGAGTGGTCAAATTCACAGAGAAAAAATAGTGGTTGCCAATGGCTGGGGGAGAGGAAATGGGAGTTACTGTTTAAAGGGTACAGAGTTTCAGTTTGGGAAGATGAAAAAACTCTGGAGATGGATGGTGGTGATGGTTGCAGAACAAATACAAATGTAATGAGCTCCCGTGTATAATGCACACCCATGATTTTGTGTGCATTATACAGGGATTATTATACCCATGATATGTAATCATTATGGACATGTATAATGTGCATCGTTATTTTTCCCTCAAAAATTTGGGCAAAAAAGTACCCATTATATATAGCAAAATATGGTGCCTAATGCCACAGAACTGGTTAAAAATGGCTATAATGATAAATCTTACATTTTACCACACACAAAAAACCCCTCCCCCCAAAAGGTAATGTCTTACATTGATTTAAAAAAAAAAAAAAGCAGAGTAAGAATATTTATAGAAATAAAAAGTTAAATACCAGAAGAAATCAATTTAAAGAGGGAGACTTGGGGATAAGGAAAGGGTAGGGGTGGTTTAGGAGCTTTTCTGTTTCAAGCCAAACACAGTATTGTCCAACTTTTAAATCTATGTACATATACTACTTTGACAAGAAAATGAAGATTTAAAGAATCAGTTTGTAAGAGGGCGAAATAACAAAACTTAATGTAATGAGTTGGTTTTTCCAGGACATTGGAAACCTGAAACCTGAGCAATGACTTTGCTTTCTTCCACTTTAGGTTGTAGTCTTGCCAACACTGAGTTTTGTTCAGGAACTGGGAAAGCCCTGTTTTCAAACTTGCACTTATAGGGAAGCCTGAAGTTTTCTACAATGGTAATGCAAGCCCTGATGACAATGAGCCTCATATGCATCCCGGGGCCCAGGGAAAAATCTTGTCAAGATCTATGAAGCCACCTCACTTCCACTGTGTAAACATAAAAGCAACTTACACTTTGGGTCTACGAACAGTCTCTGCCAATCAGTAAATAATGCAAAGTATCCCAAATTTCTCCTGACTCAAAACAAAGAGTTGAATAATGTCTTTTCTTCTTTTAGGCAACAATGAAACTATGTGTATTTGTATGTGCATGTCTGTTTTTTTAAAAAACATTTTTGTTTATTCATTCATTCATTTATTTATTTATTTATAGGCAGAGGGGAAGGGAGAGAAAAAGAGAGGGAAACATCGATGTTTGTTTGCCTCTTGCACACCCCACACTGGGGAACCTGGCCTGCAACCCAGGCATGTGCCCCAACTGGGAATTGAACCAGCAACCCTTTCTTTGGTCCATAGGCCAGTGCTCAATATAGTGAGACATACCAGCCAGGGTGCATGTGTATCTATTTTAAATTTCTAGTTAGAAAAGGAAATCTTAAATGTTTAAGAAACATGAAGCCCTTTAGAAAAACTTATTTATTTCATATATCAAGAGCAAAATTAATGCTATTAGATATATTGTCTCCCACTGTATCGGTTACAAATTCTCAACTGTTGACTATCCCTTCAAAAACAATTAACTACATTTTTATCAAGTTTCATAGTCAATTCCACAGCACACAGATTTAGCAGAACCCTGGATTCCATACTTATGATACTCTGTGACCATGGAAATAACCAATAGTTTTGTTTAATTTGTTTAAATAAAAGTGCCATTGACTTTTAAAAGTGTTACAATTAAAACCTGGAAAATGAAGGTATAAAGACTGCATTTTTTGGACCATAAGATGCACCTAGGTTTTAGAGGAGGAAAATAGGAAAAAAAATTTTGAACCCAAAAAATGTGGTAAAATATTTAATAACATAAATAACATTTCACCAATGTAAATGTAAACAAAACTCAACATCAGCATTAACAATTATTATTCCTCCCAAATGGCGGGGGGCGGGGGGGAGTGCATCTTATAGTCCAAAAAATATGGGTATGTATAATCTAGAAAACTACTAATTCTATTAACATTACAGATATTTTTTTAAAATGAACCTATTGTGTAGTGATTAAAAAGCCTGGGCTCTACAGTCATTCAGACATAGGTTTGAAACCTGGCAAAACAAAGTTTCTAATTTTTAGTTTCCTCTTATTTAAAGTGTGGAAAGTAATAATGTTTTCCTTACAGTGTTAATGGAAGTAGGGGATCTGTCCAGAAAAAGTCCAGCCATTGTTAATATAATGAGATTTGGTGCCCTGTAACTTCTGGCTTTTCCCAACACTAAAATCACCTTCGAAAGGGAAAAGATTTCAGACTGCTGATGAGACTCTGGAAAACATAATGGGGCAGCTAATGGCGATTGGGAGAACTGTATGAGGTCCCAAAGTACTCTGAAGAGGACTGTGGCATCGTTGTCCTATGTACAATGTTCTTGTATCTTCTTCAATAAATGTCTCTATTTTTTTATATTACATGGCTGGATACTCTCTGGACAGACCTCACATTAAATGAGATGACAGGCTTACCATAATTAATATTTGGCACACTATATTATACAGTACATGGCATACAGCTACAGATAAATATTAGATATAAAAACCTTACAAAATTGGTATCAAACTGTATATGTTGTAGTATTTTAATATAGTTTATTGTATATGCAATCATGCTTTACTGTTTTTGAAAGTAATTCTAATTAAAAAGTGGAAGTTGTCACAAATCCCTTTAGTTTTTTAAAAATTTCTTTGTGTAGTTTTATTTTGTAATATACTTCCTAATTTTAGAAGTGACGTCTGGTTGCTGTTACTGTTTTTAATAAACAGGTTTATTAAGACACAATTCACTTACCATACAATCTACCCATGTAAAGTATATAACTCATTGGTTTTCAGTACACAGGTTGGGGCAAAAGCAGGTTTACAATTGTGAGTATGTGAAACAGAGTTTACTCTTCTATTAATTGTATTCTTTTCCAAACAAACAACTGTAAACCTACATTTGCCCTACCCTGTATTTACAGATATGTGACAGTATCACTGCAGTCAATTTCAGAACATTTCATCACAAAAAAAACCCCCACAACCTCTCCCGCCCCAGTAAACACCTGGACTCTCAGTTATCTCCCCAATATCCAGCCTTAAGCAATGACTGATCTACTTCCTACATTTGGCTGTTTCTATCTTCTGGTTATTTTGAATAATGCTGCTATCAACATTCAGCACAAGTTTTTGTGTGGACATATGTCTTCATCTCTTTTAGTTATATAGCTAGTAATGGAATTGCTGGGTCATAGGGTAACTCTTTAACTTTTTGAGAAACTGCCAGACTGTTCCAAAGTAGCCATACCATTTTACATTCCCACTAACAATGTAAGTGGTTTCCAATTTCTTTACTCCCTCACCAACACTTGTTATCTCACTTTTTATTTCGAGCCATTCTACTGGATGTGGAATGGTTTCTCATTGTGATTTTGATTAGAGCAGAAATTAATGAAATACAGAATACAAAAACAATAGAGGGGGGGAAAAATCAGTGAAACCAAAAGGTAGTTCTTTAAAAAGATCAAATTAGCTACTCTGACCAAGAAAAAAAAGTTCAAATTACCAGAATCAGAAATGAGTGAGGAGATACTGCCACTGACCTTATTACATGGATTATAAAGGAATACTGTGAACTATATGCCAACAAATTAGATAACTTAGATAAAATAAATAAATTCTCAAAAAGATACAAATTACTGAAATTGACTCAAGAAGAAATAGACAGTATGAATAGACCTATTACAAGAGACTAAATTAGTAACCAAAAAACTAACCACAATGAGAAGCCCACATCCAGATGGCTTCACTGCTGAATTCTATCAGACATTTGAAAAAGAATACTAAAATAAAAACCCAACTAAAATATCGCCTTCCCATGAAGAATTATCTGACTTAAGAAAATTAATACTAATTCTTCATAAACAATTTAAAAAAAAAAACAGAGAGGTCAAGCAGTTTGCAAGTGGAAAGGCAGAATTTAAGTCCAGGAGATCTGGCTCCAGAGTCTATACTCTTGAACACTACATTAAACCATTTCTCTGAGTAACTGAATACATTTGAACACATTATATAGGATATCAAGTTGTTACTTTGTGTTATCCAACTTTTTCAGTTTACTTTGGTTATTTGTGATTTATATCTGGTCTATATAAAATACAAAATGGTTGATCTGGAGAATCAAGAGAAAATCATTTGCATAATTGAAAATGTTACTGATTTCATTCATGGAGCAAAAGCATGGCACCTACTAGAACTATTCACACATCTCTCAATTTTTTTAAACCTCTTCAGAGGATCTGTTTTATTGATTTTAGAGAAGGGAGAGAGGGGAAGGGGGGGAGAGAAGAAGAGGGGTAGATGGAGAAAGAGAGCGAGGGAGACAGATAGAAACATTGACTGGCTGCCTCACATACACTCCCTGATCAGGAAACAAATCCACAACCTAGGTATGTGCCCTGACCAGGAATCAAACCCACAACCCTTTGGTGTACAGGATGATGGTCCAACCAACTGAGTCACCTGGCCAGGGCTCTTGATACATTTTTATTTCAATGTTTTCTCACAACAATCCCATGAGATAGGGACTATTATTATTCCCATTTTCTAGAAACCCCAATCCATCCCTAAGAGCCTCCACTATAGAAAGTCACCCCTCCAGTGTGGCCTACCATCTCATGCTTGACTCCTGTGACAACTCTTAAAGAGCAGAAGAGCAGTCTTATTATTCACCTGTCTGCCTTCTCTGACAGATGGGCAGGAAAGGGATATGCTCCTTCACTGTCTGCTGAGTAAATAAACAGCTGTCCAAAACTGCCTGTTAGTAACCCTACAATTTAGATACTTACTTTGCATTCAATTACTTTTTAGCACTGAAACAATGAACAGTAGGTTTTCTTGTTTAGCAGACCTAATATACAGGGGTAGGCAAAAATAGCTTTACAGTTTTAAGCATGCAAAGTGTGTTACTTATTTTTTAATATATTTTATTGATTATGCTATTACAGTTGTCCCATTTCCCCCCTTCTCTCCCCTCCACCCTATACCCCCCTCCCACCCACATTTCCCCCTTTAGTTCATGTCCATGTGTCATACTTATGAGTTCTTTAGTTTCTACATTTCCCGTACTATTCTTGCCCTCCCCCTATCTATTTTCAACCTACATTCTATGCTACTTATTCTCTATACCTTTTCCCCCTCTCTCCTCCTCCCACCCTCCTGCTGCTAACCCTCCATTTCTGTGGTTCTGTTCCTGTTCTAATTGTTTACTTAGTTTCTTTTGGTTTTGCTTTAGGTGTGGTTGTTGATATTTGTGAGTTTGCTGTCCTTTTACTATACATGTCTTTTCTTTATCTTCTTTTCTTAGATAAGTCCCTTTAGCATTTCATAAAATAAGGGCTTGGTGATGATGAACTCCTTTAACTTGACCTTATCTGAGAAGCACTTTATCTGCCCTTCCATTCTAAATGAGAGCTTTGCTGGATAGAGCAATCTGGGATGTAGGTCCTTGTCTTTCATGACTTGGAATATTTCTTTCCAGCCCCTTCTTGCCTGTAAGGTCTCTTTGGAGAAATCAGCTGACAGTCTGATGGGAACTCCTTTGTAGGTGACTGTCCCCTTACCTCTTGCTGCTTCTAGGATTCTCTCCTTCGTTTTTACCTTGGCTAATGTAATGATGATGTGCCTTGGTGTGTTTCTTCTTGGGTCCAACTTCTTTGGGGCTCTCTGAGCTTCTTGGATTTCTTGGAAGACTGTTCCCTTTGCCAGATTGGGGAAGTTCTCCTTTATTATTTGTTCAAATACGTGCTCAATCTGTTGCTTTTCCCCTTCCAATTCTGGTACCCCTATAATTCGGATATTGGAACGTTTAAAGGTGTCTTGGATGCTCTTAATCTTTTCCTCAATTTTTTGAATTCTTATTTCATCATGCTTTCCTGCTTGGTTGATTTTATCTTCCTTCTGGTCCACTGTATTGTTTTGAGACTCATATTCCTTCCTTTCACTATTGGCTCTCCTCCGCGTGTCTTCCTGCATCTGTTTTATGGTACTCTGCATTCTTTCATCTAAATTTCGTCCAAAATCCACCAGTTCTGTGAGCTTTCTGATCACCAGTGTTTTGAACTGCGCATCTGATAGATTGGCTAATTCTTGGTCGCTCAAAAGGATGAGTCCTGGGGGACTGATTTGCTCTGTTGAAAACATGGGTTTTTTTTTCCCCGTCTCTCCTTTTTTTTTTTTTTTTCCTGGTCTGGTTGCTCCTGTTATGGTGGGGGGCGGAGCCTTAGGTGCTCACCGGGGCTG
Source organism: Phyllostomus discolor (assembly GCF_004126475.2). NCBI lineage: Eukaryota > Metazoa > Chordata > Mammalia > Chiroptera > Phyllostomidae > Phyllostomus > Phyllostomus discolor. The sequence goes on along the minus strand of NC_040909.2, from coordinate 38,377,151 downwards.
GGCACCCCAGTTGCTAGATTGTGACGTTATATGTGGGGTCGGGGCGGGAGCGGGGCGGGAGAAAACAATGGCGGTAGTTCCGTTCCCCTGGACTCAGACCCTTGTCTGGGCTTCCGGGCTGCGAGTTCTGCCCTGGTCCACAATCGCTGCCCCTCTGGGTCTGCCAGCCGCAGCTTGCGTCCCCCTCAGGGATCACCACTGCCTTCTTACGCGCCCGATGGCTTTTGCGCCGATTTCGCGCCAAACCTTCCCCCGACCTCCGAGCGCCGCCGACCCGAGCCAGCCCCGCGCTCGCCGGCTTGTCTTCTCCTACCAGTCCGGATGAATGCGTCTGCTTCAACTTCTTGGTTGCCTGACTTCCATTCAGATAAATCCTCTGCCGGATCTGGCTGGATCTTTACTATTCTGATAGTAAATTATTGTTGTAAATTATTGGTTTTCTAATCTTGGTTGTACGAGGAGGTACGGTGCAACCACCTATTCCTCCATCTTGCCGGAAGTCAGCGTGTGTTACTTATTAATTACTGTATTATTTACTTGTATTATTTCCATACAAACTATAAATCTACTTTTGTCCACCCCATATATACAATCACACCCTGCATAACATTTTGGTCAATGATGGGACACATATACAACTGTGGTCTGAAATAATTATAATAAAGTTGAAAAATTCCTATTGCCTAGTGACCGCATTCTTTATGTGTTAGTGGTAATGCTGGTTAACATCTGCTGTTATTTTAGCTTCAAGTGTACACTCCAGTGATTAGACATTATATATAACTTACTAAGTGATCATCTAGATAAATTTCATACCTGTCTCACACCATACAGTTATTAGAATATTACTGACCATATTCCCTATGACTTTCTATTCTATAACAATTTGTACTTTTTTAAAAATCCTCACCTGAGGACACCTTTCATCGCTTTTAGAGAGATAGGAAGGAACTGAGAGAAACATCAATGTGACAGAGAAGCACCGATTAGTTGCCTCCCTTCATACACCCAGACCAGGGGTTGCATGCATCCAAACCAGCAACCTAAGTATGTTCTCTGACTGGAATCAAACTTGCAACCCTTCCATTACAGGATGATGCTACAACCAAGCCACACCAGCCAGAGCCAATTTTTACTTCTTAATCCCATCCCGTTTCAGCAATACCACCAACCCCCCCTCCCCATTTGGCAACTGTCGAAATGCTCTCTGTATCTATGAATCTGTTTCTGTTCTGCTAGTTGGCTTAGTTTTCTAAACTGTTGATAGATTATGTATTTACTGTCATTTTATTTTCACATTTTAATCTTTTTTCTTCTTTAAGACGACCCTTCAACATTTCAACTAATACTGGTTTGGTGGTGAACTCCTTTAGCTGTTTCTTATCTGGGAACTCTTTATCTGTCCTTTGATTCTAAATGATAGCTTTGCTGGGTAGAGTAATCTTGGTTGTAGGTCCTTGCTTCTCATCATTTTGAGTTTCTTGCTATTCCCTTCTGGCCTGCAAAGTTTCTATTGAGAAGTCAGCTGACAGTCTTATGGGAGTTTCTTTGCATAACTGCTTTACTCTTGCTGCTTTTAAGATTCTTTGTCTTTAATCTTTTGCATTTTAATTATGATGTGTCTTGGTGTGGGGTTCTGTACTTTCTGGACTTAATGTCTATTTCCTTCATCAGGTTAGGGAAATTTTGTCATCATTTTTTTCAAATAGGTTTTAAATTTCTTGTTCTCTCTCTTTTTCCAGCACCCTCATGTGAATGCTGGTATGCCTGAAGTGGTCTCAGAGGCTCCTTACACTATCCACATTTTTTTGGATTTTTTTCCTTTCTGCCATTCTGACTGGGTGTTTTTTTTGCTTCCCATAGTCCAAATTGCTGATTTCATTCTCAGCCTCATGTATCGTACTTCTGTTGATTCCCAGTATTTATTTCAGTTAGTGTATCCTTCATTTCTGACTGGTCCTTTTTTATGCTGTTGAGGTCTTCACTAAGTTCATTGAGCATCCTTATAACCAGTGTTTTGAACTTTGTCTGCATCTAGTAGATTGCTTGTCTCCATTTTGTTTAGTTCTTTTCCTGGAGTTTGTTTACCCACCCCCCCACGTTTCTTTGTCTCATCATTTTGGCAGCCTCCTAGTGTGTTCTTTTTAAGACTTTATTTATTTATGTTTAGAGAGGGAAGGGAGGGAGATAGAGAGAGAGAAACATCAATGTGCGGTTGCTGGCGGTTATGGCCTGCAACCCAGGCATGTACCCTGGCTGGGAATTGAACCTGCGACACTTTGGTTCGCAGCCTGTGCTCAATCCACTGAGCTACGCCAGCCAGGGCTGTGTTTGTTTCTATGAATCAGATAGAGCTGCTATGTCTTCCAGGCTTCGTAGAGTGGCCTAATGTATTATGTGTTCTGTAGGGTCCAGTGGCACAGCTTTTCCAGTCCCCAAAGCTGAGCACTTGAGGTGTGCCCTATGTGGGTATCCACACCCTTCTATTGTAGTTGATCCTTGATTGTTGTTAGCACATCAATGGGAGAGATTACCCTCAGGCCTATCAGCTGCAAGGACTGGCTGCAACCATCAACTTCCAATCATGATGGAGGATCAGTTGCAAAGAGGTCCATTCGACAGAGCAAGACTTATTTAGTGGGGATCTTGTACCTGCTGAGTTCACCACTTGAGCATGTTGCTTGTGGAGGTGGTTGGGTGGTAATGCTTCAATGTGGTCTGAAGCTGTCCACTGGGTATGCTAACTCTGGGGCTTCTCAAGAGGTTCAGGCCAAGGTCAGCCACCACCAGTGTTCTTTGACACCCCGCATGAACTACAAAGTGATCTGCAGATGGCTGCTATTTTTGCTGGGCTTGGAGGTGCCCAGGAGAGGGCCAAGCTGTGAACCAAGGCTGGCTGCTGATAGTGCTAAGGCCGGGGCCACTTAGTGAGAGGTACAGGGCATGCTGAGGAAAGATGCTGCTTGCTTGAGAGATTTTAGGAAAACCTGAAGTGAGAGCCTAGACAGGTCATTAGTATGAAAGAGCCACTGGAAACACATTGGCTGGGCCTGACAGTGGGGTGAAACAGGCCCCTGGGAATGACTATGGCAGGGTAAACAGTATGAGCCAGGTTGATGGAATCTCAGATATGGTACCTGCCTGCCTGCTCTGTGGGGGGCAGGTCTCAGAAAAAAGCCTCTGGGAGAAAGCTGTCATTCCCAGCTTTTGTCTACATGCCAAACAATTCAATTCTTGCCCATATGCCCCAGTCTCCTTCAAGCTGCTGCCCCAGCCCTGGAACTCAGAGAGAATGCATGTGAGTAAGAGCATGCTTGGATCCTTTAAGAAGTGCTTGGAACTCCATCTCCCTTGGCCTCAATTCCCGCTGGATTTATGGCCAGAAGTTATGGGAACTTCTCTTTCTGGTACTAGAACCCTGGGCTAGGAGGCCTAGGCTAGGGCTGGAAAACCTCACTTCACAGTGGGGATCTCTGCGGACGAGCTATTCCTCCCAATTTGTATCCATACCACATGGCTGTGGGACTAATGAGTTCCATGTCTCTGCCCTTCCTATCTGTCTTGATTTGGCTTCTTCTTTAATTCCCTAGTTGTAAGACTTCCATTCAAACAGATTTTAGGAGGTTCTGAATGATAGTCATTCTGTAGTTTAGCTGTAATTCTGATGTGGTTGTGGGAGGAAGAAAGTATCATGTTTATATATGCTGCCATCTTACCTGGAAATCATCACCATTCGTGTGTGAAGAATTTTAGTAATTAGTCTATGCATGCCATAAAGTAGGAAAGGTTGAAAATTGCTGGGCTATACCATATAGCCCAGGTGTGTATATGGTAGGTAGGCTAGACCATCCAGGTTTATGTAAGTACACACTATGATGTTTGTACAACAACAAAATCACCTAACAATGAATTTCACAGAATGTATCCCTGTTGTTAAGTGGTGCATGACTGTAGTCATTATAATATATAGTTCAAAGTTATTAAGCTCAAAATTCCAAAGAATACATGCATCATTTCTCGGCCTTTTGGCTAAGACCAAGTACAAAAAACATGTACACACTTATCCCTCAAAATAATAGCAAGAAAATCTAGGGAATATTTTAAATAGGAAGACAGCTTTTGCGCTCTTATTGAAAATGCCGTCTATTATTTTAGAAATTTCCTAAAACTGTATTTTTTTGCCATGGGAAACAATACTTGCACTAAGTTAATACTATATGAAATTCAATTTCCTGAATAAGGTACCTGACAAAAAATTTTAGCTAGCAAATTTTCTCAATGCATACACAAAATATATTAACCTGTAAGTTACTATAGGTTAGCCTTGTAGATTATTAAACTAAATTCCTCCTCTTAAAGAATTAATGACTTCTTTATGGCAGTAATCCACAACTACTCTCTAAATCAGTCTCAACTAGAAACTGTATCAAATGCAAAATAACTCTAAATATTTGAAAACCCAATGGTTATCAAGGTAGTTATTCCTATCGGAAACTAAAGCAACAAATAACCACCAACATTTTAATAGCTGACAGTTCTTTCAAAAATATAATACTAAAAAATGTGTAAAATCCATCTGTTATCATCTTTAGTTAATATAATCATTATTTGCTGGAGGAAAGGGATGATTAATTACACTGTTGCCTTAATGTCTGATCTAAAATCTGAAAAATCTGCTCACTATTTTCATTGGTTTAAACTGGCATGTATGTACTTATTTTTTATTTTTAAAAATACTTTCTATAAATGTCCATTCTTCCATAAATTTGCATTTTTGCCCGAGAAATACGAGTACTGGTTCCAAAATATAAATCTGAATTGTTCTAATGGTTCCTGGTTATAGTATGATGCATAGATTATTGGAGCTTTGGAAGAAGCGACACAGAACTGAGGCAGTGTGTGCTTCTGCCAAGTACTGATATACTTGTTTTTGAACGCTGGGTTCCTCACTTATGACATGGGAATAATGATCATACCAGCCTCGTAAGATTGTTGTGATGACAGAAGACCATGCATATGATCTGGTACAGAGTGAAAATATCTGACCCCATTTCCCTCCTTTGTACCTCAAGTTGCCTGAACATACCAAGCTATTTCATATGTTTTTATAGGTTATCTCACTTATGCCACACCACTTCCTTGTTTCTGTCTGACAAATGTTTATTTGGCATTGAAGACTCACCTCCTGGATCACCTTCCTCACACAGAGTTGTATTTCTCACCCTGTTTGAAAATGACTTTTTAACCAGACTGAAAATGCTAAAGGAAGGACCAATGGCTCATTCACCTCCATATTTCTAGGCTCTTAGCAAAATCCCCAGTACATAGTAGATGGTCAATGATGACTAAAGAATGCACAGAATCAGGTTTTCCATCATAGCACAAGATTAACAAAGTGTCAAGTAAACTAAATGGAATAAACTAAGACAGAGCTTTAGAGTTAATGCTGTACTCATATGTTTGATAAACATTAGATTCTTTTAGTTCAAGGTGAAATTTTTATTTATTTTTTAAAAGATTTTATTTATTTATTTTTAGAGAGAGGAGAAGGGAGTGAGAAAGAGAGGGACAGAAACATCAATGTGTGGTTGCCTCTTGTACACCCCCTATTGGGGACCTGGCCTGCAACCCAGGCATGTGCCCTGACTGGGAATTGAACTGGTGACCCTTTGCTTCGCAGTCTGGTGCTCGCTCAATCCACTGAGCCACACCAGCCAGGGCTCAATGTGAAATTTTTAAAAGTCACCTACTGTATGTGACTAGGCTATCCTACTCATGCAAAGGAACACAGGAGTACATGTTCTTGTCATTTTCATTTTTTTCTTCTATGGCAGCATCCTGCTTTGGATTTAGATTACATGCTGACCTCACTGGGACTGTTTAAAAAAAAAGAGAGAGCACAACTGATGTACTTTTCCTTTCAAAAGCAAGGGTGCCAGCTATTGTGCTAGCCCCTGTCACTCACCTCAGCCACCTGCTGGGTCCCCACTCTGTTCTGAACCAGCCCCTCCATATTTGTAGCCATGGTGAAGCAAGATCATTAGAGAACCTGTTTGGAAAGATGCAGCAACTTCTATCAGGTGGGGAGAAACCAAGCTACTTGAAATATATCAGCAATCAAAATTCATCTTTGATACTGTCTTGTGTAGATTTTGCCCGTTACAGAAAACACAGCTAGCGGGCTAAGCATATCTGGATAAGTGGCACCAGATTCTTCAATTACAGCTACCAAAATTAATTAGTAGAAACATTTCAATTTGGAAACAAGACTTTCCCTGGTAAATATAGACAAAGATGAACTGGAACTTTAATTATCAGGTCTCTTGGGTTGTAACAGCTTGGTCCACCTCTTAGGGAGGTGGGAATCACACCTTTTTGTTTAGCTCCCTGTCATATTACGCTGAATAAGAAGGTGGCTATCTGAGCAAAGTGTGAGATCAACTTCAAATACACAGCACTCGATTGCTATCATCAACTATACTTCTGTTACTAGTGGCAGTGTGAGAACACTGTCCAGGTGCTAAGACACCCCATTCTTAATATTATCACTAACAAAGAAAAAAGAAGAAGACTGCATTACTAAAGTGGGCTAAGAACATGGTACCCATAAATTTACCAATTCACATCTTCAGGTGTTCATTAAAGTAGAAAACCAGACAATTCCACTTCTTATTAATAGAAAAAATAGTGTGATCACTTGTAAAAATTGAGGAAAATTATCTAAAGACCAAAAATTCTATTAGACTTCTGGGTCAGGATTACTTGAGTACTAGCACTTTTGATGAAACAGAGTCCTGGGTCTCTTCAGGTCATAAAACCTAGCTACCCTAAATAGTCCCTAAACTCTTTCCATTATAATACTCTCCCACAAAGAATCCAGGATAAAGGGATCCCAGTTTGTATCTAATTCCTGGACAAATCACAAAAACTTCATTATTGGCTGTACAGTTCCCATGGTTAATAGGAGAACAAACTTCTGGTATTTATTTCTAGCATTCACATTTACAAACTAGATGGGATTACTACTGAGTGTATAATATACACAATGCATACACAGTTCATTTGCTTGGCCCTTCCTCAATTACAAATTTTGCAATGTAATTTTACAAACACTTTCCTATAGTTCTTACTTAAAGTATTATAAACACAGATCTCTACGAAGCTCTTTCATTCTCTTGCGACTTTCTCTATTATTCTATCCACTATTAGACAGCCCCTTCTGTGATCATAATTCCTCTTCAGATTATTTTGCCAAAATGGTAATGAGACAGAAATTGGAGCATGAAACTGTGATCGACAAATAAAAAATAACTGGCCCCTGCCTTCAGGAAGTCAAAATCCTATTAAGAGCAGGTACTGTGCCAACTGTCACAGGATACCAGGTCACCAGTGGGTGATTCATCTTCACACAGAGTACATGGTCTGAATTTCGGAAGTAGTGCTTCTGTTTATTTACACTTTTTAATACATAGTTAAGACTTTTAACTGTTATTTTCTTTTCCTTGTTTATAGAAGAAAAAGCATAGAGAAACACCCTGGTCTTTTCCCCTACTTACAGTCTGGTTCCAACTCTTAGAAATAGAGGGAAAAAACATCACTTCATTGTACAGGAAAAGTCAACTGTTGTTAAAAACACAATTACAGCCCTGGCTGGTGTAGCTCAGTGGATTGAGCGCGGGCTGGGAACCAAAGTGTCCCAGGTTCGATTCCCAGCCAGGGTACATTCCTGGGTTGCAGGCCATAACCCCCAGCAACCGCACATTGATGTTTCTCTCTCTCTCTCTCCCTCCCTTCCCTCTCTAAAAATAAATAAATAAAATATTAAAAAACAAAAAACAAAAAACACAATTACTGCATGTGAAGAGTCTAGAGTTTCATTTTTCTTCCCTTCAAAACAGAGCTCTCTAAGGACTAAAATGGATAAAGATAGCCAATAGTATTATATATTGAGAAATAAAATCCATATGTGCATGTGGCTGCAACTATTATATTTTTTTTTTAAAGGGGGGGAGGGGGAGAAAGAGAGGGAGAGAAACATAGATGGAAGAGAGAAACACTGATTGATTGCTTCCTGTAAGTGCCCCAACCAGGGACCAAACCCAGAACCCAGGCATGTGATCTGACTGAGAATCACACCCATGACCTTCCAGTTTACTGGATGACACTCCAACCAGCTGAGCCATACTGGCCAGGGCTGCAGCTATTAATTTTATCATTTTAAGTGTTATTAGCATTTCAGTTCTGTTATTAACTGCAGTTATCATTAGGGAATACTACTATTTAGTATAGACATAAGAGTACTAGAAAGGCCTATCTTTCTATTGGCTTTCCCTGAAAGAGGTAGCTTGATCTTTCAAGTTTTGAGTTGAAGTGGATTTAATAGATGACTGCCTGCCTGATAAAAATGACTTAGTAACTCAGAAAACTGTCTGTAATGACTCACTTTAACACTAAATTTACAGCACCAATCAACCTCACATACAACTAGGAGGCTACAAGATAGTCTAATGACCAATAATTATAAAGATTAGGTCATGGAAAAGTAGTAATTAACATGTTTAGCTTAGAAAAGCTAAAGGTTCTAGATACTAATTCTTTGTTGATTATATAAATTATAAATATTTTCTACCCTGGAGCATATCTATTTACTTAATTTATGGTGTCTTTTGGTGAACAGAAGTTCTTAAATTTAACAAGGCTGAATTTATCAACAATTTCTTTTATAGTTTGTACTTTACTATTTTATTTGTAAAAATCCTGCTCTGCCTGAGGCTCAAAAGTATAATTTTATGTATTATCCATGCTACTACCATTATCTAATTACTGCAGCTTTATAATAAATCTTGCTCACTGTTAGGGCAAGTGCCCCACCCTCCAATCTGCTCTCTTTCCCACAACAACTTCCTGGACCATCTCAAACACTCAAGACCCAGAACAGCAATCTTTCTTTATACACACAAATTCTTACAATTCTTGATCTCACTCTTGGTTTTCTGCCTCCAAAGCAGCTTCAGGCATCAACAGCAGCTTTGGAACTGCTTAAAAATGAACAAGGAGGAACGTGCACCTTCTGGAAAAATAAGCAAAGACAACGAGTGATAATAGTAAGAGAGAGAAATTAAGAGAGAAACTATGAAAAGCAAATGCTTTAAATAAAGATTTAAATCTAGTGAGAGCAGATAAAAGGGTAATTTCAAAAAAAATTTCTATTTCATCATTTTTGAAACTCACAAATCATCTTTTACTTTCATATATAATTAAGAAAGACAAAGGCTTATTCCAGGATATCACAATGTAAGAAGAACAAAATCCTCAGGTGATATCAGGAAGTGATGGAAAACATTTAACTTCAGTGCATAAGTTAAAAAAAGAGAGATAATGTCAACGGGTAAGACTCTCACCTGAGAGCTTCTCTTACTGCTACCACAGCAATAGACAGTCCTAAAGACAGAAAGACCACATGGTAGGAAGAAAAGATAGAGCATTTTGACAATGATTGTCAATTAGGAGGTATCCCTCTAGAATGAGAAGCTCCAGGAACAGTGGATTGAATCTACCTATGGTTTGAAAAACCACAAGTCACTAGCACGATATAATTTGCATTTGAAGTCTGAAAAAAAGAACAACCTGTTGCTTTGATACTACAAACTACATAAAGCACTTAAAAACAACCTTCTTGGCTGATAGAGCTAAACAATGATAATACTAATAGTAACTAATATTTACTGAGTGATTACTATACACCAGACTGTTTAATAAGCACCGTTGGCAAAACAACACAGCTCTTGGTACAGAAACCTGAGGTCTTCAAAGGTTGGTCCTTGACCTCTTCAGCTCCCTAACACTTGACGGTTGCTCCCACACACAATAGTTGAGGAAAAGACCAAGTATCTTAAGTAAAAAAAGAAACAATTGCTTCAGAATATTTTCCTATGATACTTTCAACTAATTAAGTTCAAACTACCACCAATCCTTTTTATGAAATTTCTGTGAAATAGTAAATGAATGGACTGCTGAGAATGAACAACAATTAAGAGGAGGGGGAGGAGGAGAAAGTTGTTGTCCTTGAAGAACTTTAGGAAACCGATAAAACTTATGCAGTGTAAATGTTACAATAAGTGTCCAAAGGGGCAGAAGCATCTCCCTCTGCCTGTGGGAGCCAATGACAGTTTTATAGGAGAGGAGCTGGGTCTTGAAGGTAGAGGAGAAATTCAAAAAGCAAAGAGGAGGGTGGGGAAAGTCCTAAGCAGAGAATGGCATATTTGAGGAACAGCAGGAATTGTGGTGGGCAATTTTTGGGAGAGGTAGGGGGAGGAGAGCGGCTACCATTGTAGACGACACAGAACAATCAGAGGTTGGCAGAAAAATGAAGTGATCACATGTATATCTTCAAAAAATCCTTTAAGCAAGAGCGTGGAGATAACAAAGAAAAAAGACTGCACGTACACTGGAGGGCCAGCTAGAAAGTAGTTGCAACAAAGACTAGGTATGAAGGGATAGTCTTAAACTTAATTTGAACTTGAGTTTTTCCTGTATAGCACATGTATGATAACAGAGCAGAGTATATAGAAATTGTTTTATAACAAATTCTTTCAACTACAGTGAGGTCGATATCACTCCTTTAACAATGAAGAAGCAGAGAACACTATGGTGAATCAGCTCTTCTAGGTTCACAGAGTATAAAGCTGACCAAACTTTGCAACCAGGGTTTCTTTAGTCAAGTATAGCTACAGACCCCACTGCAGTGAAAGCTGGGCTCTGATGGGGAATACCTGAATACCCAGTAAGTTGCCAGGACAGCTCAACTATGTTCTTCACAGGGGCAGGCTTAGGAGCCAGGGTCTCAAATAACAATAAACCCTGGGACATTGAAACTTTGTCTTTATTGATAGGAATGGATGAGCCTGCCTTTCCCTTCACAATTAACTGATTCACATCCATATGTATGTATTACATGGCCCACAATTATATAACATGCAAAAATATCTACTGTCTTTCAAAAATGTATTTATTAAATTTATTGGGGTGACACTGGTTAACAGGATCATATAGGTTCCAAGTATACACTACTATGACACATGATCTGTAAATTGCATTGTGCACCCACCACCCATAGTCAAATCATCTTCCATCACCATGTATTTGGCCCCTGTTACCCTCTACCACCCTTACCCCCTTCCCCATGGTAAACACCATACTGTTGTCTGTCTGTGTCTCTGAGTTTGTTTATATCCCACAGGAGTGAAATCATATGGTTCTTAGCTTTTATGACTGATTTATCTCACTTAGCATAACATTCTCAACGTCCCTACTGTGTTGGTATTTTCTCATCTAAACACACACACTGGATTCTGAGGCTCAAGCATTAGGTTGATCTGATACTATACCAGGTGAGTTTATTGCAAAAATCAGATTTTAAATATATATGGAAAGGGCCCTAACACGGTGCCTGGAACACAGCAGACACGTACTACATGGAAGCTACTATTGGTACAGGAGATGGTGCTACTTTTACTTTCTCAAAGAAATTTGAAAGCAGTAACTCAAACTATAAAAAGTATATTACACTTAGAAATAGGCCTCTCATTTTGACATAAGATCCACATGAAATTTAACTATATTTATATGTATAATATGCTAACACAGCATTTGTAATTCATTGTTAAATTGTATAACTGGGCAAAATGAAAGGACTGAATTGGGATAAATCTCATAAATATTTAAAAATAAACTAATACCTGGTAACTATTTGCAAAATACTACATGGGTACAGAACTTTTTGATAGGTCCAAGGTATTCAGTATAAGTTTTGTTACACTGTCATTGTCAGAGTGTTTTTATTTATGCTCATGGGAAAATAAAAACTGAAAAATCTAGATAGTGTGAAAGAGATTTTAAAAAATGAGACATACATAGCTCAAGACTTGAAATCATAGACCGAAATTTGAAACCAGAAAATGGAAATCAAGTCGATTTCCATTCAGTGGCAGATTTAATATAATACAACTGTTCATCAAAAAAAAAAAAAAAAGATTCATGGGAATGCTTCCAAGCTCAAGTTCAGATATACATACTATCATGAGAAACCCTGCCACTACTTAGACTCCAAGACACCTGCTTCTGGGTCAGGTGATTGCCTGCCCTCCACAAGAAAGTTATCACAAGTCTGGATTATAATAAATGCTTGGGTCAGGGGTGGGGGGGGGTGGATTGAAGAGTAAACAGTGGGAAAAAGAAGTGGTTCTCATCTCTGGAGTTTCTATGCTACCAGAGCGGCGCTACCATTTCCTGTGTGGAGACTCCCCTAAAAAACAAATCACTGTACACTGTTCATGATTTTCCTCACTTTCTCAAGGGCCCAAAGTATGGGTGATAGTGGTAAGAATAAGAACTCTCTTCATTTTCTACTAGTGTGAGCCAGGGATAGATGGATGGCAGGAAAGCAGGACAGATTTCCTGAGAGCCTACAATATGCCTTGTATCAAACTAGGCACCAATTAATCCTTAAAATACCTCCTGAGTAGGCATTCTTAGCTCTACCAATACATACAGGAAAAAACTGAAACTCAGAAGTTTAATCAACTTTTTTCAAGTCTTCTAGCTAGTAAGAGGTGAGCCTAGGATTCTAACTCAAGTCTCTGACTCTAAGAACAGGACATTCCCTCTGTGCCCTTCAAAATAATTTCCCAGAAAATGTCAAGAGGAAGGAATTTTAGAAAGTGACAGGAGACCAGTTAATTATCTAAGGGAACAAACTGTTTATACAAAAAGCTAGATCATTTAATAATTCATTTATACAACTACTAATCCCTAAGTATAGCAGGTCCTCGAATACTGTTGTTTTTGTTATAGCATAGAAGAGATGTCCTAGAAACTCACTCCTGTTTATGTCAAATAGCCTATGGTATAATTGGTTTCATTATGTTTCATTTAAAGTCGAAGAATCTATTGACAATGTTAAGTGAGGACTTACTGTATGTGCTTTATGTTTCAGTACTGCTCACAGAAATTTCTGACCTAGCTCCACCACAACAGTAAATGATTCTTTTGGAACTTAACATACATAATAATCATATTGATTAAAATGGTGAGGATAATTTTACTGTCTTTTTTAAAGTAAAAATGTTTATTGAAGTACAACATGCAAATAAAGAAGTGCACAAATAATAAATAAAACAGCTCAATGAATTTTCACTAAGGGAACACAAACATGAAAACCACTCAGAACAGTAAAACATTACCAGCACCCAAAAAGTCGCCCTTATAATAACCCCTTCCCTGGTCATTTACTTCCCCTCTCTCCTGACTTTTATTATCATGGATTAGTTTGTTTTTGAGCTGTATGTAATATATTTTTGTGTGTCTAGCTTCTTTAGCTCATTATTTTTGTAATAACCAAGAGTAACTAGTCAATTTTCATTGTTGTATAGTATTACAAGTGTGACTACACCACAATTTATTTGTCCATTCTACAGCTAATGAACATCTAGATTGTTTCTAGTTTGGAACTCTTAGAACTCCTACTCCTATGAATATTCTTGGGTTGGCCAAAAGTCCATATGGTTTTTTCCATAAAATAAAATATATTTTTTCCATTTTCATCACCAACAACTTTATTAATTTGGATATTTTGAGTATATTGACTATCCCCCATGTGGTATGACGTTGACTGTTCTCAATTAATGTCTCAACTGGTCTACCCAACCATTGAGCAACACCATCTAGTGAGAAATCTCTAGCACGAAACTTCGCGAACCACTTCTGACACATTTGATCAGTCATGGCACGTTCTCCATATACTGCGCAAATCGTTTTTTGTGTTTCAGTTGCATTTTCACCTTTCTTGAAATAATAAAAGCATAATATGCCAAAACATTATGTATTTTGTTCCACCTTCAATATTGGCTACACAAAATTCACCAATTTTGATGATTTTTTTTTCTTAAATACGTGCTGATATGATAGCTGTCACAAAACAATCTAACAGAACTGTTTCGAATGAAGTTAGACAACTAATCACTACTAGAGCCATTTACAGGGGCAAGGGGGGGGTGCATTTTTGGCAACACAACACATGCCTTTTGATGCAATGCCATCTTTTCTTCCTAGTAAACCTCGAAGGCTTTAAGTTTGAGGCTAGCACCGCCCGCCTCTCATTTCTCCTTATTCTTCAGTAGCATTCATCCAATTTTTCAGCCCCCAGTACCTTCTTTCATACCTCCGCTGTTTCTCTTCCCACCCCCCACCTTCTTCTCTCTCTAAAATCAATAAACATATCCTTTGGTGAAGATTTGTTTTTCCATCTGATTTTAACCTTGGTAAAGCAATTAAAGGTGATTCTCAATAGTTCTCTTATGTGAATCAATTTATCTTTGGAAAGATAAAATATTTAAAACTAATGACTATAGAAACCTTCAGTTCTTATCTCTCTACAAACTTACTAAAGGCTTCTTCTCTGTTATCCCTGTGATAGAGAAAATGACCAATATTTTTAATTTCAATCCAAACAGGACAGAATGGTTTGGTATCCTCTTTTACACTTGTAATAAAATTCCTCCCTATCAACACTTAACATTCTCAGGGCTTAGAATCTTTGGGGTTACTGTGAATAATTATGGAATGAAGAGTTTCATCTCCTACTTGGGGAGGTCAGGCCTCTTATTACAGTGGAAGAGGTGACTTTTCTTGTCCCTAAAAATAACACTTTGTCCCTGAGGTTGGCTTTCATCATTATAAGCTACGTGGAGTCAAGGAGTATGTCAGAAAGGACAGCTGAGCATCTGAATTAGCCTATTCCTTTCTAATCCTAACAATTCACTTCCCATCCCTCTGCTCCAAGACTCCCAGATGCCAAGGGGTGTGAATCTGCTCTCCCAGTAACAATGCCTATGTCAATGCCTTGATCTGGACTTTCATCCCCTCTATCTACTACCCCTCATCATCATTGTGAGCTATGCTAGTTGAGCTGCTGAAGAGAGGGTGGAGAATCAGTAGCAGAAATAGGTGACAAAGGATATGCAGAAGGAATGGCAGGATGGGAGGGAATTACAAAAAGAATCTCAGCTCCCATCATGTTAGGTTAAAAGCAAGTGAAACTCCAATAAATAATAAAGAGCTCATCTTTTACGTGTGACAGGAATACAATTGTGTCCATCAGGTTAAAGATGATAATCACGCATGGAGGAAAAGTCAACATACTTTCTAGAAAACCAGTAATAAAGTAAAACGAGTTAAACTAAACTTGACCACAGGAGTTTTGCATTAGATATGAGGCTGGACTTGAGCTTGAAGATGGATTCCTTCACAGATTCTTCCTATGTGGTATTAAGGGGAACCAGTATCTGCTTTAGCAGGTGCTTTCATATTAAAGGAGCATATGATACATAGGTAAGACAACTAAAAGGTAAAAACCCCAAATGAGAACCCTTAATATGTGGAGACACTAAGCTAGACACAAAAGGCCAGTGATTCAGTGCCAAGGCAGCAGTCTGCTTCACACAGGCCTACCTGCCTTGTTGTCTATGTTATTTGGACAAGAGATCCCTACTCCTGGCCCCAATCTCAGTGTTGGCTTCCTCTGTCCCCTTTTAAAAAGTGGAAAACAGACCTGGCTGGGGTGGCTCAGTGGATTGAGCACCAGCCTGAGAACCAAAGGGTTGCTGGTTTGATTCCCAGTCAGGGCACATGCTTGGGTTGCAGGCCAGGTCCCCAGTAGGGGATGCGGGAGAGGCAACCACTCTCCCTCCCTTCCCCTCTCGCTAAAAATAAATAAATAAAAATTAAAAAAAAATAAAGGCCACCCACTTAAGGTTTCAGAGACAGGCACTGAACTATTATCTGACTCCTTGGAGACAAATGTGAAGACTTCCAATAATTCCTCATAAATGAGGTTATTACACAAACAGTTTTTCTTTTTCTGTAAAGGCATGTTCATGAGAATAAAACTTCAAGGTCACTTTACAACTGTTGAAAGCAATAAATAACTCATTTAATGTTGTAAGACAATACATAGCTTTTTCATTATACTGTTAGTTCTTTGGTTACCCTGAGTAATTCAAGAAATCAAAATTGTTGAATAAACAAGTGATACCAAATCCTATTGATGGACAAACAGAAGGGGGAGCAGGGGCTGGGTGGAGGTGGGCAAGGGGGAAGAAAATGGGACATCTGTGGTGATAGTGTCAACAATAAAGTTAAAAAAATCCTGTAACAAGATATACAAAAAATGCAAAACCAAAGAATTAAAGTGTGACTATTACTGGTTTTAAATACTGTAACATTTTATTTTTTAAATCAGTATTATATAAAATAAGTCAACAAGAATATTCTATTAACCATACTTTCCAGTGGAAGCTTGACAAATACTTGCAAAATCTGCTTTTAGCCCTGTGTGGGTGGCTTGTGAGATAAATAATCAATGTTTCTTTCTCACATTGTTGTTTTTCTTCCCACCCCCTACCTTCTTCTCTCTCTAAAATCAATAACATATCCTTTGGTGAAGATTTTAAAACATGATTTTAACCTTAGTAAAGCAATTAAAAGGTGGTTCTCAATAGTTCTGTTATGTGAATCAATTTATCTTTGGAAAGATAAATATTTAAAACTAATGACTACAGAGACTTTCAGTTCTCATCTCCTTACAAACTTACTGAATCATTT
Source organism: Phyllostomus discolor (assembly GCF_004126475.2). Lineage (NCBI taxonomy): Eukaryota > Metazoa > Chordata > Mammalia > Chiroptera > Phyllostomidae > Phyllostomus > Phyllostomus discolor. The sequence goes on along the minus strand of NC_040909.2, from coordinate 38,360,492 downwards.
TCTCTATTATCCCCGTGATAGAGAAAATGACCAGTATTTTTAATTTCAAGAAAATCAGTGGTGCTTTGTTTCTTCAGTTAAAGTAAATGTCATGATTATATTGGGGCAATTTATTAATGAGTTCCATATAAACTCATTAACTTTCATGTAATTTACTTTGCAATTCAGTTAATTATTAAATTATTTCTTGTCATAAAAACCATAAAAACAAAACATAAGCAGGTAACAAGAGATTCATCTGGGTTATCTTGTCCATATTCAGATGTCTAGTCAGTTCCGTATCTGTGAGGGACTACTTCCTGAATTCATCCAAATACCGTAACAGACATTTTATTGCTGGCACTGCCATCTGAACTGCTGAACAAGCACACACAAAAGGTACCATTAATGAGAAGCAAGTTAGTTATCAGTGATAGCATAAATTATCAATTCACATCCAACAAATAGTGTCAAGCACTCTGCTAAATGCTGGAAATATAATCATTAGTAAAATAATTCCTGCTCCCATAAACCTTACTGCATGTTAAGGGGGAACAAAAATATCAAGCAATCATATTATGAAATATAATTACAAAGTGAGACAAAGGTTATAATGGAAAAAAACACAGTGTAGTAAAGTAAAAGAATCTGATCTAGATTGATACTGGGCATCAGAGAAGGCTACCCTGAAGAAATGATGCTCGAGCTGAGATCTGCAGAACTGGGATATGTGAGGATTTCAGGCCTGGGGTTAAGGTAAGCCACAGTGTCAAGAAAGTTGAAGGCAGGCCAGTATGTTTAGAGAACAGAGGGCTAGGCTACAGGGATAAGAAAATATTGGAAACGTCTTAGAAGGTTTTAAAATAGAGCAGGAAAAGGGTCTCCACAATTACACTGGTTCTAGTGGGGCTTGAACAATGTAATGCTTGTAAAAAGAGTTTTGTAAAGTACCCCATACATTTTGTTAGTACTATTAGTTCCACTACTTTGTTTTCTAAATAAATTTTTGGTTTGGGTGCCAACTAATAACCAAAAGCAGAAGAGCCAAAACTAGAACCCCAGTGTTCTAATCCAGTGTTTGCCCTTATATCACCTGCCTGAAAATTTCATTGTTTATATCTTTTAACTAGTCCAGTATGTCTATCAGACAGCTAGTGCTTCACAATGACAACTCTAATTATGAGTATTTACTATGTGCAAGGCACTTTTCTTTTTTCTTTAAATCCTCACCTGAGGACATTTTCATTTGCTTTTTTTTGGCGGGGGGAGAGAATCAATGTGAAAGAAGCCTCCATTGGTTGCCTTTGCACACACCCAGACCAGGGATCCCCACCAGGACTGGGGGTGGGTGGGGTTGCAGGCACCTGTGCCCACACCAGGGATGAACCCACAAGCTGGGTATGTGCCCTGACCAGGAATCGAACCCACAACCTTTCGGTTAGGAAATGATGCCCCAACCACAATGACCAGTGCGCAAGGCACTTTCCTAAGCTCTCTGATTAATCAATTCTAGAACGAATGTTCTATTGTACAGATGAAGAAACTAAACCTCAAAAAAGTTAAGTAACTTGACCTGTGTCATGCAGCTAGTAAATGTTTGGCACCGTTAACCAACACACTAATTAGCTTTTGCTTATAACATCTTATCTGTGCACATATATGTGTACATGTATATATGAGGGACTGACCAAGAGAAAATAGAACTTGGAGTATAGAACCACATTCACATATACTTGAGGATACAGAACAGTGTCTTAGTCATCTCTGTGTTCCCAGTCTTGCACCTAGTTCCTGGGGTATTCATGAGGCTCAGCAAATGCTTGCTCAAGATGGATGGATATAAGGGGCTGACAAAGGATTTGAATCTTGAAGTGATTTTCTGAGACTATCCCTCCCCAAGTCATATATTCATCAGCAATTCATTTGATAACAATAAAAAAGAAATTCAAGGGAAATACAGCTAAGTTGAAGATTGAGTCTCTATTACCTTTGTCATATTTCACAGACTTTAGCCTGGAGATGATGGCATGAGATAATGGAAAGAACAATGAACTTGTCCCAACCACTTTCCAGGCTACAACTCTTTGTTACTGTCCTATTCTCAATCACATCAAATGATTTTCCTCCTGGGCCTTTATACCTGTGGTTCTCTCTCGCACTATTCATTCCGTCTTTGGGTTCCTCGTTCAAACACCACCTCCTTATAGAGTTCTTCTCTAACCACCCAATCTAAATTTGTCTCCTCATGCCTTCTTTAATACATTATCCAGTTTCACTTAATTTCTTCCTCAGAATTTACCATTGTCTGAAATCATCTCTTTGTCTATTCATCTCCACCCCCCAATTCTAGGAGGGCAGAGGTCTTGTCTTGCTGATTCTCTGGATGTATACCCAGTGCCCCAAGATAAGCAAATAAGCATTTACTCAAGGAAAAAGAAGAGAATTACCTGATTCACCTGTGTTCTCTCAAGCCCTCAATACACTTAAATTTTCCACTCCTGGTGCTTCTACATCCGATTTTCAACAGTAACACCATTTTTACATTACTCTGGAGTTCATAAAGTAGCCTGGACTCCATTTTCTGAGTAGAGTTCCTCAGCGATCCTGAGAAGGGAGGTCCAGCCTGGCAAAAACGCCCATTCTCACCATTTTACAAACTTTGAAATTGAGCCTCAGAGGATTCGCCCGCGGCTGCGACGGAAATAACGGGAAAGAGACCTGAAAGGTGTCCAGATCCTGAAACCTCTTTCCCACAAGTCAGCGTCGTTGATTCAAGATGCTTCGCCACCTTCATTACTATTGTTCTATATCACCCATTTTGGACGCGTTCCAGACTGGGGGAAGCTGCCTGGCCCCTCACCAGGTCCCTATGTAACCCAAACTCTTCCTCCTGGACCGCGCCCCCGGGCCTCACGCCGCGCCCTAGCCTCTGCTCCCACCCGACTAAGACTCAACCTCCCCGCGGGAACCGCCCTCTTTTGCCCGAGCCAATCAGCAGAGCCTCAGGGGCGGGACCGAGGGCCCCGGCCCTCCTGTCTGGATACCAATTGGTCAGCAAAGCCGTCGCTCACAAGGTCGCACTCTGTACCCGCCTTCCACCCTCCCTTTCAGGAAAATCGGCGGTTGGGCCTCGGCGGCCAACGGCACTCGAGGAGCGCTTGGGCGAGCAGCCGGGGAGTGAGGGAAGGAGGAACTGCAAGGAGGAGGAGGCTGACGAAGAGGAAAGCTCGGCCCAGCCAGAGGCCTCTCCATCGAGAACAAAATGGCGGCGCTGGCGAAGGGCCAACTGTGAGGCGGGGCTGCGGCCATCCCCCCCCCCGCCCCCCCCCTCGCGCCGGCCGGGCCGGTCAGGGGGAGCCCGCTCGCCGCTCCCGGCGCGGGCGGGAATGGGAGGGGAGCGGCCCGGCCCACTATGCAAAGCGTCCGGCGCCGCCGCCCCGTGGCAAAGGTAAAAGGGTCGAGTTCAGCTGCCGCCACGGTGCCTCCATGTCCGCGCGCCAGGCCCGCCCCCTCCGCCGCTGGGCCGACCCCGCCCCGGCCCTTTTTCAATTTACCTCAGGATTTGGCGCCAAAGCAGCCTCGAAGCAGGTCCCGTGTCTGCGGCGGGCGGCCCCCGGCGCGGAGGGCAAGGCGCGGGGAGGCCGGGCTCCCGGCGTTGGCGGATGGCGGGAGCCCCGGGGCCGCAGGCTTGCGGGGCAACGGGCGAGAGAAGAGACGCCGAGGTGGAAGCGGGGGCGGGCCCGGGGGCGCCGCAGGGGTCGCGGGGAAAGGGGGGTTTGTTATTGTTTTTGTCAGTGAAAGGTCAGAGTTCGTGACCCCAGTGCCGCTGCCGGCCGCCGCCCGCGCGCTGGTAGGAGGAGGGCGAATGTTCTTCTTCCTCTTTCCAGCGCCAGCCTCGCCGCGGTCGTGGGGGGCGGGCGAGCACCCGATTGGCTGAGCCACGCGCGCTCACCGGAACGCCGCGGCTGTCGCTGCTTCCTCCCGGCCCCTCGAGCGCCAGCCGGCTGGTGCCGGGGCTGACGCCAACGCCGCGGTGTGCACTGTCCGTCCTGGAAACCTCGAACCCATACTCGGTCGGCGCAACCATTAGACGAAAGTAGAATTCAAATAGCGTGGCCACCAGTATTCTCAGGGTAAAGGGAGAACTGGTCGTTTTAAAAAACCTAGGAACGCGGGGCACCGTTATTCCGGTGCAAGCCTGCCCCTCCCGGGGGATCTCGAGCCTAGAGGTTAGGGCGGGGATTGTTCTCGCTTGGACTTTCTCTACCAAGGCCTCCCGCAGAGCTGAAGCCTCTGTGTTTGTTGGTTGAAGAAGCAGTCACAGCAGAGAGCCTGTAGGTCGATCGGATCGGAAGAGAGTGGTTTATTGGGTGGTTATTAGGCTGTTGGCCCTTCTCTGTACAGCTGGGTTTTTATATAGGTTTTAAAGTTCCGAGGATGCGCCAGCTTCTGGTAGCATCAGGTAAAGTGTTGAAACGCTCCAAAAACCTAGTACTTAAAAAAATTTAAAAATTGACTTTAGAGAGAGGAAGGGAGAGGGAGAAAAAAGGCCAATTTGTTGTTCCACTTATGCATTCATTGGTTTTCTCTTGTGCGTGCCGTGTCGGGGGATGAAGTATACAACCTTGGCGCATTGGATGATCTATCAACAGAGCTACCAGGCCAGGGCCCAAACCTATTATTTATGGTCGCTTAGTGAACATATCCAAATGTTATGACCATGCCTCTTCCCCTCGCAATTTGGAACTAGTAAACAATGATATAAAAATATATATAAAGCAACTTTTTGCAAAATTGCTTAAATATGTAAAGAAAATTGCTTTTCTTGATCCTGTGACTCTTGGGAATTGTAGGTTTTCCTTAGATATTTAAGTTATGTATGGTTTTACTTGCTTTGGAGGGTACAGACAACTTATTTATCCTAGATGCCCTGAAGTGTTTAGGCTGGACTCTCCATCGTCATTCTCTTTGTAGACCAAAGATCCTTTGCTAATTGATTTTTCCCCCTGCACTTGTTTATTATGAATGAGTGCTGTCTCCAGGATGGATAGGTCAGTCTTTTTTCTTAAACACCTATTTTGACTTTTATCAGGGTGACCTCAACCTTGAGTATTTTGCCCTTATTTTTACATTTTGGTTTGATAGGAGATGCTTTAAACATTGATTTTCCCTTCTTGTTCTCACCATGCAAGGAAGTGGGGAAAACAGTTAAATTTGGTAATGTCATGGTGAACCACACACATCCGGAAGCTGGAAGGAGCCTCGAGATGATATGGTCAAATCCTCTTCTGGCAGGGAGATTTTTACAGGAGAGATGGGTAAGAACAAACTCATGTATGATAATGGTACATGCTTGTAAACATGAACTACTTTGCAATTGTGGATTCTTTTTCAGAAATTAAGTTTTTAATGTCAACTATTGCTACTAGATATAGTGTAAAAATTCACATATCAATGAATTTTGGGGTTTTTTTGGCAAACATTACAATTGTACTAGATTTTGAAATGAGTACTAAACAATAACTAATGTTTCTATGATGGCTTATAGTTTTTTAAATTTTCTTTATACAACACTCAGCAACTCTGTGAAAAAGGCACTGTCATTTCCATTTTACTGAGGTGCAGGAACTGAGGCTTAGGCCAGATAAGTTAGGCAGCCTGCCCGATACCCAAATGCTACAGGTGCAGTAAGTGAAGCCAGGGCTCTGTCTAGTTTGACATTAAGGTTTACATTATAAACTATTCTGCATCAGTTTGCCCTATTTATAATAGTTCCAGTAAATTTTCAATTAAAGGTTAATTGTTTAATGTTGAAAGTAGTAGCAGGGGTTCATAATCTTGAACTGCTTGAGCAGTTTTTCTTCCCCTCAAAACAGATGTACATGTCAACACAGATTGCAAATAATATCAGCAGGTTACAGGCCCCTGCAGCTGAGGTCAGCACTCCCATAGTGTCATATTTTTCTCTACTGTGTTTTTGCTAGATATCTTCCTAGTGAGCACCCTTTAAGTGACTTCGTAACATTTAATGGATTTTAAAATCACACACAAAAAAATCAAGTTGTATTATACTAGCTGTACTTTTTTTTTTACACTGTTTATTAACAAGTATCTACATTTAGCCCTGGCTTGTGTGGCTCAGTGGATTGATTGAGCATGGTCCTGTGAACCAAAGGGTTGCTGGTTCCATTCTCAGTCAAGACACGCCTGGGTTGTGGGCCAGATCCCCAGTAGGGGGTGTGCTTGAGGCAACTACACATTGATGTTTCTCTTCATCTCTTTCTCCCTCCCTTTCCTTCTCTCTAAATATAAAAAAATAAATAAATAAATCTTGAAAAAATAAAAGAAGTATCTACATTTGCAAAGGATTCTTGACTAGGGAACTGCCAGGTCCCCAGGGGTTCTTAGGCAGCAAGCTTTGGGTGGGGCCTGGCATCAGCACTTCTACTGAGCTCAAACCACTGATCTAATTTCAGAACTATTAATTGGCAAAAAAAAAAAAGACAAAACGTTTTAAAAACAAATTTTTAGCCCTGGTCAAGTAGTTCAGTTGCTTGGAGTGCTGGTTTGCACACCAGAAGTTTGCAGGGTTCAATCCCCTGTTGGAGTGTGAATGGGAGGCAACTGATTGATGTCTCTCTTTCACATTGATGTTTTTTCTCTCTTCCCCCTTCCTCTCCTTCTAAAGTCAATTTTAAAACATAAAAACGCTTTTAAACTTCCTAAAATCATTATTAGCCTTATTTTTTTAAGAATGTGGACTGTGAACAGATGTAATTGCAGAATACCAAATCGCATGTTCCATGCACTTACATATTATCTTGTTTAATCTTCACAATAATTATCTTGTTTTTATAGCTGAAAAGGCTGAGACCTTAAACAGAGGAAGAATGACTTCTCCAAAGTCATATGGCTAGCAAGTGGTGGAACATTTAGTAGTTATTTCTGTTTATTTCTTCTCTTCTATCCTTGGGGACTTTGAGAGGAAGAAAACCCTCTTCTCCCCATCTCCGTGATTCTGTCAAAGTCACGCTCTGTCACAGTAGAAGGCTACTTGGAGAGGTCTTAACTTCTATAAAAATGGCCCTTGCTATTCCCAGGAAGAGAAAAGAGACCAACCAACCCTGTGGTGAACTGGTCATAAGGGAGGAGGGACACACTTGAACTCAGGAAGTGGAAGTGTGAGTCCCAGAGCCCCATCCAGCATGACTGTTACTGAGAATCATTCCTTTCCTTTTTAACCTGGAGTTTCCTGGGCCTTAAAAAGGTGTCGTTTCCAAGTCGTACTTGGTTCAAGTATCTTGCAGCGTGACGTAAAATTAGATTACTTTCTCAAAAAAAAAAATGCAACTCGTGGTTTAGGACATGGATTGCTCAGAAGAATAGTTTTGTTTGGGCTTTTTTAATGTTTTATTTATTTTTTAAAAAGAGCCATTATTTGATGCAAAATGCAAGTGAGTCACTTGAGTTCTTGCTACTTAGGCCAAATTTTACCACGTTTCATAGTATCCACTTGGAACATACTTCCAAGTAAATGAAGATCTAACAGATGGCATTTACTGTTTTGCTTTATAACAAAAAAGGATCTGTGATCATTTCTAGGGAAGATTATATGATGGCTGAAGGGAACAGCTCCTCTGATGAGGGGCAGATCAGCAAAGGATGTTTTTGTTTTTTAAAGGTCGTCTAATTAGGAACTCAGTCTTGAGGCTTGGTAATTCTTTACTAGCCCAGGACTACCTCAAGAGGTAACCCACTTAGGACTGCTCACAAAATCTAAAAGTTAAAGAGTAGCATTCCTTGAGTTTCTTAACAAAGTGATCATTTCAGCACCACATCCTATTCACTACTGGTCAGGATATGCACCTTGAAGCCAAAGGTTCCTTGGAAAGCCATTTCTGCACTTTGCTTTGTATCCTCCCCTTCACCTTGGGGGAGAGATGAGGTGCTACCCTGTGCCTTTTGACCTTCAGGATGCCTTGGGTGCATTGTTAGAACTGCGAGTCTAAACATCAAAGCCTCTAGGTTCACCCCTCACATCTGGCCCCTCCCCCACCATTTCCTGGTTTAGGTCTCATTTGTCCCACTGCGATGGTTTCCTAACCTACCACACTTGGACCAGTGCCTCCTTCCCATCCCTTCCTTCTTCCCTTCCTCTGTCCTTTCCTCCCTTACTCCCTTCTGTTGCCAGAGTGCTCTGAAATACAGCCTTTCCTAGCCCTCTCTATAAAGTTCTTTAATGATTCTGCATTACTTAGGACTGAAGTGAAAACTCAGATGCTTAAGGTGAGGGCACAGGGGGACCACAGCAGGAGGTTAGGAAGCTCATGTAAACACCATTAGAATGTTAAATAGTCGGAAGTGACACATGGAGAGCTTCTACCCTCTAAAAGGGGCAGGCTGTCATCAGCACCAGGAATGTAGCTCACAGATAATGTATCAGGATTTCTCACAAGAACCTAGAAACCCAGATTTGTAAATGTGAAATCTCTTGACTTTAAAGTATTGGCAACTCACAAATGGTTTTTAAAACTATACAGGCCAGGCCATGTCTCCTCAAGCATGTTTCTGGGCCTCAAAACCAGTTTGGGACCTCTGTTCAGATAAAATCTAAACTCCTGAGCCAGGACCATTGAAAGTCCTCCACAGTGGGTCTTTTCAGCCACCTTGAGATAAGAGCATTATTCAGTGGTAGTGTTCCAATAAAAACACAGTTGAACTCAGTGAGAATTTTGGCTCTTTCTATTGGGCATACATTTTTATGTCATCGGGAACTTGGCAGACTGGAAACAGGAGCCCTTGGCTAGAGGCTGAATCCAAAGAAAGAGGGAGAGAGAGGGAGGGAGGGAGGGAGGGAGAGAGAGAGGGAGAGAGGTGTGTGCGCCCGTGTGTGTGTGTGTGTGTGTGTGCCCGTGTGTGTGTGTGTGTGTGTGTGTGTGTCCATCCATCTCTGTCTGTCTTGGAGGTTAGGGCCTGTTCCTCTAATAGTTCTTATTTTTTCCAGAGAATAAACTTCCTGTCTCCTGCCAGGGTTGGGCAAGGGCAGGCATTTGTCTATACAGGGTGGGGTTAGGGGATCTGAGTACTGACTGTCTTTAGTCTCACCTTGGGCTTCCCAGACACCTGTGCCTCTAGTCTCTGAGCCTCTCCCAGTGAGATATAGTGGTCCTTGTATATCACTGGCATCCCCCCTCACCCCCCACAGGTCCTTCATTGTTAACTTTTCTGCCAAAGAAGCTGCCACTGTCTATGCATGTTATATCCTCCAAAAATGAATTAACAGTTTTCACACCCTATGCCTCATATTTTCATTGTCTTTTATGTTATATCTTTATTCATTTACTGTCCTTTTAGTGGGTTTGGGGGTGGGTAGCCAATAAATGCATGTTTCCTGGTTATCTATCACTACATAACTAATCATATCCAAACTCAAAAGCTTAAAAACCAACAGTCACTTTTTCTTATTTTGCAGTTCTAGGGTGCTCAGACAGGAAGTTCACTCTCGAGACCTCTCATGGTTACAGTAAGATAGTGGCTGGAGCTAGAGACATCTGAAAGGCTTTGTTGTCTATCTAGTGGTTGAGACTGGCTGGAAGCATGAACACAGACATGTGGCCTGGTCTTTCTTACAACATGGTGGATTCATTCCAAAAGTGAGTATCACAGGAGAGCAAAGTGGCATTTTACATAGAGTCATGCCCTCTGTTCGCTACTTATTGAGCCATAACAAAGGTCTGTCTAGGTTCATGGGGAAGGGTACATACTCTGCCACTCAATGGGAAGAGTGTCAAATTCACATTGTAAGAACATGCAGGAGGGGATCTGTTGTGGTGCCATCTTTGACAGAATAGACTCTAGGTTACGTGTGTTGAATTTGTCTTTAAGTGAAAGGACCAGAGTGGTCTTTCACAAAGTTAAATCTGGCCCCAGCCAGGTGGTTTAGTTGGTTGGAGCATCTTCCCATACACCAAAATTTTGTTGATTCAATTCCCGGTCAGGGCACATACCTAGGTTGTGGATTTGATCCCCAGTGGGGATGGGAAAAGGAGACAACCAGTTGATGTTTCTCTCTCTCCTTCTCTAAAATCAATAAACATATCTTCAGGTAAGAATTCAAAACAAAATAAAGATCTGTTCTTGTCACCTATTTTAACACATCTGAAGGTTCCTGTAGTCTGCTGACAACTATAGGATGAGGGCCATAACCCTGAGTGGCCTGGCCTCAAATAGCCTTTCTTGTCTCATCTGCTTTTATAACATCTACCTGCACTCTGGTAATTCTGAACTGCCCCATTCCCTGAATGTGTTGCATGGTGCCCCACTTATTCTCATATACACCTTACTCATTCTACTTTGTGCCTCCAGGGGCCTCTTCAACCCTCTTTCTCTGTAAAGCAACCATCTCACATGTCAAGCCCTAACTCTCGTCACCGTCATGAACTCTTCCTAATCTGCCTCGGACACAGTCCATTCACTGTTAATCCATTCTCCCGTGGCACTTTCTCATGATTCTACCACAGAGACTTAGAGCCATTTGTACCTGACTTTTCATATTGTGAACTCCTGCACATGAATTACGAGTCTAGTGTTTAGTACTATGCCAAGCCTGGTGCCACTGCTACAGTAGTACCTGAGTTTTGCAGTGTTCCAAAGTCTTTTGCATACTTAGGGGCTTACATATAAAACATTTGGCCTGCTTATTTCTCTCTCTTATTCTAACAGGGATAATTTCAAGCACCAGGAAATATAACCCAGGTCATATTAACCTTTCTTTCCAGCTACTTGATCCTGGAAATAAATGTCATAATGTGTTTTTTTGAGGCTCCAGCTTTCAACGCAAAATTTGATTTCTTCATAGATGTTTCAGTTATGACTTAGGATCAGTTATGACTTAGTAATCATTTCTCTGTATTAAGAAAATCAGTATTTATCAGTCAACTGTATATCAGAGTTTTAATCAGTGGAGTCAGTTTCCAGAATAACTGAAAATTAATAAACCTTTTAGCTGAGGAGGGTGGTGGTGGCAGAGTGGAGAACAACCTTGATGTCTTACCACATTCCAGATTTGCCATTTGACTGGGACTTTTGACAAGCGACCCAACTCCCCAATCTGTTTGCTCCTAGGTCACTTGAGGCTGAACCCACCCACCAGGGTGGGTGAGTGTGAAAAGGAAGCATGGGGAAGCAATTCTGCAAGTGGGAAGGGAACTGAAGCATTCATGAAGGCTACTGAACCCCAAAGTTCAAAACTCTTGACTTAAGCCCTAAATTGAACATCTTCAGTTATGTAGATAAGAAACTGAATGTTTAATGCACAATGTTAAACTCATTTAAAATTTTGAAATGGACTATTTAGCAGATACTTCATCTGTTGTGATTTTTCTCCCAAAGAGAAAATTTCAGTCAAACAGTCAAGAAACACTGTGTTATATCCTTTATTAGAGTTTTATTCCTGTAGCTTTCCTAAATAAGGAGGAAAAATACTTTTTTCTTAAAAAATTTCACAAATAAAGCTTAACATTGTCAAGGGGCGTATCTAGGAAAAGAAAAGCTTTTTTAAGAAAAATGTTATTTAAAAGGCCATTTCCCTCACTTCTTTTTGCCAGGAGGGGATATGTTTCTGATTCTGTGTGGCAAGAAAAGGACCCATAGGATGAGACAGTAATAGCTTGATAATTATAAAAATGGAAGATCTTTGTTGAATAGGGTGAAAGGTTGAGACTTAAATTAGTCAAATTGCTATTGTGAAAATTAATGGTGGTTTTTCATCTTGCCTCATAAAATAACATTCAGGGTCATACTGATATTGTAACTGTATCTTTAAACAAGCTATCTAATATATGCCTACAATAACTTTCATAATTTTACGTGTTGGAATAATCGAATCTCTTGCTTTGGGGCATAGCCAATTACTGTAGAGATCAAGAGGTAATTTATTTTCTCATGTATGCTGCTCACAGCAGGAGAACTCCATTATAAATTCATGAATTCTAGTGTGGCATTATCAGGGGTTGTTAAGTACTGGACACTAGATATGAAGGGCCACAGGCTTACTGGAGATGACAATTGTTTTAAATCCTGATCTTCTCGTATCTGTTAATTTAAGAGGAGTTATAAGGGATATATGACTTATACCTTACATTTTACCACAAGACAGATTTTTAGATATAGCTGTTGGTGAAGGTATTAGATACTTCCCTCTGAATCCAACTTTGGAGAGAATGTGAATTGCATTTTTGAAGGCGAGATCTCAATTTTGAGGAGACCTTGAGGTCATTTAGGGCAGTTTGTACTTGAGTAGAGCATCTTTTTATAAACCAGAGTAGTAGTCATGGTTTATAAAAAGTACTAACATGCATTAGGGACCCTGGCATAAAACATTATTTTATTTATTTTTAATATGTTTGATTTTAGAGAGGAAGGGAGAGGGATAGAAACATCGATGTGAGAAACATCGACTGGGTGCCTCCCATAAGCATCCCAACTAGGGATTGAACCCACAACCGAGGTATGTGCCCTGATTAGGAATCGAATCCCCAACCTTTGGTGTACAGGACAGTGTTCCAGCCAACTGAGCCACACTAGCCAGGACATATTATTATTTTAAAGCTCTGTAGTATTTGCAACTCTCAGCTCCTGGAGAATTTTGTAATTTATATATACCTATAATAGGGTTTTCCCTAATTACTACAGCATTTATTTCCTGAGCAAAATGTGTATCTTTACGATATGTCTTTACCATGAATGTTATACTTTTTCCCCTTTGTAATATTTTTGAAGCATTCAAAAAGTAAAACTGGAAATATGTCATTACATTTGAATGTGACCTTAATAAAGACTTTTGTTTGGGCTTATATATGTCTGACTGCAACCTTATGCTTCTTCTTTTTTTCTTTTTTCTGTTTTTAATCTTTGCTGATCTTAGAGAAAGAGGAAGGGGGAGGAGAGAGGACCATCGATTTGTTGTTCCACTTGTTGTGCCCTGACTGGAGATCAAACCCACAACCTTGGTGTATCAGGATGATGCTGTAACAAACTGAACTACCCAGCCAGGACTTCTCTTTTTGTTCTACCTGATACTCTTAAACTAGTCACTTAAGAATTTTTGACCACGATCTCTAAGTATATATACATTTTACAATCAGTAGTATACTGACTGTAATCAGTACTGACTGACTACAAACAGTCAGTATACCATATGTATGTACGTACACACGATTGAAACAGATGTCATGAAATAGTCCCTAAGGACAATGGATATACTCGTTATCTTTAGGGCTAGGGGGGTGGTTGTGACCCATTGCATTGATTTCATAACCCACTCCCAGAACTTCAAAAAACAGGCCTAAAAATCTTGTTTATGGTGATTTCTTTTCTCTGTTTTTGGTGCTTTCTTAATACAGATTTTGTTTTGTGTAAGCCTTTCTCTCCTGGGAAAGTGCTGCCTCTTTACACAGACTCTGTCATAATGGCATCCGTGAAACATGATCAAGGTAGAGAAGGAGGCCTGCTATCATGCTGCTGTCAACACAGGATGATGCCCTTTCCCGTAAGACACCATCAAATGGTCTATATAAGGAAGAGATTGAGAACATGTAGGGAACTTTTTCTGGAGAATCCTGTGATCACCAGGGAGGACATCACAAGGGTGTCCATACAGTCATTAAGCTTCTCCAGAGAAGAGTTCTGTGGAAGGGGATGTTATACTGGCTGGGCACCACCATTGTGGTAGTCCTGTGCCTCACTTAGACTGGTTGTCCCCTCAAATATTCACTACTTTGGCCATGTATTTCTTAGAATGTTTGGCATAATGTTGAATTCTAAGAGGTGTTTTGCGGTCTTGTCTGATGATATTAGTGCCAGGTCTCATGCCTGTGTCATTTCAGACATTCTTGGGTCTTTCTTTTCTTCAGAAAGGATCTGAATGAACACTGCAGATATACCCTTGTGAACTGGCACTTCTACCACAGACTCAGTCTGGCAACAAGCTGAAATGATTGCCAAGGACTAAGCTAAATGTTTGCTCTTGTTCAAGGGGCAGGTGAGCTACCACCTCCTCTATGAAACCTTCCTAGACTCTCCCAACCCCAGATAACCAGTCTGCCCAGGTACAGTCTCCTGAGGCACTTGTAGACACTGCAGATGCCTGGGCCCTACCAAGAGGGAGATGCCAGGAGGAGAGGTATGGGTCATGGGAGGAACTGAATTAGACTTGGGGGTGGCTGTCTCAGGTCATAGGCTGGGGTCTGAATCTACACAGCAGTCTCCATGAGCCTGCTTTTCCTCAGGCTGTTCCTCTCCACTTCCCCATCAGCTTGACTGTCATGGGTAGCATTGGTAGAGTGTCAAGATTCTGATGGCAGAATGTTGCAAATTTGTGGTCTCACCCAGACACTGCTCTGACTTGACATAGCTGACAGGCTCCAGGGTGTGTATTAGCTGGATTTCATTTCTGAAAATAATACTCCTTTTTTGCGGATGCAATCCCCACCATCCTGGTGGGGGGCAGGTACAGAGATGTTCTGTGAACATGTGCTCTCTTCCTCTTGGAACTGGTGTGGCAAGAGTATAATGGCTTTCTTCCGGAAATGAGACTTATTATCAACTCTTATAGGACACATTCATTATAACCTTTGGGTTTGTCTTTTCACTATATAGTGCAAATTCTTAAAGGGTTTGAGAATAGTAAGTAATTGATTAATTTTTAGGTTATTGTTTATAAATCTTAGAAATTCTGATGTGTTCCTTTAGGTGAGAAAAATGTGCTGAACCCCTGAAGTCACTTACCTTAAAAATCCTCCATAGTTGAGTGAGTGTTCATCCTAACATGTCAATTGTTAACACCGGGAGCATATATTTAAAATTTTAAGCATGTATACTTTGGGTTTTAAATATCCAGATTCCCATCTGCAGTTGAAGTAGATCTTGTGCATATAATTGCAGAAAAATAGAACTTCTTGTTATAATGTATTGAAAGAATATTAGATTATGTACATGGATTGTGTATATGTGATAACATTTAATAATTTTAGCCCTAGCTGGTGTGGCTCAGTGGATTGAGTGCCAGACTGCATGTGAACCAGGGGGTTGCTGGGTCAATTCCCTGTCGGGGTGCATGCCTGGGTTGCAGGCTGGGTCCCTGGTAGGGGGCGCTCAAGAAGCAACCACACATTGATGTTTCTCCCCCCCTCTTTCTCCTTTATCTTTTTCCCTTCACCTCTCTAAAAATCTTTTTAAAAAATAATTTTGCTTGGACTTATGTTTGTTGTAACTTGAGAGGAAAAAATCTTATTGCTTGGTTCTCTGCAGTTGGAGATTTCTGTCAATTTCAGGAAAGAATAAACAATGCAGGTGTCAGGAAGTCACTCATAGTATCAGCTCACAAATAATCAAGGGAAGCATTACAATGAAGCAGTTATAAGTGTGGGCTTTGCCAATTATGAGTGTGTGACCCTGGATAAGTGACCTAATGTTTCTAACCCCCAGTTTCCTCATCCGCAAAATGGGAATAATAATAGAACTCACCTCAGAAGGACCCGATGAGAATGAAATAACAGGGTTGAGGCACTTAGAATACTTCATGCAGAGATGCTGTTATTTCTTGCTAATAATCACACCAAAGTCTTCTAGGAGCCTGTGAGAAGTAGGTGCTGTTTGGTGGCTGACTTAACAGTTGTGTTTGGTTAGGAGCTTAAAAGATCAGTAACATCAAACCAGCTTCCCCAATACCACTTACAGTAATATTTAGCAAACATATAGTAAATGCCAAAATAATTGCCCTGTAAGTTATACTGTCACTGAAATAATTCCCCAAATCAATGGCAAGGCACAGCCCTTTCACTATGCTAATCCAAACCACAGTCTTCTTTTCAGAAGAGTAGATACAAATGAATCCCTAGCAGCCAGCCCACCTCCACTGTCCAGCTTCCTTGTCTGTGCCGGTCATGAGACAATCTGTCTCAGGAGAGGGCAGGCATAAGTGTCCTGAAGTGGTATAGAAGGCCTGCTGGGTGCTTCTAAGAAAGCTAGCTACAGGAAACAACTCTTCCTACACGGTGGCTGTGAATGGGTGAGCATATAGCCCCAACCATCAGTGGTAGTCACCAACCAGCCCCCTGGGAACCAGCTCTGGTTCTCACCAGTCATGACAGTGGACAGGTTAGAGAAACCCAAAGAGGTTTGTTCTTTGGGATACTCTAACCCAGAACCTGCCCAAGTAATTGTTTAAGTCAGTATGAGGTTGGTTTCCTTTCATACTTGCTCTTGAAAATGGACAACTGACCATTAATGCATGGAAGCACTGAAGTTTATCTGATCACAGAATCTGCAAATCATAATCAATTTAAAGAATATTCTGGCATGTTGTTACTTTGCTCTGTGGCAGAAAAAAACTTGTGTTCCAGCCTGGCCCTGCCATTCTCTGGCCCTACTATTCCCTGGCTCAGGTGTCCTCAGTCTCCATTTAGGGTTTCGGTGTTCACTGATGACATCTACATTGTCAATCAAATGAAGGCTCAATTAGATGAAGAAAGGATTCTAACCATATCATCTTCTGGTGGTTGTAGCTGGGCTGTCAGGGTCCTTGACACTGGCTTGCACGGTGCATGTCTAAAGGCCAACCTAAGCATCAGCCCCTCACTCCATACCTGTATGCAGGACTACACTGCATCTGAGGGAGGGTGAGTGGTCTGTCAGCCTGACCAGAACAACTCAGAGTGTATTTCTGACATGTAAAAGAATTATGATTAGGACCCAGGAACTCCATCAATACCCTTGGACACTAGTGTGTTTCTAGTGTGGTTTGTATTAGTAATGATAAACAAAATTCTTCCTACTAAGACTAATCCAGGCTGGAAAGACATTCAGTCTACAGGGAAGGTGTGAAGCCACCATAACGTAAGTGCTGCCAGCTTTAAGTAAAATACTGAGTTTTATGAAATTTTACTGATTCTGAGAAGCAGGCAGAGGCCAACCTGATCTGCGTGTGAAGAGCTCAGGGAGAGGTCACTGAGAGCAAACAGGGAAGAAAGGACCTGATGAAGGGAGTTCATGCTGCCCATTCCAGGCCCTCCCCAGGGCTGGTTTCCTTCTTGCCATTTTCAAGGATAAGGCAGGTCTTTTTTGCATATTGTCTTCATTTTGTATTGTCACAGAGCAGGGCCCATGATTGTATTTTCACTTATAACCATGCTGTGCCCTTCCCCCCAGGTTTGTGGTCTTCAGTCCACTTGCACATTCAGTTTGCACTTGATCCACTTCACTCTTTGGGAAGCTGGAATGGTCCTCCATGTGACAGATAAAGACACCAAAGCTGAGATTCTGAAGTGAGTGATTTGCTCTGGGCCTGAGTTCTAATTTTGGAGCCACAGGTTGGCAGAATACTACTTTCTCCCAAAAAACACAGCCTTTGCCAGAGGCACAGTGTAGGGGCTGCTCTGTGCCCAGGGGGCAGGGGCAAAGCAGACACCATGGGGTCCTCAGGCAGGTGTCAAAGCTGGCCATATCTCTGCTTCCAGGCCTAGTGGGAAGGAGTGCCCTCGGGCCAGCTGAGAAGCCAGGTGACAAGGACATGTAGAACTGGCAGGAGGAAGAGAAGGGCAGGGAAGGGACAAGGTGTGATGCTGGCCAGGAGAAACTGGCTGAAACAAGTGCACAACCACAGGAAAGACAGATGAAAACAGGCATGTCCTTGTCCAGTGAGACACAAGCTGTGATGTGTCTTGATGGCCCCTGCCACTTGTTCTACAAAACACACTGTGAGTGTATTTGACCTATCATCCAGGTATTTTTATTAGGGTAACTATTCACGGAGAAATACAAGCTCTATTACCTCTTTACAGAGTGTCAGAAATAGGATATTATGTGATAAAAGATGCCTTCAAATGGCTTCTAGACACAATTCTACCTGGAGCTTAGAAACTGACAATGGGTGGTGGCACACAGCAGGCTGGGAAAACTTCCACTGCCTGATGATGAAAATGATTCCATTGGAATTAACCTATCAAAAGTTAATTAAAGACCTGTCTAATCACTTAAAATCATTACATATGTAACGCAAACATTTTAAAAGAACTGGAAAGAAATTTCCCCTGAAAATATTTAATGTAAATAACTCCTTGAGATGGTGCTTTTTACAAAAGGTTTGTCCACAAATGCCTTTGTTTAGGGAATGGGCAGCAGGAGGAGAGGGACAAGACATCAGAAAATGATATGATTGTTTTTTATTTTGATGATAACAACAAGGAATCCCACCCTCCCCCCCCCCCCCCATCCAATTTGCTTTATGTAAAAATACTTCCAGCATAATGAGCAACAGTCAGCAGCAGGAGGTGACTGAGCCCCAGGCACCTAGAGTATCTTCAAGCCACTACTTCTGTGCTCCCTCACTATGTCCAGAGCCACTGGCCAAGACCACAAATTCACCTGCTGACCCTATCTTGTCATCTCTCTTTTTATCTCAGGGTTTTGGTAGTACATAAAAGATTACTGGGTTGAAAATAAGAACAGGTTTTCATAAACATAATGCTGTCAGCTCATGTAGGGTAAAACTCAGGAAGGCACACAATAAATTAAAGCAGACCCTGTCTCTTTGGAGGGTTTGCAGTGACCTCTGGGGCAAGGGCCAAATCTGCCAGCAGCCGAGCTTCTAGCACTGGTGCAGTGATGAGACGCTGTGGGAAGGAGGGAGTCCCTTTAAGAAGTCAGGTCAATGTACAGGTCGCAGGATCAAACGGAGGAGGGAATCCTTGCCTTCCTATCCAGTGCTGTGTTCATTGGTGGTAGGGAGGACATTGGTGGTAGGGAGGACCCTCCCCTCCCAGTGTCACCACAGCCAGGTTTGTATAAGTCAGTTTTCCGTACACCCTTATACTGGTGGCAAATTAGTCCACAGGACTCTTATCTGATATTTACTTAAGTAAATCACTTGGAAACATAAAACTGGAGGTTGTAGCTCAGTAAAACAATAAAGTGCTTTCGATGAGAGTAGTAGGTGTTATTAATTGGTTGTTTCTTGTTTCACCTGAGGCATTGAAATCAACAATATGAAAGGTGACAATGTTAACCAAGAATAAAAATTGAAAAAGCGTGTTTCTACTAAAAAGCCTGCATTTCTAAAATGTACTTTTCTGTGGTTTCCGTGTCTTCATGTTATTTATTGGATTTTAGCTCACTGCTGGGTAAGGAAACAGTTTATGCTGGGGTGGGGTAGGGTGGCAAACATGAAGACAAGAAAGGAACTGTCCATAAATATCCCTTAAGGGCTCCACTTGTGAAGGTGTGAGTGAGCAGGTTCCGGCAGCAAAGGTCAAGCCCTCGTGCTGAATCCAAGCTGTGTTCAGACGAGTGGAGCCACAGACTGGCTTCTGGGAGGGTTCACATATCAACCTAAGAGTTTATTCTGAGTCCACATGCTTGGTAACTGCTATAACACACTTGCATCTTCCATGGCCTCGATCCACCTATAAAACAAAAGAGAGGAGATACTTGGTGTCATGCCTGGGCCTGTGGCCCTGGTCACAGAACCTGTAAGTGACTAGATTACTACTAGCCTAAGACCAGGAACCACGTCATATTCATACTTATTGGTTTCCCCAGCATTTAGCAAAAGGCCTAGAACACAGCACAAAGGTTTGCTGAGTCAATGCATGCCTGTGTGAATAAATCATAATCTTTAAAAGTTGCACAATTAAGAACAGGCAGTTCTGCTATTCTGCTGTGGCTCAAAGGGACTTGATGGGATAGGATGACTAGAGAAGAGAAACCAAAGCCCCAAGTAACAACTCATTTCCTTCTGAGAGAGAGGCAAGGAAATACAGGACTAGCAGTTAGTACCTCTGAGCCGAATTGGTATCCTCTGCTTTGAAGCTATAAAATAGGGTTTTCTTGTGGTAAAGGTGAAAAACAGGTCCTACTTCACTGCTGCCCTCTTCCTTTTCTGGGGCAATGGTGAACCCTAGCAGAGGCATACTCTCCATGGCCACTGTGTCCTGTGGAGAACAGAAGGAAAAACTGATATTAAAAAGAGCACTATACACAGTTAACAGCTTATTAGCATTCACTGATACCTCCAATTGGAGGTACATGATGACCCTTCTGTTGGGACATGCCTTGGACACAGTGAAATAACCACACATATACTCTTCATTCCTACTGTCTGCCAGGACCAGGTGTGAAGAAGAAAAGTTGTTTATCATTTTGTGACAGCCTATTAAGGTCCAGGCATCTGTATCTTCACATTATCTTGTTTAATTTTCATAGCAATCATAGAAAACATCACCCTCATTCTAAGAAGAAACTGAAACTCAGAAGGTAAATAACTCCTGAAGATCACACAGTAATCACACAGGGGTGGAGCCAGAATTTGGATTCATGATCAGCTTCTAATCCCACATTCTTTCCACTGATTTAATTACTCAGTGATAAAATCTTAAAAAAAAAAAAGTAACCAGTTAATCAGTTTTCCAGAATTTCTTCTTTTTCTCCTCCCCAGAGGACATTTTCATTTGTTTTTTTTAGAGAGAGAGGAAGGGAAAGAGAAACACTGAAGGGGGAGAAGCATTGATCAGTTGCCTTTGTAGGCACCCAGACTGGGGATTCACGGAGGGACCAGGGATCTTGTATGTCCTGATGGGGTTGCACGTGTCTGCACCTGAACTGGGGATGAACCCACAACCCTTCAGTTATGGGATGACACTCCAGCTACTGAGCTACACCAGCTAGGACTAGAGTTACTTCTGATAACATATTCTGTACTCACTGCCCTGTATCCTCATTCACAGGGCTTCAGTATGGAGCACTTGCAGTATCTGTGCTGTGAAGGTGCTGACAATGAAATGGGATGCACTCAGAAAACAGATCTTAAAATCGTAATACTTGGTGAAAAAGAAAGAGTCTTTGTATATAAAGATTTTATATATACCCACTTATGTAAAAATACTTGTTCATAAATAATACAATTTTATAAAATGACATTCAACCAAAGATATAATTAAGCACATCAGAATGGTGGAAGGGAGAAGATTTTGTGTATAAAAGGAAATCATTTTGCAAAGATTGCTAGATCAGAACAATCATTTGACAAAATTCAACATCCATTCATGATAAAAACTCAGCACCTAGCAAAGGAAGGGAACTTCCTTAATCTGACAAAGCACATCTATAAAATACAAACAGCCAACATCATACTTAACAGTGACAAACTGAATGCTTATCCCTTAAGACTGGGCACACAGGAAGAGGGTGTTCATTCTTATCAATGAATTTCAATACTGTTCTGCAGGTCCTAGCCATTGCATTAAGAAAAAGAAATAAAAGACAAAGATCATGAAAAAAGCAAAACTATCTGTGCTTACAAAGGATAAAACAACTACTAAAACTAATAATGAATTTACTAATGTCATAGGATAATCATTTTAAAAATAATATAGTAGCAGCAAACAACTAGAACATAAAATTCAACTTGAGTAGAATTTATATGTAGGAGTAAAATAGGAGTAAAGTTAACAGAAATGCAAGAACACAATCGTAAGACCTCTATACTAAAAACTGTAAAACATTAAAAGAGAAATAAGGATTAATACCATGTTCATGAATGGGAAGATTCAATATTGTTAAGATGCCAATTCTCCCCAACTTGATCTATAGATTTACCAATCCCTGTCTTAATCTCAGCAGGCATTTTGTAGAAATTGACAAGTTTATGTGGAAACACAAAAGACCTAGAATACTCAAAATAATCTTTAAAAAGAACGAAGTTGGAGGATTGACACCATCTTACTTCAAGACTTATTATAAAGTTATAGTAATTAAGACAGTATGGTACTGGCTTAAAGATTGGTAAAATATATAGTGAAATAAAATAGCCCAGATGTTAACCCATACTTACTCAGTTATGTGGTATGTAACAAAGACACCCAAATAATCCAATAGGGAAAGGAAAATCTTTTCAACAAATGGTGTTGGAACAACTGGATAACCCCATGGAAAAAAATAAACCTTGATCCCTATCTCACCACCATACACAACATGACTTGAACAGACTTAAATGTTAAAGCTTAAACAGGAGAGTTTTCAGAAGAAAATGCAGGGGAATCACTGACTTTCAGCGGACAAAGGTTTCTTAAGACACGGAAATTAACAGCCATAAAAGAAAACAGGTAAATTAGATTTTACTGAAGTTATGCACTTTTGTTCACCAGAAGATTCATTCATTAAGAAAATGAACAGGCAAGCCACAGACATTTATCTGACAAAAGACTGGTGGTATCCAAGACATATAAGAACTCCTGTAACTCAATAACAGGAAGACAACATACTTTAGAAAACAGTCAAGAGAGCTAACAAACACTTCTCAAAGGGAAATAAATGAATGGCCAAAAAGTACATAAAAATATCATCAGTCATTAGGAGAATCTAAAATAACTAACCATCTACCCTATGGAGCACATCTGTGCCTTGCCCCCACCCACTTCTTTCTCCAGGGTGTGCTCGCTCTCTCTGTTCCAGAGCCACTCCCATGCGTTTTCTCCTTCTTTCATCCCTCAAGGCATGTATCTCTCTCCCTATTTCTCCTAAGCTCCAAGGGTCCTTCTGTTACCTCCGTGACTTTCTAAGTAAACTTTTTCTTATTCAAAACAAAACAAAACATTGAGGTACTACTATATCTTCACAGAATGGCTAAAGTTACAGACTGACAATACCAAGTGTGGACAAACATGGAGCAACCAGAACTCCCATGTTTACGTACATTGCTGGGGGGATTATAAACGGGTACACCATTTTGGAAAAAGGTCTGGTTATTATATACCAAACACATACGCGTCTATGATCCAGGAATTCCAAGTCTAGGTATTTACCCAAAGTGAAATAAAACCCTATTTTCACACAAAAACCTGTATGCAAATGTTTGAAGTGGCTTTATTAATAATTACCGCAAACAGGAAACAACCCAAATGTCCTTCAACTAGTGAATGGATAAATAAACTAGTATATTCACGAAATGGAATACTATTTAGCCATAAAAAAGGAATGACCTATTGCTACCCATGACGTGACTGAATTATAAAAGCATCATGCTGAGTGGAAGAAGTCACGTGTGATTCCATTCATAGGAAATTCTAAAAGGCAAAACTAATCTATGGTGAGAAAAAACCAGAATGGTATGCTGTCTCTGGGACAGGAGTGAGGTGGGAATTCATAGGTATATGCACGATCAAAGCCCATCAAATAGGATCCTATTTGTGCACTTTATGTAAACTGTACCTTACAGGAAAAAAAGATGCATAAATACTGAACTCTTAGGGGGAAGTATACTTTGAAGAGCATCAAAAAGTAAGATGGAAGAGGGATGAGTAAATAGATACTTGGTCAAGGAAGGATAGTAAAATGTTAATTGTATGATCTAGTTCACGAATATATGATAGTTTACTGGAAATTCAACATATCTTTGAAATTTTTATAATGATAAAATGATATGATATATTAACTAAATAAAAAAATGTTTGAAAAAAGAAACAAGATTTCTTTATATTGCCCTGGCTGGCATAGCTCAGTGGATTGAGTGCAGGCTGCGAACCAAAGCATCACAGGTTCAATTCCCAGTCGGGGCACATGCCTGGGTTGCAGGCCACGGCCCGCAGCAACTGCACGTTGATGTTTCTCTCTCTCTTTCTCCCTCACTTCCCTCTCTCAAAAATAAATAAATAAAATCTTTTTAAAAAGTCTTAAAAAAAAAGATTCCTTTATATTTCTGGTAGTCACTTTCTCCCAGGACTATTGAATAGCAAGTTGCATTGGCTTTGGTCAGCTCAGGGACACGGCATGCTCACAGCAGTATAGACAGTGACCACTGGCTGTCCACATTACCAATCCTTTTGCTTTGATGGAATTTAAAGCTGGTCCTATCACTTGACTATGCTTATTGAGAAATTGTACAAGTTCCTGTCTCTGGGAGAAACTATTTTGGAAGCATATTTTAATTCATCTTTTAAAATCAACTTATGTTGTCACTTCCAAGACATCCCAAAGACTTTGGGTTTTCCATTCTCAGACAGGGCTCACCTGTCTGGTGGTTATTTATCACTAGCCTTTGTTCATTTAAGCCAGAATTTCTTCCTAATGTGTGTTCTGTGCAACAACAGTTCTGTGTGATGCTCTGTAAGGAATGGCCTGTGGTCAGGCAAGCTTGAGAAATCTCCACATCTTAGAGATCCACAACATGGCTTCGCATGAGAGATTCTGAGAAGTACCACCATGAGGAAGTCCCACTCACTACCTACCCAGGGCTCCCTCAGAACCCCGTTTTTAGAGAACCCCTGCAGTGAACTGTGGAATGCCTGCTGAGGAAGATGCTGCCCTGGGCTGCAGAAGGATAGCACATCACGTTTCAGTTTGTTCTGGAAAGATCAAAATTCTCCCCAGCATAGAGTGCCCCATTTGTGGACATATGAGCAAAGGAGCACCTTGAGGAGGGCTTGACTCTCCTCAGAGGGTCCAGAGTCACAGAGCTCCAGAGTCACTCAGGCCCATAGTGAGTCCCCTCTGTATGTGTCCCTGCTGGCCTCTGGAATTCCTGAGGACAAGGCTCACTGCAGCCGTCACAGCTGTGGGTCTTTTGTGAGGGAAGCTTTATGTCCCGAAGAAGGAAATTGCTTTTGCTCACTTGCCAACATCTATGCTCCCCTGCCCTCAGATGCACACCCTCTGTGCACATCCTCATGGGGTGTAGCACCCACCCTTGGCAGCTGGGCAGGATGCATTCAAATTCCATTTTCAAAGCACATTTATTTAGCCTGTGGAAGCTACCATACAGTGGGGCCTGGACATGGAAATCTCTCACATTATCCTACAGGTCCAGCCCAGGTCAGGACCAGGCAGTCCCCTGCTGCAGAATCACAGCCCACACTGTCTAGTCCAGTAGGAAGCTTGGTTTCTGAGGCCTTGCCTATATTATATTTTTTATTTTTATTTTTTTAGATTTATTTATTTATTTTTAGAGAGGGAAGGCAGGGAGAGAGAAAGAGAGAGAGAAAAAAAAACATCAATGTGTGGTTGCTGGGGGCCGTGGCCTGCAACCCAGGCATGTGCCCTGGCTGGGAATCGAACCTGTGATGCTTTGGTTCACAGCCCATGCTCAATCCACTCAGCTACGCCAGCCAGGGCTTTTGCCTATATTTTAGAAGATGTAAGATGTTCTATAAAAGTATAAATAAGTTTTACTTAATGGAAGAGTTAATACAAGGCAACATAATTCCCTAGTAAAAGAAATGCACAGAAAAACGTGTGGTAGCATCCTTCAACCTGTTCAATTTTGTCCCAAACAACTGAAGTGGAGAGCAGACAGCAGCTTTCTCTTACAGAGTGCTGGGCTCATACTGCATGCTGGGTCTGTGACATTCCAATGCTTTGGTGCACAGGTCTGTATGCTGTACTGCCTTATCTCCACACAGATGTGGGGTGGACACGCAGTTGTGTGTCTACAGCAATGCTCAGCACATGGCATTGCTCAGTAGACTTGGCTGACATGGGACGTGGAAGCAGCATCAGGCTTCACACTGCCTTGAGGTGGCAAGGCATGGTGCATACCCCACATGGACATTCTGAGGCTCGAGCTTAACTTTTGAGCCTTCCCACAAGAGAGGAGAGAAAGCACGAACCACTACTACCTCACTGGCCATGTAGGTGTAGAGTACTTTGCCTTTGATGACAAACCAGAGCTTCTTCCAGTGCCTCTTGCCTTTCTTACACCGGCTGAGATAGCCACTGATGGCAGAGCCCTCTCCGGAGGCGGCCACCTGGCAGAAGGGAAGCAGAGTAGTCAGGGCACCAGGTGATGGGCACAGTTCAGACAGCTAAAATGACACGCAAAACAGTTGGTAGAATGTTTATACTGCTTTGACATCTGAGACTTGGATGAGGTTTCAGGATCCATCCAGCATCTCCAAGGCAGCAGAACACTACCTTGGTTTGAGACACAAGATTTACTGACCAAGAATCAAAAACTGCCTTTAGAAGTGCTGCCCCCTAGCGGTGCTTCAGATTCCTGGTCCTCCCAAAGCCCCCAAACCCCAAATTATGAAACTGCTGATACCTAGGGGAAAGGTTCTTTCTTCTTTCTAAAATGGATTCTTACACTTTTTGGCTTATAGGTTTCTTGCATTTAAGGAGGGATTCTCTTTGTACTATTTACCTAAAGGTTTTTTCGTCTCCTGCCTAATGGGATCTAATTCCTCCCCTTCTTATTAGCAGCCATCTGTTGGACACGCTTTACGTGGGGGTTAAGAACACAGGCTTTCAGTAATACTGCTCTAGGATTCCAATCAAGGTGCTCCCAGTTTACAGACTGGTAATGTCATGCAATCTACTTACTTTCTCTGTGTCAGGTTCCTTACTGGTTAAATTAGAATTCAATGACATAAGACAAGTGACCTACCTGACAGGTACAGGGACTAACCAACATAGGTGCTTCATAAATATAAACCTTCCTGTTAGAGCAAGGTGGCCAGGATTAGGAATCATTTCATTTGACTTTCTTGTTTTACAGATGGGAAAACTGAAGCCCGCGGAAATGGAGAGGTCTATCAAAGGTCAAGTCACTATTTAGTTGAAGAGAGGCAAGAACTTGAACTCTCAGCAAACACTTCAGAGGTCAATGAAACTTCAGCGTAGGAAAGGAGGCTGTGACTAGCTCTGGCTGTTGTGAGAAGCATAGGAAAGGAACCTGCCCTCCACAAGTCCAGGGCTTCTACCCCAGACATGGGCTCTCTCTCCCTACACCTGCCATGCTGAAACACCTCACAGCAGCCTACACAGCACATGGCAGGGGAAACCGATTCTGCAACCTCCCTTTCTGACAGATGCTCGGGGGACAGCATTTCTACAGACTTTCTCACGGGGAGCAGGTGAGGTGGCCCTCTTGGGGGAAGGACTTGGGCATATTTCTCCTGGGGCAGCTGTATATCCACTGAGCGCAGCCTTTGCTGGATAATAAAATGGTTGTCACTTTAGGCAACAATGACCAAGGGGCTGGCTGGGACAGATCAACATGGCCACAGGATCAGAGCAGCGAGACAGTGGAAGGACCAGAGCAGTGGCTCTCAAGACTCCGCTCCCACGGAGCGCTCAGGGTCTGTGAGCTTGGCTCTGTGGACCACCTGCAGAGGGGGAGGGATGGGGGGAGGGTCAGGGAGAGGGACGGGGTGGGGGACGGGGTGGGGGAGCTCTTCTTGCTTTCTGGAAAGGGACTGTTAAATAAATGACCGGACAACTGTATGATGTAAAATGTGAGATTTATATGCCTGAGCTAATGGGAATTAATACCTAAGAGAAATTAAATGAAGATTCAGGGTAATGTGTTATCTTTTGGGTAAAAAAGAGGTTCTATAAATGTACATCTTCATTATGTATACACATTCAAGTTTCTGGGAGAGTCTGTGAGAAACTTTATGGTGGTTACCTCTGGGGTAAATAGGCCTGAGGGAGTTTGCAGAGGGGGAGAAAAATCACTTTCATCCCATATTCTTTTGTGCTTTAAAAAATTTTTTTTTACCATGCATGTGCTATTCCCAAGATTTTTAATATGCAAAAGGAGTTAAGTTACTGCATAGAACTGTACCCATTAAAATTTTTCATCCCCTAACACTTTTTAAACCCTTGCCATCTGCTTACTCAATAATGAATATTAATGAGAAAACTTGGAAACAGCCGATCACACTTCTTTCAACAGCTTGTATATTCATGGCACACATTTGTTTGTGGTTGTGACTGGAATTCAGAGGTATAAGCCTGGTCCTATTTGTAGGATGAAATTGAGTTCAGCCAATTCTGAAGTTTCCTGCAAAGAGTGCCGAGGCTTCCTGGGGGCCTGCCACCCGAGACTCCATGGGACCCCCTGGGTGAGAGGGTGGTGCCGCTCAGAGGGCCAGCCAAGGGAGGGCTAAGCCGGGACTGTAGCTGCTTGAGTTAGAAAAGCCCCAGTGATCTACGCTGCACCCTTGGGTGCTAGGTCCGGGCTGTGGGACAGGAGAGAGAAAGGAAAACACAAAGAGCTGGGCAAGACAGGCGGAGAGGAGGAAGAGGAAGGTGGCCCCCAACACCATCTATAACCGCTCCAGGTCCTGCCCTCTGCCGCCGAGCAGGTACCTTCTCAGTCATGCCCGGGAGACAGGCTCTGCCCTTGTTGGTGGCGAGTCAGTCCTTGTAAAATGTCTCCCATTAGTGTCCTCTTTGTCCCAAAAGCCCAGTCAGGCTACAGGAGAGGGGCATCTGACACTGTTCCCAGAGGACTATGAACCTTCCAAACTCCCTGATGCCCACGCAGGCAGTCCCACCTGCCTCACCTCGGTCAGGGCCGAAGGGACTTTCTTCTGCTTCTTGAAGGTCGAGGGGTTGATGCTATGGAAGACCGAAGAGAAGGCACTGCTCGAGAAGCGGGGGGAGGACAGAGGGAAGCTCATGCTCACTGGCCGCTCTGTAACCAAGACAGTTAAGGGGAAAGGGGGTAAGTGTCCGCGTGGACAGGCACACCAATTCTCTGGAACGCCAGTTCCTGTAAATCAGCTGCCAGTCCTTCCCGAGATGGGAACCAGCCTCACCGTGGGGTTTAAGTGTGACCAGAAAAGTAGGCACACTCCCTTCTACTGACACAAAGGCCCTGGGGGTCGGGAGGCAAGGCTTTCCCCGGGGACTGGCTATCCCTTCTTCTCCAGACCCCCAGGAGGCCGGGGCTGGGCTGTCCTCTCTCATGGCCTCAGTAGCCCCAGAGGAGAACTCTTTGGTTTCAGGCCCAGAACACGCTTGCTCTCCCCCCCAGCCCAACCCTGCTTGGGCAAAGCCTGTCGCCTGAGCAGAGTCTCTCAAGAGCCAGCTTGGCTTCCTCAGGCGGCTCTATCAGAGAACGCTCAGCCTTGCCCTGAGCCCCAACTCTGCTATTCGGCTTACACCCTTGTCCAGACAGGGGCCCACAGAACTCTCTCGGAAAGAAAAGAGGGCTGCTGTGGCCAAGTACACAGGAGCACCCCAGGTACCTGGCCCATCGCTGAGAGGCACTGACCCAGCATATCCCAATCTTGGCTGCCCACGGAACCCTTCTTCTGGGAGCACCTATCAATTTTCCTCGGAACCAGCATTTTGGGAAATGGTGCCCAGGTGTGAGTTTAAAACCCCTAGTTCCTCCTTGAGGGCTGTTTTTGTTTTGAGCCTCCAGGGAAAGTGACTTAAGGAACCAGTCACAGGCCAGGGAGAAGCCACGTGGGCCACCTGGAAGGAGGGGAGGGTGGTTCCCCGTTACCTCTCATCAGGCCTGGGACATCCCCGCCCCGCTTCTTCAGCTCCCCATAGCAGCCGTCGCAGACCTTGGCCATCCGGTCCTTGAGGTACTTCAGAGGATACTTGTTTCGGGAACAGTTCCGGCACACGATCTGCGGGCCCAGGTGCAGACGCATGTCAGAGAGGTTCTCACCCTCCTGGCACCCGAAGAGGGCCAGCATCCTCTCCCCTCTGCCTCCCCACCCCCACCTCCTCCAGGGGCTGTGCCAGGCCCCCTGCTTCTCCAGAGCAGCTGCACGGAGCTTCTGTGCAGGTGCTCATCTGTCTATTTCTGATGAGCCCTTACCCATGGCAGGTACTTTTTAAAATCCTCACTGAAGGATCCATTCACTGATTTTTAGAGAGAAAGGAAGGGGGAATTGGAGAGAGAGATGTGAGAGAAACACTAACTGGCTGCCTCCTGTATATGCCCGGAATGGGGATAGAACCTGCCACCTAGGTGTGTGCCTTGCCTGGGGATGGAACTGTAACCTTTTGGGTGTATGGGATGACACTGAAACCAACTGAGCCACCCAGCCAGGGCAAGGTACTTTTTTTTACAAGGACAAAAACCACATCTGCTACGATTTTCTTTTGGGAACAGGGTGGTGCTGTGGAAGGGGCGCAGCATTTGGAACCAACGTTTGAGGATATCAGTAAAAGGGCATTAACAGTCCCCACCTCGAGGGGCTGGTGTGAACACGCTGTGCCCTGGGCCAGCATGCAGTAGCTGCTGGATGCCCCTGAAACCCCACCCCATGCCACCCCCATGCGCATACTCCCTCACAACAGAGCGACTCACCTTGCCACAGGCATGGCAGTGATGACGCCGCAAGGTGAGGGAGAAGTCACAGCCGCAGTTCATGCACATCATAACGTGTGTGACAGGCACCAGAGTGGGGGGTCTCTCCCCGAGGCTGACCCCCAGCCTCTCCCGTATCTAGAGCAATGAAATGGAGCCAAGCTGTGTAGTCAGGAGACAGGCTGGATGGGCACCCCCTTTCCTGTACAGGGTATGTGTATGTGGGGGGCAGGGTGGATTCTAATTCTATAACCTCCCCCTCCCCATCCTGCACCCCCCAAGAAGTGGATCTTGGCTTAGAAACAGAGCCAGGAAGAGGCACTGTGCTCCGAGCTGGGGAGCATGGTGACTGCCTGAGTCAGTGAACACGGGGCAGGAGAGGAGGGAGTGCGGGCCAGAGCCTTGGTGCAGAGGTATGTCTTTCCCGGGCTGCTGCCTGCCCAGGGAAACCCAGGGTTGTGCGGTTGGTGTCAGGAGCATCCCAGGGCCCCCACTCACCTCCACGCTGTGGTGGAAGGCAGCCAGAGCCTGGGCCTTGTAGTCCTCAGGGAGGGCTCTGCTCAGACAGCCATGCCACTCGTCCCGTTCTGCACAGGAGCTGTGGGCACAGCTGGAGTTAGTACGGGTGCACGAGGGGACCAAGGGCCCGGCAGTGCCCTGCCCCTCCCACACGCCTAAGCTTCTTGGTGTCTGGAATCCCACCACCGAGTACCAGCCACCTGCCAGACAGGCCTAGGCTTGCACCTCAGCACCATCCGCCACAGGATGGCCAGGGCCCACTGCCGTCCCCCAGGCCGTCTCTTCACCCACAACACGGGACTGTTGAAGTTCTTCCTCTCCCAGGGCTTTTGTGGGGGCAAAATGAAACGTGGGATACAGATGGTCTTTGTCAATGACAAAGCTAGGGGTGTCAGGGAGGTTCTGAGGGTCCACCTTTTAGGAGGGATGGGTGGGCAGGGGGTCGGGGGAGAAGGGCAGACAGAAGCTGGCAAAGGCCAAGGTCTCAGTCTCTCCAACTGCCCCCACGGTTTCCCACATAATTGCCCACTCACCCATCCAACAAGCTGACTTCCCACACCCCCACACTGTGCATGGAAGTTTACCTGTGCAGTGACAGCCACCCTGGGCTGTGAGCTGCCTAATTCTCACAAGGCCCACTAGGTGTCGCTCCCACCCTATACTGAGTATGCAGCCTCAGCCAGGGAGGGGACCCGCTTAGCCTAGGAGGGAGAAAGGGTGGCGGCCAGCCAGATGCCACGTCTCTAAAAGGAGATGAATGGGTCCTGCTGTCCCTGGAAGCTTCAGTGTGAAGCATCTAGGTTAGCAGGGAGGTGACAGTGGCTCCTTGAGGCCACTGGCCACAGGGTGGTACCCCTGCCTAAGAGAGACGATCAGGCCAAGCAGCCCCACCTGAAGGGCCAAGCCTGACCTGTCAGCCCCCTCACCTCACTGATGGGCAATCAGAAACCATACCCTGGGTCTCCCCAGGTCTCTGATTTTACCCAGAGTTGAGGAGAGGGGAGGGGAGGCCATGGCATCGGCCCAGGCATTACCTTCGCCACAAAGCCTCCCCTCACTCCCCCATATGGGTTTACTCCTCGAAACTTCTGAGGCTTCTTCTACCCGCAAGCAGTAAATAGTAGTGAAAAAGTGCTCTGGCTCACACAGGTCCGCGTTTGAGCCCCAGTTCTGCTTCACGTGGCTGTGTGACCCCTTTCTAGGCCTCAACTCCCCAAGCATGGGCCCCCCCTCTGAGGGTGGTTCGGAAGGTCAGAGGAGGGGCCTGAGACCCAGCAGGCGCCCCGTGAGGGTTACTCTTGTCATCGCCACTGTTAAGTCTCAGAGCGTTGTGTTCTGTATTGTAACCAGCTCACAGCTCCCACCCAGAATGTGGGCTCCTTCCAACCCCCAAGCAAATCAAGGCCTAAATAGTTAGTGTCCTCAGCACAGAACCTGGCACTGAGGAGCAGCTCATGAAGGCTTAATGACCCGACGTATCTAGGAGATGGCGTGTGGGTCAGTGGGTACACATCCCAGTAACGCCAGAACCTCCACCCCACAGAGAGGGTATTGCTGCCAACCTGGGTCATGCATGACCTGAGAGGAAAGACACCCAAGCCTTGGGAATCCTGTCCCACCCCCACCATGCCTAGTGTGGCCCCGGTTTCTGAGCTTGGGCTGGCCTGGCCGGGCTGGGGGAGCAAGGGGGGGGGGGGGTAAGGGTGGAGCTTTCACTGCCTAAGGCCAGGGAGGAGGGGCCCCTGGGCAGCCTGCAGGCCTGGAGGAAAAACAGAGGGTTTTGAGAGAAAGGCCAAACCCCAAACCAGCGGGCTAGATGAGGAAGGGTTGCTCATCTTTTCTCTCCAGACACAAAAGCCTGAAAGCAGATACTTTATGAACTAAGGGGCAAAATACATTCTTTACTTGCCTTAACTTTTTGTGTTGCTGTAAAGACCCCACGGTCCATAGAATTTCTTGACCATGAGATATTGCTATTGCTACATTTTAGGAAAAGGGCTCACCCACATTTTTGGGGGGGAAGAGAAGGCAGAGCTTTAGTAGATTCTCAAAATGGCCTGTGATCCAAAAATAGTTAAGAAACACTGAAAAGAAAAAAGTCCTCTGATCCGAAGGATACCAAACTAAAACTGAAGGCACATCCAACATCTGTCATTCCTCTTTCCCACCTGAAACTTGGTGCCTTCATCCCCCAGGCCCTTCCTCCCTCCCCCACCCCCTCCCCATACCTTGCAGACAGAGTCAGGCAGGACTCAGAAGTCTCAATCTTTAGAGCGTAGGGCACTTTCTCCATCACAGGGCGGCTGACCTGGAAGCCAACAGAGGCACCTCAGGGCTGGGGCACGAAAAGGCAACCACAGACTAGGTTCTTCCCCTGGTCCTGCCACTGCCCCTCTCTGAGCCTGAGATTCCTTGGGTGCTCAGACACATGCAGATGCTCTGTGTGTGTGTGTGTGTGTGTGTGTGTGTGTGTGGCTACCAACTCCAACTCTCATTGTGGCATCCTTGGCCACTGCCCACCTCCAGGAAGTCCAAGGAGCCTCCCTCTCTGGGCCCAGCCTCCAGCAGTACCGTCCTGCTGCACTAGCACCTGCTAAGTGACCACTCTCTCCCACTCTCTGGGCCAACAGATTCCTCAGAGGAAACCTCAGTTCAAAAAGAGAACAAACTCCCCACTAAGAAAGGTGCTTCCTTCTTCCCCTCTCACGGAAGCCAGCTTCCAGGAGTGAGCGAGGCCCCCACAGTGCCTCTTCTGGCCCTCCTTCCCTTCCCTCTCTGTTCTCCCAACTCAGTGTTCCCTGCTATGGCCCCATTGCCAGAATTAACTTCCTAAAACCTCCTGCCCATTCATTAAGCCCTCAAGAATGTCCGTCAGCTCCCAGCCATCCTTGTACTTGGGATGAAGCTACACTGACCAGGCGCCCTTCCCTCCTGTCTCTCCGCCCCTATCCACAAAGTTGTCTGGCCGGGCAGGCATCTTTTACATTTCTTTAAAAAATCTCTGCCACTCGAATGGATATGTGCATCTCAAGTTCACAGTGGCATTCTTTACCACAGTCAAAAGGTGGAAGCAACCCACGTGTCTGTCTGTGGTTGAGTGGACAAAGTGTGGTGTTATCCATATGACCTCACTTACATGTGGAATCTAATGACCAAAAATAAACTGCCGAACAAACCAGAAACAGAGGCGTGGATACACAGAGCAGACTGACAGCTGTCAGAGGGGAGCGGGGAGGGGGGAGGGGGAATGGATGAAAGAAGGTGAAGGGATGAGACAAAGCACAGGATGCAGGATCCACAGACACAGATTACCTGTGCGGATGGCCACAGGGGAGGGGGGCAGGGGCTGGGAGGAGGGAGACAAATGGTGGGAAATGGGGACATCTGTATTCATGTCAACAATAAAAATATTATGGTTAAAACGTGGTGTATATGTACAGTGGAATATCACTGAGACATAATGAGGAA
The DNA here is from genome assembly GCF_004126475.2 of Phyllostomus discolor. Taxonomy (NCBI): domain Eukaryota; kingdom Metazoa; phylum Chordata; class Mammalia; order Chiroptera; family Phyllostomidae; genus Phyllostomus; species Phyllostomus discolor. The sequence goes on along the minus strand of NC_040909.2, from coordinate 38,326,420 downwards.
GGAAATTCCTACACGGCTGCAACAGGGATGAACCTTGAGGACATAATGCTAAGTGAAGTGAGCAGCTCGCAGAAGGACAAACACCGTGTGACTCCACCGCTCCAAGGGGCCGGAGAGGGAGCGCGCACGCACGCACTGTTAGTGGGACTGTCAACTGTTGTAGCCGCTGTGGAAAATGGTATGAAGATTCCTTGAAAAATTAAGAATAGAGCTACCACATAATCCAGCTACTCCACTTCATTTTCTTTATTTGAAGAAAATGAAAACACTAATTTAAACAAATACACTCCCATGTTCACTGCATTCTTTACAATAGCTAAGATGTGGCAATAACCTAAGTGTCCACTGACAGACAAATGGGTAAGAAGGATGTAGTACACACACACGTGCACACACACACACACACATATATAATGGACTATTACTCAGCCATACAAAGAATGAAATCTTGCCATTTGTGACAATGTAAATGAACCCTGAAAGAATAAGTCAGGAGGAAAAAGACAAAAAACGTATGATTTCACTCTGTGTGGGACCAAAAAGCAAATGAAAACTCAGATAATGGAGGAGAGACCGGTGGTTGCCCAAGGGTAAGGGACTGGGGGCACGGAGGAGTGAGGGGGCAGCTGCACAGTGACGGAGACGAACTGGACTTTTGAGGGTGATCCCTTTGTGGTGTGCACAGACATCGAGTTATAATGTAAGCCTGAAGCTTGTATAACAAAATTTAGTGCGTTAGAAAAATCACGAAGATAGAGTAGGACGCTGGTCACCAGGGGCTGGGGTGGGAGTTGGTGTTTGATGGGAGAAGGTCTCAGTTTGGGGAGGATGGTGGTGGCGGTTGCACAACAATGTGAACGTAGTTAATGCCACTGAACTGTGTAGTTAAAGATGGTTAAAATGATAAATTTCATGTATGATTTACCACAGTTAAAAAACTTTACCAAACACCTACTTGTTTCCTTGCTCCGAGCCTTCACTTACACATTTCTCTCCTCCTAGGACACCGTTCCCCAACTGTCCACATGTTATTCAGTCTAAGGGACTCAGCTCCCTTCCTCCAGGAAGCTCTCCCTCCCCACCCTCCCCCTCCCTCCCACCCCTCGAGGATCTATAGCACAGTCCTGCTGTGACCCACAACATAATGCTGCTCCTCGAGGCTCCCTCTTCCCAGCTGATCTGTGAGCTAGAAGCAGGGATGTTGCCCTCTCCTCACCTGAGGTCCCCCCGGCCTTCCCCAGGGTGCCAGCATTGGGCGTTTACCTTCATGCTGGCCACTGGCAACGTGTTCTTCAGCCGGTACTTCCCATCCTTCTGGGGATACGTATACAGGAGCATGTCGCTCATCTGGGGAGAAGGAAACCCTATCAGACTTGTCTTGGTCCCAGAAGGCTGCGCTGGGCTTCTGTCCCGGATGATCACTGAGCACCGGGTGCACATGCACCCTGCGTTCACCAGTGACCCCCGACCAGAGCTCGAAACCACTGTGGGCTGAGACGTGAGCCCCTTCCCATTTCACTCCTAGGTACATACTCAAGGGGACTACGTGCAGATGCCCACAAAAAGTCAAGTTCAGGGACCAGCATAGAGGCATTATTCACAGTGGCCAAACAGTGGAAGCAATGCAACTGGATCTACACTGTGGACTTCCACGTGGCAATCAGCGGGAATAAACTGCTGATACACATGTGACAGGGATGAAGCTCAAAGCGTGCTGACTGGCAGCAGTCAGACACAGAGGAGAACACGCTGCTGGGTAACACGTTAAATCCCAGAACGGGCAAAACTGATCTGTAATGGCAGAAACTGTGCCAGCAGTGGACTGGGGCAGGGGGTGGGAGGAGTGACTGCTGAGGGGCACAGGGGGACTTTCTGGGGGGCTGGAAATGCTCTTTATCTTGACCCAGGTGGTGACTTCATGATGATACAGCTTCGTTAATATACCTTAAGATGGATGCATCTTATTCTACATAAATTAAGCCTCTACAAAGTACAGTTAAGGGAGGGAGAGAGGCAGGGAGGGATGGAGGCTGGTCCCTCCGGCGGGTCTTGTTCACTGTTGTGCCTCCAGTGACACGCTAGGTGCTGAGTTAGCATTTGCTGAAGGGACAACTATGGCTCCCAACCCTATGCAAGGCAGACGGGAAGAAACACAATGAAAGTCACTTCACCTCCTTAGGGGAGAGAGTTTTTTTCTATTTTTTAAATTTATTTCATTTTATTTTAAATTTTTAAAGATTTTATTTATTTATTTTTGGAGAGGGGAAGGGAGGGAGAAAGAGAGAGAAACAAACATCAATGTGTGGTTGCCTCTCAAATGGCCCCCAGTGGGGACTTGGTCTGCAACCCAGGCATATGTCCTGACTGGGAATCAAACCTGCGACCTTTCAGTTCACAGCCCGCACTCAATCCACTGAACTATGCCAGCCAGGGAGAGTGTTTCTGTTTGGCCAAAAGATTTATAGTTTGAAATGATGACGTCCCGCTCCTGCTGGCCTGTGGGCTGTCAATCCTGACCCTGCTCTGTAGCTGCTGTGTGACCTTGGACAAGCTGTTTCCCTCTCACAGCTTGGCTTTCGCACCTGCGAGGCTGGGGCCACCTCTGCCCCTACCTCACTACGGGCGCTTAGGGAGAATGGCCTGAGTGAGCCTGCTCTGCACGGCAGCCAGTGTGAAGCAGGGGTGTCGTGGGCCCTGACCAGGACACGGCACCTGAGGTCTGAGACAGGGCGAGAACTCAGGGCTAACACTTCCTTTCCCTGCGGACAGGGTCTGTTGAGGGATCAGAATGGAAGAGTTTTCCTGCCACCAGCTCTTCTGAGGACCCCAACATCCCAGCCAGAATACAGTTTCTGTGTACTCAACTCAGCCTTTGTGGCCCCAGAGCAGCCACAACAGGCGAAGCCGAGGCACAGACTGGCCAGACGACCTGCCTGAGGTCACAAAGCTTGCAGGTGGCACAGGCACGGCGGTAAGTAAACGAGTGTGCCCACAGCGTGTTCAGGTGTGGTGTGTGGGGGTGGCCACACAGTGAGTCCTGAACCCATCTGGCACAGTGACAAAACCCTGGACAGAGCCTCACGCATCAGCCCACTCTGAGGAACCCGCCTGTGTCAGTCACCAGAATAGTCCCAACTTTTCTGTGGCTGCCCCTTGAGCACCTGCTGCCATGGCAACTGCCTTTAGCACCCTGAGGTTTTATGACGGGTTCAGGACCAGGCTGCCTCCTAATTGCCCAGGGTTCTCCTTTCCTCTTCAAAGCCTGTGTTTTACAGCCCTGACTTGGAGGAAGGAAGAGAAGTTCTTCATGGAGGCTCCAGTGGGCAACCCCACCCACTGCTTGGGGCTGGAGGGGATGTGGGGCCATGGTGGGAGCCTCCCCACAGCATCACCGAAAACCCTGTATGTCGGTGGGCACATGCTCTGACTCTATTCTGCAGTTGAGGTTATTTTATGAAACTGGCACCTTATGAGGAAGAAAAATTCTTCCTTCAATGTATTTGCCACGGTGCTCCCTGGCTCGAAGAGATAATCTTAAAAGCAGCTAGAGAAAAGGAGACAGTTACCTACAAAGGAGCTCCCATAAGACTATCAGCTGATGTCTCAAAAGAAACTTTGCAGGCCAGAAGAGGCTGGAAAGAAGTATTCAAAGTGATGAAAAGCAAGGACCTACATCCAAGATTGATCTATCCAGCAAAACTTTCATTTAGAATGGAAGGGCAATAAAGTGCTTCCCAGATAAGGTAAAGCTAAAGTAGTCCATCACCAAGCCCTTATTATATGAAATGTTAAAGGGATTTATCTAAGAAAAAGAAGATAAAAACTATGAACATTAAAATGACAACAAACTCACAACAATCAACAACTAAATCTAAAAAACAAAAACAAAGCAAACAACTAGAACAGGAACAGAATCACAGAAATGGAGATCACATGGAGGTTTATCAGTGCGGAGGAGGAGAGGGGAGAATGGCAGAAAAGGTAGAGGGAATAAGAAGCATAATTGGTAGGTACAAAATAGATGGGGTGGGATGTTAAGAAGAGTGTGGGAAATAAAGAAGCCAAATAACTTATATCCATGATCCGTGGACATGAACTAAGCAGGGATGGGAACTGCTGGAGGGAAGGGGGGTACCGGGTAGAGAGGGACACAGGAGAAAAAATTGGGACAACTGTAATGGCATAATCAATAAAATATGCTTTAAGAAAAAGGAGCCCCCCTGTCCATCCTCCTGCCATCTGTCCCCCTAGGGAACATCGCTAACACCTACTCCGTAGAAGGCCCTGTGCTGAGAGAAACAGAGAACTGGACCTGGGCTCAGACCCTGGGGGCGCCTGTGGACTCACAGTGACAGGGAACCAGAGAGACGGAGGTGGAGGCCGATCATGACTGAGTGGGAGAGAGGCTATGAAGCAGGGTCCACTATGTGCTGGAGGGAGCATGGAGAGGAAAAGAGGGGAAGAGAAGTGGGGGGGGTGAAAGGTTGGGGAGGGAAAGGATTAAGGGAAGAGGGCAGACTGGGGAAGATCATGGCACTGTGTCTGTGCCTGGCATTCGAAGTTCCTGTGAGGGGGACGTGGCCAGAGGAGCTGGCCAGATGGGGAACCAAGACGGGGGAGCTCCCTCTGGTCCAGTCCCTGCTTCACGCACTTCCCTCTTTTCCAGGAGCGACTGTTTCCCTTGTCACGAGAAGGACACTGAAGCTCAGAGAAGTAATAGGACCTGCCGTGGGCTGCAGAGCCAGTAAGTCACAGCGGGGTACTGAATCCAGTCTGTCTGACTCCAACGCTGGGATTCTGCTTCGCCATCCTGGATGGCTCCCTTTTTCCTCCCAGGGAAGGAAAGCCTTGGGGGGACCCAGTCATGAGCTGGGCCGGGGCCAAGGGAACTGATGACTCTGTGGCTCTAGGTGGGGAGGGAGGCCTGTGTCCCATGGGATAAATGTCAGAGGAAAGGGCACCAATTGTTATCAAATAAGCTGCTTCTATGGGCCTCATTTAATTCTCCAAACTGCCCTGTATTTCCACTGGCCCTGCGGGAAATCGAGGCTCAGCCATGTCTGTGGGTTACAGAGGGGCTGTCAGATCAGTATCTAACCAGCTCAGTCTTGCTCATTACCACACAGATGTCCAAAATTCAAGGTAAAAATTTCTTCTCTATACCTTGCAAAGAGTTTCCAAATATTTAGACTCTAATAAGGAACAAGGGACGGCTTCCCCCACTGGACTCCAAGATCCATAATAGGGCAGGAGCCACATCTACGTAATCTGCACAGATCTTGGAGACGAATAAGAAGTTGCAGAATTAATAGGCAGTGAGCTCCCCATCACCACAGGCATGTAGGCAGAGTCAAAAAACTACCCAGAGTAAGGGACTCAAGCACCTCTGCAGACTTCAAGATACTTTTGAGAACTCACACTATCCACTGTGTGGCTTCAATATCCCTTTCAAAGTTCCCATTTGGGTTCTAGTTAATCTTTTGCCAAAGCTCTCCCTTGCACTGCAGCTCAAACAAGCCAGAGCAGGGAGTTCTCTTCGGGGGTGGGGGAGTGGTGGTAAGAGATGGTTGGTAGGAAGGACAAAGAGCTTCTTGAAGCTTAACTGCCACTGAGGTTTACGTTACACCACCACAGGCCTGGACATTCCCTGTTATTCCAGACTGTGGCTGTAAATCATTAGAAAATGATACATTATAGTCTTTCTTGTGCTCAGCGGAGGAAGTACTGGCCGGGAGGTGCAGCCCTTGTTCCCTCTGGGCCTCTGCCACCAACTTGCTGGGCGGTCTGGCCAAGTCAGCTCTCTCTGGATGTGTTTTCTCATGAGTTAGATAAGGCAGTTGGAGAGTTATTCCTGGTTTTAGGGATGTTTAAGACGAGAGCATGGGTAATTAAATTTTGGCACCATTCCACTCAAGATCATTGAAATAATAAAAAAGGGATGGGCTGTGGTTTCCAAGGGTCAAGCTCTCAGCTTTCTGGAAAGCTCAGCTACGCAGAATGATCCTCATCCTACAGATTCGGCTCTGTTCCAGTCTTCTACTCTGCCTTCCAGTTGTCCTTGAATCCTGGTCCCAGGGAATTTCACAGAACTTGACAGTCCCAGGGCTGGGTTTGGGGGTCAGGTACTTACCAGGAACAGGTGCCGGGGGCGCCTGTTTTTCCCTGTTACTTTCATCAGTGTCCCTTCCTTCAGAAACTCCTGTGGGGAGAGAAACAGAGCTTGGAGGTCAGGCTAATGCCCCCCACTACCCTAGAGAAAGGTGGGGGAGGCCCTTGAGTGGAAAACTTCAATTATGATGCTTCCTGGAGGACCAGAGGGCAGCTTGCAGGGGAATTCCCAGCCTCAGGGGCGCATACGCTGTAGCCTGTAGCCGCTCTGCAGACAGACACCCTGGCCTTTCGGGGGCATTCCACCTTGAATTATGCCAAGCCCTGACATGGTTCTCTCCACAGAGTGGTCCAAACAATAACTCCCACCCTGGTTTGCTGCCACAAGAGTCCATTCAGGACAAAGCCTCTGAAGGTTTGCTAAAACAGCTGCAGCTCTGTGAGCAGCTGCTATGCCTGCCTTAATTCTGGAGGGTACAAATAGGTGCTTAATACATGTTTACTGAACTGATGACCCAGGCCAAAACATTAAGTGTGATTTTATAGAATCTCAGGCCACTGAGATCCCTGCTCATTCTGAGTAGAATGTGAGCACAATCTCTCATTTATTTGTCTCTTATCCTTCATGGGCTTTAACAGGTAGTAAACACATTTGTCAGTACTTTTGAGCTGAGTTTCATGTTTTCCATCTGAAAGCTTAAAAGTGAATAAATTGGTCTCTTGGAAAATGTTATTTTTAAGATGCTCTGTTGGGACTCTTGAGAGACGGCGTTCCTGATTTCCCAACGATGCTGGACTGAACTACAGACACTTGGTGTTGCTTCTTCTCGGAGGTGCACAGAACCACCGGGAACACTGAACCCAAAGGCACTGTTCCTTTAAAGGCCTTGAGAGCGGAAAGCCCCAGGGGAGGCAGTCCACGGGCCCTGTGAGCCCAGCCCTGCCCTCCCTCCTCCCGGGTAAACAGCACCTGCAGCCAGGCCTGTCTGGGGCCAGCCCAGCTGAACAATGGGGCTTATCAGAGCCTGGCCTGCTGGCTGCCAGTACGCCCTCTGCCCCTGCCCATGGTGGCGGTGGCACTCACCCTTCCTGGCTGGAGGAGATCCCCTTGGCCCCGAACACTGTGCTCAATGTGGACGAGCTTCTGCAGGTTTTCCTGTGGGCAGGAGCAGAGTGAGGGGGAGATGGTCAGCACCTCTTCAAGGGTCTTATCTCCTCTGTAAGGGCTGGTGTTGCTTCTGCTTCAGAGGAGGAAAGTGGAACCCAGAAAGACCTTGCCCAAAGCCAGGAGGCAGGATTGAGACCTGAGCCCAGGTCTGCAGGAGGATGCTGTGTGTGGACTGCCCGTAACCAGGCTAGTCCTTCTGGGCCTGAGGTCTGACACTGCCCTGTTTCTGTATGCCATGGTGGTGATCTCTTGGCCTTGCTGTGCCCTCCAATACCCCTGTTAGTCTCGGGGCTACTGCTCCTACTGTGAGCCTATGTCCCCGTGAGGCCCGGAGCACCCAGACTTCAGTAACCCAGAGATGACAAATGCCCGAGGCCAGACCGTTTCTCTGGGTTTGCAGCCCAGGGTGGGGCCTCTGAGGGACGGTAACGAAGAAAATTCACCACTTGAGGAGAAAATGGCCCTGTGCTCCTTGAGTGAAAATAAGTGTGCCTGAGAATTCCTCATCAGTCCCCCATTGGGTTATCCATACATAATATGTAAAGTGATACATACTTTCCCCCTCTGTGAAGCATCCCATAATACTAGGAACAACGAGCACCTAACCCATAGGGCAGGTGTCCCTTGAACTTCACAGAGGGTCAGGTTCTATAGTTTGCCTCAAGAAGGGGCAAGAGCACGGAAGAGGTCCCGTCTGTGATACAGGAACTGCTGAAGGCTGAGGATGGAGCAGGACTATAAGAAAAACTCTCTGGCACTTCAGGCCCTGCAAACGGTACCGGGTAATAACAGTCCCCTTTTGGAGTAGCATAAAATCTGCAGGGTGCTGAAGGTGACAGTGGTGACAACAAAACCCAAAGCTAGTTCAACTACTGATGGGATGGACCCATCCCCAACCCCACGTGAAGAGGAGGACAAAAAAAGAGGCACACCCACTTCTGGGGGCAGGTACTATTTCCCTCAGTCTCTGTAAGTCTTCTACACATAACGTTGGGCATTTGACCAAATATTATGAAAGGAAAAAATCAAGAAAGAACCCCAACTAATTTTCAAGAGACAAAGCATTCAACAGAGTCACAATGAGAGGTGAGACAGACGTCAGAACCATCAGACAGGGGCTTTAGAGTAATTATGATGAATATGTTCAAGGAGCCGGTGGAAAGGACAGCCTGTACGAACAGATGGAGAATTTCAGCATAGATGGAAACCATACAAGAGCCAAAAATAAAAAACATGATATCACAAATGACGAATTCCTTTGATGGGCTGAGCAGGAAACTGAACACAGCTGAGGAAAAAAATTAATGAACTTGGAATTAGGTAAGTAGAGATTAACCCAACTGAATCACAAAGGGAAAAAAAGTGCCAGGGGAAAAAAAGAACAGAGCATCCGAGAGAAGTTTCCAAAATTAATGAATGACCACCTGAAACATAATTTCATATGTCAACTGTAAGTGGAAAACAAATTAGTTTTTAAAAATACATTTAATGAGTGACAACAAATCATAGATCCAGGAAGCCACTGAATCACAACAGGATGATTTGCACCCAAGCCCCTAAAATCACACACACTTGGATATCACTGTCAAACACGGTGACCAATCTTCTAAACTTCAAACTTCTAAAAGACCAATGTAAAGAGATTTTGAAGGCAGCTAGAATAAAAAAACATATTAAGTAAGAAAGATAAATATCACCATCATAGCAGATTTCATATCAGAAACTATGTAGGCCATAAGACAGTGGAGTGGCATCTTAAAAGTACTGAAAAAAATGGTCAATTGAGATTTCTATATCCATGAAAAATGTCTTTCAAGAATGAAGGTAAATTGACTAATTAAATAAGTGGATAATGGATGGTGGGAGCTAGGTTTCTCACTGTTGGAGTGGAAATTTACAGATAAGCAAGGAGAGGAGGCTGGAATAATCCATCCATGTGGTATCAACTAGAGTTGGAGACATCAGTAAGAACCTACGTTTAGCTTAATATAGGTAATTACGTGTAGAAATAGACATACAGATATATGGTTTATACAGATGACCCTTGAGCAACATGGGTTTGAACAGCACTAGTCCACTTATATGCAGAGTTTTTTCAACTGGCCCATGCAGTTCAAACCACGCTGCTCACGATGACTTTGTGTGATTGGGAATCTGTGCATGCAGAGAGCCAGGTGAGCTGTGCTCAGATTTTCGCCTGCATGGGAGGTCGGTGCCCTTAACCCCTGTGTTGTTCAAGGGTCAGCTGTATACACACATATATTTCTTTGCTCTGTCAGCGAAGACGACCTAAAAGAAATGATTTCCCAGTAGCAATAAGCACACCTAGTGCCCAGATCCTGGTTTCTAATACCAGTTAATTGTACAATTAAGAAACCCAGGTTCCTTAAAGAAATGAATAGCCAATTCTAAGACTGGGATAGGAAATACACTAGATGAGCCTGGAGTACCTTGTAATGCCAGAAGTAAGAAAGTGCTCAAAAAAAAAAAAAAAAAAAAGAAACAAACCCCACTCAAACACATATGCATGGGGGCATATGGAAGGGTTACAGGGACAACTGAAAGGGAGGGGCTCCAAAGAGCCAACACTGGAGCAATCTGAGAAATAAAATAAAGCAGTATGAAATTCAACCCAAAGCACAGAGTAAATATCCTTGAGTCCTAACTGATATGAATGCTTGATTTCTTTATGATGAATACATTAACAAATGAAGGAGAAGAGACAAATCTCCCATGCAGAAGAATTCCAAACAATTTAGGTGGATACCCTGCCCTTAAGGAGAAGGAACATAACTCCCCATTCCTTAAATGTGGGCTGTGCATAGCAACTTTCCTCCACAGAGTGTGGGTGAGGCAGTGAGCACATGTGTCCAACTTCATTGTGGAGAAACCCAACACACACTGCCTGGGCCAGGGGGTCAATGTCAGTGTCAGTAGTCACCCATCGAGTTGCTAGTATGCGCCCGTCACACGATTGGATGGAAGTGGGACTTTATTTCTGTGATTTTCCCCCAAATCACAAACCTCGTCTGATCAGAAAAATATCATACAAATTCCAAAAGAGGGACATCCTACAATGTACATGACTAATATTTCTCAAAGTTGTCAAGGTCACCAAAAATAAGGAAACTCTGCAAAACTGTCACAATCAAGAGAAGACAAAGGAAATGTGAACAAACTACAGTTTTCAGTTAATAATATGGTATCAATATCGGCTCTTTAATGTAACACACGTGCCATGTCAATGTGTTAATAATAGAGGAAACTGGATGCATGGGAACTCTCTGTCCTCCCCATTTTTCCTGTAAATTTAAAACTGTTCTAAAAAGTAAACTCTCTTCAGAAAGTAGAATGGTGTTTGCAGGCACTGGGGGGAGGGGAAGGGAGTCAGTGTCTAATGGGCGCAGGGGCTCAGGCGGGAGGGGAAAGAGTTCTGGAGGCGGATGGTGACAATGGTTGCACAACGATGTGAACATGCTTAATGCAACCGAACTGTCTGTTGAAAACTGGTTAGGAGAGTAAAATTTTTGTTATGCGTATTTTATCCCAATAAAAGACTTGTAACAAATAAAGTGTATTTAAAAAATGAAGGTGAAAATGGTAGAGTCCATACTCGTACATGTCTCCTCACTCTTTCTGGAGGAAGATATTTTACTTCCACGCTGTGGAGAAGAGGGCAATCAGTGGGTAATCTGATTTCAGGTCTCAAAAGCCTGACCTTCTACCCAGACGTCTGATTGTTCTTCATGGGACTCGCCTGAGGCTTGGTCTGAGCACCTGCAGCCAGAAGCCAGGTACATTGACCCTCTGATCGAATGAATCCCTGCTCAGCGCTGGAAGACGCTCTCACTGCTGACAAACCTGGAGCCAGCTCTAAGCCCCCATGCTCACACAGAATGACACGCCTTGTGACTGGGGTAATACAAAAATCCCAAGTGCAGGGGGCAGAGAAAAATATTCCCTGTGTAAGTTTAAATGTACCCCACGAGGAGCAGGGACTGCATGTCGGCATGTGGATGTGTATTCACACAAGGCTATGTGTGGGGCAGCAGGTCTGACGTGCGCAAGGAAGTCTGGCTGGTGGATAAGGTGGGTGCAAGTTTAGGGAATGTGTTTTCAAAAGACAGAACTGGAACAATTAGATACTCATATGCAAAAGCATGAATTTTAACCATACCTCATACCATACATAACTACTACTATCAACTCAAAATGGACTAAGAGACCTAAATGTTAAATATAAAACAAGAAAACTCCTGGGGAAGGGGGAAGGGTTTTCAGGAACAACTGTGAAGGACGCATGGACAAAACCAAGACGGTAGAAGCAGGGGAGGGAGGTGGGTATTGCCGGGGTGGAGGGGGAGTGGTAGGGGGTAATTACAGACAACTATAATTGAACAACAATGAAATAATTTAAAAAATAATGAAAAGCTTCTAAAGGTTAAAAAAGAAAAGAAAAGAAAACTCCTAGGAAAAAATACAGGAGAAAAATTTTGTAACCTTGGGTGAGGCAAAGATTTCTTAAATAGAACATTAAAATCATGATCCATAAAATAAAAAATTAACAAAGTAGGCTATTTATTAAAATCAAGAACTTCTGGTCTTCCAGAGACACTGTTAAGAGAATGAAAAGACATGCCAGAGGCTGGGAGAAATTATTTGTAAATCATTATCTGATAAAGGAGTGAAAGAAGGCAGACAAAAAAGAGCCCATATTAAATAATTTCATTTTATAAAATTCTAGCAAATGCAAACGAATCTATAGTGCCAGACAGCAGGCCAGTTGTTGCCTGGGGATGGAGAATAAGGGACCACAAAGAGGTGACGGGAAACTTTTTGGGGTCATGCATATGTTCCACATTGTGATTATGCAGGTGGTCCGTTATCCGTTATGCATGGATACATACAAACATCAGGTCTTCTGGAAGGGTACATGTTAAACACATGCATTTATAGTACGTAGGTTGTACCCCAAGGCAGAACTGGGCATGGTGGAGGGCTCCCAACCTGTACCCCGGAGAAGGAGCCCACAGGCTGGACTCACCCCTTGCTCCATACTGTCGTTGGCATGGTCTGTGACCTTGGAGATGAGGGTCAGTGCACCTGAGGAGGGAAGCAGAGCAGATCGCTGGGCCTTCTGGGGAGGGCCAGTCTGGTCGCCGCCATCCTTGCCTCTTCTCTGTCTCCCCTCCCCATGCCAGCTCCTGGGATCACTGCATTTTCAGGGCTTTGTAAGTGGGTAGCACCGATTCTTCCCATGGTTGGGTCAGGTTACAGCCCCAAGCCTGGGGTTGCCACCACTGTCTAAGGGAACTTGGCGGTGAATTGACCACTTTGTGTCTCAGATCCCTTGGCTGTAACCTGAATATATTAAAAGAGGGATAACTGTGGCAGGCCATACAACAGCCGCAGAGAATTTGGAGGAAACGGGGACACGGGTGAGTGTTCTGGACCTGGCACTACCTCCTATCTCCAAATCCTGTTAACCCCCTTCTCCTCTGACTGGACGACAGCCCATCCTAGGGAGTCCCATGTTGAAGTGAAAGGGGTGTCACCTCAGATGGCTTGGAGACTTCACATCACTGCACCCCCCAGCTGGTGGGGAAGGGACTATGTCCTGGGCCTAGAACTGGTGTGAAGAACTGGAGCAAAACAGGACTGTGTCCCCTCTTCTGAGTTCATGCTGGACTTACCCTGCGTGTTGTCATACTCAGCTGAGTCCGGGGAGAGGTTATTCAAATAGTCTGCAGGCAGAACAAGAGCCACACGTCAGTTTGCCCCGGGGAGGCCAGCCCCTCCTGTCCACAACAGGAGCCCTCTCCAGAGAAGGAAGAAAAGTTGCAGAAGAGTGGGCTGCCCACCCTCTCATCCCCGTTTGCCCCATCACAACACCACACCAGCACGTGACCAGGCCGCCAGGATGGCCACCAGCTCCACCGCCACCACTGCCGGCCATTCTCTCACAAGTGACATCTATGTGCCTGACTTTGTGTCTTCAGGGTACAGACTCAAACACGGTGAGACCCTGCCTTCAAGAAGCACCTGTCCGGGGGACACAGGTGTGATCCTGACGAGTTCAGGCTTTAACACATTCACAACCACATGCTCTTCACACAGGCTGTCGTTGCTCTGGCTACCTCTCCTGTCACTCATCCCTTCTGGCAGAGCCACTGTCTTTGCTGTTTCCTACCCCAGTGCCTTTGCACTCAGTATCCCCTCTCCCTGGTACTCTCTTCCTTTAGATCCTCACAGGGCTCATGGCCTCACTTCGCTGAGCCCTATCATGCTGCTTCCTCAAAGTGGTCTTTGCTGAGTGCTGTATCTAATCAGACCACTGTTCACCTGCTTTATTTTTCTTCTGCGCTCTTATCACTGGCGTGTATTTTTATTTCCTATTTGTTGGTTAGAGTATAAGCTCCACAGTCATAAAGCTTGGCTGTTTAATTCACTGCTATATCTCTGGCATTTAGCACGGGGCCTAGAACATAGGGGCTGCTCGATAAATATTCGTTGAATTGGATGAATTCTGTCTCCTGGCCCTAGGTACCTTTCTTACAGCCTTGGTCACTACTAGGAATTACGTGGGCATCTCTGCACGTGCGGCAGCCTCCCCCACTGCAACACTGCATCCCCAGGCGAGGGGTGTTTGTCTGTTTGAGAGGCAGCTGGTGAATGGGTCTGGAGCTCTGGAAAGAGGTGTGTGTGTTTCTGGCAGTGGTGGTAGGAGAGGGGATGACATTCCCTGGGGAGAATTCGTACGGAGGGAAGTAAAGAGGACCTTGGACAGAGCCCAGAGAAACAAACGCTGTGGAAGGGTAGAGGAAGAGAGGTCATCACAGAGAGGATGGAGCAGTCCGAGAGAGGCAGGGGAGAGTGTGGCACAGAGATCCCAGGATGAAAGGACTCAGGAAGCAGGGAGTGGGCAGGGGCAAAGCTGCAGGGAGGGAGGGCCAGCAGGTCCCAGGCGGAAAATGCCCACTGATTCAGTCACAAAGAGGGCTCTGGCGATGATGAGAACTGCTTGAGGGAAGGCAGCCACCCAGAGATAGGAAGGAAATGCAGAATGGGTGAAAGTGTGAGTTTGTGTTTAGGAAGAGGGAGGTGGGAGGAAGATATAAGAGGTGGCCGTTGACCTGAGGCGTCCAAGGTAGCAGGGAGGGGTCCAAAGCTCAGCTGGAGGGAAGCTGGTGGCAGCCTGGTTCCTCTGGAGGGATGGGAGGCAGGAACTGACTGCAGTCCTCCCCCACCCCTTCCTGCCAGGCTGGGAGGGGAGGTTGTGATCATCACTGCTACCCCTCCTCAGGGGCCTCCCCACAGCCTCAGTTACCTTGACCTCCCATCGGGCCCACCTGTGAGGAGCACTTGGTACTGGAAGAGGCGCTGAACTACCCGCAGCAGCCTGTGCTTCACGTTCTGGCTGCCTCCTTGCTGACTCTGCTGTTCCCAAGAGATGGGGAGGACAAAACTCCGTCAGGGACCCTGGCCTGAGGGTACTGGGTTCATGCATTCTACATGCACTGTCCCATCCAACCCTCTTCCTGGCCAAGCTGAGCTTCCCCCATCTCTAAACCAGTTTCCCCTCTTCCAGGAAGGCCTTCCAGATGAGCACCACCCTGCTGTGACAGTTCAATCCTTCAGGCTCACAGTCCGTGCTACACTTAGTAATGCTTCTAGTGCTAGTAATAGAAAAAAGCCCCCCATTTTCATGCCCAATAACTGGGTCCCCAGTTGGTGGCCTTTTGTTGGTCACTCAGATGGCTCCACTTTGCTTTGTGCTTTTCTACTGGGACAGGAGAAGGGCTACTGAAACCCTCCCCATAGCTGGGGCTCACTGAGCGGCCATCTTCTACAGGGTCACCCTCCCCTCTCCTCGGCCCCCCACCCCAGTCGGAGGGTGGCCAAGAAGCCCCACTGATTTGCTTTTAGTCATGCCCAACCCACCCCCACCCCGTATCTTTAGAGCAGGTTCTCAGAGGACCAAGGGACGCACCTCAAATTCATGGACAGCAGCTGCCAGCCGGGGAGAATGGAGGCAGTTCTCAGCAAGCAGACTTAGATACCTGTCAAACTGCAGGATGTGAGCAGCGTGGTGGTCAAACTCCTGCTCCCGAGCCAGGAAGACATCGGCCACCTTCTGCTGGCCTTCCCTGCAGCCAGGATGGGGGCAGGACAGGGAGAACTCAGCCTTGTGACCAGCACAGTGACAGACAGTGAGAGCTGGAGCCACAGCCCCAGGTGCGGAACCCAGCTGGCTCCTCCCACCGTTGTTTTACTGTGGGCAAATGACCGCACACCTCTGTGTCTAGGCTTCCACATCTGTCAGGCGGAGACACCATTTCACGTGGTGGGGTTTTTAACCCCTCCCCCATCCCCAGGGTAACAGGAGCAGTGGCAGGCATTCGGGGACCGCTCACCAGTGCAGCAGCCTCTCTCCCAGCTCCTCCAGGATCCCCCGGTGAAGGTCGAGGATGGCTGGGAGTTCGCTCAGGCCACGCCTCAGCTCCTCCCTGGCCACTGTGTCCTTGCCCTCTTGGTCCATTTCATCCAAGGCCCTCACAACGGCTCCGTGGAAATCCTGAAACCCCAAAGGCCTGTTACCTGTGGGTTGACAGGACTGAACACAAGTCCTCCCTGGCATTTCCCTTATGTCTTTGGAGCCCTGGTCTACAGACAGATAGCTGGGACCTTAAGCAAATGCCTCAGGTCCCGGCGTTCTCACCTGTCCAACAGGGCTGATTACACACGCTTGTGATCACGGGTAACTATGCCCAAGGAGCACTGAACACAACTCCTGGCACAGAGTAGGGGGCTTAAAGCAGGTTCATTCTGCCCCCTTTTGTGTGGGATCTTGGGTGCAGGCTCTTCTTTTACAAGGTGGGTGAGAAGTGGGGTAATTTCTTCTCTGAAGAAATATAAAGCCCTTCTTGACAATGAGCCATTTTTGAAGAGGTTCATGCACTGGGTTATTTCAAAACAAAGTCTAAGAAGTCACAGACATCCCCTCCATGGCATATCAAGCAGTCACTTAAAATGATGCAGACAGTGACTACGTAAAATATGCATGACCTGGTGCTGAGAAATCAAGAAAGGACATGAAGCTGTCTTCCCACCTGAGTACAGCTGTATAAAAAATGAACAGAGCAAAAAGCTAAAAGGAAATGGAGTGAAATGGAAACAATGGCTATGTCAGGGGTATGCAATTAGGTATGCTTTTTTTTCTTCTTGTCTCTGTTTTCTAAAACTTCTGTATCAAGATTACTTTAAATATTAAACTAAATTTAACAAACATTAAAATGATAAACAATGCAAGACTTCTTTCTCACAATGAAAATTTTTATCTTTAAATACAGCTGCTTTTGTACAAGGCCCAGGTCTCTAGTTTTAAATACACGAGTTACCCTGAGACAACCTTGAATTATAGAGCAATGCATATTGGGAAAACCTCAACATCAGGGGTCATGTGATCCAGCCTCCATCAGGAAGGTCAGATTACCTTTACAACATTCAGGAAGGATGATCACTTTGCCTTTTTTGATTGCCTACCTGACAGGGAATTCATTACTGAGCAAAGACAGTTAATTCCACTGCTGAACACTTTTCATTGCTAGAAAGGTCTCTTTTATATAGAGATCTAAAAGGGGAAAGTGCCTGACAGGATGGGCAGTCCTTCCTCCAGGAAGTCCTTCTGGTCTTCTCCCAGGCATAAAAGGAGTGCAGGGGAGATCTAGCGGTGACGGGACAGGGCTGGGGAAAAAGGCAGGGAGGTGGGATAGGAGTAGAGAGAGGGAAGGTGGAAGGAAGGGGAAGGGAAGGGAAGGGAGAAGAGAAGGGAAGGGAGAGGAGAAGAGAAAAAAGGAAAGAGGATGAGAAGGAGGAGACTGAGGGAGAGAGAAGGAGGGTGGGATGGAGTGATTGACAGAGAGAGAGAGACAGGGCACATGAAAGGCAGGAGATTCGTGCCCCTCCAACATCTATAAAGAGGCCGCCTATGTTGGCCTATGTTGTCAGACAGGATAGCAGATGTGGACGTTACAAAGGTCTCACTTCCTGAACACTTCATCCTGTCCTGCGCTGACCCCCTGCCGCTGCAACCTGCTCTGCCGGGAATTGTGGGGAGCGCAAGGGTAGGACGGCTCACCCTGGCCTGCAGTCCCAAGGAGGAAGGATGAGCTGGTTCCTGATGAGGCTGACCCTCACCAGCACTGGACTGGTACAACTCGAAGGTGTTGGGATACCTCTAGCCCCATCACTAAGGTCAGAAACTCCTGGGGTTGAGTTTCCAACTAATGAATAGATTCTCTGGCAGAAGACATGTGTGTCCTTAAGTGGAGGCCACATGCTTGAACTATAATTAGAAATGAACCTCATTGTATCTGAGCTACCATAACCCTTCCCGAAGGCATATTGCAGAGGGTGGAGAAAGTGTGAATTATGAGTAAGAGGGCAGCTAGGTGGGGAGTGTGGCTAGAGGGGCGTAGTATTTAGTTACTGTCTCTGCCCACAGCTGGATATGGGATCATTTTGAACCTGGAGGGGAGGTTTCTCTGCTGACTCAGGGGCAGGAGGACCCTCCCACTCTTTCCTTGTGAGTCTCCATGTTCAGGACCCAGTGTCCAGGCCAGCAGAGTCTTGTCAGCGCTGGTGTCCCAGAGGAAGAAAGAAAACGTCCTGATGAGGACAATGACCCTGGTTGCTTGGGCAGCTGGTTGACAGAGGACTTTCAACATATTCTGTCATTGGCCAAGTTCAAGCCCAGTATTTTAGTACAAATGTAGCTGAATGACTGTGGACAAACTGTAACCTATCTGAGCCCCAGTTTCCTCACCTGTAAAATGGGGACAACAGTATCGCATAAGGCTGGTGGGAGCTCATCCTGAAGTTTAAAACTGCAGAGTGCTGTCCCTATGGCAGTTATGGTTATATTTTAGACGTGACACCTTCAGAGCAGGGCCACATCTGTTTTATTTCCTGCCATGTTTCTCAGGTCCAGCAGTGTATGTGACAGAGAAGGACTGTTATAATGCTTGCAAACTGATGGACTGCAGGACCCTTATTTAACAGAAAAGGAGTGTGAGTCACGGGGAAGCCAAGGCCCGGAGCCCAGGCCTGGAGCACCACGGAAAGGGGTGGGCAGGGACAGGGAGAGAGGGACAAGCAAAGACAAGACTGATGGCTGCGTTTGCATCGCACTCCAGGGAGCTTCAGTATTAACTGCTCTGCAAGCTGGTTTCTTGTCTGTAATTAATTCTCACTAAATTGACTCAGTCCCAATGGACAGGATGGCCATCATCAATGTGACTCATTTAAAAAACTGGAGCATAATCGGAATCGCCACAAACGTCCGTTCTTAAAACTCATGCATCAGCTGAAAGTGCCGAGTGCCAGCCACACCATCCATCACTCCCTGAATGGTTTCGGCTCTCTCAATCATTCTGGCCCAGCGTGGCACCCCGGGGTCCCGGCATGCACCTCCCAGGCAGGAAGGCAGGACAAGGTATCTGGCCCTCATCCCCTTATTCACTCAACAAATGTACTGAATGCCTGCTCTGCACCTAGCCTTGAGGAGACAGTGAGAGTAGGAGAGATGCAGTTCTGCCCTCAAAGAGTTTGTAATCTGATGAGTAAAAGGGTAATTCAGCACAGGGATGTAAGTGTTGGGGTGCGGAAAAGCACTGGAGCCGCAGCAGTCCATAAGAGGCAGACCTACCTAGGCCTGCCAGGGCCTGAGACAAGGGGCAGTGGGGGTGGTCGGGGTGTCGCAGGTAGAGGGGACAGCATGTGCAAAGGCCCTGAGGTGGCAGAGAAACTGAGGACTTGAGTATGGTTTGTGTGCAGAGTGTGTGGGTGTGGGCGTATGTGCACCCTTGAAAGAAGTGCATGGGATTGGAACATGATGATGCTCGGGGATTGGGCAGAGGGCCCATTCCACATGGCCCCGCAGGCTTTTCAAGGGACCTGGTTTTCACCCTGGGGTGATGGGGAACCACTGAATAGTGTGCTAGGCAGGGGAGCAATGGGACCAGACATCTGTCTTAGAAAGTTCACTTTGTTGGGTGAAACTGGAGATGACGAGGATGAGAGTGAGACCAGTGAGGTGGTCATTCTAGGAGAGCAAGAGTGTGTTCAGGACTTGAGATGGGACCAGAGTCTGGCCATGGTGACAGAGAGAGTGGATGGACTAGAGACAAAAAGGAGGAAGAATGGACTGGCTCTAATGCCTGCAGGGTCTAGTCCAAATCCCTCTGGGCACCTGAGGCCTCCCTGACCCAGTCCACCCTCTCACCGAACTCACTTCCCCAGCACTTTGTGGAGTCCCTACCCCAACCTTATATGGCTCTAGAGACCACGAACCGATCCTCGTCTGCCTGGACAGTTGCCTATGTGTGACCCTGGGCAAGTCACCTCCTCTCCATGGACCTCAAGCTCCCCCTCTGCAAAGTAGGGATACAAATACCTTCATAGCGTTTGTGTAGACTGCTTTCTGTCGTGGATTATTTCTTTCTGTGTTTTCCTTCTCTTTTGACGGAGTATTGCTTACCTCTGTCTCCCCCACACCCAGCCCAGGGAAGGTGCTCAGCAAGTAACACAGCCGACACTTCCACGTGCCGTGCGAGCCATTGTCTGCTTGACACTTCATGTTCGCCTTCTCATTTCATCCTCACAACAAGGCTATCATTTTGGCACTATTATTTCCATTCTGTCTATAAGGAAATTAGGCCCAGGGAGATTAAGTAACTTGCCCAAGGCCACCAAGATGATAAGATTTGAGTCCAAGTTGGCCTGACTCCAAAGTCTTAGCTCTCCCCATTGCCCCCCACCAACTCCACATTCTACCGATGGCCCAGACAGGGCAGTGACTTGCAGCGGTCAAAGAGGGGGACTGAAACCCAGATTTCGAGAACCCTGGCCAGGGCTCTCTGCCCATCCTCAGTGACCCCGGGGCAGCCTGGTGGGGAGGCCTGAGTGAAAAGACTCCCTCTACCTTTGGAGTCCTGGCAAGTCCCCTAGAACTCACAGGGCTTTCATGACTGCCGGGCTTGCCATCAGTAGAAGAGGGGACCTCATATTCAGGGGCCTGGTCCCCTGAACACTTTCCCCCTCTCCAAACCCACTGTTGAGTTTCCTGGGTGACACAGTACCTCTGTTTTCTGGGCTGGACAGTAAGGGGGTAGCCAGAATGCCCTTCCTGCAGGCGATCAAACCACTGAGGTCACTGCCAAAAGTCAAGTGGGCTTGCTCAGATCCCTTTTGGCCAAACGCACACCGACCTCAGCCATGACCTGCTATGTCACAAAAACGCCTTTGCCAGCCGAGAGCTTCCCAGGGAACATGACTTCGTTATGTCCGGTCAGTCACTGCAGGGGACTTTGGAACCCTGAAAGTAAGTCTCTGTGGGGCACGCAAAGACTGCTTAAACTGTGTACAAAGAGTACCAGCTGTGCAAATGGGACTTCATGTTAAAAGATGAATGAGGGAATTAAGGTGTTCTATGTACTACTCCTACTCCTGTTACTCTTCTGTAAAACTGAAATTGTTTTACATAATAAATAGTTAAAAATCATTTAAAAATTGAATAAGATAAAAAAATAAAATGCTTAGTACAAAAAAGTGTGAACCTGTACTCTGAAAATAATGAAGCACTGTTGAAAGAAATTAAAGAAGGCCCAAGTAAACAGAAAGATGTCCCATGTTTGCAACTTAATATTATTAAGACGCCAACACTCCCAACTTGATACACAGACTCGTCTGAACCCCATCGAAAATCCCAATTGCCTGTCTTGCAGAAATTGACAAGCTGATCCTAAAATTCGTATGGATGTGCGAGAGGCACTGAAGACCCACAACAAACTTGAAGAAGAACCAAGTTGGAGGACTCACACGTCCTGATTTCAAAGCTTGCTATAAAGCTGCTGGAGCCAAGACTGTGTGATGCTGGCATGAGGACATACGTATCGATCGATGGATCATAACTGAGATCCAGAAATAAACCCTCACATTTGTGGTCAAGTGACTTTTAACAAGGATGCCAAAGCAATTTAATGGGGAAAAAAATAGCCTTTTCAACAAATGGTGCTGAGCTATTTGGATATTCACATGCAAAATAGTGAATCTGGACTCCTTTACATCACTCACAAAAAATTAACTCAAAATCAAAGACTTAAATGGAAGATCTGTAAGTGTAAAACTCTTAGAAGAAAATATGGGGGTAAATGTTTGTGATTTGGGGCTAAGCAAAGATTTCTTAGATATGACAACAAAGTGCAAGCAACAAAAGAAAAAATAGATAAATTAGGCTTCATTAAAAATTAAGAACTTTTGTGTTTCAAAGGACATTATCAAGAGAGTGAAAAAAGAACCATCGTGGTTCAGTTGCTTGAGCATCATCTCCCAAAGCAAAAGGTCACTGGTTCGATTCCCAGTCAGGACACATGCCTGGGTTGCAGGCCAGGTCCCCAGTTGAGGGTGTGTGAGAGGCAACTGATTGACGTTTCTCTCCCTTTCTTTCACCCCCATTACTTCTCTCTAAAAATAAACAAAAATCTTTTTAAAAAGAGAGTGAAAAGACAACATACAGAATGGGAGGAAATATTTGCAAATCATATATCTTTGCATGAAAAGGTACCCAACATTATTAGTCACTAGGAAAATGAGATACTACTTCACCCTCACAAGAATGGCTATAACAAAAAACATGCATGACATTAAGCACTGCAAGGAAGTGGAGAAATCAGAACCTCGCCCTGTGATGGTGGGGACGTGAAATGGTGCAACCGCTGGGATAACACCATTGTCAGTCCGGAACACCAGTCCAGAAGTTCCTCAAAAGGTTAAAAAGTTACCATATGACCCAGCAATTGCACTCCTAGGTATGTAACCGAGAGAATGGAAAACATATGTCCATACAATAATTTGTACATCAATGTTCACAGTAGCATTTTCATTACAGTCAAAAAGAAGAAAGAATCCAAACGTCCATCAAGCAAAGAACAGATAAACAAAATGTGGTCTAGTCATACATTGGAATGTTACTTAGTCATGAAAAGGAATGAAGTACTAATACATGCTACATATGACATCAATGAATCTTAAAAACCTTATGTTAGAGGAAGATGGCATTGGAGTAGGAGGGAGCACATTCAGCTTCCCTCTGCGCATGGGAGGAAATCCTGGCTGATCTATGGAGTAGAGGAGCAAGCAATGAACATACCTCAGCATATGTAAAATAGGGGACCAAGGATTGTGGTGTAACCGAAAAAACCAGTCAGTGAGAGGAGTGCTGCAACATGGTAGGGTCCCAGGGACCAGCTCAGGATCCAGGGGCTGCAGCCCCAGGCCCAGCACCCACTGCTGGGTTTGCCACAGAGTCCTTGGGAGAGAGCCAGGACAACTGCTCCCTCCGCAGCCAAACAAGGTCTGAGCAGCATCAGGAAGAACCCAGTTGCTAGCAAACACACAAGGGCTGTGAGCACCCTCAGAGGCTGTGGACACCGGCGGGGTTGGGTCTCACAACGGGCCCTAACCCTCACGGTCACTGGTCTGGCTGGAGAGTTGGGCTGCGGGAGAAGCCAGGCCACGGTATGGGTGGCAGACTTGAATAGGAGGAATTTCTCAAGAGGAAGGAGTGAAGAAAGACATTGTTTGGGGAATTCTCCTACAGCAATCGCTCCAGCCTCCCAAGTTTGCACAGAAAGTTGTGTTTGTGTGAAGGACCCTGTACACCCCCATAGCACTGGGAAGGGTGAGGCAGTCTGGCTGAGGGCACACGTGTGTGCGGGAGCGGATAGCCACACCCCAGTCCACAGCACTAACCCTGCAGAAAGACCTCATTCTCACACCCAGGGTGCAGGGCCGAGGAGCCACGATAGCTCCCCAGACAGTGTGCACCACTGACCAAGTGCAGATCCGGGAGGAAGAAAAGCCATACCAATCACCCATCAGCCTGCCTCAGCCAGCAAGAGCAGAAAAACCGGTCTGGCCACTTTGAAACCAAGAGACTTTTTAATTTTATTCTATTTTTTAACAATTCTTAATTTAAAAATTTTTATTATTTTTATTCTCTTTTAATTTCTTTTTCCTCTCTTTCCTGCTTTCTTGTTTTATTCCTTCCCCCTTTCTTTCCTCCAATTTTATATCTTCTTCCTTCATCTGCCTTTTAATTTTTTTTAAATACCTACAAGTGAAGACAAAATTATTAATTTTCCATTATTCTTACATCTTTTTTTAAATAGTATTTTGCCAATTTACTGTCCTTCACCTCACCTGTGTCCCATTAGCACACTACTCAAGGTTCTATACTTCCTATTCTTGTTAACTAGATCTCATAGATTCTGTCATATGATTGTTGCTCTAATATTATTGTAAATAATTGCTGTTCCATGCAACTGTAAATACTTCAAAACACCCCCTCCCCAGATCTTAGCCCACTTCAAAGTTTCCTGAACTCTATTACTGTAGTGGTTAACTCTATTCTCTCACACACTACACCTATTTACTATCCTTTACTCTCACCTTACCTCAGAATCTGACCTCCCACAACCTCACTGCTTTCTAGATCCAACTCACAATCCTTCCTTCCACAACAAGAGTCTTATCTTCTTTTCATCCTTTCTAAAAATCAGCTAGCTGGGTGGAAGATCACGGTTAACACTATACATAGCCAAAGGATCTCCTATCTCTTCTCTACTGGCTGCTACTGTAAATATCATAGAATACTCTTTTGCTGTCTTAAACCATTTTACCTTTCCCCTCCAACTGATCACAAAAAAGAGTAGGTGGAAGTGGTGAACACAAGGATACCCACTGGAAGAGGATATCCAACTAAGAGGATAACAACTAAGGAACCACTAACAGATAACAACAGAAGAAGGTGAAGGAAAGAGTGGAAACCACACAAACCTCAATCCAGGACCTATCTGGACATACAACTAAACAGTAGAGACAGTACCCAGTACAAGCAACTGAACAAGAGCAAGAGAGAATCTTCAAAACCTTATACACACAGAAGAACCAGCTTCAACAAAACCTGCCCTCACCAGCACAACAAAATACAAGAGGTGGTGGACAGAGTGACCCTCATTTAACCAGATGGTGGGAAGGAACAACCAAAGAAAGACCCAACAACAATCAAAACCCAAAGACAAACACAGAGCCAATTAAAGTGACAGCCCAAGACCAGTGAGCTCTGGAGATCAAGGAAACTGCACCACTGAATCTCACTGGTATTCTACCACAGAAGTTCACACCACAAACCCAGGGAGCTAGAACAGATCAATTTAAGAAGCTGAGGCTAGCAAGAAGAGTCTCACAAACAATGGAAAAAAACAACAACCCCCAAAAGAAAGGAAAGGAGGAAGCCTCAGAAAGAACGCTAAATGAAATAGAGGCAACTCAACTATCAGATATCAAGTTCAAAGCAGATTGTCAGGAAGCTCAATGAGCTCACAAAGAGCTACTAGAAACTACAGGGAAGCTACAATGAACTCACTGGAAACTATATCAACATGAAAAAGGAAATAGAAACTCTCAACAAGGGCCAAGAGGAAATGAAGAATATAATTTCTGAACTGAAGAACACAATAGAAGGAATGAAAAGCAGGATTGATGAAGCAGAAGATTGGATCAGTGAGCTACAGGACAAAGTAGAAAAAAAAAACACCCAGAAGGAGCAAGAAAAGGAAAAGAGGCTCAAAAAGAATGAAGAGGGATTAAGAGAAATGCAAGACAATATGAAACATAATAATATCTGTATAATAGGGATACCAGAAGGAGAAGAAGAGCAAGGGATAGAAAACCTATTTGAAAAAGTAATGATGGAAAACTTCCCTAATTTGATGAGAGAAAAAGTGACACAAATCCAGGAAACACAGAGAGTTCCAATCAAGAGGAACCCAAAGAGGCCCACTTCAAGACATATCATAATTAAAATGGCAAAATACCAAGACAAAGAGAGAATCTTTAAGGCAGCAAGGGAGAAACAGGAAGTAACATACAAGGGAGCCTCAATAAGTTAGCAGCTGCTTCTCAATGGAAACACTCCAAGCCAGAAAAGAATGGCAAGAAATATTCCAAGTAATGAGAACCAGAGGTCTGCAACCAAGGCTACTTTACCCAGCAAGGCTCTCAATCAAGATAGAAGGCCAAACAAGAAGCTTCCCAGACAAAAGGAATCTAAAAGAATACACCTCCACCAAACCAGCTCTGCAAGAGATGCTAAAGGGCCTGCTTTAAGGAAAAGAAGGAAGAGAGAGGGAGAGAGAGAGAGAGAGAGAGAGAGAGGGGAACACAGGTACAAAAATGGCAATGAATAAGTACCAATCATTAATAACCTTAAACGTAAATGGATTAAATGCTCCAATCAAAAGACATAGAATAGCTGAATGGATAAGAAAGCATGACCCACACATATGTTGCCTACAAGAGACCCACCTCAGGACAAAAAATATACACAGACTAAAAGTGAAGGGCTGGAAACAAATTTTCCAAGCAAATGGATAGGAAAAAAAAAGCCGGGGTAGCAATACTCATGTCAGACAAAATAGATTACAAAAGAGAGCCATAAAGAAGAGACCCAGAAGGCCCAGGAGACCCAGAAGAGACCAAGACAACATAAACATTGTAAATATAAATGCACCCAACATAGGAGCACCCAAATACATAAAGAAAATCTTAGGGGACTTAATTGAACAATGCCCTAGAGGAAATGGACTTAACTGATATATAGAGCCCTTCATCCCAAAGAAGCAAAATACACATTCTTTTCAAACGCACATGGAACATTTTCAAAGATAGACCACATGATAGGACACAAAGCAAGCCTCAACAAATTCAAGAAGATTAAAATTATACCAAGCATTTTCTTGGACCACAAAGGACTTGAAACTAGAAACCAACCCCAAGGGAAAAAACCTGAAACATTCAAAATCATGGAGATTGAAGAGCATGCTATTAAATAATGAATGGGTCAAGAATGAATGAAAGGAAGAAATAAAAAAGTTTCTGGAAACAAATGAAAATGAACTCACAACAACCCAAAACTTATGGGACACAGCCAAGGCAGTCCTGAGAGGGAAGTTCATAGCGATACAGGCCTACCTAAAAAAGATAGAAACATTTCCAACAAACAACCTAACTACATCTACAAGAACTCGAGGAACAACAGAGACAGCCCAGAGCAAGCAGAAGGAAGGAAATAACCAAGATCAGAGCAGAATTAAATGACATAGAGACTAAAGGCACAATTCTAAGGATCAATAAAATCCAGGAGCTGGTTCTTTGAAAAGATAAACAAAATCGACAAGCCTTTAAGCAGACTCATCAAGAAAAAAGAGAAAGGATCTGGACTTCTGGCCAAGATGGAGGCTTAGGTGGACGCACCATACTTCCACGCACAACCAAGACTGGAACGACAACAATTTAGAGGCAGAATAACACCCAGAACTGACAGAAAATTTATCTGAATGGAAGTCAGACAGCCAAGAAGTTGAAATAGACCGTTCATCCAGACTGCTAGGAGGGGTGGAGACAAGCAGCCAGATGTGGGTCGCAGCGCAGAGAACAGGGAGAGTTGGGCGCATAGGGCAACCGGGAGCGCGTAAGGCATCTGGGGCGCACAAGATCACAGCGGGTGGACCCTGAGTATGCAAGCGACAGCTGGCAGACCCAGTGAGGCGGCGACTGTGGAGCAGGGCAGAGCATGCAACCCAGGATCCCAGAGAAGGGACAGAGGTCCCACGGAGAATGGAGCTACCACCATTGTTCCCTCTCGACCCTGCCCTCACATACAAGGTCACAATCTAGCGACTGGGGTGCCCAGGCCTGGTGAACACCTAAGGCCCCGCCCCTCACCGTAACAGGAGTGACCAGAGAGAGAGAAAGAGAGAGAGAGAGATGGCTCAAACAGAAGAACAGATCAGTGCCTTAGAACTCATCCCTTTGAGTGACCAAGAGATAGCTAACCTATCAGATGCACAGTTCAAAACACTGGTGATCAGGAAGCTCACAGGATTGGTTGATTTTGGTCGCAAAATAGGTGAACAAATGCAGGTTACCATAAAAGAAATGAAGGAAAACGCACAGGGAACCAATAGTGATGGGAAGGAAACTGGGACTCAAATCAGTAGAGTGGACCAGAAGGAAGAAAGAAACAACCAAACAGGAAAGAATGGAGAAATAAGAATTCAGAAAAATGAGGAGAAGCTTAGGAACCTCCAGGACATCTTTAAACCTTCCAACATCCAAATTATAGGGGTTCCAGAAGGCGAAGAGGTAGAGCAACAGATTTAAAACGTATATGAACAAATAATAAAGGAGAACTTGCCCATTCTGGCAAAGGAAATAGACTTCCAGGAAGTCCAGGAAGCTCAGAGAACCCCAAAGAAGTTGGACCCAAGAAGAAACACACCAAGACACATCATAATTACATTAGCCAAGGTAAAAACGAAGGAGAGAATCCTAGAAACAGCAAGAGATAAGGGGAAAGTCACCTACAAAGGAGTGCCCATCAGGCTGTCAGCTGATTTCTCAAAAGAGACCTTACAGGCAAGAAGGGGCTGGAGAGAAGTATTCCAAGTCATGAAAGACAAGGACCTATATTACAGATTACTCTATCCAGCAAAGCTTTCATTTAGAATGGAAGGGCAGATAAAGAGCTTCCCAGATAAGGTCAAGTTAAAGGAGTTCATCATCACCAGGCCCTTATTTTATGAAATGTTAAAGGGACTTATCTAAGAAAAGAAGATACAGAAAAAAACATGTATAGTAAAAGGATAGCAAACTCACAATTATGAACAACCACACCTAAAGCAAACCAAAGAAACTAAGCAAACAACTAGAACATGAACAGAACCACAGAAATGGAGATCACATGGAGGGTTAGCAATAGGGGAGTGGGAGGAGGAGAGAGGGGGAAAAGGTACAGGGAATAAGTAGCATAGATTGTAGGTAGAAAATAGACAGGGGGAGGGTAAGAATAGTATGAGAAATGTAGAAGATAAAGAACTTATAAATATGACACATGGACATGAACTAAAGGGGGGGAAGTGGGTAGGAGAGGATGTACAGGGTAGAGGGAAGTTAAGGGGGGAAATGGGACAACTGTAATAGCATAATCAATAAAATATATTACAAATTTTTTTGTTTGCAATCTTAAAAAAAAGGATCCAAATAAACACAGTCAGAAATGAAAGAGGAGAGATTACAACTGACACCACAGAAATACAAAGGATTGTAAGAAATTATTATAAAGAACTGTATGCCAAGAAATTTGAAAATCTAGGTGATATGGACAAATTTCTAAAACAACATAATCTTCCAAAACTCAATAAAAAAGACGCAGAAAGCTTGAACAGACCAGTAACAGCAGATGAAATTGAAGCAGTAATCAAAAAACTCCTGACACACAAAAGTCCGGGTCCAGGTGGTTTCACAGGAGAATTCTACAAAGCATTTAAGGAAGAGCTAACCCCTATTCTTCACAGACTATTCCAAAAAATCCAGAATGATGGAAGACTCCCAAACTCTTTCTTTGAAGCCAGCATCATCCTAATCCCAAAACCAGATAAAGACACAACAAAGAAAGAAAACTTCAGGCCAATATTGCTAATGAACATAGACACTAAAATCCTCAACAAAATATTGGCAAACTGCATCCAACAATACATTAAAAAGATCATACACCATGACCAAGTGGGATTCATTCCAGGGATGCAAGGATGGTACAATATTCACAAACCAGTAAATGTAATACATCACATAAACAAAAGCAAAGACAAAAATCATGTGATCATATCAATAGATACGGAAAAAGCATTTGATAGGGTAAGGCACCCATTTTTGATAAAAGCACTCCACAAAGTGGGAATAGAGGGAGTATTGCTCAACATAATAAAGGCCATATATGAGAGACCGACAGCCAACATCATACTCAGTGGGCAAAAACTAAAATCTTTTCCACTAAGATCAGGAACAAGACAAGGTAGTCCACTTTCACCACTTTTATTCAATATAGTACTGGAAGTTTTAGCCACAGTGATCAGACAAGAAAAGGAAATAAAAGGCATCCAAATTGGAAAGGAGGAAATAAAACTGTCATTGTTTGCAGATGACATGATAGTGTATGCAGAAAATCCTATAGACTCTGCCAAAAAACTGCTTGATCTAATAAACGAATTTGGCAAAACAGCAGAATACAAAGTCAATATCCAGAAATCAAAGGCATTTTTGTGTACCAACAATGAAACAGCAGAAGGAGAAACCAAGAAAAAAAGTCCCATTTGATATAGCAAAAAGAAAAATAAAATACCTAGGAATAAATCTAACCAAGGAAGCAAAAGACCTGTATAAAGAAAACTACACAACACCGAAGAAAGAAATTAAGGAAGACACAAACAAATGGAAACATATACCGTGTTCATGGATTGGAAGAATTAACACCATCAAAATGTCCATACTACCCAAAGCAATTTACAGATTCAATGCAATACCTATTAAAATATCAATGGCATATTTCACAGACATAGAACAAACATTTCAAAAATTTATATAGAACCATAAACAACCCCGAATAGCTGCTGCAATTTTGAGAAAGAAAAGCAAAGTAGGAGGGATCACAATACCTGATACCAAACTGTATTACAAGGCCACTGTAATCAAAACAGCCTGGTACTGGCATAAAAACAGGCACATGGATCAATGGAACAGAACAGAGAGCCCAGAAATAAGCCCAAGTCTCTATGGTCAATTAATATTTGACAAAGGGGGCAGCAACATAAAGTGGAATAAAAACAGTCTCTTCAACAAATAGTGTTGAGAGAACGGGACAGCTACATGCAAAAAAATGAAACTCAAGCACCAACTTACACCATACACAAAAATAAATTCAAGGTGAATGAAAGACTTAAATATAAGCTATGTCACCATTAAAGTCCTAGAGGAAACGTAGGCAGGAAAATCTCAGATATTTCACACAGCAACATTTTTACTGATATGTCCCCCAGAGCAAGGGACATAAAGGAAAGAATAAACATATGGGATCTCATCAAAATAAAAAGCTTCTGCACAGCTAAAGAAAACAGTATTAAAATAAAAAGAGAACCAACTGTATGGGAAAACATATTTGCCCATGATACCTCAGACAAGGGTTTAATCTCCAAAATATATACAGAACTTAAACAACTTCATTCTAAGAAGACAAGCAACCCAATTAAAAAATGGGCAAAGGACTTGAACAGGCACTTCTCCAAGGAGGACATAGACAGGATCCAGCGACACATGAAAAGATGCTCAGTATCACTAGCTATCAGAGAGATGCAAATTAAAACCACAATGAGATACCACTTTACACCAGTCAGAATGGCCATCATAAACAAAGCAACAAACACAAGTGTTGGAGAGGTTGTGGAGAAAAGGGGACCCTAGTATACTGTTGGTGGGATTGCAGACTGGTACAACCACTATGGGAAACAGTATGGAATTTTCTCAGAAAACTAAAAATGGACCTGCCTTTTGACCCAGCAATTCCACTGCTAGGATTATATCCTAACAACCCTGAGACACCAATCCAAAAGAACCTATGCACCCCAATGTTCACAGCAGCACAATTTACAATAGCCAAGTGTTGGAAGCAACTTAGATGCTCATCAGTAAATGAATGGATCAAAAAACTATGGTACCTTCACACAATGGAATTCTACGCAGCAGAAAGAAAGGAGCTCCTACCCTTTGCAACAGCATGGATGCAACTGGAAAGCATTGTGCTAAGTGAAATAAGCCAGGTGGTAAAAGACAAATGCCATATGATCTCACCTTTAACAGGAACCTAAATAACAAAACAAAGAAACAAGCAAAATATAACCAAAGATACTGCAATAGAGAACAGACTGACAGTGTTCAGAGGGGAGGGAGAAGAGGGGGAATTTCAGGGGAAAAGGAGAAGGGTTTACAGTAACAAGTATAAAGGACACACGGATAAAAACTAGGGGTGGGTGGAAATGGGAGGGAGGAGGGGAGGGCTGGGTGGGTGGGCTGGGATGGGAGTAAAAGATAGAAGATTGTACAGCAACAACAATTAAAATAAAAAACAGCTTGATTTTAAAACAAAAAACAAAAAAAATCCCTTATTGCTAGATGAAAGACGCCAATGACAAAAGACCACAAACTGCATGATTCCCTTTATATTAAATATCCAGAATAGGCAAGTCTACAGAGACAGAACAAGACTGGTGGACGCACAAGGCTGCGGAGGGGTTGATGGACAGCTATCCAAGATGTACAGGGTTTCTTTCCGGGGTGATGAGAATGATTGTGGTGATAACTGCACAACTCTGAATATACCGAAAACCACTGACTTTTGCACTTCAAATGGGTGAACTGGATGGTATGAAATTTATATCTCAATTCATCTGTTAAAAAACTGAATAAGGAAGGTACAGACTGGGAAAATGTTCCTACAAGTCAGTAAGGAAAAGACACAACCCAATTAAAATGAAAAAAGAAGCAACAGACACTTTTCAAATAGGATTTCCAAATGGCTAATAAACAGAAAGAAAGATACTCAATTTGATTAAACATTAGGGAAGTGCCAATTAAATCCAAAGTGAGAAACCACTACACAATCAGCAGAACGGCCATGAGCAAAAAGACTGACAATGCCAATGTGCTGGCAAGCCTGAGGAGTAGGTAGTACTCCCATACATCAGAATGGGGGAATATACTGCTTCAAACTCTTTGTAAACCTGTTTGGCAGTTTCTAACAAAGCCAAATCTATAGCCCAGTAATTCCACTCTAAGGTAAATACTGAGGAGAAATCAGTGCATATGTTCCTTAAAAGATATGTATGAAACACTCATAGCAGTTTTACACAGGCACACCATGTTTTATTGTGCTTCACTTTATTGCGCTTCACACATGTTGCATTTTTGCAGATGGAAGGCAAAACTGTCCACTAGCAAAAGATGATGACTTGTCTTATTGCAATGGTGCGGAACCAAACCTGCAATGTCTCCAAGGTCTGCCTGCAATAGCCCAGGACTGGGAACAACCTAAATGACTGTTAACAGGACAGACATACCAACTGTAGTATATCCATGCATGGAAACATGGATGAATCTCACACATTTTGTTGAGCTAAAGAAGCCAGGCACAAAAGAATACATAATTCATAACTCCATTCATATGAGGGTCAAGGACAGGCTAACCCAGCGGAATGTGATGGAAAACAAAACGGTGGTAAACCTCTGGGGCGGGAGGGTGACTGACTGAAGGGGGGCATTAGAGGCGTCTTCTGGATGATATAAATGTTCTATCAGGGTGGTGGTTACCAGTGTGCACATACACCCACCTTTCTTAAAAATTTAAGCTCTATCTTTAGGATTCCTCAACTGTATGTAAGTTACAAAACTTTCTTTTTAACCAGTTCTCTGAGGCCCCTGGGGGAAGAGAGAACAAACACTGCTTTCCCCCACTGCTCTCATGTCTCCTCCAAACCCTTCATTTGTGTCCAGACCTTGGGGCCAAGTGAATCTCCTGGGCCAGGAGTTCATGGCCCTTCAAAAGCCAATCCAGCCTACCTCTGTAGCTGACTGTTCATGACTACTATACCAGTGGTTCTCCACGTTAAGTGTGCCTCACAATCACCTGCGGGACCTATTCAAATTGCACAGATTGCTCACCTGACCCATAGTTTCCATTCTGTTGGTCAGGGTGGAGCTGGATAATTTTAATTTCTCACCAGTTCCCAGGTGATGCTGCTGCTGCTGGTCCCAGAACCATGCTTTGAGCGCTGCTGCTTTCTAT
Source organism: Phyllostomus discolor (assembly GCF_004126475.2). Lineage (NCBI taxonomy): Eukaryota > Metazoa > Chordata > Mammalia > Chiroptera > Phyllostomidae > Phyllostomus > Phyllostomus discolor. The sequence goes on along the minus strand of NC_040909.2, from coordinate 38,293,352 downwards.
GAATCCTCTTTTCCAGCCTCTGTGTCTTTGTTTTGTGCTTCTGGCATCTGACTCATATCTCACTTATGTTTAAAAGCAGCTTCAAACACCACCTCCACCATGAGGCCCTCCTGGGTTACTTCATCAGTCAGTTTAAGGTCCCCTCAAGTATCCTATAGCCTCCAGAAATTTTGGGACACAGCCTGAAGGGAGCCACCCTGGTCTTAGAATGTTCCTGAAAGCTCATATTTCAGCTTAAAACTTAATACATATTTTATTTTATTCTCCAAACTATATCCATATTTGATTTAATGTGTTTAAAAATTATGTATCTAGAATAAAGCAGAGGCTCTTAGACAATGTGCTCTGTTTATTCTGTGGCCTTGAGCATTCCTGGACACCTACTGCACATCTCTGGCAGGGTTATATGTATCCCAACCTGGAAAGCAATGGCTTTGCAAAAGTTTGCACTGCCAGGTTGTTCACTTACTCTGAATGTTTCTGTTACCTTCCCTCTAACCAAGCTGAGGGCAGACACAAGCTGTGTCTTATTCCCTTTGGTTTTACTCTCACGTTGACGTGGCTTGGTTCACAACTGTGCTGAATGAATGCTACTTTTTCACTAGGTTCTGTTTTAGGTGCAAATTGGAACTAACTGGGGACTTTTTCAACTCCAATGACCAGGAAGCATCCTGGACTAATTAAATACAAATCTCTTAAGGTGGAATGAGCATCCATATTTTTTAACACTCCTGGGTACCCGTGAACAGCCAGGTTTGGGAACCAGTGTCATAGATGGTGCTGACTTCTAGGGGGCAGGGAATCACAGAGAGCCCATGCTGAAGAAGGGACCTTACAGGATCATCTGTCTGTGAGTCTCAAATGTTACTGCTCATCAGGAGCACCTGGAGGATTCACTAAAATACAGAGGGCTGAGCCCCACTCTCGGAGTTTCTGATTTAGCAGTTTTGAGGTGGGACCCAAGAGTACACATTTGGGCACTGCTGATTTGGAGACTCACTTTGAGAACCACTGATTTAAATGAATATTCCTCTCACCATGCTTGGTGGAGACCCAGGTTATGAGAGCCTGAACTCTGGCCTCCACCTGCCTTTGAACCAAAGCTTCTCCACTTTCATCCTCTTTTCTTATTGGGGCTCTGAGTCAAATTTCATTTGAAGACAAGCTTCTGTGGCTAAAAAGGTCTGAGTCCCACCAGACACTTCAGGGTGAGAGAAGGAGGAAGAGACTTTCCAGGGTCACACAGAAATATTTTTCCTAGACTGAATGAACACAGGAGTTCTGGGGCTTTGTCTGGGTTTAACTTTGAGTTCTCCAGCATCACCCCCACCCACTGAACCTACTGTACCCACCTTCCCTGCTCAAGTCTCCAGGGCTCCCAAATTCCTATGCCTCCCTTTTGAAACACCAGGGGACATGGCATTCAGGCTCGCCCTGAAGACAGCTCTCCGGCCACTTCCTGTACACCCCACACTTCCAAGCCCTCCCTTCTGTACACTTATTCCCGTTGCTCCCACCCTCTGGAGGCCTGTTCCTACTTTCTGTCCATTGATGCCGATTGCAAAACTCCCTGTCCCGAGTCCCTCCTTGACTTCAGTCCTCTCACTGACACTGATTCCCTCCCTCCTCGGGCTGCTTACCACCTAACCAGACCATCCCACGTCTGTTTGTCTCCTCCCCTTCTCAGCACTCAGGAGTTAAACAACCCTGGCCCCACTTCTTTGGGTGTCACCTTCTCTGAGATTCAGTTTTGGCCCCATCCAGCCATCTAAGAAATATTTATTGAGCACAAATTATGTGCAATTAAATGAGATAATATATATAAACTGCCAAGCACATATGGGAGGTCAGTAAATGCTCACTGCTCCCACCCCACCCTCTTCTACAGCATCTGAAACATTGGACACTGACCATAATGAGGAGCAAGAACTGGCTGGGTGAGGACAGAGGGCACCACACACAGGTAAATAATGATAACAGAGCTCTGTCAGATCCTGTATTGGCCTGTCACGTCAGCAATGAGGCCACGGCCAAGTGAAACCCCCACATAGTGATGAGGGAGGGCTTCTGAATGAACCTCCTATTTCTTTGAGCAGTTTGAGAGGTCCAGCTCTGTCCTGGGCTCTCCTGACACCCTTTCAAGCGGTTGCTATCTCTGAGAAAAGTAGGGTTGCACGAGTGGGATACACGCAGGTTGGTTCTGGAAGCCTCCCATTGCCTTTCTGCACTGCATCCTCCCTAAACTCTCCCCAAAGTCCTTTCTGCCCCTTCATGAAAACCTGCCAGTCTCAGGCTCACAGCCTTCAAGACACCACCTTCCTCCTCAGGGTACCTGGGAGCCCTCTCCTGATTGCACACACTCCCTTAAGGAAATCCAGGCCTCTCTGGGAGCTTCAGTAAACATCTCCACACTTGATCACTTCCAGTGCATATCCCGTGCCCAGCCGACCACTAGGAAGTTCTTCCCCGAGCCCCTCACACTTCACAAGAGCCACACTAAACTCATAGTCTTCTCCCAAGCCCAGCCTGAGCAATTCTAGCACCTTCCTTGTTAGTGAGTCAGCAACCCAGTAATCAGGGGTCAGCTGGAAGCCCTCCCTCTGACTCCTGCACCCCACAGTCCATCAGCCATCAAGTACACATTCCTGTCTAGCTCACTGTCACCTCTTGCTGGAATCACCCAGCATCCCCCCCAGGGAGCTTCAGGGGATCAAACTCAAGCCCCAAACATGCCTCATGGGGCTCCCTGTGGTCACCCCATACCTTGCTGGCCTCAGCTCTCAAAGTTCTCTCACTCACTGACCACACTCCCACCAGGCTGAATTTCTCTGAGTTCCCAAACACACCATCCTCTAACTGGCCTCTGGGCCTTTGAACATCCTGATCCCTTTGCCAGATGCAAGCCTTCCTCACCATTCCTTCACCTGGCTAACTCCTTCCCATCCTTCAAGTCTCAGCTTAGTCCCATTTCCTCCAGGAATCCTTTTTTGAGCCCAGAAGCCCAGGGCAGGTGCCTCCCATGCACACCCCAGCTTCTGGATGCCCCCCACCACTGTGTGAATATTGTTTATTTCCATGCCCATCTCTCTCATGGACTGTCAGTTTTTGGTGGGCAGGAGCCTCACCTTCTCATTCCTCCATAAGTCCCCTGCACCCAGCATACAGGAAGTGGTCAGGATATATTTTTGACTGAAGAAATGCTGAGATTGCTGGAAGGAACGATCCTGCCATCACTCACTCATCAGGTATGTATTAAACACCGGTGTTATAATGGACACTACAATCCACTGGGGATGGGACCTGTCAAGCTCTGCCCTCAAGGAGCTCTGAGTCCCATGAGGCACCAGACCACAGACAAGTACCTAGAAACAGCCCCAAATGCATGATGCAATGCAGATGAAGGGGACAATGGACAATTGAAAAATCATAGCTGACGACTTCAATATCCCACTCTCAGTAGCAAATGGACAATGAGACAAAATCATCAGCGAGGGTGCAGAAGACTCACAGTGCTGTCGATCAACCTGACCTAAGTGACATCTACAGGATAGCCACCCAACCAGCACAGAAAACACGTTCTTTTCAAGTACCCATGGAACATTCTCCAGGATATACTGTATGCCAGGCCATAAACAAGTCTCATTAAATTTAAAAAGACTGAAACCACACAAAGTACATTCTTCAACTCAATGGAATTCGAAATCAGCAGCAGAAGGAAATTTGAAAAATTCACAGGTATTTGGAAATTAAACAGCATGATTTTAAGTAACCCATGGGTCAAAGAAGAAATCATAAGGGAGGTGAGAAATCCAGGCCTTTCTAAGAGCTTCAGTTAACATCTGGATGAAACTGAATAAAAATGAAAACATAACATAAGGAAACAAATACATAAATTAGATCATTTTAGACAGTGAAAGATGCAATGAAGGAGACAAAACAAAGCATAAGAGAGTGTAGCAGAGGCAGTACAATCACAGATCTGCACTCTCCCTGCATCCACACTCACCCCTGCCATGGCTTCATTATGGGGGAGAGCATATCCCTGACCCTTGCCTTTGGGTCTGGCCATGGCACTTGCTCTGGCCAATGGAATGTGGACAAAGCAAGTTGTGAGCTGGAATTTTAGGAGCTCTCTGGTGTTTCAACTTGCTCTCAAGTCAATACCATGGTAAGAACCTCCTCTGGGTGCCTGCTGCCCCTGCAGCCTGGGCCCCAGAGTGAACACACAAGAAGCACAACCACTGAGCTAAACGCAGCTCTGACCAATTCACTTCCACTTGATCCAGCTTCTCTTGCAACTAGGAGTGCCCAATGAGTCAAGTGAAGCTTTCAGGAATTCTTTTTCCAGTGAACTAGCTCAGCTGGGAGCATAGCTTTTGCTTTCTTCCCTCTCTTTCTTCCTGCCTGGGACATCGATGTGAAGGCCATAGCTGTAGTAGCTATCTGTGTTCATGAGGAAGTGTGGAAAGGATGCAGCAGAGAGATGGAACCTTGGTCCCTGAGATTGTGTGGAAGTGCCAAACTTGACCTGGACCTCCTACTTCTGGACTTATTTCACATGGGAGAGTAACCTCTAAATTATTTAAGCCATCATAATTGGGTTTTAAACATATATTTTATTGATTATGCTATTACAGTTGTCCCATTTCCCCTCCTTTATTCCCCTCTGCCCTGCATACTGCCTCCCACCCGAATTCCCTCCCTGTCTTTAGTTCATGTCCATGGGTTGTACATATAAGTTCTTTGCCTTCTACATTTCCTATACTATTCTTAACCTCCCTCTGTCTATTTTCTACCTACCATTTATGCTTCTTATTCTCTGTACGTTTTCCCTCTCTCTCCCTGTTGACTGCCCCACTGATAACCCTCCATGTGATCGCCATTTATGTGATTCTGTTCCTGTTCTAGTTGTTTGGTTAGTTTGTTTTTGGTTTTGTTTTGTTTTTTTAGGTTTGATTGTTAATAGCTGTGAGTTTATTGTTATTTTACTGTTCATATTTTTTATCTTCTTTTTCTTAGATAAGCCCCTTTAACATTTCATAGAATAAGGGCTTGGTGATGATGAACTCCTTGAACTTGACTTTATCTGGGAAGCACTTTATCTTCCCTTACATTCTAAATGATTGCTTTGCTGGATAGAGTAATCTTGGATGTAGGTCCTTGCCTTTCATGACTTGGAATACTTCTTTCCAGCCCCTTCTTGCCTGTAAGGTTTCTTTTGAGAAATCAGCTGATAGTCTAATGGGCACTTCTTTGTAGGTAACTGTCTCCTTTTCTCTTGTTGCTTTTAAGACTCTCTCATTCTCTTTAATCGTAGACAATGTAATTATGATGTGCCTTGGTGTGTTTCTTCTTGGGTCCAACTTCTTCGGGATTCTCTGAGCTTCCTGGAAGTCTATTTCCTTTGCCAGATTGGGGAAGTTCGCCATTATTTTTTTCTAAAAGTTTTCAATTTCTTGCTCTTCCTTTTCTCCTTCCAGCACCCCTATGATTCAGATGTTGGAATGGTTAAAGCTGTCCTGGAAGTTCCTAAGCATCTCCTCATATTTTTGAATTCTTGTTTCTTCATTCTGTTCTAGTTGAATATTTATTTCTTCCTTCTGGTCCAAACTATTGATTTGAGTCCCAGTTTCCTTCCTGTCACTGTTGGTGCCCTGTATACTTTCCTTTCACTTTTCATAGCCTTCACCTTTTACTCTATTTTGCAACCATATTCAACCATTTCTGTGAGCATCCTGATTACCTGTGCTTCGAACTCTACATTTGATAGGTTGGCTATCTCTTCGTCACTTAGTAATATTTTTTCTGGAGCTTTGATCTGTTCTTTCATTTGGGCCATTTTTTTTCCATCTCAGCATGCCTGTTATGTAGTAGGGGGCAGAGCCTTAGGTTTTCACCAGGATGGGGCAACCCACATTGCTGTGTTGTGATGCTGTATAGGGGGAGCAGTCCAAGAGGGAACAGTGTCACTTGCTCTGCTCTCTGCTGGTTTTCAGTCACTTCCCCTGCTACCCACAATCAAATTAGGCCCTTCTGGTGCTGATTTCCAGGTGGGTGGTTTTGTACATGTCCTAGGACCCTGTGGGTCTCTCTAATACACTCTCTTGTAAGGCTGGGAGTTTCTCCCACTGCCACAGGTTTTTAAGTTAGATGTTTTGCAGCTTTATTTCCCCATGCTGGAGTCCTGGGTTGTTCAGTCTGTCTTACCCCTCAATTGTTCCTCCTAGTTTATCTGCATCCAAATGTGGGGCTGCCCGATCTGCCAGCCACCTCCTCACCTGGTCCTCCCGCTGCTGCCCTGCTGGGAGTCCTCTCTGCCCACTACCCATCTCTGCCCCTCCTACCAGTCTGGATGAATGTTTCTTCTTTAACTCTTTGGTTGCCAGACTTCCATACAGTTTGATTTTCTGTCAGTTCTGTTTGTTTTTTGTTTTTAAATTCGTTGTTGTCCTTTTGGTTGTGTGAGGAGGCATAGTGTGTCTACCCCCATCTTGGCCTGAAGTCCATAATTGGCTTTTTATTACTAGCAGTCCAATAGCAACTTTTAGCTGACAGATTATTAGGAAAGCTTTCTGTAGTACTTCCGAAAGTAGTCAAACAATGTTTCCTATCTCACGTGGTCTTTGTGCAATATTAGCTTGCTACTCCTCCCACTGAATGGTTGAGACTGTATTCCCTCCTCTTGAACTTGGGTGGACCTTTGTGTCTGTCTCGGCTAATAAGAGTATGGTGGAAGTGGTGCTATGTAATTTCCAAGGCTAGAGCATACAAATGCCACGTACTTCCTCCTGGCTGTCTTGGGACACTCACTCTTGGAACCCAGCCACCACGCTGTGAGGAAGCCCGAACTTGCCCATGCAGAGAGACTGCATGGAGAGGCTACAAGTAAGTGTTCTGGCTAACAGCCCAGCTGAGGTCCGAGACAACAGCCAGCACCAATCAGCGGCCATGTGAGGGAAGGCACATCCAGGTGATTCCAGCCCCTAGCCATCGAGTCACCCCTGGTCTTTTAAAATATTTTTAAATTTATTTTCCAATTATAGTTGTCATATAATATTATATTAGTTTCAGGTGAGTCACCACTAGTCTCTCAAGTGTTCTTCAGACATCATGGAACAGAGACATGCTCTCCCACCCTTGCCTTGTCCAAAGTCCAGAAATCTGAGTACAATAAAAATGGTTGTTTTATGCTATTAAGTTTTGGGGCACCTCCTCTTCTTTGAGGAGGTGACATGTGAACTGAGACCAGAGTGAGAAGAAGGAAGAACAGGCTGTGAGAAGGTCAGGGGTAGGACATTCCAGCAGAGGGAAAAGCAAGCTCACAAGCCAGGTGACACGACTGCATCTGCAGCGGCTGAAGAACAGCAAGAAGGCCAGTCATGGTGGGAGCAAACGAAGAAGAACATGTCAGAGACAATGCCAGAGAGGCAAGCAAAGACCTGGTCACTGAGGGCCCTCCTAGGTATGGGAACTTTTCCCGGGGTGTCAGATGGTGATAACTGCCAGAGTTACCTCTCCTAGTTGGCACAATGGCTTCTGAACAGGCCTTCAATGCCTTGGCCCAAATAAGGGACCCATGGTAAGAATTTTTAGCTACTCTTAGGGGAGGAATTTTTTTAGACAAGAAAACAGAGGGTGAAAGGTGTGCAGGAACCATATCTGTTTAAAAGAATCTCCAACTCACTATATATAAGGAGAAGCATAAGACTTTTACCCTGGCATTTTAGGTACACCTCCATCTGGTTCTAACCTTGTTTTTGGACCCATCACTTGACCCCCTGCTTTCATCATTATCCTACTTTTCCAAACTTATCCACGTCCTAACCATATGTATGTGATGACGCACCGTTCTCCAGACACACCCTGTACCTTCTGGCCTGTGAGAGCTTCCATGCTGATTACCTGCCTTATGTGCCCTCCTCCATTACCTAGGCTGAGGGCTGATTCAGTCCACCTCAGTGTCACCTCTCTTGCCAACCTTCCTGGAAACACCAAAGGAGAAAAGTCTCTCCCTCCCTCATGCTCCTGCAGACTTTACACAAAACTAAGGATGCACATGATATACGTAGCATAATTGTCTGTTCACTTTTACAGTTCCCCTCCCCACCTTAACTTCTACAAAGAAAGAGAGACATACTCAAAGGTAGGTTCATCCTTAGGGTTCCCAGGCCTATCTCAGTGCCTATGGTACTATAAATATCCTATGATGTTCCATCCAGAGGGAATGAGTAAGTTGGATGGATGGATGGGCCAGTGGACAGAGAGTTGAATGACTGGATGAATGGGTAGGTGAATGGCTAGATGGACGGGTGGACACATGAGCAGTGGATGAACTGGGAGTGGTGAATGGCTGCATGGATGTGTCATTAGGTACACGGATAGATGAGAGGACAGCTGAGTAGGCAAAAGGCTGGCAAGATGAATGGATGAGAAATTGATTATATAGGCAGATGAATAGGTGGGTGAGCATTTTTGACTGGGTTCTCAGAAGGATGGAGCAAGGCTTTAAACTAGAAGTCAGCAAACTTTTTCTGTAAAGGGCCAGATAAATATTTTAAGCTTTGTGGACCACAGATGGTCTCAGTCATATACTCTTTCTTCTTTGCCTTTTTTTTAACAAATGTTTAAAACATGTAAAACCCATTCTTATTTCATAGGCCATACAAAACAGGATCTTAACCATTAGAATTCAATTTTGGATGACCAGAATTTTTAATAATCCCTGAGTAAACTCTATGTACCATTTGATAAGCACAGAGTTGAACCCCAAACTCAGAAGGCCAGAGGCCATCCTCAACCCTCTCTCAACAACAGCACAACAGAGTTTCAGGCTTTTCCAGCTGGGGAGGTTAGAGTACATGGTCGACCTCTCCCCATCACTGGGCAGCCTTGGGATTTCAACAGCATCAAATCTCAAAGGAGAAATTCTGAAATAGAGCCTGCCAATTTAGCAATTAGCAATGGATTCAGGTTGGGGAATGGTGTAGAATGCCCCAAAATCTGTGAGTCTCCTTTTGACTATGACCCCTGGCTAGGACTTGGAGTCATATTGTGGCATTTCTGCCTTTTCTATCCCCATAAGTACTGATGTCATACTTGTAGCTCCAGACTACAATTTCCCGCAACTAGCTTATGAGTTGTGACTTTTATGGGGTTTTTTTCCTCCTCAGGATATTATTATGAATTACCAGCAGCTTCAGCATCTTTCCAACTGGCAGGAAGCAGTGCAAACACAGATGGAAGCTTCCCAGTTAAAACCCTCTTAACAAAGTCGTAAAACAAAAAAGCCCAGCCCCTCTATGACATGCTGCCAGCTCTGAAGCAAGTGAGAAAGAAAAAAAAACATAACAGTGATTCTTTCGGCCCTTGCTAAATAGATCTCTTAGCTGTAAAGGTGTGTGGGTGGAGCTACTGGAACATTTCCTGCACAAGGGCTTTAGGGTTCTGTAACGCACACAAAGCTCTCTTCCTGAGGGCAAAAATGAGGGGCTGGGATCACAGACCAGAGTAGTGCTCTGTCTCCTCCTGGGGACCTGAGTGCCCCTGTTAACATGGCAATGTGACACCAGGGTGATGTCACTGACAGGGGCCACAGCTGGATTCAGCAAGAGACCTGGCTTGGTGCTTTGCTGCCTCTAGAGAGGTCCCTTCCCTGAGGAACCCCAAAGGCAGCTGAGAATGCAGGCTTAACACGTGATGACTATACACTTGGAGTCAGGAGAATGGGTGTTTGTCCTGGCTCAGTCACTGTGTGACACTGGCCAAGTCAGTCTTTTTGAACCTCCATATCACCACTGACAAAATGTTCAGTGTGGGCACCCCCAGCTCTGATGTTCTTGGGAAGACATGACGAATAATACAAAGCAGTGCAGAACAGATGCTCAACTACAGGGAGATTGCAAATGGCTTAAAAGCCCAGAGAAGAAGGGCACTGCCACAAGGGCCTGGGGTAGCTGAGCCTACCACATCCTTTCACTTCCCACGTCTTTACTGTACTCTATTCCCTTACCTCCTCAGGAAAGCCCACCTAGATTTCCCCAGGTTGTCAGTCATTCCCCCCATGCTCCAAATAATTATTGATTCACTAACCTGTCTCCTTCATTGTTCAGATTGTGCCTGAGTAAGGGCCTATTTGATTGGTCTTTCCAATCCCAAGCTCTTGTCACATAGCAAGTGTTCAAAAAATGTCTGTTGAACTGAACTGGACTGAAAGGGAGACTTTCTAGGCAATTTTGTGGGTTTTGAAGGGTGGCAGCATCTCATACCCGGGGAGTCCCCAATCCTGGCCTCCTCTCCTCTAAAAGTCCAGAGGATTCCCTCACCGCTGGATCAGGCATTACTGCCACAATGCTGAGATGGTTGAGAAGGTCTCATGATGTCCCAACTGCTCTGTCACTGTGCAAACACATCACCTCCATACGGACCAAAACATTGTAAAGTGCACACACATATATACAAACACAATGACACACACAAACTCACACGTACAACAATGACACAGAACTAGAGGGCTGAGGAAACCATAGACCTCCTTCCAGAAATCTCAGCATGTCCCCCAAGCAGCCCCCACAGGGGTAGGGAGGCATACCCACGGAAAGCACGGTGCTACCCACCCCTAAAGCATGTGACAATTAGGAGACAGACTTCCCTGAAAAGCCTCTGAGAATGCTTGCCTGCTGCCAAGCCTCTGTTCATGGAAATCACCTCTGCCTCCTCATTACTTTCCTGTCTCTTATATCACCACCTTGTAAAAGGGCAATTAGTTTTGGGCAGTTAGAATGATTTACTCACCAGATGTAAGTGCTGGAGCATCTCCACATATCTGTAGAGGGAAAAAGGGTTGCGTTTGCATTAATTCTCATCCTGTACAAGCCGAGGAGGGGTGATGCTCTGTTAACAAGTTCAAGGCCAGAGGCAGCTGCTTGAGGACTCACGCTTTCTCTGAAGAGAGCAGCTCCTGTGCGATGACATGGGCTCTGGACTGTCCTTCCACCTGTGGAGGAAACAGAGCCATCAGGAAGGGCAGCACCAATGGGCATAGCAAAGGGAGACCCCGGCTCCACATGCATCAGGTTCACAGAAGGACGTCCATGCTGCTGAAGGCAAATTTCATGAACTCCCCAGGTATTCCCTGGCACTCATTACCTATGCCATATTCAACTTTGCTGCACCTCAGTTTCCTCATCTGTAGAAGTGGATATTAATAGCATCTGACTCAGAACGTCATTGACCTAATGCTCAGCACAGTGCTTGACACATAGTCAGTGCTCAATAAGTGGCCACTCTCATGTCTGCAATCTTGAACAACCTGTAATTCTCTGTGAGAAGGGAGCTCTCTCCTATCTTTTGCCTTTGCCGATGCTGTCCCCTCAGTGTCCCTTTCCCCTTCTCTGCCTGGCTAACTCCCAGTTATCCTTTAAGACTTAGCTATGGTGCCTATCACATCCTCAAGGAGCCTTTCCGGATTCCCTCCTTGAACCAGCCAGGGTAGCTATCTTTTCTGGGCATCCCCCACTTAGGGCACCAATTATGTCTACCTGGGGGGACCACAGGCCATCAATTTCACCTCTGCATGAGTGGTGCCTGGCATAGATTCCCTTTTTTGACAGACTGACTGACTGAATGGATGGATGGATGAGCATATCACCCACTTTGGAAGCATTAATGGTCTTGGCAACTCTCAGAAGGTGAGCTATGTCATCTATCTGAGCCCCAACTTCTGCACCTGTAAGGAAGGATGGCAGGAGCAGAGGCAGGCAGACACCTGGGCCTTCTGACACAAGCAGGCCCCTCCTCTATGGCCCCAAACCTGCCAGATATCAGACATGGCTGGTGGCTGGGATCCAGAACACTGTGGGCGGCCTGGCAGAACAGACGGTGGGTGCTCGAATGTGCAGGCCTGGCTGGGGGGCAGGGTGGCCTGAGGGGCAGCAGGGGGCATTCAGACGGGACGCTTGGCTTCTGGTTCCAGCTCTGCCACTGCCACCCAGTGCAACCCTGCACAAGTCACTTTCTGAAGTTAGGCGTCAGTTTCCTCCTGTGTGGACAAGCGACCTTTAAATTCACTTCCTGCATGTTACCAAACTTGAGGAGTTGTTGGTCAAGTGAATGATCTACTCTAGAAACTCACTACCTGCTGAGGGAGCAACTGCGCAGTGTGGCAGTTATGAGCGAGGACTCAGGAACTAGGCAGTTTGGATTCAAAACCTGCCTCTGCCTTTTTTGTTAACTGAACAAGTCATTTAACCTCTCCATGTCTCAATTTTCTTATTTGTAAAATGTGTACAACAGTATAATGGTATCTAACACAGACACATACTGTAAGAATTAAATGAGAATAAATGTACATCTACATATACATTTATAAATATATATAGAAATCCATCAATGGATCTATAAATCTATCTATATAGAGATATCTGTTTAGGAATCTTACCCTCTCTCCATAAATATATATATATATATACATATATACGTATGTATATATACATACGTATATATACACATGCATATATATACACATACATATGTATATGTGTATATATAGCTATCTTATACTTGGAACAGTGCCTGCCAACCATAATTGTTGTTATCCTTATTTTTGTTATTGAGGCAGTGCCAGAAACAGAACCAAGTACTCAAAACCATGGCTTCTACCCACTGAATGACAGTAGCAGGGATGGAGTAAGAAAAATAATTTACATGGTCAAGTGGGGAAAAGGCCTCAGTTGCAAAATGAAGGCTGAGCCAGTCCTCTGGCAGTAGCAGCTGAGGCAGTGGAAAGCAAATGTGCTCTGGAATCAAGCATAACCAAGTTCAAATCCTGGCCCAGCCCTGTTTAATTGTGTGACATTTGGCAAACCATTACCTCTGAGCCTTAGTTTTTTCACTGAAAATGCGGTGGAAAACAATCAGCCTGACTTCATACGCTGGTCTTTCTGATGATGTGTTCCTCACTGTTCTCCATGCTGGTGATGTTCTCCAGATCTCCTCATTCTTACCTTCTGACTTTTTCAGGTCTCTGCTCAAAAGTCACAGTCAGGCCCCTACCTCAGTGTGGCCATCCGTGACCACCTAACCTAAAGAACACCCAAAGTCACTCTCTAACCCCAGGGTTTCTTAACCCTGGCTTTACTGACATTCTGGGCCAGACAACTTTTGTTGCAGGGGCTGTCCTATGTATTAACAGCATCTATGGCTCCTACCCCCTGGATGACAGTAGCAGCCCTCCACTGTAACAATCAAAATGTCTCTAGACATTGCCAAATGTCCTCTGGAGGCACAAGTCTCACACTCTATTGAGAAGCATTACTCTAACACTTTATCTTGCTGTATGTTTCTTTACAGCAATATTATCCTTGCACAAATGGATAAAATGAGATACAGTGCCTGATGCATAGTAGGTGCTCAATAAATGAGTTCCCTCCCTAGCTAGTCCATCTCTAATATTCTCTTAGTGTTTTCTGGTAATGTAGCCTCTCTGAAGCCACGCCGATGGTGCAGACCCTCCCCCATAGTTAGTCAGTCCTCCTCTTGCCTCTCACTGCATCTGCCATGGCATTCACGGAGCAGGAGGGGAAACTGTGAGGTCTGCAGAGACTTCCTGCCTCACCTGGCCTTCCGCCCTCCCACTGGCGCCAAATTGTGACTCACCGTCTGCCTTCTGCATCTGCAGGGCTAGCATGGGGCTCTGTGGACAAGAGCAGCTCACTCTTCCCATTGCAGGGGCTCCTTCAGAGTCCCACGTGTGAAAAGGCTTTGTAAACAAAACTCTCTCAATGGAAAATGTATTCTGCCAGGATGGGCCTCAGCAGCTAAGAAAACCCTGTGGTCAAGCTTCCATAAAGAGAATGACTCTGTAGAGAAAGGACAGAAGTCAGGGGATCTGAACCTCAGGTTCTTCCCCCACAGAATGAGGACAAGAGACAAGATGATCTCCAACCTCTAATCTGCCAGAAGCCTGTGATTCAATCCTCTTTGTCACCCAGTATGATGCTGAGAGGGCCTGATTCAAATCCTGGGGGCTGCCCCTTCCTATTCCTATGCCCTTGGACATGTTATTTCTCTTTTCGGAGCCCCATCTGTAAAACACAGATGATGATGATAATAATACCTACTTATTAATATAACCGCTAGCATTTACTGAACATTTAGTGTGTGCTAAGTGTGGCTCTAAACTCTGTACACATATCTCACGGAACCTTCCCCAAAATCTATGAGGTAGGTATTTATTATCTCCATTTTACAGATGAGTAAACTGAGACACAAATAATTCCTACCCTTTGCCCAAAGTCACTGCTAGTAAGTGGCAGAGCTAAGACTCAAATCCAGGCAGTCTGGCTCCAACATCCAAGCATGTAGCAGCGTGCCTGGCACAGAATAAGCACTCAGTAAATGGCATCTCTGTTCGTCATAGATGATGGTGGGCTAATCAAACTGGGAAGCACCTATTCTTTACCTGCGCTGTAAAGCTAGCAGCTGGAGTCTTGTACTCCAGGAGGGGCCTGGGCTCTTCTGATCCTTACCCTCAGAGTAGTGCCTACCATGGTACGTAAGAAGGAACTATGCTGAAGGTCAGGACGCCTGGATCCACATCCCAGCCAGGCCATAAGCAGTTATGTGACTAAGGGTGAACCCCTCTCAGATGCCTCAGTCTCCTCATCTGGAAGAAGGGGGTCAATATTCCCAACGCTCCACGAGATGATGGATGGAAGTGGTCACCCCCTGCTCGTCATTACCATTGTTAGCATCACGAAGCTGTGGGCTGAGCTTCTGATGGGGTCGGGGCACAGGCTGCTCTGAATGTCCTGCCAGGCCCTCCTGCCAGACACACAGACTCCAGTGGGACATACAGACTGTCCTGCTTTAGTGACTCTGCCGGTGATGGATGTGTCTTTGCCAGTCAGACAGGAGGGAGGCCTGGCAGGCCATGTGACCAAGGCTCTCCTCAGAAGCTGCTTATGGGCGTTGCCCAACTGGGCCATATAATATAGATGTTTGTTTAACCAGGAAATGAACTCGGAGGTTGACGGCAGTATCCAGGGACAGACTTCTGGGAACAGGGTACCTCCCAGGAGTGTAGGGGCTGGGGTGGTGGGGCTATCGCCTTTCTCAGGCTGACAATGCAGGTGCTACATCAGGGGGCTGCTGACCCCTCTGCCTAAGGCCGACACAGCTTATCACCTCCAGTCCCCAGGCTCCCTCGACTGCACTTCCTCCCCAGGCCCCAGGCAAACCAGCCAGGTCACCACTGACTATTCTGGGACCAGGTCAGGTTGGGAGGGTCAGTCCTCCTTTAGGGATCTTTGAGGTTAAACAGTGGGTTGCAGAAAGAGCTGGGAGTCCTGGTCTCTACCTCTGTGCCTCGATTTGTCCAGCTATAAAATGGACAGCGGTTCTAGAACAGCAGTTCACCAAGTGTGATCCCAGAACCTCTGGGGTTCCGCCTCCCTTTTCCAACTACACATCTGTGTGAGCCTGGATTTTCATGGAAGGTGGCCGAAACAACAGCTCCAACAGCCTGAATGCAGAAGCAGCTAGGAGAACCCAGCTGTCTTTATTATTAAACCAGGCATTAACAATATTTGCAAATATGCAAAACTATTTATTCTCAAATAATGAAATACTTGAGAATAATTATTAGTCAAACTAATAACTAATGAAATTTGAGAATAACTATTGTTATTCTCAAGTAATGAAATGTTATTCTCATTTCATTATTCAATGAAAAATAATTCATTAAAAAGCTATTTTTCATTAAAAATGCTATTTATGTTAACATGTAATGTGTTTATTATTATTATTATTTGAAAATAAATTAAAAGACAGTGTGATCTTCTCTTGTGGTAAACATTGATAGATACCCCTCATAGAAATAAAAACTCTTTCAGGTTCTACATCACTTTTAAGAGGTCTGAGAGCAAAATATTTTGAGAGCTGCTGGCTTAGAGGCTGTCCCAGCGATCATATAGGATGATGGGTGGAAAAGCTGTTTGCTCTCAGTGAAGGCATCACCCTCAATAACAATAATACTGTTGTGAGAAGCAGGCCCATGGACCCCAGGCTCTATGGCCCTCAGGATGGCCCCAAGCACGCCCAGGAGCCACATGATCTTTCTCCACGATGTCCTATCCTGCAGAAGAGGAAGAAACCACCTTCAAAGCTCCTAGTCGGTCCCCTCTCTCACTGCTGGCAGGCCCCTGGGTTTACACCTGCTCTGCATTTAAATAGCCACCTCTCTTTTCATGTTCCTCTCTGCTAGGTCCTTGCAAAGAAGCCCCACATCCTGATATCTTGGTGCCTGGCTCAGTTCTCCCTCCCCAGTTCCCAGCTGTCTTCACCTATGGTTGCCTGGGAACCCCAGTCTCTGTGCTGTAACTCCCAGCCTCACACCTCCTTGAGACTTCCTTCTCAGACAGCTTTCACCTGCACCCACCTTCACTCCATCCACCCTGGGTGTGTCCCTGCCTCTAAAGGGATGAGGGGCTTCCCGGTCCCTGTCTTGGACCTAAGCTTCTTATACCTGCTGAACTGCCGCTTAGCTCATCAAGAGCTCCAGTCTCCTACCCACTCCAGTTCATCCTCTGCCATGGTGGTCACCTTCTGCTACCACCTGCAGCCGCAGTTACTTGCTCCTGTGGCTCCCCAGCACTAGAGGAAAAAGTTGTCAATTAGCATTATGCCGAGAGCCCATGCTCTGGGGTCAGGAGACCTGGCTTCAAATCCTGGGCTCTACCACTTGCTCTACTTGTGTCCTTGAACAAGTTGTTTCTCTTCTCTGAGCCCCAGCTATAAAACAGGAGTAATAATAATAATAATAATAATAATAATAATAATAATACCTACTTAATGGTAACTAGCATTTTATTGAACACTTGGTATGTGCTAAGTATGGCTCTGAACTTTTTACATGTATTATCTTTCTCAATACTCCCAATACCCCATGAGGCAGGCACTATTATTACTGTCTCCATTTTACAGAAGAGCACATTGAGGCACAATAAGTCCTGCCCTTTGCCTCTGACTTAGCCTGAAGACCCTTTCCAGGCACCTCTCCTGCACTCCTCCATGCCCCAGGAACACAATTTTGTTCCTAAGATCAGCCTATTTTTCCCCACCTTCGGGACTTTTTTGCTCCTGTAGGTTCCTGTGCCCAGAATCCCCCCCAGATTCAGTATGTGTCTCTAGGTCACACACTAACCCTGAGGTGGGGCAGGGTGCCAAGGCAGGCACCCCACGTTCCCTGTCTGCCTGCCTCCTCAGCCACACAGCCTGTCAGGAAAAAATAGTCATGGGCTGTTTCAAGCCCGGGGGTAATATTACCGAGTCTTCATTGTTTTGAGGGTCCCGGGGAGGGGCATGCTAGACGGTTCTGAGGTCACATCTGGAAAAGGGAGAGTGCCAGGAAGCTGGAGGCGGCAGCATCAGACTCCAAGAGAATGCTGTCCCCAACATTCCTCTGGGCACCACTGCCAGGGTCATGGTCCCCCCCCCTTTGGAATTCAGACTGATTTCCAGCACAGCCTTCAAGTGCTAGACAATTCTGAGACAGGAGCTCAGGGAGAGACAGCTCACTTTCATCCCAGCTGTCACCTGTCCTCCCAACAGAAGCAGGGAAGGGGTGAGGCTGAAGAAGAGGAGGCAATACCTGCTAGGACAGGGCAGGGGGAAGTGGGACCAAACAGGTCCCCCTGACCAAGTGGTCGGCTTCCAGTTCATGCTGACACCTGCCTTCCTGTAGATACAGGCTGGTGTGAGTCTGGGTTTGGTCCAGATACCTTAAAAATCTTTTAATTTTGGAAAGAACTTTGGTTCTGGTTGTAGTGTGTAATGCATTTGTAGAAGCATCAAGTTATCTTGGAACGCCCTGAATGAGGCAACAGGAAACCTGATTTCTACTCCTGACTTTGCCTCTGACCTGCCAAATAACCCTGAGCAAGTGATGGCCTCTCTATGAGCTTTGGTTTTCCTTCCTGTAAGTCAGAGCAATCTCCGGCATAACTGAGACTTCATACCCATTAAATAGCAACTCCCAATGTCCCTCTCTCCCTAGCTCCTGGAAAACAGCATTTACTCTCTGCTTCTAAGAATCTGACTGTTTAGACTCTTCATATAGGTGGAATCATGAACTATTTGTCCTGTGACTGGCTTACTTCACTTAGCATAATGCCCCCCAGGTTCATTCATGTGACAGAATCCCCTTCCATTTTTTAAAAAATTGATTTTAGAGGTGGGGGGTGGAGAGAAAGAGAGAGACAGACGGACAGACATCAATTTGTTCCATGTAGTTTTGCATTCATTGGTTGATTCTTTAAAAAATATTTTTTATCCTCACCTGAGGACATTTTTTCACTGCTTTTAGAGAGAGAGGGAGGGAGAGGGAAAGGGGGAAGGAGGAGGGGGAGAGAGAGAGAGAAACAACGACATGAGAAACACCTATTGGTTGCCTTCCAGTCTGACTGGCAATAGAAGCCACGACCTCTTGTTTCCAGGACAACACTCCAAGCAACTGAGACACACCAGCCAGGCGTTGACTGATTCTTGTATGTGCCCTGCTCAGGGACTGAGCCCGTGGTCTTGGCGTATCAGATCAATGCTCTAACCAACTACCTACCCAGCCCAGGTCCGTTCCTTTTTAAGGCTTAATAATATTCTACTGTATATACATACCATGTTTCTCCATTCATCTGTCAATGGACATTAAGAGGGTAGACCTCATGTTAAATGTCCTTACCACAGTAAAAAAGAAAACAAAACATGGTCTGTGAATGTGCTAGCTCTTTCAGCCTCTAGAAGCCCAGTGTGACTGCGACTGCAACTGGCACATTCTCACTGTCCGACAGCAGGGGAAGGCCAGCATGTGACTCACAGGGTGGCTCTCGGCAGCAGGGCTGTATACTAGGTACACTCGTACACAGTGACTGACACGAAGTCAGGAAGGAGAAAGGGAGGGTGAGTGTGGCTTCGGGACCCAAATCCTGAACAACTGGGAGGGGGCACTGTGGCAGAGAGGAAAGTCAGCCACAGAACAAGCTCTCTCAGGCAGGGCACTCTCACTGTCCCCATATCCAGCCCTTTGGTTCCTGACAGCCCCCAACACCCCCAGGACCCTGAACAAGGTGTACGAGACATGGGAGCACCCAGGACACCTCCCAGACCTTTGAGCCTCTATTCTTTGCCATCCCTTTGTTCTGAGAGACTTCGCTTCTCATTCTCCTCCACACATGCTGCCTTGGAGTGTCTCTTTGTGGTACTGCACTGAGCGCTGCGCCCTCTCTCTGCATGGGTCCTGGGCGGCTGGTGAGAAGCAGGGTGGGCAGCCAGCCTGGCCCCTCGCAATACCAAGTAAGCCACACAGAACCAAACAAGTGTTTTCATTTTATTAAACTGTCGTGCATCTAAGTTTGTTTTCCTTACTTAAATGTAGAAGCTGAGTCTAATGTATTCATTTCTTTATTAGTTTATTTGAAGATATTCACTGAATATTCATTTACGTCCCAGGCAGTGAGGATACAACTGTGACAGGCTAAGCATGGTCCCTGCACTCCTGTGAGCTATTCTGACAGAAAAAGCCAAGTAACATGCAGAAAAATGAAGATTATAGTCACAACTTGAGATAAGTATGAAGAAGAAAAACAGGAGTGCCACCACCAAACACAGAAGGTGATCATGGTAGGCCCCCTTGAGGACGTGACATTAATTTGAGACCTAAAGCCAGCTGAGCAAAAGGCAGAAAGAGTGTTTTAAGTGGCAGTAACTGCAGTGCAAAGGCCCTGTGGTATGTTTAAAGAATAGACAGAGCTCATTTTTATCTCCTTCATGATGTTTACCCAAAGGCCTTCACATTTGTTGAATTTCATTTGGTCCATGGTTACAAAGGATGAAATGGTTGATGCCAACAACCAGAAGAGCTAACACAAGGGGATAGGCAGGCCAGGGTGGAATGGGAAGGAAATGAGTTCAGCTTGGGATCTGCAGAGTTTGAGGAGTCTGCAGGGCTTCCAAGAAGGACCCAAAGGGCAACTGGAAGGCAGAGTGTGGTGCTGCACAGAGGGGTCTGGGAATGCCACCTGAGTACAGCTGGCCTCTGGCCTGGGATGGTCTGAGCAATGGACACAAAATAAGAGGCAGCAATGGAGCTAAGGATTTGGGAAGTAGACACCACATGCGAGGGCACAGGCAGGGTAGGGTATCAAAGAAGCAGGGAGAGAACCAGGAGAGGGTGGAGTCTGAGGAGCCCAAGAAGGGAGACCCCTGAGCTGAGGCTGGAGGGCTGAGCAAGGTAGGATCTGAGGTGGACAGTGTGGAGAGGGCCTGGCTTGTGGAGGTCAGGGAAGGTCATGCCAAGCAAATGACAAAAGTGAGGGGGGTTGGCCCTGACCCATGTGGTTCAGGTGGCTGGGCATCATTTGCAAAGCGAAAGATCACTGGTTCAATTCCCAGTGAAGGTACATGTTAGGTTGTGGGATTGGTCCCCATTTGGGGAGAGTACAAGAGAAAAGTGATCAGTATTTCTCTCCCTCTCTTCCTTTCCCTTCCCCTCTCTCTAAAAATAAATAAATAAATAACATCCTTTTTAAAAAGTGAGGGAGGTGGAAGCATGGGGAAGACTTGAATATACTTTGGGGCTGAGGGAAATCCTACAGAATTTCTTCTACTCACCTCCTCCTTCGCTCCAGCCACACAGACCTAACCTTCCGGCTCACAGAGGTCATCCCCACCAGCCCACCTTTGCACTGCTGTTCTCCGTCTGGAACACTCTGCCCCAGTCTTCCCAATGCTTCCTCCCTCACGCTATTCTGCTGGCTGCTCAAATGCCTCCTCTGCATCAAGAAGGCATTCTCTTACAAATTAGAGCCCTCAGGCATTGTTGGTGAGAATGTAAAATGGTGCAGCCAGACACTGTGGAAGTTGATATGGTGGTTTCTCAAAAAAATTAAACCTTTTGATCGAGTAATTCCAGTTCTGGGTATATACCCAAAAGAACCAAAAGCAAGGTCTCAAAGAGGAGTCCGCACACATGTTCACAGTAGCATTATTGCGGAAGCAATTCAAGTGTCCATCAACCAATGAATGGCTACGCAAAATGTGGTCTGTACACACAGTGGAATATTATTCAGCCTTAGAAAGGAAAAGAAATTCTGACATGTGCTATACTATGGATGAATCTTGAGGACATTATAAGTGAAATAAGCCAGTCACAAAGGAAAAATACAGTATGACTCCACTTGTATGAGGTCCTGAGATCGGCCAGACAGAAAGCAGGATGGTGATCGCCAAGGGCTGGGGGAGGGGAGGAGGGGAGTTGGTGTTTAATGGGCACAGTTTCAGTTTGGGGAGATGAAAAAATCCTGGAGGTGAAGGGTGGTGATGGTTGGACAACAATGTGAATGTACTTAATGCCATTGAACTCGACACTTAAAAATGGTTAAGATAGTGGATTTTAACATAATTTTTTAATGGAAAGAAAGGCCTCCTCTAGCTTCTCTGTCTAAGTTTTCCCCCTTTCTCACCCCTGGTGTTCTGCCCCCACCATCACGATGTGTTTTGTCTGTCTGCTGGTAACAGCATTTTCACTACCTATGCCACCTCCAGAGTTTTCTGGCTGACTGTTCCTCTTCCCTAGGATATAAATCCCACCAGGGCAGGGAGGCACCTGGTGGACTGGAGGCTGCTGTATGTTGAGCCCCCAGGAGGGTGCCTGGCACATAGTAGATATTCAGTGAGTACTTAGTAAGTAAATACATTTCTGTTGAAGAAGAGGAGGAACAGAAAGAAACTCAGTGAGGATACAGGGAGAAGAGATGCAGGTGGGACGAAATCCATGTTTGACAATGGACGAGGTTGTTTTCTGGGAAGGAGAACAGGCTGCGGCCTGAGGAAGCTGACGTGAGTCTAGAACGGTCTCCCTGGGGACAGGGGGAGTAGCACTTGCAGTGGGGCCAATGTGCAGGTCTGTGGCGTGAGGAAAGCACATGGTGACACTCTGCCCAGTGGCAATAACCAGATTCAAGTGGACCCTTTAAGCTAGGCAGATGGTCAGGGCGAGGCCAAAGGTGCAAGGTCAAGGGGAATGAGGTCAGCAAGGAGGCCTAGGCTAGACCGACTGACCTTGGGTGTAGCCGGGGAGGATACGACTTGCATAAACGGGGAGCCAGGGAGGGCGTGATGGCAGGAAGGTCTGTTCCAGAAGGCAGGGCACCAACTTCTGCCTGGGGTCAAGGGTGGACCCGTCAGGGAAACTTGATGACGATGGGTCTCAGGTGCGGGAGGGGCCGCCAACGCCTGGCTGGTCTCAGGGGAGCTGGTATTTAGCTTGAAAAGTACCCGTTAGTCTGAGAACTGGGCTCATTGTCAGGGAGGAGTGACAGCCCAGCCAGCCTTTGAATGTCTCCTTTCACAGCTAAATCTATTTTTAAGTCCTTCTCATTTTTCCTTTCTTGCCCCCTCCTTCCTGCGACCCACACCCTTTGTACGTCTAGGAGTGGGAGAGAGGGAGAGGTCACATGTGGGTGGACCAGCTGGGTTCAGCTTCCTATCCTGCTCCAAAAATCTCTTCCCTCCTGATTTGGTCACTCCAAAACATCTACAAAGAGTGGGTCCCACCACCCTTTATTTTTACATAAACCATATCAAGCTGTAAGAAGTGTGGGGCTCATACCTCCCCCCAGTCTGACTCCAGGGACAGCAATTCTACTGATCACTCACACCTCCAGGCCTGTTCCTGTGAGGGACTGGAGATGGAAACCTGGCTCCCATTTTCCCCACACTATGATGGAGGCACAGAGGAGAGGTTGCCTTTTGGAGAAACAGAATTTTCAGATACTGTGGAAGACAAAAAATCAGGAGTAAATGCTCCTTTTCCCCACCTCCCACGCCACTGAACTCCCATAGAAAAAAGGAGCTGGGAAAGATTGCTTACTCTGGAAATCTCCTGTCACACCTGCCCTGAGGCCCAGCAACGTGGGAACTCCTCCACAATGAGGGCTACCAGGGAGTGCTCTGGGAACAGCCTCTCAAGCAGGTACAAAGACTGCTCTCTGACCCACTGATCCCCTTCTGGGATCCACCCTAGAGAAAACCTTGCACGTGTGTCTAGGGAGGTGTACGGACAGTGCACTGCAATGCTGTTGGTGACGCAAACACGTGAGAAACACTGGAAAGGTCTCTGAGCAGAGGGATGGAGAAATAAACCACAGCATACCCATAAAATGAAATACTATGCAGCACTAAAAAATTAAGAGTGCTATACACCAGTATGAGGAAATCTTTAAGAGTTCTGTGAATGAACCCAACCAACTTATTCCAGGTTTCTAACAGTCTGATATAATTTATGGGAAAATAACTCCCCAAACAATACCACCCATTTCCCACCCATAATGAAGTATGTAGGTGAATACAGAGGGAAAGTTCTGGAAAGATTCACCTCACACGGTACCACAGTTACCTCTGTGAGGGCACAGGGGCTGGGAAGGAGTGTCCCAGGGGACTCTGAGCTTCACCTATAATGATTTCGCATGCTGTGGGGAGTGTCTAGCACAGCACACCTTGTGTGATGAAAACAATTTTTAAAAAGGGTTTTTCAACTTTGGTACATGGCGAAAGCCTCACAAAGGATGAGGGGCTGGCAGGGCAGAGGTGCTCAGCTCCGTTTGGTACACAAGAAGGCCAGTCTCCGAGAGTGAACTGACCGGCTGTGGAGTCTAGATCTGCACTTCTCCATCTGTGCGCAGACTGACAGGACGCTCGTGTCCCTGACCCCGGCTCCCCACGTAGGCCCCACACCTGGCTGGCCATACTGGCTCTGGTCCCAGCAGGACGTCTGGTCCCAGAGGCCCCTGTCTGAGGCAGGAGCTGCCTTAGATCCAGGACCTTGGCATTGTTGCCAAGTCCTACTTGACCTGAGGCAGGTCACTTCCCTGTCCTGGCCCACGGTCCTGCCTGAAAGAGCTGACCTTTGTGTGTTCTTTTCCTGTGTGTTGGGCATTGTTCTAAGTCTCCACAGATTTATTTACTCTCATGAGTATTCTGAAGCAGGTACTATGATTGTTTTCCCAATTTTGTAGATGGGGAAACTCAGGAACAGAGTGGTTAAGAAGTTGCTCAAGTCACTCATCTAGCAAGTGGCAAAGCTGGGTGTGAGTCTCTTATTCTCCAGGCTACCCTGCCTCTTGAAAGCTGTTTATCCCTGAGGGTGTCTAAGGAGCAGCCTGCAGACCAGAAGGCTGGGAAGCTGATTACCAATGTGCGGGGCCCTAGGACCTCACGTCTTCACAATGACCCTAGGTGGGCCAGACCCTCTCTTCTCCCACTCCCCTCTGCCTCCTAGACTCAGAAACAGTAGTTATTATGCCCCTGCTACATGGCCGGCACTTTCCCATCTGTGTTCTTATTCAACCCTTCCATAGCCCAGTAGAGACAGGGAGGCTAAATACCCTTGATGAAAAGCAGCTGGCCAGTGGTAACACAGCTGGAGCAGGAGATGCAGATGGTTCCAGAGCCAGATGCATCTGGAGCCAGATGAAGAAGGTTTAACAGAGAACCTGGTGACTGTGGTGGGAAGCCAACACAAGGTGGGGGTGCTTGAAGCACAGAAAGTCACAAATGGGAGGCCCTGCTGCTCTGTCAGCCAACTCTTCAACTCTTCCAGGCTTGGTCACCAGATCCAATTCAGGCTTCAAAGCCAGAACACACTCCCGCTGACAGCTATCTATGCTCCTGGGTTCCATGACCCCAGGGATGCCCAGAAAAGGCAAATCCATCTGTAAATGGGTCAGGCGTGCTAACTCAAGGTTCCCCTCCCACGTCCCTCAAGTCAGTAGTTCCTCCTGGGAGACAGGGAGGAGTGAAGAGGTAAGAGGAAGCCCCAAGACTACAGTGGAAAGCAAACCCCAGGCTTGCAGCCAGCTAGACCTGTATCTGAGGCCTGAGCCCTTCAATCACTAGCAGTGTGGTTCTGGGCAAATTACTTAACCTCTCTGAACCTCTATGTCCTTAACTGTAAAATGGGGATGATGGCACTGACTCTGGAATTGTCATAGGAAGGAAAGAGATAACAGATGTGGAAGCACTAGAGTCAGCAGAGCACTTGCTCTATCTACAGGGGGAGAAGCAGGGGCAAGAGTGAAAGGGGAAGGGCATGAGGAACCAGGTGGGAAAGCCCCCTCCATGGTGCCCAGAGCACTGGCTAGGTAACTATGAAAACACTGTCTGGACAGAGAAATGACTTTTTAAAAGAAATCAAGGGAATAAAAACAAAATGAGGTCTTCCAGCAAGATGGAGGCATAGGTATATATACTATGCCTCCTCGCACAACCAAAAGAAAGACAATAATAAATTTAAGAACAAAAAACAACCAGAACTGACAGAAAATTGAACTGTATGGAAGTCCAACAACCAAGGAGTTAAAGAAGAAACATTTATCCAGACCTGTAGGAGGGACAGAGATGGGCAGCAGGTGGAGAGGACTCATGGCAAGGTAGTGGCTGGCAGACTGGGTGGTCCCACATCGTGTGCAGATAAACCAGGAAGAACAACTGGGGACCAAGAGAGACCATGCAACCCAGGGTTCTGGTGTGGGGAAATAAAGCCTCAAAACCTCTGACTGAAAAAAAAACCTGTGAGGTTTGAGGTAGCAGGAGAAACTCCCAGTCTCACAGGAGAGTGTGTTGGAGAGGCCACAAGAGTCCTAGAACATACACAAACCCACCCACCTGGGAATCAGCACCAGAAGGGCCCAATTTGATTGTGGGTAGTGGGGGAAATGACTGAAAGCTGGCAGAGATCAGAGCAAGCTGCATTGTTCCCTCTTGGACCACTCCCCCGAAACATAGCATCACAATGCAGCCATGTGGGTTGCCCTGCCCTAGTGAAAACCTAAGGCTCTGCCCCTTACTACATAACAGGTGTACTAAGACAAAAAAAAAAGGCCCAAATGAAAAAACAGATCAAAGCTCCAGAAAAAATACAACTAAGTGATGAACAGATAGCCAACCTATCAGATGTAGAGTTCAAAACTCTGGTAATCAGGAAGCTCACTGATTTGATTGAATGTGGTTGCAAATTAGAGAAACATATGAAGGCTATGAAAAGTGAAATAAAGGAAAATGTACAGGGTACCAACAATGATGGAAAGGAAACCAGGACTCAAATCAATGGTCTGAAGCAGAAGGAAGAAATAAATATTCAACCAGAACAGAATGAAGAAACAAGAATTCAAAAAAATGAGGACAGGCTTAGGAACCTCCAGGACAACTTTAAACTGCCCAACATCTGAATCATAGGGGTCCCTGAAGGAGAAGAGGAAGAGCAAGAAATTGAAAACTTATTGGAAAAAATAATGAAGGAAAACTTCCCCAATCTGGCAAAGTAAATAGATTTCCAGGAAGTCCAGGAAGCTCAGAGAGTCCCAAAGAAGTTGGACCCAAGGAAGCACACACCGAGGCACATCATAATTACATTACCCAAAATGAAAGAGAAGGAGAGAATCTAAAAAGCAGCAAGAGAAAAGGAGATAGTTACTTACAAAGGAGTGCCCATTATTCTATCAGCTGATTTCTCAAAAGAGACCTTGCAGGCCAGAAGGGGCTGGAAAGAAATATTCAAAGTCATGAAAGGCAAGGACCTACATCCAAGATTATTCTATCCAGGAAAGCTATCATTTAGAATGGAAGAGCAGATACAATGCTTCCCAAATAAGGTCAAGTTCAAGGAGTTCATCATCACCAAGCCCTTACTATATGAAATGTTAAAGAGACTTTCTAAGAAAAAGAAGATACAACATATGAACAGTAAAATGACAATAAACTCACAGCTATTAACAATCAAACCTAAAAAACAAAACAAAAGCAAAAACAAACTAAGCAAACAACTAGAAAAGGAATAGAACCACAGAAATGGAGATCACATGGAGGGTTATCAGTGAAGAAATGGAACGGGGGGGGGGAAGTACAGAGAATAAGTAGCAAAATGGTAGGTAGAATACAGACAGGGGAAAGTTAAGAATAGTATAGGAAATGTAGAAGCCTGAGAACTTGTATGTACAACCCATGGACATGAACTAAAGGGGGGGAAAGTGGGTGGGAGTGGGTGTGCAGGGTGGAGGGGAATAAAGTGGGGAAAATGGGACAACTGTAACAGCATAATCAATAAAATATATTTAAAAAAATAAAATGAAAGACATAACCATTTATAAAATGCTTGGTAAGGGCCAGGCACTCCTGCTGAGTGCTTTCATCAATGTGACACAGCTACCCTGGGATAAGACGGAGATGACCATGAAGTGTGGGAGACAGACACAGGACAAGGTGCCAGAAGGCACACAGCAGGCAGTGCCCCTCGGCCTCCCCAGCTACTCCTCACAGGCAGAGAGGAGCAGGGCCCAGAAAGCGGAGTGGAGAGGATTTCAAGTAGCTAACCCTTCCCAGCCTGGTCCCCCTGCAGCCGGGTGCCCCCTGTGGTCTCAATTCCTGGCCCTCATCACCCTGCGGTGTCTCCTGAGTAACACTCAATAGCAGCTGTGTGACCCGGGCCAAGTTCTTCACCTCTCCGTTTCTGCAAATGTGAAATGTGGGAAGCAATTCTTGGCCCCCAGAAGTGGAGTGTGGAGGGAATGAGATCATGTCAGTGAATGGAAGTGAAACGGGGCTCACCATGAGCACCCACCAGCGAACACACATACTGCGGGTTCCAACAACAGTGGATTGAAAATATTTGAGAAACATCACAGAAAGTTCCAAAAAGCAAAACTTGAATTTGTCACTATGCTGAATTCAGACGAATGAAGTGATGTGTTGGCATGCCCTGCTTACCCTCTATGCAAAGATGAGTTATATAAAGGACTGGAGCATCCGTGGATTTGGGTACTTGTGCGGGTTCCGGAACCAAATCCCCCCTGGACACTGTGGGTCAACTGCATAAGAACGTCCAGGTCTCTACTGTGACTCGGGTCCAAGTCATGGCCTACCTCCAGACAAAGGGCTAGCAGCCCCTCTCAGCCCCATTCCCTACTGCACTTCTACAGGGTATGGAGAAAACAACTTCCATTCTGGAACTCTGTGTTCAGTAAGGAAACTCACTCAGGCATTTTAACTCGTCTTGACTTTGTGTTTCCCACTTTGTGGATGAGGAAACTGAGGCCCAGGGCCCAGGTCGTTAGTCTCCAGGTCTGTCTTGATTCATATCAGGAAACTCTACTCAGCTTCATCCACAAAGGCTCTGGGAGGCCCAACCTTCCTCAGACCCAGGAGGATATTAGCAGGAGCAGTCGCTCTTGTACCACCAACACAGGACCCCACGTCTGCCCTATGTCCTAAAGCTGCAGCCCCAGCTACTCTGACGCAGTCTCTGTATCCAGCTTGGGGCCGGCTGTTTGCCAACAGCTCCCTCCACATTGAGAGGGATGGAGTTGGACCTTTGCCATCTTCTCCCCATCTTCACATTTCTGACCCCCCACACTCCATGGGCCCCTTGCCCTGGGTGGAACACCCTACCTTGTGGGTGAGGCTGGGGTCTTTTGGAGCATTGTCCTCTTCCTCCGAGCTTCTCTGCTCTTCATCCGATGTGAGGTCCTCCTTGGGGGTTGCTGCCAAGATGGGACAGACCTTGTAGGGTTCTGTGTAAGCACTGGGACGAGAGCAGAGGAGAGAGACGGTTAGAGCTCTGTGTCCAGCAAAGACAAAGTGTATAGGCCAGGGGCCTGATTAATGCTGTGAGCCATTAACAAGTGTCCTGTGTGCAGAACTCTGTGTCCTCTGTGGGGACCCAGACATGAGTGAGACCCAGACACAAACCTCCCTACCTGCCCCCACTCTAGCCATGCTGGCCTTCTTTTAGTTCCTTGAACACACCAAGCTCTGCCTCAGTGCCTTTACCTATGCTATATAAGAGACTCTTCTCCCTTAGATACAGGCAGGCTGTGATGCTAGAGGAAGGTACAAATAATTACTATGAGGATAAGAGGTATCCAATCTGATTGATCTGGTGGTCTAGACTGGCTGGTCAGGCAGCAGGATCAGTCCGCAGGAGACCACGTCCTCTGGGCCTGAGGAAGAAATACAATGATGTTGTGGACAGAGTCTGGGATGTCCATGCCAGTCCCCAATCCAAGATTTGCCACCAACTAGATCACGGACAAGACATATAACTCAGAATGTCAGTTTCTATCTGGGCTACCTGGG
Organism: Phyllostomus discolor; assembly: GCF_004126475.2. Lineage (NCBI taxonomy): Eukaryota > Metazoa > Chordata > Mammalia > Chiroptera > Phyllostomidae > Phyllostomus > Phyllostomus discolor. Next base: position 38,264,174 of record NC_040909.2, on the reverse strand, counting down.
GATAATTCCCAGCTCAGTTTCTTGGCAGATGCTGTGACAATCAACGCTTATCAGGGGTATACGGGTGGCCCTTGAACAACACAGAGTGAGAGGCACTGACCACTAGTGCAACTGAAAATCCACATATAACTTCAGTTGACTCTGCACACATTCCCTGTGGATAGAAAATACACTTGACCCTTGAACAAATGTGTTTAAGTGTAGTTCAAACCCACACTGTTCAAGGGTTAAATCTGCAGGTGTGATAACAATCTCACATATATAGAACTACGACTATTATGTATGTGTTTAAGTGTAGTTCAAACCATGCTGTTCAAGAGTCAAGTCTACAGATGTGATAATCTCATATCTGTATTACTATGCCTATTATGCAGGCATCCCATTAATTAATTCATACATGCATTTGTTGATTGCCGCTTTATGTCAAGTACAGAACTAGACAGCCAGTGAAACACAGGTGACTAAAGCAGATATGGTCTCTGTCCTCAAAAAGGAACAACTTATAGATGATCATAAACTGTTAAGTAAAGTATAGGAAAGAGGTGCTTTCATATAGAATAACAAAGGCAAAGTGCTCATATATATCAGCGAGGGCTTCTATGAGTCTGGGACCGGCAGGAGAAGGAGCCGGCTTTGTGGCAGCAGGGCAAGTGTTTGAGGCAGGGGAAGCAGCGTATTGAAAGGGACTGAGGCACCAAAGAGCTTAGCATGTGACACAGACCAAACTGGAGCAGAAGAATTCTCCTTTATCCGACCTCCAAACCGTCCCCACAGAGAAGGCTCTGGCCCCGTAAGAGCCTCCTTGCCCTGATCCCTGTTCCTGGCCTCCCTCTCCACCCAGCAGACTAACTGCTCTGCAGCAGAGATCAGGTCAAGTCCTCCTGCTCAAAAACCTTCAATAGTTCCCTCTTGCCTTTGGCAATGTAGTCCCAGACTTCTCACACAATTTCTCTTTATACTCAAAACCTAGACATAGGGTCGTCTTATATTGTTATCACATACTTATCCCTGCCCTCTGGGAATGCCAGCATGAGATACTGGAATGATGGATGGATAGATGGGAGGAGAGAAGGGAGCATCCACTGGCTGGATTGGCTGCGCTGACTCTAGCTCAGGCCTTATGCAGGCAGGAGCACTGCCTTTGCCTCAGGTCCTGGACCAAGCATGGCTAAGGGAGGGGACATCAGAAAAAAAGCAGCCTCAGGCTACATCTGAACTAGGGGCTGTTTTGGAGCTCCTTCTCATCTATTGTAGGAGACAGAAGCATGGATCCCTATCACCACAACAGCCTGCAGCCCAAGAAACAAGAGCACAAGGAGCATCCCCTAGTCCACACAGGGGCCATGAGGTCAGAGAGGTGGCCTATGATGGTGGAGCCTGCTCCTGTTTGGGCACCTGCTGACACAACGTATGTGTGGGGGGTACTGTAGCTGTGCACTTGTGTGCAGAGGCCAAAACTGAGTCCTGACCCAGGCTGAGCCTTGACCCTGAACCCTAGGCTGAGCCAAGATCCGCTTTACTTTTCAACTGGCTACTTTGCTGGTCAGACTTTTTTTTCTTCCTTTTCAAAATTTGTTGGCCTTTTCTTTCAAACTGTGAGAGCAAACAATGTATTTTGCAACAAGCTACATGTCACCAAGGTGTACAAAGGCATGAAAGCCCTCCCAGGACCACTCTTACCTCCTTCACAGTCAGGGGCCACCTGCTGCCTCCACTGAGGAGCTGTCCCCAGCCTAGAGGTCAGGCACACTGCACTTGCTCAGCAAGCTCAGGACTATGTCCAGGAAATGACTGAACGGACTGGTCTCACTGAGCCCTAGCTCCCCTCCTTCCAGAGCTGCCTGTATCAATTTGCAGCCATGTGTCCCGCAGACAGGGAGTGGACCCTGCTCTCAGCCAGAGAAATGGCTACATTAGGCCCCAGCAAGAGCCCATGGCACCCTGTGGAGGATAACCAGTAATGGTGAGAGATGGAGCAGTTAACTGAGCCCCTGGACCATTCCTCCTCCTCCTCAAGGAAAAGAGGGTATATGCCAAGCTTTTCCTAGAATGTGCTGTAAAGGAGGGAAGGATTCCCAGCCAAGCCTCCCACAGGGTGATGGTGTCACCATCCTCGAAAGCAGCAAGTCAGAAATCTGAGCATCTCCTTGCATAGCCAGCCACTACTTAAGCATTAAACGCCTCCCAGATTTACCTTTAAATATCCTTCCCCTCTGCTTGCATCTCTATGGCAGCCTCTGTGGTCCAAGCCATCTGTTGCCTGACATCTGTAACAGCCACTTTCCTGTTCTTTTCCGTCCCACCGTGGCTGCCCTCCAATCTGTTCTCCATCCAGCGGCCAGAGGGACCTTGTCAAAATCCACTCTGTTTGTGTCACCCTCTTGCTTAAAATGTTCAGGGATATTACAGTGCTGCTGGAGTTACAATCCAACAGCTCGGCCTTTCAGGCAAGGCTCTGCTCAACTTGGAGCACAGGAAGGTGGGTGTCCTTGGGCCCCGGTGCTTGCTGTTAAGTCTGCCCAACATCAGATGCTGCTGGGCATCATGGAACTTGGGGGCTCTGCCTTAAACCAAGCAGAGGCTTTGATTCCATGGAGCCAAACTGTGGGTGACACTGGGGAGAAAGCTAATGGAAGTCAAATCCCTGATGGGGATAGGGGGGAGGCTGGGTCAAGGTCACATGGCAAATCCAAGCCAACACATGTTGCCTCTGAAGAGGCCTCTCACTGTGCTTGATCCCATTTTATAGACATGAAAACAGAGGCCCACTCGAGTTCCTTCAGTGTGCTGAGGTGTGGAACAGGGTCTCCGGTTGCAAGCAGAAGGGGTTTTGTTTGTGTTATTTGTGCTACTATTTTATTTTGTTTTTACGAGACAGTGGAGTACAGAGTTGACAGTTCATGCTCCCGTGTCAGACTGGGTTCACACGGTGGCCAACCTTTCCAAGCCTCAGCGGTGCCTAATTTACAGTGCTACAGGGAAGTTCAATGAGAGAAATCTTGTAACCCAGCTCTCTTCTTTACCAGCTCAGCCTTACTGCAGACAGCTACTCTATTATTTACCTACTGTTGCCTTCAAGTTGTCTCATTTTTAATACGTGCTATTACTCTGGTCTCATCCTAGGTGATAATACCCACGGAATCATACTTTATGTCCTTGTAACACTTTAAAACAGACCACATAATTATTAATCTACAACATTTGACTCAAATGATCTTGCTCACCATTGGAGATGCCCAGATCTCACAGAGACAAACCCCATGGCCTCTGACCCATTAACTATCTGTCCTCAATCCAACCTCAGCTTTGGCTAGAAGTGTGGCCCATGTTTTTCCAATTCTTCTTCCTGTGACTTGTTTTCTCAAAGGATCCCCAACACAAGTCAGGACACAAGGGTCTGGATGCTCTGATGATGTTTCTGGCTTTTTTATTTAACTGTGAACACAACAAATGAGGCTAAATCGCCATGGAAAATATGCTTTCACAACTGAAAAGAGCAAATATCACTTCATGTCTTTGCAGACTCGATGAAAGTTATAGTGACAGGACTTGTCTGGAACAGAAGCCATTAGTTAAGCATGCAAATCCAAACATTCTGATTGTAAGGCCACAGGTGTCAGCCGAGCCGCCTCTTGGGGCCCTTGGTAGCAGCTCTCAGGCTGAGCTTCCAACACAGGTGGAGAAACGCCTCTCAGAAGTGTTTCCTTAACACCTTCTGTCCAAATGCTCTGTCAGGCCCTGGCAGAACTTGTGTCCTGGGTGGGCAGCCACTTCTTCCCTTGAGGAAACAGACGGGGGGCCCTAACATATCACCCATCTCCCCAGTCTGGCAACATACAACTCTGAGATGTGTCCTTTGTACAGTATAGTCTAAGAAAGACTGAAAAGCTTTATATTTTTGGCTCTCTGATGCCTATTTGGTTTTTCAGTCACTCGGAGGAAAAAAAAAGCTATTAAGAGTCCTCTGTGTGCCAGGCTCTGTACTATAGGTACTGGTGGAGAACAAATAGATAAATGTCTTTGTTCTACAGTCTCTCTAGTTAAAACTCCCACTGTAATCATAACTAAGTGAGGTGTTGTTTCCAGACAGCTTCTGTGAACTTTCCAATATATTATACATGAGAAAGCCCTCTAACCCAACCACCAACCCATCTGTATATTCTTCCACCCACTCACCCACCCATCCAGCCATCCTTCCAACTACCCCTTAGATATTCAGCCATCCAATCATCTATCCTTCTATCCACCCACTCCTCCACTCGCTTATTCAACAAGCATGGATCAGCACCGACTTCAAGGAGCTGACACGTGGAGGAATCAAAGGTGACTGAAGTACTCTCTCTGGCCTCAAAGAAAGTAGAGTGAAAAACACTGGTTAGGAGGGTGGACTTAGAAGTCAGACTGCTTGACTTGAATTCTAGCTCTGCTTCAAGCAAGTTACTTAACCTTTCCATGCCTCAGCTTTTGGTTTTTAATTTTTTTAAATCTGTAAATCAGGAGTCATTAAACTTGCCAGGGAAAACAGGCAAAAGAGCCAGGTGGTCAGCCTTGTAAGTTTAAAGACCAAGTGGCCTAAACTGTGGCATCAGGTAGAAGAGTCACTGTGGGACCTTAGGCAAGTCTCCCAGCCTCTCTGTTTCTTAGCTGTAAAGTGGGGATGACGATGTAGGTTCATTGTGGGATTAAATGAGAACTCGATGGTGAAAGTGGCCCCTTCCTGGCAGGTAGTAGGTCCTTTCTGGCCAGCCTAGAAGAGTCTGCACAGGGCCCAAGTTCTAAACCCCAAGACTAGGCTCCAAGGAGCTGTGTGTTCCCTCTGGGTCAACTTGTGCTTGAAGGGGAACATAAATTAAAGCTGCCCAAAGCTCATTACCTTAAATGATCCTTTAAATGAGCATAGTCTTTCCAGCAGCCTCAAGTCATAAAAGGACATGAGCATCCATGTGGGGAGACGAGCATTTTGTAACCCGGCCTAGGGCTGTCCAACTCTGCCCATTAAATCTAGTCCTATGTGACACTTGCTGGGAGTCATAGCCCCCAGCACAGCCAGAAGGGCCTAATAACTCATAAAAAAGGAACACTTCCCCCACGAGGAATCTCTCAGCAGGAGCTTTGGCCCCAAACTCTGTCCTTGCTGGTGCTATGATGTTTGTGAAGGAGGCCAGATTGCAGATGCAACATCCTTTGGCTCCTCTGAGACAGGCTAGCTCCCTAAGACCTGGAAAGTTTGAGATGGAGGGGACAGGATGATGGATTTGGCAAATACGATGATCCTAATTAGCAGAGCAGCTGGAAGAGTTGCAAGTTGACGAAGGGGAGGGCTGAGTGTACAATCAGGAATTTCCAAATGCTCAGACATTCAGTCCTGTCTCTTGCCTACCCTCCAACCACGCAACTCTTCCAGAGTTCACTCAAATGATCCCTCCAGGCCTTCCCCAGGTGGCACCTTCTGCTCTGATACTTCTCTGTTACTCAAAACTGACCCCGCCATGCTCCCCTTTCTCAAAGGGACACTGGGATTTTCGCAGATACAGCTATCTGCACTGTAGCTGGGAACCTCCAATTTGATACAGTGGAAAGAGCAAGAGGATATGGGGTCCAACGCCAGGAAGTCCTGGATTCACCTTCAACCCACTGCATGGTCTGGGCTGTGGGACTGTCCTGGTGGGCCTCAGTTTGTACATCTGTGAGACAGAGGTGGAGAAACAAACCACTCAGAGCTGTGAAACCATGTGTGGGGACCAGACCACGTGTATCCCGCAGCATGGAGGCTAGGCTCTGAGAGCAGCTGCTGCCTGGATCCCCCTCACTTCCAGAGTGAGGCTCTGCTCTGTTCCCCCTTGGAGGGAATACAACCTGCACTCAGGGTCAGCCAAGGGATAGCACTCGTAATGGTTCCCAGAAACAGGACTAAGGAGAGGCTTCTTAAAAAATTCAATTTCCATTATTCACTAAGTAAAAACAGAAGTGCATCTTGCTCTCTGACCTGTGACATCCCTACCCTTCCTCTTAAAACACAGTGTCAATTGTTTTATGGCGATTTGTTTTCTGTTACAATAGCTTCATTGAGATATAGTTCACATACCATAAAATTTACCCTTTTAAAATGTACAATTCAGTGCTTTTTAATATATTCATAGGATTGTGCAACCATCATTACTATCTAATTCTAGAACATTTTCATCAACCTAGAAAGGAACCCCATACCCTTTAGCAATCTTACTCCTCCCTTCCCCCAAACCCTGGCAACCACTAATCTACATTCTGTTTTTACGGATTCACCTATTCTGTACCTTTCATACCAATAAAATCAGATAGTATGTGACCTTCTGTGTCTCATTTTTTTTCACTTACCATAATGCTTTTAAGGCTCATCCATGTATCAGGACTTCATTCCTTTTATGGCTGAATAATATTCCATTGTACAGCTGTACCACATTTTGTTTATTTATTTATCTGTTGATGAATATTTCATTTGTTTCCACTTTTCGGCTAATGAGTAATGCTACGAACATGTGTGTACAAGTTTTTGTGTGAACATACGTTTTCATTTCTCTTGAGATGTACCTAGCAGTGGAATTGCTGGGTAATATGGTAATTCTATGTTTAACATTTTGAGGAGCTCACAGACTGTCCTCCACAATGGCTGCACCATTTTACATTCCCATCAGCAGTGCTGAGGGTTCTAATTTCTCCACATCCTCACCAACACTTATTATTGTCTGTCTTTGTTATTTTAGCCATCCTAGTGGTTATAATGATTTTCAAAGAACTTTGTTTTCTTTGATTCCAGCTCAGCTTGCTCCCACCCCAAACAAACACTACTGTTTTTCCCAGCCAAAGTAAAACATAACTGCACCTTATGAAGCTTTCTTTTCAGACAATCACGTGAGATCCCAAAGTCCAGGGGGTGGAAATTATTATGATTACAAGATCTACAGAAGCCTCATAAATAACAGACAAATATAAAGAGAAAACATACAAGAAAAGTCATAAGCTAGAGCCCCCAACCCACCAGTGCAGTGGTCTCAAGGGTTCTGACTTTGTAAAGCAGTAACTTGTGCAACTTGGGATATGATGAGGGTGGCAGAGAAAAGGTCCTGTATTTCTGGCCCTTAGCAGCCGCCACACTGCTGGCACACAGGCCTGGCCTCACTCTGACTACTGGCCCTAGCATTCTTGCCTTCTCTGGGATGACAGAAGTGGCTAATGAAAGGGCACAGGTTTTGGAGTCCCACCTACTGAGGTCAGGAGGTTCTGCCACTTGTCAGTCCAATGACCCTAGGTCAGTTGCTTAACCTCCCTGTCTCGGTTTCCTCATCTGTAAAGTGGAGATGAAACAGCACTTGCCTTCCCAGGGTTTATGAGATGATGTGCATGAATGAGGTAGATGCACTGCTCAGCACAGCGCCTGGCAGTTTTATTTGCTACAATCAGTTTGAGCTAAAGGCCAGGGTTGAATTAATCAAGCAGAACTCCTCAAGGTCTTACAGACATTGGTTCTAGTCTCACCTCTGCCACCAGCTTGCTGTGTGACACCGGGTGGACCTCTTCCTCTCTCTGGGCCTCAGTTTCCTCATCTACAAGATCAGCACCACAGCTGTTGGCCTGAGCACCCAGCCCAAACCAGGAGGAAACTTGAACATATCTTCCTCTTGTCATCTCTATTCTGGGATTCAGGCCATGGGGAGGCGGAAAGGGAGGAGAGCCACTGCTGCCACCTTGAGCAGCTGGAGAGGATGCGGTGGCTGAAGATTCATGATGGGCACTATAATTTCATAACCACACACTACATCTGAAGCTGCCAGCAGCTGCGAGAGGGGCTGTTTGTGGTTTGTGTGTGTGGTGCCTGAAAAACAGTCCCCCTTTCCCACCCCTCCCTTCCACATTGACACAGCCAGCTAATAACAATAGTAATAGCAGCAACAGCAATAATAGAGGCAGAAGCTGGAGATTTTAGGGTGTTTATTATGTGCCAGATGCCACCTGGCTTCTCTCCAACCACTGTATCCTGTAGGTAGTAACATGCCCACTTTAGAGATGGAGAAACAGGTGCCAGCAGGGTGAGTGCAGAGCTGGGGTCTGAACACAGGGCACCTCTGTCCTACAGAGCCCAGGCGACACTGCCTCTTGCAGCAATAGTAGCTAATGTTTACTGAGCACTGAGTTGAGTGCATCTTGTGGATCATTCCATTTGACCCTCTCCACCACTCAGTAAGGCAAACACCATCATCATTTCCATTTTTCATCTGGGTAAACTGGGGTTCTGTAAGTTGAACAACTTGTTGGAGGCCTACTCTGCTATTCCCCTTCTGTCATCTTCTCCCAGGCAGAACCACAAGCAGATGACTTGCAGCTGGACCCACTCATTGGACACGTTCACTAATCTGGTTCACTGCCGCCTTCTCTGTGCCAGAAGACACACATGCAAATGTGCCAGATGTGCCAGCACACAGAAGTGTCCACAGTGCAACTGGCACAGGAGGGCAGGAGGGCAGGGGCCTTTCTGACGTGCATGAGCACACAAGTCACATGTGGCCAGAGTGGGATGCCTGGATGGGGACACAGAGGAAATCAATCACACGGAGCCAGTCAGAGATGACCACACTAAGGCTCAGATCCAGAAAGGAAGGTGATGAGGCAAGGGGCCACACCTGGACCCAGACACGTGGCAACACACACTCACTCTTGTCACGCGGCTCATCTTGTGGTCTTGTTGAATTCCATCCACCTCCTTTGCCCCAAATGAGGAAGAAGAGTTTTCAGAAAAATGCTTCCCTTTGCCAAAGGCCTTTAAGACCCTATAAATCCACCCTGCTTCTCAAGGGCAGGAGCTGCTAGCTGAGAACAGATGCCTTGGACTGTCTGCTGACCTGACACCCTCACATGGGCCAGGGCCTGGGATAGATTCTTCTTTCCAGACCCAGTGCCAATCTCACCTCCTACTCCAGGAAGCCTTTGACTACTAAAGCAGGTCTACTGGGAAGGCAGTTAAGGCTTAAGTTTCATACCTGCATGGGTCTCTTTCAAGGCTCTACAAATCATTTCTTATTCTTAACTGTATATTCTTTTTCTTAAAGAGACTGCCCCAAGTTGGGTAAGCTTCAGCCACCCCTGCCCAACCACACCTATTTGCAAAGGCCCCGTTCCCCTCTACATGCCCCTGTACCCATGAACACCCTTCATCTGGTGATCTTAGCTTTTGACAGGTTTTCTCTCCCTCACCAAACTTGGGCTCTTTCCTGCCAGCCCACCTTATTAAACTCTGCATATAGCAGGTGTTCAATTAATACTTCCTGGTTTTAACTGACTCACAGGGGAAGCATCTCCAGCCAGGTCCCCTGTGTGCATCTGTGAGCAGACATGCATTGAGATGTACCGAAATCAGCTCCGCTCTACCCAGCACAGCCTGCTGTGCGCACTGTCTCACCTGACACACCCCATGTCTGCTGACTGTTTACCCCATGTGTGGTGTTGGGGACACAGGAGTGAAGGAGATATCCTTTATGTGCCCGTGAGACACTCGTGGCCTAGTGGGGATGCAGACAGATAGACAGACAGACAGGAGACGGGGTGGTGAGTGCTTCAAGGAAGCAGCACAAAAAAGGTACCATAAGCCTGTGTGTTGCAGGGGAGGGAACACAGGGAGGTTCTGGCCCAGGGTGAGACCTCTCACCCTGAGAGGTTGAGTCTGAAGGTTGAGTAGGGGACAAAGGAAAGAGTGGTGGGGGAGAACATTCCAGGGAAGCTTACACGAAGGCACAGAGGGGAAAACATGTCAGGCATGCATGAGGGGAGCCACCGTCATCCACTGCATGGCAAGGAGGGCTGGGAGAAGAGACTGGTGGTGCAGTCAGGGGTCTCAGACATGAAGCTAAAGGCACCTGGACTGTGTATCTGGAAGGCACTGGGAGCAGCGGAAGGATCTAGCCAGGGGAAGGACCTGACCAGTTGTGCTCCACGGGGAGTTCATCCTGACCGCCTATGAACAGCAAAGGGAGGTGGACATGCTGGAGGCAGGGAGACCACAGGAGGCTGGCCACAGTCTGGGTGCCAGTGGCAAGCCTGTGGGATGAAGAGGAGGGTGTAGGAAACAACAAAGTAGTTCCTTATTTCACACGAGAGAAAACTGAGGCTCTGAGAAGCTGGAGAACTTGCTCAGGGCGATCCAGCTATCAAGTGGCAATCCCAAGACTTAAATTCAGTCTGTCTGCAAACACAATCCTTGTCTCTTACAGGCTGATTTTGTGCACGTAAAAGCAGTGATGACAGTGCCTGCCACCTGGTAGGGACTCAACAAAGACAGCTTCCTTTCCAGTTCTCATTCAGCCTTCAGAAAACAACCCATACTCCCAGTATGATCAACACAGGGCCCATTTTACAACATTTCAATTTACACACTCTTCTTAAGGGCTATTTCTGTGAGGACAGCCTACAGTTCCTGGTTACAGGGCTGGCTGGGACTGGCCTGTTCATTTCCCATCTTGTCCTCACAGCTGGGCTGTGGGCTGCACAAGGGCAGTGAGGTTTGCTGTGTGTGTGTAGGGCTACAGCAAGCTGCCCAGTTAACAGGTTGGAAATTGAGGTGCAGGGCAGGAAGGAGTAGAAGTAGACCTGCTACCTGGTTCCTCACTCATTCCACTGCTCCCGGGAGCCTCCCACGGGGGGAGGGGTTCAGTTGGCCTGGGGTTTGGAGGCCTGCAGGGTGTGGCAGTCGGTGGGCAGAGGCAAGAGGAGGGCTGGGGTGACTGGGAAGTGAGACCTTCCACTTAAACATGAAGAAAAGCCTCAATCTTGGGGTGAGAAGAGGGGCACCTGCCCTCAGCCTCACCAACACACAGACACATCTTCAGGGCTCCTGGAGGCAGGCTGCTCCTCCTCCACCCACCTCCAGGCCTTGTCCTGTATTTCCTGTAAACATGGACACTTCCTCCCTGGGGAGAGGAGGGGAGAGAGCCTGGCAGTGCCGGGGCCACACCCAGTCGCCCTACGAGCCCAGCACACAATGGCTGGCTGGGGCTTGAGCTGGCCACTCCACACCCTAGACCTTCCCTGGGGCCCAGAGAAATGCCACCCTTTGCTAGAGCTGGAGAGTCCAACTCTCCCATGACACAGGTATGCAAAGTAAGGCTGGCTGGTGTGGGGGAGAGGGGTTTGTCCCAGGCTGCATGGCAAGGCTGCAGCAAAATGTAGGGTCATGCCCCGTTCTCTGCACCCCAGCATTCTCTGCACAGACAGCCACGTGTTGAGTCCTTGAAATGAGAATGCTGATTAGGAGCACAGAATCTGGAGCTCGCCCTCCTGTTTCCAAAATCTAGTACTCTGCCACTTCCAAGCTATTCCACCTGGGGCAAGTTTTCTCTGCCTTAGTTTGCTCATCTGTGAAGTGAACAGCAGTATCAATTTTCATTGGGTTTTTGTGAGGATTTAGTGGGTTGACATATATAAAAAGCATCTAGAACAGTGACTCTTACACAGTAGTTATGATGTTGCTATTTTAAATGTTTACTGAAAGCTCCAGGACAGACCAGGTCTCCAGGCTACAGCCCACTAGGGATACATTTGGGGGTTGCATTTACAACCTCAAAATAGTTCAGAGTTAGACAGGCTGTTCTGGGAATCAGGAGATTCTTGCTCTTCCAGTTACTCTGTGACCTAGGGCAAAACCACTTCCCTCCTGTGTCTCACTTTCCTATAAAATGCCAATGAAAATCCCTGCTCTGTCCACCTACCTCACAGGCTGGTGGGAGATGGGGCGAGACAGTGGGCAGGGAAGCAAACTGACATGTTAGGTGTTTAAAGTAGGGGCCAACATTCCTAAACACATCATCACAGAAAATTCTCATCTTTAGTGATAAACTTTGAAAACATTCCGTGGCATAGTGTTAACATTTTGGCTACACCGAGAGCTTCCTGCATACCCAGCCCCGGCCGAGCACCTACCTGCACGGTCTCATTCACTCCTCCCGGCAAGTCCGCAAATGGGCTACCATCATCCTATGTCATGGATGACAGAGCTGAGGCTTGTGAAGTGGTGGAGGCAGGACTGGAACTGATCTCTCTGACTCCAAAGAAACTACATATGCTGCCTCTAGGGGAGTGATTCCCTAAGTTCAGTCTCCTTTGATTTTTCCCAAAACCTCAGCCTCCAAGAATGGGATGTAAGGGTTTTCTTCCAGTCCAGCTGGAACTGCACAGCACTTGCCAGTCTACAAACACCTCCACACATCCCATCTCAGTTGATTCCCCCTACAAACCTGTAAGGGAGGTATCATTACTTCCAACTAAGATAGGAGAAACTGAGGACCAGACAGGTTGAGCTGCCTGACCCTGAATGGCAGTTCCTGACACCAGACTCCGTGCAAGGGCATGTCAGGTGACTGCCCCCGCTCCCCGGGTCTGGGTGCCATATGAGCAGTTTTTGGGGCCTGTGGCCCAGTATCTGGAAGTATTTATGAACTATGCTGCTTTTTTGGTCAGTAATCGCTTTGAAATATGGGTTCTGAGAGTCTGGCTGCAACAGCATCTGGCACAGCGTGCTCCCCACACACCCAGGACAGAGACTACAACAATGCAAGGCTGGGAAAAACACCCAACACACAGGCCATTCTGGCCCAAAACGAAAGAAAAGTGCTGGAAATGAGGCAATGAGCTGGAAGACAGAACTGTGAGGCTGGCACAGCACCCTTTCTCTCAGCCCCGTCCTCACGAATCCCATCTCTCAGCACGCCTAGGGAGGACCCCTCGAGTCCCCAGACTGGCTGAAACATTTTCTTCTACATGATGATCAGACTGTGCACCCAGGTTCAACGAAAACAGGGTCTGGGGTGTGGCCTAGGCACCTGCATTTATAACAACTCCCAAGTTAGTGATTCAGGAGAAAAATCTCATGTGAAACAAGCTGGAAGCCTCATCAACTAGGGAAAAGTTTTCATAGGAACAAGTCGCTTTTACCTAAAGAAACAGGGCTTGGTGGGCATGGGTTCTTACCTCTGTATCTACTATACCAGCTCCGAATGCAGTCTCCAAGCAGCCTGACTCCCCTCACCTCTTCACCCTTTCTCTCTGCCTGCTGGGCCTCCTGGCCCCCAACTTTAGTCTTAGTCCCTCCAGACTCTGGGATTCATTCTGCCACTAGTCAGGGAGGAAGAACTGGGGACCTTCTCTCAGCTCCATGGGATGTGATCATGAGTGTATTAAGGTGGTGTACACATGGCAAAATGTGTAAGATGGAGGATACTGGGGCGATCACACTCCAGAGCTCACTGCAGCCATGCACTTTCTAATACAAAGCTCACTTTGCAACCCTGCTCCAGGGTCTGGGTCCCTGTCCGTGTAAACTGTCTCACATCCCAGCATCAGTAAATGGGGACCTGCTGCCTTCATCCCACCTGCATTGCCTGTTCCCAGACTTCCTAATCTGGAGAAACTTCCAAAACCTCTCACAGCAAGAAGAGAAACTAACAGATAAAACTGCAAGGATGCCACAGTCTTGCATGGGGGTGACGAGAACCCTGTCCCCAAAGGCACTCAGGCACTGGTTTGGTGAGACCAGAAGCATTCAGTGAGGGGTGGGATGTTCCCTTCTCAAAAGTGCCTTCCCATCCCAAAGTGACTGACATGGTTAGTTTTCATTCAAATTTCTCAGATTAAAATAAATTATGGGGTGCTGAGGCCAGCAAGTCGAGGATGACTTCAGAGTGCAGCTGGATGAAACCTTTTCTGCAAGGGAGTCCCCATCTGCTTTCAGAACACTCACAGTGGAAATGACTTGGGGTAGAGGCATCAGGAACATTTTGTTGGCATGTACTAGTGACAGAAAAGGAAAAACAAACAAATAAAAACCTAGGAGCTCTCTATATATTTTCTGAATGTTTTCTTTGTGGAGTGTTTCTCTAAGGGTGAACTGGGATTCCCTGGGGGATTCTGCTATAAATGAAGATTCCTAGCCCCCCCCCCCACTTTGTAGATCAGAATCTATGGATGTAGAACTTGGAAACCTACATTTTAACAGGTATTGGGGGTTGTTTTTTTTGGTTGTTGCTGTTTTCAGGCATATTAAGATTTGAGAAATGCTGTAGCTGAAAGGGTCAGGAGACTCAGGACCAAATCCAAGCTCCCCTAGTGTGCAACCCTGACAAAGCCCCTTCCTTTTTCTAAGGCTGTTTCTCCACCTGTCAGGTGGGGATCCCTTCTCCCCAACTTTCTCTCCCAAGGGTTGCTGTGAAGATCAAAGGAAGCTGGAAAAACTCTCTGGACATGCACAGAGCCAGACCCCAAGACTCCTACACTCTTTCCAGCCATCAGACTGCTGCTTTGTCCACAAAAACCACTCCTGATGGGGTGGAGCTAGCTGGGACCTTGCCAAAGGGGTGGGGGGGCCCTGACTGGTGTGGCGCAGTTGGTTGGGCGATGTCCTGCAAAATGAAAGGTCACCAGGTCAATTCCCGGTCAGAGCACATGCCTGGGTTGCCACTTCAGTCCCCAGCTGGGAGTGGGGTACATCCATGAGACAACTGATTGATGTTTCTTGCTCACATCAATGTTTCACACCCTCTCTTTCTTTCTCCCTTCTCCTCTCTCTAAAAATAAATAAATAAAATCTTTAAAACAAAAAGAGTTGACCAGCATGGGTAAAGGAGGGGGCAAGGTGAACCTGGCATATCACTGCACCCCCCTGAGGCTGGTGAGCCAAATGGCAGCCAGATGGTGCTCTGCAGGCAACGATGGCTGCAGAGCCCTGGGGCGGAGGGCTGTCTGCAGCCAGGTCTGTCTCAGTGTCAGCCCCCAGGAGAGCATCTAGGGAAGAAAGGGGGAGCCCAGCCCCAGGTTTCATGGCTAAAAGGAAAAGACCACGGCAGAGGACACCTGGCACAGGATATCAGCCTATTCCCCTCTCAAGCCCAAGTCTCACTTTTAACACATGTAGAGGACAATCTCCAAGCTGCACAGGCCCCAAGGGCTCTGAGGCTGTTGAGTGCACTGTAATGCTGTTCAGTGTTTACAGAGACCCTGCTATGTGCCAGGTATTGTGTTAAGTTCAGGACGGGGACCCTTCCTTTCATGAAGAGCCAGAGTTCCAAAAGGAAAAAAATAAATCAAGCAGTGTCAAACATGAGAAAAAGGCAACTCGATTTAGATTCTCTTTTCCTTGAAGAAATATCAAGTGTTCAATTCCCAGGATTTTAAAACATAAGAATTCGTTGGATAAATATGACTCTTAAAAATATAACTCTGTTTTCTATTTTAATAATGGGGAAGAAGGTGAGGAGGGGGGACATGGCACAGAGGTCTCCCTGGGCCAGTCCGTCTTGGACAAGACCATGGACAATGGGGCCAGTGTTTGATACCCACCCTTTTGTCCAAGTACCTGCCCCTCTGTCCACTCAGTACCCACTCATCTTCACATCCACACGCAGTACTGAACACGCAAGACTGCTGCCAGAGCCCAGTGAGGCAGGAGTTTGGGGTCTCCGGGGAGCTACACACAGCTACGTGCCACAGCCACGAAACGGGAAGGCAGCAGAGCAGCCCCAGAGCTGTGAGAGAAGGAGGGCAACCTGTTGGGAAAATTCAGATGACACTCGAGATGCCGCTAATTTCAGAAGATACCACAAGGGCTTCATGGAGAAGATGGTGCTTAAAGCAGACCAAATGGTGCCCTCGGAAAGGACGTGAACCTGCAGAAGGCGTGACAGAGCAGCAGGGCACACGGGCTCGGGAGATGTAAGGGGACAAGATGGACTCTGGCTGAGGGATGGACAGGGGAGCAGAGAGGTGTTGGGAGAAACAGGTGCCAACAGGAGTGCAAGGCCTTGGTGTGGGCTCTGGGCCCCGCTGGGAGGATCAGGGCTGAGGAGAGGGAGTGGGCCTCACAAGCCGCACAGCCAGGTGGGGCCAGTGTGACCTGCTGCGTGGCTCTGGTGACAGAGAGGAGGCTGCTCCTTGAAGTGCCTGGCCTCCCAGGACAGCTGTTCCCGGTGGCAGACAGCAGCTGATTCCATAGCTCGGCAGGGCTGCCTGAGATGTCAGGGTCCGAGGTCACTAGAGAGGCTCTGGCACCCCGTGGGACATGGTGGGGGCACCTGGCTGGGAACACCACCAGTCAGTTTGCGGACAATTTGGCGTTTCCAACATGGGGACATGTAGTCGTATTTCCCTGGGATCCAGAAAGCTGCAGTGATGGAAGACACTCTGCCTTTCCAGGAAAAAAGGAACACTGGCTTAATGGTCAGGTCCAGTGCTGCAGCAGACACCCTGATTTCAGCAACCGCCTGTCTTCTTTGGGGAAAAAGGATGGCAGGAAGCCAGGGTCTGGGACCCCGGCACACTGTGGGGTGGGGCAGGGGAGTTCCAATGCTCCAAGAATAAGCACCCTCAAGTGGGAAGCAGGCAGGTGTTCCTTAAGCATTCTGGCAAGGTCAGCACTGCCTGGTGACAGCCCTGATCCACAGGAGACCACTTGCAACCCCACCCCCCACCTGTGTCCTTTCTAGATAAGCGGGAAAGGACAATTGTCAGTTATACTCATGCCCTTTGGTGCCTGACTTTTGTATCTTTTCTGAAATCTTATCCTAACAAAATCTGTCTTCTCCTTAACTAAGCCTATTCGTCTTCTTCCTCCCTCCAGTAATCCTTTTTGTGTCTCAGAATCTTGAATTATTCACACGGACCCATCTCTGCTTGTCAGCCCTCCATAATTTGATACCGACCAGTTGCAGAGCTGCATTTAACCCAGCGGGCCCCAGCGCTTTGCACACGAGCCTCCCCCCACAGTGAGGCAGCATTCATCCTGCACTTTACCGTTCTAACCCCCACGGCCTCCACGTTTGTGAGCAGTCTTCGCAATTGTTCCTCACAGCCTCTTACGGTGCCCCCGTTCCGGTCTCAGTGGGACCAACCGAGCAGGCCCAGGGGATTACTGCAGATCACTTGGCAACAGGGAACCCCCCTCTGCCCCCGCCATCTCTTCTATGGAAATAAGCCCAAACAATGAAAAAGCTTTAATTACAAACATGTTCGCCTAAGCGTTCTTCACAGTGTAGCAGGATATTACAAACACCTGAAGGTACAGTGAAAGGGAATGAGTACGTTACACTGGGGCACGACCACTGAGATGCAGTGTTTGTGCAGCCATGGGGTACTGCAGAGCTTAGCGCAGACTCACAGTCATTTTTAGTAATTTAGTAGGTTATTTCATCACATAGCCAAATACAATAGGCAATTAAATAAAATAAGCAAGGTAAGAGACCTTACGCGTGACGTGACTACACCCATATCAAACACACCCTGATGCAGTTGCATATGTGGAGAGCAAAACACAATCCAATGCTGACAGCGATTATGTGGGCATGGGAGGGTTGTCTGTTTTGAAGCCCTCAGATATATTCTTAAATGCGTTCAAATATGTATATAAAATTATTAATTGTGGCATTTTTCAGAGGAGTATTGGACTGGGAACAACCCAGATATCTATCAATAAGTGACTAGATACTGGACTTCCTTCAAGTCACTAGAAAGAATGGAGGCTGATCTATGTGCCCTGATAGGGAACAAGGTCTGAAGTGACAAAAGCAAGGTCCGGAAAAGCACATGCAGCAGGCTTCTCCCACTGATGTTTAGAAAAGATGAGGGGAGGCGGAGGAGTGTGTATTTGTAAGTCTCGCCATGTGTTTGCACACACGTAAAATATCTGGGAGGGGCCTGGTGGGCCGGAGCTCACTGGTGCAGGATTTGATTTTCCCCTGCGGATCTGAATTTTGGAGTGCGTGTTGCTTTTTATGATAACATTTTAAAACAGTTTTTGAACCCAAATCGACTGACCAAATCTCCCTCCTACTGGACTACTGTCCCAACAGCATGACTTCCTCCTGCACCTCCTGTCAGGTTAGCAGGGGGGTGGGGGGTCATTCCAAAGGGGGAGGAGAAGTTGCCACAGAAGCTGCACCCCAAGGAGGGCACAACAGGACTCAGACCGAAAATACAGCTACCATTTGCAAAGACTTCCAAGTCTACAAAATACTTTTCACACACCACTCCCGCTGGATCTTCACAACAAGCCTATGAGGTACACAGTAACATCCCATTTTACAGCGAAGGAGGCTAAGGCTCAGTGCGGTGGAACGATTTCCCTAACTCCACACAGCTGGAAAGGGGCAGCTCCAATGTGAGAATCTGTGCATTTCCCACTTCCTGGTGTTAAGGAAAGGGAAGGGGAGGTGCTGGAGCACATGCTTTCCCTTTTCTGGAGTTAGTAAACCCTTTTCATATCAACCATCACTCAGAAGTCCTACCTAAATCCTTTTTGCTACATTTCAAATGCACTCCCTATTGCTTCTAACCAGCTGATACAAGGCCGTGCGAATGCACTCTCCCAGCGTTCTAGAGACAAGGCAGCCACTCAATGCAGAGCTGAGGGGCTAGTTCTGTGTGTTCCCTCCCCCATTTTTGGGTGGACAGTATGAGGGCCTACGCAATGGGATCTCTGTTTTCCATTTTCTCTGTTTGAACTGGAATGTCTATAGCTTGTCCCATCTTGTATTTTGGGGACAAGTAAGTTATTTCTTTGGTTTCCCAGGTTCACAGATGAAGAGAGATTATGCCCCAGGATGGATGATGCCCAGAGTCCCACCCAAACCCGAGCCTATTTGCCGATTTAGATGATGACATATGGGACTTCTAAACTGATGAGAGAAGAGTTTGTTGAGTTGATGTCACAGGATAAAATCTCTGGGGACCTTGGGATGGAGTGAGTTTTGCATTTGGGATGGACATGAATCTTCGTGGAGCCAGAGGGAAGACTGTCATAGGCAGAATCATGGTCCTCAAAATGCCCACATCCTAATCCTGGGACCTATGGCTACTTTGTATTACATGGCTAAAGAGACTCTGCAGATGTATTTAAGATTACAAACTTTACAACAGTCAGCTAGATTACTCTCCTTAAAACAAAACTTCCTCTGGTTAGAGTCAGAGATTCCAAGTGTGAGAAAGACTCAATCTGCCATTGCTGGAGAAGGTCACAGGGGCAGGATGAGAGAACATGCAGGCAGCCTCGAGGAGCAAAACCCAGACCCTGCCCCACAGCCAGCAGGGAAACAGGGACCTCATTCCTGCATGGAACTGAAGTGGGCCAACAACCTGAATGTGCTTCCAAATGGATTTTCCCCCCGCAGCCTCCAGATAAAAGACTAGGCCAGCTGACTCCCAGGTTTTGGCCTTGTGGGACCCCAAGCAGAGCACTCAGCCCAGCTCACTGGACTTCCAACCTAAAGAACTGTTGAGATAAAAAATGGGTGTTGTTTTAAGCCAACAAATGTTCGGTCAATTGTTATAGCAACAACAGAAAACTAATATGTCATCTCAAATACTAATATGCCAGCCCTCAGAAATCACTTCCCCGAACACTGTTTTGCAAATCGGGAAACTGAGGCCCAGAAAGCAGAACACAGCAAAATGATTTACGGCAAGAAGCAGAGAGAAAAAGAGCCCAGGTATTCTGGGCCAATTCTTGCTCTCGGAGGGAGGCTAGGCCCAAAACCTAACTGTGGGACACCATGAACACCCTTGTGAACGACCATAATCAATCACTTTAAAGACGGTGAGTCACAGAGCGCCGGCAAGTCGTCCCCGGCCTATGGGAGGAGGAGAGTCCATGCAGGGATGGATATTATTTCTACAAAACAGAAAACCTAGCTGATTTTCAGGCCGAGAGATAGGGATGGTACAGGGCAGATGCCAACTCGGGACTCTGAAACGCCACAATCTAGAGAAAGCCCTTGGACCAAAGCCACCTAAGTACATTTCCCCCAGTTATTAGCTCTAATTGGCCTATTCAAAGGAAGCTAATTTATGCCTGTCACCAAGGCATCTCTGATTTGCAACACTTGAGAATGAAGCCCTGCAAACTGAGTAGTCACTTCCCCAGGGATAAGTGGAAGGCAGACTGGACTCCAAGCCTCAAAAGACATTGTTACATCCATGCTTTCCCCTTCTCCAACTGTGGGGGCGGGGAGTCTCGCATAATTTCAATGGAAGCTGTAAAGGGCAGCAGGGGACACTCCTTTGAAGGGTATAAAGGCAGAGAGAGTCCCTCACTGGGAATCTCAGGGCACCCCTGCTGACTGGCACTCTCAGCCTCTGAGTCTACCCTCTGTACTTTAGAACCTCAAGCTGGTGGCTTTAAACTCTCACATTTGGTCACTCTCTACCACATGCAGTCTGGCCACTGTGCACTTGTCCTCAGCCTTTGCACGCTCAGGCTGTTTGTGGCTGTGTGCCTTTGCACGTGCCATCCCTTCCTTTTGCAATGTCCTTCCCATACTTTTTCACCATGCAGATTTGCTTGCCCTTAGAGCTCAGCTCAAATGTCCAATTTGAACCCTGCAAACTCCTCAGGAAGGCCTTTTCTTCAACGCACTTGGCCTCTCCTTCTGTGCCCCCAGAATGTTGTTTATTTTCCTACCAGGCTTACAACAGCATTCAGCCAGCTGTTAGTGAATCTGCCTCCCCAACAAACCTTAAAGCTGAGCCTCATCTGTGATCTCCAGCTCTCAATCCTGCAGGGGCTGGCACGCAGTAGATGCCCAGTGAACGTGCCTGAAATTGGTTTGAGAATTTCTTTCTAGACTTGCAGCTCATGGAAGTTTTCCAAGGTCACATATATATGTGGTAAAATCCCAGACTGTTAGGAGCTTGAGAAAGTTGGCTGCATGACCCCCCACAGTACGGCTGAGGAAACAGGCCTAAGTCACATAGGTAGGTGATGCAAAGACAAATGAAGTGCAGAGCAAATGAGAAAAAGAAGGATCTAGGTGTGGATGAGCTCCTGGGTGTGGGGAGAGAGTGGAGCAGTGTGTGGAGTCCACCTCCCCAGGGGGAAGCGAGGGCTTTGGCCCAGCAGACTGTGATGTCACATTGGCCACCTCAGGCTTCCTGCCTGTTCAGGGCAGAGCCGGCAGGAGAAAGGGCCTGGGCTCTGGAGTCAGACAGACCTGCATGCAAACCGCAGCCTCGCCTCTTCTTACTTGTGTGGCTTTAGGCAAGTCATGTCCCTGCTCTGAGCCTCAGTTTCCTCACGTGTAAAATGGGTAAGATAGCTGAACCTTTCCCACAGGGTCTTTGTGTACACTTGGTTCCCTGGGCCTGCAATGTTCTTCCTGACCCTCTCCCTCTATCGGGTTCATTCCTCATCATATTTCAGGACCAAGTCCCAGTCTCATTTTCTCGTCTTTAGCTCAAGGCACCTCTCAGAAGCTCTTAGAACTGCTTGTACTTCTTTGCAGCGCTGTGCACAGTTGAATTTAAATAATTAACTCTGATATCAGGCATTTCTGTCCATCTCCCCGGGTGACTGTCAGCCTGCCTGGATTCTCTTGTCCCAGCACCCAGAGCACCACTGGGTTTTGGGAAGAATCTGTGGAAAGTCCTATCCTGGTGGAGTGTGCCCCTCTGAGATAACACAACTATTTCTGGAAGATATCCATTTAACAAACTTTTACTGAGCACCATCTGGGTACCAAGCTGTATGCCAAGTGCTGGGGACACAGATCAGTTGTAAGTGGTGATGCCCCGGAAGGGCTCACAGTGCAACGAGGGAGAAAGTTACACAAACAACACAGCAGGCAGATTCTACACAGAGGTGCTAAGGAGAAAGGAATGCATCCTGAGTATAGGAGGTCAGCAAGGGTGGCATCACCTGCTGGGGACTGAGAAACACGAGGAAAGCTATCTGTTCTGGAAAACTTCCTCAAGCATTTCATACAGTGTCTGAAATTCCCCCATCAGAATGTCATGTCCTCCCTTTGTCCTCCCTGTCCTCTCCATCATTACCTCATGCACTTAACAGGGAAGCAGCTTGCCTAGTGGAAGCAGAAATCAAGGAACCGAGTCCCCTCTCTGGGTCTCAGTTTTCTCTTCTGTAAAGTGAGGGACTTCAGACAGGCTTGGTGACACAAGCCTGTGTTACTCTCTCCCCAACACTGGGATATAAGGGAGGGTCAAAGAAAGACCAAAGTTGGCACAAATGCCTCTTTCACCACAAGTGCTGTTAGCCAGCCTTGGATGGAAACCTAGAAGCCTAGAGATGGGGGTGGCTCTTCATCCCACAGGCTGAGCAGCCGCCTAAACGTTAATCCCTACAAGCCACTGACTCACTCTGCAGCTCTGAACCCAGCCTTGACCTCTGGCCTCAGGTCGGCAAGGAAACTTGGGTTTGGACCAGGGACCTCCCTGGAAACCAGATGTAGCATCTACAAGGAGCTTCCCAAGAGGGAAGCGTGGGCCCAGAACAATCCCTAACTGTATGACATCACCCTCCTTTCTTCTGTTATCACCCAGAGCAACTCCAGGTGTGGCCCAGGACCTGCCACACCCTGTCCAGGGTCAGTCCCAGAGACCTATCTTTGTCCACCTCAATTCCCACAGAACATGTGGCATGGTGGCTTCATAGCAGACACTCCTGAGTTTTAAGTGTCGCTTTGCCACTTGCTGGCTATGTGATCTTGGACAATAGTCTTTCAGCCTCCAGTTCTTTTTCTGCTCTTCATTATTCCTATCTTGGTATTACCCAAACCCTCGGTCTTACAGGGAACATCTCTTCCTACACTGCCTCGGGTCCTTTCCTCACAGCAGGTACAATCACATAATAACCATGATTATATTCACTGAGAACCTACTGCATGCCGGGCCCTGCACCCAGCACTTGGCATAGGTCACGTTTAACCACTAGTTACCTGTCACTACCGATATCCCCATTTTATAGTCGAGGAGACTGAGAAGCCTCCCATGAAAATGGCTTACCCAAGGCCGTACCTGGAAAAGGACTCTGCCCGGCTACCCCGAAACTCCTTCAGGTCTTCGGTTAAGTTGTGCTTGTAATCCGTGTCTTACAGTGTGTGTTGGGAGAGCCAATGGAGCTAACGGGCATGGAAAAGCTTTACAAACTCTGAAGTACGAAGTGGCCACATCAAAGTCTCATGACTTTCTGAACTTTCTGGGTTTTCTAGTTTGGCTATCTGGCCCACAAAAGGAATCTCCAAGATAGCCTCTGGCAGGGGTGCACCTAGCCCTTTGCACACGCCCACTGCTGCCTGACGTGGGGCAAGCTCTGCTCAGTGGGTAGGGATGCTCCAGAAGGGGCAACTTTCCTGTGCTAGCTCAGGGTTCCATTTGCCTTTTCTGCCAGATGATGTCCTCTAGCCTCAGTTTTCTTACCTGTAAATGGGGCTGATCAGCATATAAAAGCAGTGGAGTGTACACATGTACATATAGCATTGGCAGATAGTGGGATCTGCTGAGTGTTGCTTCCTTTCCCCATTCACGTGGTTAATTTCATTTCCATTCTCATAAAGTGGAGGGTGAGGGGTCATCAAACCCTGGAGTTTATGAACCAAAAGTTATTTACCCCTGAACTGCTTCTTAACATGCCACACCTTCTCCCCACCAACAGAACAAAAGGCCTGTTTCTGAAAGATGGGCAGAAACTACCATTTCTCCACTGCCCCTACTGTGTCTGGCACAGGGTGCTGTAAACCACTGATTAAATTACTGGTGAAAAAGACTTATAAATATGTATACCCGGCAGCATTTATTAAGAGAAACATGCTCGTATTATATGAGCTGAGGTGGGGTTTTCAAACTGCATTCCTCAGAAACCCTGGTGAGGGTTTCTCTGGGTGAGGATTCACAAATGTCTTCTAGGAATTTCGTAGATTCAGACACTGTTACAGTGTTAATAAGAACAGCTAAAGTGTACTGGGGACATCTAAAATGCACCCAGCTTTGGCTATATACTTTGTAACTGCTAACCCAGTCAAAGATCACAACTTCTTTAGGTAGGTCGTGCCCTCTCCCCTATTTTTACACACAAGGTGGCTAAAGCACAGAGAGGTTAAGAGGTGATTTGCCCAAGGACAAACAGCTAGTAGCTGGAGGAGCTGGGAATTGAACCCAGCTTTCAGCTCTAGAAAACATGCTCTCAAAGCCCCACAATATACAACTTGGCACAATCATCTCCCCTGAGTAGGCTATAAGAACAGCACTACAATCCATAATGTCCAATTTTCAAGATTTCTATTCATCATGGCAATCTCAGTAATTGAGTTCATATGAAGAATTAAAAATGTGAACTTATGAAAGAGAAGTATAACTTGCATTCTATGTTGGGGTTCCTAGTAAGATCTCACTTGAAAAAGGATTCTGCTGCAACACTAAGTGTGAAAACTACAGAGACTGTGTGTGAGGGAGTCCCCCAGGAGCACAAAATAACCTATTTCCCATCACTTATATGTGGCCAGGCTCTTGACTCTGGAAGAACTTCTGCCATCTCCCGAGGCAGATCAGAATCCAGGGCTATACCACCCTCTCCGAGTGCCGCCTTTTCAGCAGGTAAGCCTTAGCATTCCAGATGATTTGGCTACAGTGGGCAATGGGCATGAAAAACATGCTTCACTGTAAAGGAGGCACCTTCTAGAACTGGTCTCAGAGCTGATATTAAGTATTCCTAGAGTCTTCTGGGGCCTCTCCAGCCTTGGGGCCTGGATACCTCTCAGGGGTTGCTGAGGCAGTACCTATAGCAACACACTTGCTTCCTTGGGACTCTATCTGCCCAGCCAAAAATGACCCCAAGAGCTCAGATTTCCTGGCCTGTGCAAATCACAACAGCCTCATGATACATTCTAGTATCCTTTCCACCGACCATGTGGAGAGCTTCATTGTTGTTCTTAAGTACTGACCATGATGGGGAGCTCATTACCTTACAGGACATTGCTCAATATAAGAAAGTCTGATCATAACCGAGGACAGTAGAACTTACGGTCTCTGAGCAGATTCTGTAAGGCAGGGGTCTTTTTCTGTGCATCTTGATTTCTTAATTACAATCATGCAAGCAAGTCTACAATTTGAAGTTCTTGGGTCATGCTTTGACCTGGATTTCCCTCGGGCCCTATCCAGGGTTCCAGAAAAATCCCATGCCTGTAGAGAATGAGCTTGTTTACATAGAGACAAGCCACATCATCCTGAGGAACAATCTCAACTCTGAGACTTTTGTCTTGCAGGAAAATAACCAAAGACACATGCATCTCCAAGCCAGGGAAGCACTGCAATGCTCAGCCACGAGCTCAGAATTCCCCAACACATGGCTCAGAGGCTGCTTTCATCTCTTGGAGGCTGAACAGTCTTGGGGCATTCTCAGAGTCAAATGAAACATATGAATTCATCACTCAGAAATTATTATGAGCTTTTTGTCCTGTTGACCTAGAGTACCATAAACACAGATGATAAATTCCCCAAGGGCTCTTCCACGGCCTAGCCAGGAGACCTAAGGAGGCCTTAACCTTCCGGATAATATCACCTCATTGATTGTTACTGCAATTGTGTGTGCTGTTCTCTCTATATATAGTTCTTACATCATTTCCTGGCCATGAGGACCTATGCAAGCAGACGGTCATAAGACATCCTATAATAAAGAAATTTTAACTCTGAAAATTCATACCCCATTGTGTGTCCTCACCTTTGACACCTGGAGGGTCAGTTCCAAGTGGGGAGTTCTCAATGTGGGTAAAACAGAAAGAGGGAAGAACCCATACTCGGAGATACCTTCCTTCTGCTCCCAGCTCTATCACTCACTGCCTTAAAAGTCACGTCACCACTCTGAGCCTCAGTTACCTCTTCCATTGAAACAGTAAGACTGAACAGCTACATGTAGCAAGGGACATGCAGCAAGTTAAATGACATGATGCACATAAAGCTGGTAAGACCCTCACAGCACAGCTGAGAGCACAGGTGCTGGATGCTGCCGGGGTAAAAATTCTGGATCTGCTGACCAGCTGTGTAATCTTGGACCCTTAACTTCTTTACCTCAGAGTCTTCATCTGCTGAGTGAAGTTTTTTTGTTTGTTTGTTTATTTGTTTTAAGTATCTATATGGCAGGGCTGTTTTTCAGACTGAGTGAATATATATACATAGGGTCTAAGACAGTGCCTGGTGTATAGTGAACACTCCAGAAAGCCTCATGTGCTGTGGTACACAGCAGTGTATATTCTTCCAGCAGCAAAGGTCAAGACTGACAGTACTATTTTTAATACCTGACAAAGCCCTTGCACATGCACTACCTCTGACTTCTTATGATAGCTCAGTGATGAAGGGACAACCATCGTACCCCTTGAACAGGTGAGGAAAGTGAGGTTCAGATCAGATGACAAGGTAAAGGCAGAGCAGGACTCAAGCTCATTGTCTTTTCCTGCTGGGCCATGCTGCTTTCTAGTTCTGTGCTGCCTAGATGCCATCCTGAGAACTCTATACTGGGGAGTTCCAGACAGCCAGAGGCTGGATTAACTCTGCTCTGAGCGATTGTGTGGTAGCTGTGCTGGGAGGCAACTTTCTGCAGAGGCTGAAGAAGCCAGGTCCTGCTGTCATGCCTCCATCCATTATTGTTTAGACACCTTACCATCGAGCCTTCTTTTCTACCCCACACAGCTGGCCATAACTGTGCTAGAGAACTGGCTGATTATACCACTTCCTTCCTTTAAAACCTTCAATACTTCCCTATGGCCCACAAATCAAATCAGTTCCCACAGGCAGTATAAGTCCAAATGCAGCACATTCCTTCTCAAGAACCACCCCAGCCTTATCACCTCCCTTTCTCCAGTATGGCTGGGCTAGCCTCCTCTTAGTTCCCTGGACCACCACCATCCTCTGTAAAGAGCACTCAGATGGGGACTCAAACCTGCTAATTCCAAGCCATTTCAAAGCAGTTACAAGAGGGAGAGAGGCCTGAGGCCCAGAAACTCAAAACCTACATAACCAGGGGTCAGAGCAGGGGCCTCTTTACACTCCCAGAGCCATTATGAAGAGCAAATATTCTTTGCTACGTTTTCAAATTACCTGCTGATATGACCCTAAACATATAAGTTCTATGAGATAGTCTGAAGAGTTCAGATAATTCAAACATTTTTGGATCCTAACACTTCTCCCCAATGGCGTCCCATGAAAGTAAATCTTTTAGAGGCAGAATAACACCCAGAACTGACAGAAATTCAAATCTTTTACATGGGCCCTTGCCTACCCCACCCCCCACCTCTCTCCCCCAGTCTTCTGTACTCCATCCACACCGGCCTCCTGGTCGCTGCACAAGCCCCACAAGGGCCTTCAGTTTCAGGGCTTTGTCCCTGCTGTTCCCACTGCCTGGATGATGTCTGACCATCCCTCAGGATTTACTCAAATGTCACTTCCTCAGAGAAGCCTTCCCTGACCACCCCATCTAAGGTGTCCCTTCTACCAGTCACTTTCTACCACATTGCTTTTTTTTTCTTTTTAATAAAAGAATCATCTCATCTCCAAAGAATGATCTCATTATCTGTGATTATCTCATTTACTTATTAGTTTGTCTACTGTCTGACTCTCCCCAGAATACCAGTTCTGTGAGGGCAGGGATTTCATCAGCTTATTATAAAGCTCACAGAGGGGACTTCTGGCAAGATGGAGGCATAGGTGGATGCACCGTACCTCCATGCACAACCAAGATTAGAACAGCAACAATTTAGAGGCAGAATAACACCCAGAACTGACAAAAAATTTATCTGAATGGAAGTCGGACAGCCAAGAAGTTGAAATAGACCCATTTATCCAGACCGGTAGGAGGGGCAGAGACGAGCAGCCAGGTGTGGGCTGCAGCTGGGAGAACAGGGAGAGTTGGGCACATAGGGCAACCGGGAGCACGTAAGGCATCTGGGGCACACAAGATCGCAGTGGGTGGACCCTGAGTACGCAAGCAGCAGCTGGCAGACCCAGTGAGGCAGCGATTGTGGAGCAGGGCAGAGCGCGCAACCCAGGATCCCAGGGAAGGGACTGAGGTCCCACGGAGAACGGAGCTACCGCCATTGTTCCCTCTCGACCCTGCCCTCACATACAAGGTCACAATCTAGCGACTGGGGTGCCCAGCCCAGGTGAACACCTAAGGCTCCGCCCCTCACCATAACAGGAGCGACCAGACCAAAAAAAGAGAAAGAGAGAGAGAGAGATGGCTCAAACAGAAGAACAAATCAGTGCCCCAGAACTCATCCTTTTGAGTGACCAAGAGATAGCTAACCTATCAGATGCACAGTTCAAAACACTGGTGATCAGGAAGCTCACAGAATTGGTTGATTTTGGTCACACAATAGATGAACAAATGCAGGTTACTATAAAAGAAATGAAGGAAAATGCACAGGGAGCCAATAGTGATGGGAAGGAAACTGGGACTCAAATCAGTAGAGTGGACCAGAAGGAAGAAAGAAACAACCAAACAGGAAAGAATGGAGAAATAAGAATTCAAAAAATGAGGAGATGCTTAGGAACCTCCAGGACATCTTTAAACATTCCAACATCCGAATTATAGGGGTTCCAGAAGGGGAAGAGGTAGAGCAATGGATTGAAAATGTATTTGAACAAATAATAAAGGAGAACTTGCCCATTCTGGCAAAGGAAATAGACTTCCAGGAAGTCCAGGAAGCTCAGAGAGCCCCAAAGAAGTTGGACCCAAGAAGAAACACACCAAGGCACATCATAATTACATTAGCCAAGGTAAAAAACGAAGGAGAGAATCCTAGAAACAGCAAGAGATAAGGGGACAGTCACCTACAAAGGAGTTCCCGTCAGACTGTCAGCTGATTTCTCAAAAGAGACCTTACAGGCAAGAAGGGGCTGGAAAGAAGTATTCCAAGTCATGAAAGACAAGGACCTATATCCCAGATTGCTCTATCCAGCAAAGCTTTCATTTAGATAAGAAGGGCAGATAAAGTGCTTCTCAGATAAGGTCAAGTTAAAGGAGTTCATCGTCACCAAGCCCTTATTTTATGAAATGTTAAAGGGACTTATCTAAGAAAAGATTTTTTAAAAAACACGTATAGTAAAAGGACAGCAAACTCACAATTATTAACAACCACACCTAAAGCAAAACCAAAAGAAACTAAACAAACAACTAGAACAGGGACAGAACCACAGAAATGGAGATCACATGGAGGGTTAGCAATAGGGGAGTGGGAGGAGGAGAGAGGGGGAAAAGGTACAGGGAATAAGTAGCATAGATTGTAGGTAGAAAATAGACAGGGGGAGGGTAAGAATAGTATGAGAAATGTAGAAGCTAAAGAACTTATAACACATGGACATGAACTAAAGGGGGGGAAGTGGATGGGAGAAGGTGTACAGGGTGGTGGGGTGTGAAGGGGAGAAATGGGACAACTGTAATAGCATAACCAATAAAATATATTTTAAAAAAAGAAGCTCACAGAGCAGTGCCTAGCACCTAGTAGGCACTTGACACAGATTTACCGAAGGAATGCATCAAATACAGAGATGACTTTTCGCTTTGGCTGCATCCTGTGCATGATTCGCTCATCCCTAATCAATAGGCAGGGAACAGGGAGGCCCAAATATTATATATCCAGCATGATTCCAACTGGGCTGGAACAAAGGCCTCACTGCTCCTCTGGGGCTCAGCTGGTTCAGAAGACCTGCTGCTGACATTTCGCCAAAGCACTCACGCAACAAGACTGTCTTCTATTAGTGAGAATTATCTTCACACCTCCCACAGGGGGAAACCCTGATTTTATGAAGGTAAAACCACATTGTGATTAACACTTCACCAGGATTCCATCTATGTTATAGCTCTGCAAGGAAAAAAAATAGTTAGGGGCTTTAATATCATGCTAGCAAATGTTATGGTGAGTGTGTTCCTGACACGATTTTCTTATTAGGGTCCTTCCCTGTAAATTTTATTGCATTTAATTAAAAATTATTGCTAAAAGAAACGGCTGCAGATGGTCTTATTTTAAGTCAGAAAATTAAAAACCAAATATTCTCATCAGTCAATTTCAACAAGAAGCCCAGCCACACGCATTAGGAATGTGATGATTTTGAGACTGTAATAATTTTTATGGCATTTCCAGGTCCTTTCAATGAAACTTAATGAAAGCTCTGCATGAGTTCATTTGTCAAAAACACAGTAATAATAGGAAGACTCCCAGCTTACAGGCAGATACAAAGATAGCAATGAAAACTATGTCTGGGGATGTGCCGAAAATCCAGCCACGCAGCTCTCAGCACCAACAGAATTATTCAGCAGGAGGCTGAGATACAGCTCTGCCAGGTCTTCCCCACCCCACCCCAGGAATTTAGAGCTGAGGCTGTAAATCACCTTTGTTTTAAAATGATCCATATATTTGTTGCTGCAGTGTAAAATATTTTTATTTTTTATTTTGTAAAAAATAAAAGTCGGGATTTACTCTCTCGGGGAATCACTTCAGCAAAATATTTAGTGCATTCTGAAGATGCTGGGGGCTGGGAGGGAAGGAAGCACTCTTCTGCCAGGTGTCTGTGCTGCATTTAAGAATTTTAATGGTGGTCACTGTCCTTGGTCTGGACTGCCTGTACAATTACTTCCCCCAACTTTACGACCTGGCTTGTATCCTTTAACTTCTTTTCTATGGACTGGATTCTCATTTTTCTTGCTATGTCTTTTATGAGAAACCAACTCAAATCTTTATTTACTTGGGGCCAGACAGAATGTAACAGATAAAAGAATGAGAAGAGAGAGGCAAAGGCAGACATAAGCTGGCCCTGGAGTTGATACTGGAGCACCGGGTTGCTGCGGACATTCTGGAAACAGAACTCCACTCCTCCCCTTCCCACCGCTACAGCTCTGCTTGGTCCTTGTATTCTCTGGAGGGGACCACTGCCACAGCCTCTCAACTAATCTCCGTGCTTCCCATCTCTCTGACCCCTCCACTCCCCACCCTGCCAATACGGTGTCCATGCCAATGCACCATCCCCACTGTGGGCGCATTCTAACTCTCCAAGAGGATACACAAGGCCCTTGTCCACTGGGTCCCAGACTGCCTTCCCAACTTCACCTCACAGACATGCACACTGAGCTCCATCTACACACTTCATGGTTCTTTCTTACCCCCCAGATGCACGCACAGACATGTGTTCTTCCTCGACTGTTTGTCTCCATCACGAACTCCTGTTCCTCTGGCAATACCCACCTCAAGTGTCTCCCAAATAGATCCCTCCAGAGCTGTTTGGAGGGACCTCTAACAAAGCCTTGTCACACCGGGCTCCAATGACCTCTATCTGTCTCCCCAGACAGACTGAAAGGCCTCGAGGGCAAGGGCAGTAGATGCTGAACAAACTTTAGGAGAGGGAGTGTGTCAATAAGCTGAGCCAGTGTGACATTCTACAGCAGAAGCTGGAAATTAGAAAAAGATGGTGTTTGAATTTAGTCCTTAATCCTTTCAACCCAATCTCCTCTGTATATTCTCCATACCTGTAGATGATGTGAACCATTTTTCAGACTAAACATTTCAAGATACCTACAGAAACAAGAAGAAACATTTTTCCCTGAAGTTTTACCTACTAAAGACCATAGTCCTAAGTTTCTCTGTATGTTCTCACACCTTTCTCCTATGTTCTCACACCTTTCTCCTATGTCCTATGTCAAAATCCTACTTTTCCTCCAGTGTCCATTCAAATGCCACCCTGTCCACCCTCCTCTGGACTCCTATTCTTTTGGCCCTGAGCATTTTCTACTCACATTGCAGGAAGGGCCCCTTCCCCCATCTAATTATAAGTCCGCTGAAGCCAGCCATGGTGCCTGGTCCACCTGGCCCTCTCCTTCCACACTTTACTTGGCACAGTTCCTTGCCCAGAATCACTCATTTCTCAAGTGGTAATCATCGGTTAGCCAAAATATTCAATTACGTGGATTTTCCCACTCCTCATCCTCATATGCATTCTGTATAATGTAGCCAATACACAAACTCTTGGGCTTGTAATCTGAGCTTCATTTTAACATAGAACAGCTCTGTAAGGACCACGGGCTGGGAGAAGGTAGTAATGAAATGCTGGGCCTTGGACCTTCCATAGCTCTCTCTGGAAGGCACAGACATTCATGAACTGCTGCTGCCAGGTGGGCTGAATCATCTGAAGCTCCCCTAATGAGCAGTAGATCCCAAACAGATGGCCTGTTCCAGACCCAGAGCTGCTGGTTGCTTCACAGGCACAACTGGCCACAGGAGGGCAAGGGTCCCCACTATGGCACTGAGGGAAGGAAAGACATCTGAGTACTTAGCAAGTTCCAGGAAGGATTATCAGTCTTCCTGATGACTTGCCAACAGAGCAACAAACCCGCCACCCATCAGAGAAGAAATGACAATGTCCTTCTGTTTTTCCTTGAGCTTTTTGGACCAATAAGCAAAGCCAACATTTTGCTCATGGCTGTACTAGCCTGTCTCCTGCAAGGGAGACACTCAGCAGCTGCTGGATGAAAACCACTAGCTAACATTTTGCAGCCACAGAAACAGGGTAATGAAAAGGGCAGTAGACTGAGGTTAAGAAAGAGTCAGGTTCGAATCTTAGTTGGACTAGTTAATACTTTTGTGACAGAGGATAATTTATATCACTTCATTTGGCCTCAGTTTTCTCACTTGGAAAATGGGGCTGGAAATTCCTAATGTGCCTAACCATAAATTACAAGTGCAATAATAGCTACAGTAAGAGTAATAGAGACAGGCACTCCTGCTCTTTAGATTATAGCATCATAAAACCCCTGCTCTGTAGCCCTGATGTCATTTCAGGCAGGTGTTGGAGGTAACACTGACACCACACCCCACAGCTGAATCTCAAAAGGGTATGGTCCTGGTTTTACTGATGTGATGCCCTGAACACTGCATCAAACACATGCAGAAGAATGGTCCTGAGAGAAGAAAGAGAAAGAGATACCTCCACAGTGACAGGGACCAGATTCTCTACCTATACCCTTGGACACAAATTCAAATCCTGCATCCATCACTATGTGACCTTGATCATGTCACATAATAAGAGCTAATATGTACTGATCATTTCACTATGTGCTGTATTAACTCATGTAAGTCTTAATGACATTATGAGGAAGGAACTATTACCACACCCTTTTACAGATGAAGAAACTGAGGCAGAGAAAGGTAAATAACTTGTCTCAGGTCACATACATAATAAGTCACGGGGTATACACTGAAACCCAGGCAGCTTGGTTCACAAGTCTACATGCTTTAACCACCATGTTCTCATAGGCTCTCCAGGCTGTATATGCCCCTATGGAATCATAAAAAGCTGCCATACATATTGGGCTAGCCAAAAAGTTTGTGTAGTCTTTTTCCGTACAATGGCTCTAGCTGCACTTAGTTGTCTTTAACTTCATTCAAAACAATTTTTTTAGATTGTATTGTGAAAACTGTTGTATCAGTATGCATTAAACATTTTAAATTGGTGAATTTTTCTGCAGCCATTTTAATATTGAAAATGAAAAAAGATATACAATATTCTCAGCATATTATGCTTTATTATTTCAAGAAAGGTAAAAATGCAACTGAAACACAAAAAAAGATGTGTGCAGTGTATGGAGAAGGTGTTGTGATTGATCAAACATGTCAAAAGTGGTTTCCAAAGTTTCTTGGTGCTATTTATGTTTGGCCAAATAGTTCTTTGCTGTGGGGCTGTCTTATGCACTGGGAGAAGTTTAGCAGCACCCCTGACCTCTACCCACTAGAAGCCAATAGCAGGGTATAACCAACATACTCAAAATATCCAAATCAATAAAGTTATTGGTGAAAATGAAAAATGGGTCTTTTATTTTACAGAGAAAACTAAATGGACTTTTTGGCCAACCCATTTCATCGAAAACAATATGCATTAATGAATGGAGAGAGTGCTGGACAGAAAGAGGTGAGAGAAAGTCAGTGTGGCAATATGTAAATGGCATATCCTAGGGGCTGAGTATATGAACATTCACTATAATTACAACTTTTTTGTAAGTTTGAATATTTTCACTGTGAAATGTTGGGGAAAGTAGCATCAGAGATCTGTGCTGATGTATAATGCTGTGATTAAGGTGGACTTAACATGCAAAAAAAATAAACATACAATTATGGGCCTTTGAATGAGACACTTAGGACAAATGAGTTTTTGTAGTGTTTTGCAACAAATGGATATTTTTATAAGTATATACAAAACACAGTGGTTGCCAAAGATACATACTTAATAAATTATAGTTCTTTCCAGAAACCTTGTGAAGCTCAAAATCACCTACTTGCGTGGAATCATAAAAACCCTGGTGCACAACCAACACACTGAGATGCCATGGATATTCAGAAGTCGAGACTAGGTTCCCCAACCAAGAGCACTGAGGACATAAAACATCCTATTTGAAAAGCAAGAGTGTTGGGCAATATCTCTAGTCCCTTTTTCCCCCAAAAGGGTCAATTTAGGAAAAAAGAATGTTTGTGGATACAATTTAAAGGATGACAAAAACCTTTTTTGTATAGCATGGGGAAAATGTATGTAGGTAATGTGCATATATACAATTTTATTTTATGAGATGGAAGACTGTTAGTAAGAATATTATTATAGCTCCTAAAATGTTATTATCTGTGTATACAAATCTCAGAGGAAGTAACTGCATGGAGGAAACTTTATCATCATCCATTAGCCCCTGAGCTGCTGCTCTGATTTAGGGGTCCCTAAGGGCTCTCTGAATTCTATTATATGCTCTACTCTTTCTGGAAGGGAGGTATTTTTAGTGGAAAGGACTTGTATTTAAATAACATTAAACCACACCGCTTTTCAGCCCTATGAATCCTTTGGATTATGCCAAGTAGAAAGTCTCTGTGTGGTGCCAGGATGCCTTTGATGCCTCTCCCTGTTGAACAAAGGGACCCAGCCTCTGGCTCACAGCCTTGGCAAGTAATAACCTCAAGCTAGATTGTACCTGTTATTTTATTTTCCTTTGCATTTTATTTGTACAATTGCCTTCTACTTATGGCAACTGATACTGGTTTTTTTTTCCACTTTCTAACAGTGACATAAAATTTCCTTTCTAAATACTTTTTCTTAAGTAAAAAAGATAGACTGTTTGAAAGACAATAATGGGCAGGTGAGAGTATAAGTGGTATAACAGAAATATAAAGGTGGTGCAGGAGAGGTCAATGGTGAAGAATAGAGATCTGCTTCAATCTTACCATTTTCTGGATGAGGAAACTGTGTCCTACCCTTTCCAAGATCCCACAGCACCTCAGCGACTAAGTGGGCTTTAAACCCATGTTTCCTAATGCACTGTTCCTGAGCTCTTTCAGCACTGCTGATATTTATTTGGCTTCCGCCTCTGACAGTCAAACTTAAGTAAGGTACAGGGCAGGGTAAGTAGCAGGAGGAGGAAGAAACTGCCTCCCTACCCTCTCATCCTGTCCAACCTGAAGCAACCCTGGGCCTGTCTCAAATCAGCAGCACCCCTACAAGAGATTCTCAAAGCTCCCATTCAGGCGAAGCAGCAGAGGGGCCCCTGCCCCCTTGGCAGTCCCTTGTGGCTCTCAACTTGTTGTGTCTGAAACCTCCCTTGCCCAGACCTGTTTCAGCCCAAAGCGAGGATTTTTCTCCTGCTCTGCTTCCATCTGTTTCATGCAGGAAAACGGAAGAAAGCTTTGCTCACTGATTGATGTCCAAGAGGATGTGGTTCCTGCATGGGAGATTTATCTCAGTCAGTCTGGCCTTCCGTGAAACAGTATCAGAGCGGGGGACAGAGCTTTGGAAATTCAGAGTCTGACAGGACACTCAACCAATGCCCCAGGCCGTAGCATCAAATGTGAGATGTGCAGGGAAAGCCAGCTAGCACAGTGTAAGCACACAGCACACAGTAAGCAGTCACGATATGGTAGCATTGGCATTTTCCTGGGTATTTTATTCCCTTATTGTCATGTTAGTTTGGATGAAGGAATCTTTGTTTTTTGGATAAATTATAGACCAAGACAATAGCACCTTCGCATATGGCCAAATAGTCTGTGCACTGCACAGCCCCAGAGGGCACCGTGTACAGACTAGAAGTTGAACGTGCCCTGGGGCTGTAGAGTGTGCTGTGTGCACAACCAGACTAGGCACCTGGCAGCACAAGTCACTGCAAATTCCTGGAAGAGTTGGGAAATCTAAACTCTAGCACTGATTTCTCCACTAAGGTGCTGAGAGACCCTTGGCAAGTCCCTTTCCCTCTCTGTGCCTCAGTTTCCTCCTCTGTAAGAGGATCAAATATTGTCTAAAGGTCCCCTCCAGCCATAAAATTCTGGAAATATGATTCTACAGAAGCAGAGTTCACTTTCTAAATGGCTGTCATACAAAAGAGGAAATGGGCTCACTCATCTGGCTTCAGAACGAAGAGCCAGCATGAGTGGGTTACGGATATTAGACGGAGATAGTTTTATTTCAGTCGGAAAGAAAACCTTAATCAGAGTACCTAGCAATAGAAAAGGCAGCTCTGGGAGGTGGTGAGTTCCTTGTGGCTTGAGAAATTCAAGTAGAGACTGGGTTAAGAGAAAAACCTGTTAGAGGTGGGAGATTTGACCATATGCCCTTTGATATGCTTTCCAACATGGAGATTTTATGGTTTCAAAGCTTGGTTTTATTTTCATTAATGCTAGGAGGCACTCGCCTAGGGTTGGGTCTCATCAAATCCTGCTCATAGCCATTAATGCAATGACCTTGTTGGCTCTTTTCCTCTCGCCCTCTAAGAGTTCCCACACATCCACATTCTCCAAACTAAACCCAGGACCTCCAGCAGGAGAGGCGTTTGCCTCTGCTCCAGCAAACAAATGTTTTCATCCTAGAACTAATTAATAATAGCCGTGCTCAGGCTTGGGGTAGGGAGAAGGTAGAGCCAGAGTGGGGAACCATATAAAAACTCATGAGAATAAACCACGCAAACACGTCTAGCACCCATACTCCAGAGACGGCTAATGCTAATCGCAAACCATTCTTCCCTATCCACTGCTGCAAGTCCTGCAGGAAGTCCCAGCAGCAACAGCTGTGTGGGACTAGGCTAAGCTAGTGCACATGAGGGGAAAGAGTCAGGATTTCCTTTAAAATCACAACCATTTTGGCTTTTCATGAATTCTGACTGGTTCAGACTGAATTGCATCACCTTTAAGTTGCATCCACGAGGAACAGCAAGACTCGGCCATCAACCACTTGATCAATAAGGGCATTCAGTCAGCCTCGTGAAGGTGGGATCAGAAAACCCCCACTGCTGTCAATAATTTCAGTGTTTCACTCACACTTCCAAGGTGAATGAACCACCCCCCAACAAAAAAATCAGCTTGGATGTACCACTTAAAGACTTCTATTCAGAAATTTAGCTCAGGGCAACCGTGGCTTTTTTTAAATAAATAAATTATCTTTTCTAGTTCCCTTCAGTAGAGTGTATATTTATACAATGAAAAGGTATAAATCTCAATTTGGGGTGTTTTCCTGATGGTGAAAGACATTTAGTTTGGCAAGATTCCAAAACCTTCTCTCTTGATGACTTTCCCAGGGAGGAGTAGTAAAGCCATCTACCCAGATGAGAAATATCCCCCAGGT
Organism: Phyllostomus discolor; assembly: GCF_004126475.2. Taxonomy (NCBI): domain Eukaryota; kingdom Metazoa; phylum Chordata; class Mammalia; order Chiroptera; family Phyllostomidae; genus Phyllostomus; species Phyllostomus discolor. The sequence continues at coordinate 38,226,761 of NC_040909.2, read as the reverse complement.
AAGGCAAATACACACGCTCACATTTGTACTGAACTCAGCATTTTAGGTAATACTCTCACATAGATTATCTATTCTGATCTTCTCAAACACTCTGCCCTGAGGTAGAGTGAATCCCATTTCACAGATGATGTACCTGAGGCTTAGAGAGGTAAAGCCACTCACCTGAGTCACACAGCTAAAAAGAAACAGAGCACGAAGCTAAAAGCAAGTCCTTGCTGTCCCCTACACCTAAGTTTGCCTCTCAAACAGTTACACTTGCTAAACAACAAAGAAAACCAATTTCACAGTACCTTTCCGCTTCTTGGTCTACACTCTGCGGCTTGCTCTCGAAGGCATTGAAGCTGCTCATGTCCACATAGCCATCATTTTCATTCGCTGTGGACAGGGCTCTGCTCTGGTCTTCAAACAGCTTTGTAAACGTCCCAGCCCTTGCAGGTCTCCGGGGTGGAATCTGGATGTTCTCATAGTCCGAGTTCATGGCTGGAATGTTCTCATAGTCTGAAGTGTCAGCATTTGGGAATGAGATGGACCGGGGCTTGGTCAGGGGCAAGGGCAAAAACGGGGGCCGGGAGCGGTCTTCAAAGGACTCTACTCGGGACACTGTCCTGCTGAAGGGGACGCCTTTCCTCTTGCCATCCCTGTAGAAAATGAGAGAGGACGGCGATTCAGAAGCCCGGAGCTTGCCAGTCCGGGCCTTAAGCTGAGGGGAGTTACTGAGGCTCCTGCGGTCAATTTCCAGAAGCCGGGAAGGCCCGTGGTAGCTGGATTCGGAAGAGGACCTGGAAGAAGACACGTTGACATCCACATGCACTTTGTTCTCTGTTTTTTTCTTAAAAGTCAGTGCCAGGAACCGCTTAAAGGATGACTTCTTCTTCTTGCTGTGCTTGTCTGGGGGCTCGCTCTCAATCAGGAGTGAGGGGGAGCTCTTTGTGATGGGCTTCTTGGTGATGCAGGCCAGGTCGAAAGGTGGTGGGATGTCAACCACAGAAGATGGTGTTGAAGTGCCACTGGACGGAAGGTGGTTTCTCTGGGAGAAACTCCCAGAGGAGCCAATCACACAGGGCAGAGAGAGGTTGTCATCTTTCCTTTTGATTCGATGGTCGTCTAAGCCACATGCCTCAGGCTCCCTGTACACAGAGACGGGGATCTCTCGGCCTTCTACAGAGAATGAGCGAGGGTAGAGAGTGAAGGCTCTGGGCTTTGCTGGTAAGGCCCTGCTGGCTTCCTGTGGCTTCCCCTCCAATGACAGAACCATCTTTCTTGCCTCCTCGGTGGTACCTCCAATGCCCATGGCTGACAATGAGACAGCTTCTGGTACAGTTTCTTCTGGGACAGTTTCTGGGACATAGCCAGCCACCTTCCCAGAGTGGGGCCTGGCCCTTGAGATGATGTTCTTTCTGTCAGTGGGGACCAGGCCACCCTCAGCATCAGAGTTCACTTCTTCTTTCGAGCCGTAACCACTCAGTGCATCTGATACAGCCTGTGCCTCAGGCTTTTCTCCCTCTCCAGGGTCAGTCCCGCACACCAAGTCGACTCCCATCTCATAGGGGTTGGTGAGCGCGTCGTCTGTGGCATCCTCATCCTCTGGCAAGATCACCACATCAGGGACAGAGAGGCCCTCCCCGGTGCCATCCTGCAGGGAACCACGCTGGTCACACAAAGTTCCAGCCACGGTGTTCTGGTCTGCACATTTCCCCGACTTTGCTTCCTGCCCTGACTCGAAACCTTTCACTGACTCAGAAAAAGAAGGGTAGTTTTCACTACAGAAAGAGGTGCTCTCTGTAGGGAAGAACTCATAGGGACTTCCTGAGAGTGAAGTCATGAAGTCATCCACACAGTCATTCTCGAAAGGAATGATCTGGCAGCTCTCCTCTGCAGGTTCACCTTGCATGGAGACTTCACCTTCTTCAGCGACCTCTCCCTCCTCTTGGGTGGCTGCTGCCATTTCTTCCTGATCAGTTTTCTCATCTTGGTCAGGTGGTTCACCCTGGTTGCCATCACCTGAGGCATCTTCACACTCCTCCTCAGAGATGTCATGGCTTTCTGTGATTATGTCCACCTCCCGGATGCCTGTGGCCAATCCTTCATTCTCCAGGGGTTCTTCATTGGCATCTTCAGCATCCCCCTCAGCGGGCCTGTCAGAATCCACATACTCATCTGGCGCCCCTGGTTCTGCATTGGCACCGCCTTCCTCATCATCCTCCTCTGCCTCCCTGGGTGTCCCAGGCTCCATGCCAGGTGCTTCTGGACCCTCTAAATCAACTTGAGTTAGAATGATATCACTCGGAAAGACTGCCTCTCCATCCCAAGGGCCCCTGTCCTCCAGGTTGTACATGTTGTGTTCTTCCACCAGCTTCTCTTCCTCCTCACTTGTGAGATTCTGCTCCTCTGCCCCTGGGTCTTGGGCACAAGCATCAGCCTCCATGTTCTCAGGAATGGGGACCATACCTTCATCAGCCTCTCCACTCAGCACCACTTCAGCTGGGACTGCCACTTCCTCAGCAGCTCCTGTCCCTTCCTCCTCACCTCCTTCCTGGTGTTCCTCTTCCCCGGTGGCATCTGGAGGCACCATGACTGCATTCTCCACAGAGTCCCCATCCCTGGGTTCATCCTCTCTGGGTGGAGCTCTGGGGACCACAATGTAATCCTCATCAGCCCCGGCCTCGGAGCACTCCAGGTTGGACTGCTGCTCTTCATAAAGCCCCCTGTCTACACAGAGCAACTTCCCATTGCTGCATTTGTTCAAGCTGTTGATCATGTACACACTGGCCCTCCACTCGTTGGGGGTATCCAGCCTGGGCTTAGGAGCAATGGGGGGTTTTGGGCCCCTCGACATGGAGCTGGGACTGTGAAGACTGTCAGGTCTGGGTGATGAAGGGAATTTGGGTGCCGTCACTGGCGTGAGGGGACTGGTGGTCTTTGGCTTGGGAGCAACTGGTGGTTTTGGTGAATCTAAAGGATGAAAATAGAGAAGAGAAGGAGACAAAAAGTACAGTTACCTTTATTTCCATTCTTACTTATCATTTTGAGATAGCATTGAAGATGGTTTCTCAACTCATGTGAATCCAATCCACCATGCTCTGTCTTAGGTTTGTCTCCACCGTCATCTTTAAAATCCCTTGGTTTTCCACTAACGATCCATTCTGTGAACAAAGTAGCTAGACCTTTCTTCTACACACAATCCCACTAATAAAACCCAAATGAATGACATCTTGTATCTGTCAAATAAAGGTGTGCAGATCACTGCACTCATTCATTCAACAAGTATTTATTAAATACTTTCTATGTGCCAGGTACCCAAGAGGCAATGTTGAACTTGGCAGTCACCATCCCTGCTGCCATCATAGAGCTTACATTCATTCCACAGTTAATTCCTTGAATACCTACATCTGTTTGCATAGCACTGTAGACAGTAGGGTCTTCTAGGATCAAGAAGAGAAGAACACCTCTGCTGACTGCTCACAGTTGAGTTATGGAGACAAAACTAACAGCACAATTGGAGGATAGAGCTATACGCCCTTGAAATATTATAACTGAGTAGCCATTATCTCATTCCCTCAAGAATAGCACACCCAAGGCTTGTGACAGTGATGTATTGTATGATTCTCCTGAGGGTCACCTCTGAATTCCACATGTTGCAGACTGGTGTCCAGCTGAGTGCCCTGCATCCAAATTTTACAGTATCTGAATTTTATGGGAGAAACTATATGGTATTTTACAATATGGATATTTGCAAAAGGCCTCTTCCCTTGTGAATGGTGACAGTCTATTAACCTCAGCAGAATAAACGATGTGGCACAAACGTACATGCAGTAGGAGTTCAAGAAGCAAGAGTTGCTATGGCTAGGGAAGACCTCTTGGAGAAGGAGAAATTTCAGCTAAATTTTTCAGGATGGAAGGAACCTGGACAAGTATAGGGTCAAAAGAGTAGTCACCTACTTCCAAGTTCAACCCGTCTCCCACCACGAGCCAGCCCATGCCTCCTGCCTGAATCTCTGAGCCCCTGGGTACATTTTGGTCAGAGTGAGGAAAGCAGATTTCCAAGAATGCAACTCCATCCTGACAAGCCCATTCCAAAAGAACTGCCTGGCTCCCCACTGCCCATGGATTAAGATGTATAAATCTCACTTCAACCCAAGTCTCATCTCCCATTTCCATCCCCTCTGAGGCTTGCGTCTGACACACAGCAGCTTCAGAACGCCAGCCTGGCTGTGACAGAAAGAAGGTGGAGCAGAGGGGCTGGAAGTCTGTTGGCAAATTCTTCTCTTCCCCATGCATTTGACCCTCAGGTAAATCCTTGAAGCATCTAACCCCAGTCGAATCTAATCCAGGGCTGTCTGACAGAAATATAATGTAAGCCACATTTATATTTACATAGTAAGTTTTAATTCTCTCATATCCATATTAAAAAGTCAAAACGGAAGAGGTGAAATTCATTTTAACAATATGGTTTTTGAACTCAATATATCTAAAATATTTTGAATATCATCACGTAATCAGTGAATCATGTTTGGATCACCGTGTAACCAATACACAAAATTTATTAATGAGTTATTTGACATTTTTTAACTAAGTGTGTTTTATACACACACCATGTCACAGTTCAGACTAGGCACATTTCAAGTGCTTAGTAGCCACATGTGGCCGGTGGTTATGGCTGGTAGGTCAGCACAGCTCTGACATGAGACATCTCCATGGGACTGTCTCATTGGCACCTCAATTCAAGATGTCTGAAGCCAAAGTCAATAACATGTCCCCACACTGGCAGGACCACGTTAAATTCAGCTGAGGCCCCAAAGGAAAGAAAAAAGGCCTGGAGACGTAACAATGCAGGGTTACAAAGCCCGTGCACTCCATTCCTGAAAGGGTTTCATTTCAGAGCCCTTTTACTTATACTTTGCACATACAAGTACATCTAATGAACTTGGTTGTCTGGTTTCCCAACGCACAGCTAATTAGAAGGGGCAGGGAGAGAAAGTTAGAGCGGGAACACTGCCAGCTGTAAGATGTGGTAGCTGCAAGCCGGAAAGGAAGAGAAGAGGCACAGCTGTTGAAGTACCCACTGTTAACACACTCACAGCATCGACTGCCTAACCTGCATCTACATCTGTCTGCGTCAATGCCCAGACTTTACACATACAGGTAATAACCCAGTATCTTCAAGATGTAATATGTGACTTCCCAATTCCTTGCTTCCATAAGCAATCAAGTATATCTCCATTTAGAAAAATATCTGTCCAGATTAGGGGGGGGAAAGCCACCCAAATCTGTAGCTTCAACAACTAAGCTCACTGTGTAGTAAAAGAGTGGTCCTCTGGACTGGCTGATCCAGGTCCAAAATATGGCTTTGCCACTTACACGCTATGAAACTAAGCCTCAATTCCTTCATTTGTAGAATGGGTGCAACAGTAGCACCTACTCTCAAAGGGCTGTTGTGAAGATTAAAAGATACATATTAGCCCTGAACAGTGCCACTCGGTTGGATATCGTCCCGCAAAGTGAAAGGTTGCCGGTTTGATCCCTGGTCAGGGAACATGCCTGGGTTGCAGGTTTGGTTCCTGGTTGGGGAGCTTATGAGAGGCAACCCATCAATATTTCCCTCTTAAATTGATGTTTCTCTCCCTCTCTTTCTCCCTTCCTTTCCCTCCCTCCAAAAATAAATAAATAAATAAATTTTAAAAAGATATATATTAAAAGTACTTAGTAGCAGACCTTCACATAGGAGCACTCAATAAACCGTAGCTATTATTGTTCTAATAAAGTCAGTCTTTGCCTATCCCATATTTTCCTCTGGGATAAGCCTTGCTCTATACCAATATGCAGTAGTATGTAATATTAGCTTCACGCTCTTAACATCAGGTGTCAGGTATGGGCATGAAATTATTCTTTGGGGGCGGGGACTCTCATTTCTTATCCTTAACAGGTGGTATTTCATATGGACACCATGAGACCTGACAGAGGGACAGAAAGGCCATGAAAAACGACCATCACATTGGCTGTATCACCTCCACCCCCACCCCATCCTTCATCCAATCAAGCTATTGATCTGCGGGCACCATCTCCCTGGGAAAGGTTACAGTGGGTGCCTGAGGCGTGATCCTGCAAGAAAATGCCTTCCCTTTAGAGTCCTTAGGAATGATAAGTATGCAGAGACCAAGCCCTGCTTCCAGCTCTGAGATCAAAGGATGCCAGAATCAGAAAGGCCTCATTGAAAGATAGGGAAACTGAGGCACAATGAGGGCAGATGACTGGCATGGAGTGACTCAGCAAATCTGGAGCAGGGCCCAGATAGAATGTGAGTTTCCTGCTGTAGGCAGTTGAACCGCTGCCTTGACCCTTTGGCCCCTAAGCATTTCCTCTACAGGAGGGACTCAAGACTCTCAGCTTCCGGTGAGACAGAGGAGAGAGAAAATGCAGGGAAACTGAGGCCAAAGAGACCAGGAACAGCTAGCCAGGTAAGAAATTTAAGTAAGGCTGAGTCTAGAGCTCAGAAATACTAACTGACCACAAAGTGAATGACTTTCATTAGCTCCCACCCAATTTCTTTTAATCTGACTCCATTAAATAGATATTTATTGAGCACCTACTACGTGCCAGGCACTTGTCTAGAATCTTTGGGTACGTCAATAAATGAAACACACACTCTCTTTCAGGGACCTTATCTTCTAGTGGTAGGATACAAGCAAATACAAAGGGTATCTTACATATTGTATGATGTTGGATGATCACAAAGTCTAAGCAGAAACATTAGGAGTTGAGGGTTTTTCCAATTTTAAGTAGAGTGACCAGGACAGGTTTCATGGAGAAGATATTACAGCAAAGACTTGAAAATTGAGGGAAACCAGAAACTATTATACACGGCATGTTCCAGGAGGTAAGAGTGGCTGCAGGGAAGTGAGCAAGAGAGAAGGAGAAGCAGGAGATGAAGTCACAGGGGCCATGGGGAGGGTGTAGATTGTGAAGGGCCTTAAGAGGGAGAAGGATATGACATGGTCACTCGGGATACTGTGTTGATATTAATAGAAGAGATGAGGATGGATGCAGGGAGACCTGTGAGGAGCTCTTGCAATAATCCAGGCAGGAGATGAGAGAGGTTTGGACCAGGCTGACATCAGTGGACATGGTCAAAGAGTCAGATTCCAAATAGGAAGGTACAGTTGGTGGGATATACTGACATCTGGATACGGGGTATAAGAAAAAAGAAAAGTCAAGGACAATAGCAAGGTTTTGACTTGGAGCAACTGGAAAAGTGAAGTTGCTACCAACTGAGCTGGAGAAGCCTGCATGTGCTAGGGTGGGAAACAAAAATTTCAGTTTGTACATGTTAACTCTGAGTTACCTTTCACACACCATGGTGGAGACGTCAAGTGGGCCCTTGGGTATTCTGGTCTGGGTCAGAGATGGAAGGCATGAACCTGGTGAGATCATCAGGCAAAGCAGTGTGGACCGAGAAAATAGCAAGACCAAGGAGGGAGAGAGAAGGAGCCAGCAAAGGAGACTGAGGAGGGAGCAAAGAAAATGAAAGGAGTGCAAAGGCTTCCAGCTCTGCTCCCTCACAAAAAGGAACCAGATAGAGCCCCTGCTCTTGATACAAAGTCATCTGAGTCTCAGACCCACTCTGCCTGGAGAAGCTCAGAGAAGTAGCACTGGGGTGCACGCTGAAGGACAGGGAGGATTTCACAACTGAAAAGGAGTATTCCCAGTAGGGGGAAGAGAGTGTGAAGAGGCCCAGAGGCAGTTAGATGCAAAGCCCTTTGGGAGTGTAGTAGAGTCCAGTTTGGCTGAGGTTAAGTATAATGAGGGTAGGAGGATTACAGGATAAACCAGAGCTCGGGGTTCCTTCTCTGGGTTAAACTTAACTTCTAACTACTCAAAACCCAGCATGGATGGAGCTGCTACCTCCTGACTCCTTCTGGCTGCTGAATGAAACTTCTCTCTCCCTGTATCACAGAATCTGGGGGTTATGACTTCCCCCACCTGAGTTATCAATGCCCAGGACCTCCTGGCAATGTGCTATGCCTGAGGATAACTTGAATGCAAGCACCCTTCAAGCCAAGATGCCAAGAGTTAACTGGGGGGTAGGGGAACCACAGTAACAGGAGGAAGAGATTTTTAACAGCTTCTGGTGATAGAAATCATCCCCAGCCAGCCCCGTGTATGAGTTTATATTTTCTTTCTCTGCTTTAATTAAATATCTGTCACTCACACATTCATGCTTGCTGTTCCCTTGTCAGCTATGTAGAGGTTCAACTACAAGGGGCATTGGAAGAAGTACTGGAATAGGAGTCCAGAGCTCTGATCTCCACTCCTGGTTCTGCCCTTAATTGGAGGCAAGTCCCTTTTCCTCCCTGAGCCTCAGTTTCCCTATCTGTACAGTGAGAGGACCATACTAGTCGGTGTCTGGTCTGTTCTGGCCGACTACAACCTATTAAAGTCACAGCTCTTCTTACATCCTGTAACATCCCTGTCTTTAGTCCCTGAGTCTGTTTCAACTGCAGTTCACTATACTCCCCTTGGAACTCTCATAACCATATGTTCCAAGAGTAATTATCTTCCAATTTCACCTTCCAATTGCATCTTAATTTAACTTTCATTCCTGGGCGCCTGCTGGAATGTCCACACCGAGCCTGATGATTTCTAATTAGGCTGCTGTTAAGCTAGTCCAGTGATCCGCAACAGGGCTTTTATGGGAAGACAGCATGGGACAGAGGGGGAAGAGCACAGGGCCCAGGCTCACAAAGACCTGGACTTCAATCCCAGCTCTGCCACACGTCAGCTGTGTGATCTTGGGCACATCACTTTGCCTCTCTGAGCCTGTTTCTTTCTTGGTAACATGGAAGAAATACCTCCTTTTTTTTGAAGGATTTTGAGAAGTTCAAGAAAAATAATATACATAAGATGACTAGCAAAGTCAGTTGGCAAACATTTCCTGTGCACCTACTGTGTGTTAGACACTGGATAAAAATGTAGGCTCTGGAACTGGACAGTCTGTGTTTCAGTCCTATATTGGCTCCCCATCAAGTCAGTGACCATTAAATCCCTGCAGCTCAGTTTCCCATCTATGAAATGGAGATAGTAGAAGTACTCACCTCATCAGGTCAATGTGAAAACCAAATTGATGCATGTATAAAACACTTAAAGCAGTACCTGATTCATAGTAAGTACCCAATAAATATTAGGAGGTATTTATTGGTCACTTATAATGGGATATACACCATTCTAGGCACCTTACATGTTTTATTTTATTGAAGCATAAGAACTCAATGACCAAGATCTTATTATCCCTATTTTTCAGATCAAGAAACTGAAGCACGGAGAGGTTAAATAACCTGCTCAAAGTCACATAAAAGTATATGGTGGTTCTGAGATTCAGACCCATGGAGTCTGTGAACCACAATGCTACATGACCAGGAAATTCAGAGCATGGCACACAGAAGTCATTACGTGAGGTTTCTATCATTGCCATCACACAGAGAAAGGAAGCAGGTTTATGCTGGAGACAAATTACAGGATGGCTGAACCCAAGAGTAGCAACTGCTAAGATTTACTGGGACCAAACCAGCCTCTCGGTTTATTCCGGCTCGCTCCATCCCCCAGATTCTCAGAGGAGGAAGGGCTTGCCCAAGCAGCGAAACGTGGGAAAACTGGAACTGCTCTCACCATTGTTTTAAAGCGAGTTTTATTAGGAGGGTAGGAAAAAGCTAGCCTCGCTCTGTCCAGACTATGCCAGAACAGGCAGGCGGCAACCTTCTTCCTCCAAGGAGTGGCTGGCTGGGTGCTGAGACCCACTCCAGCCTTTTCGAGTCCCACAAAGTGGCACCCCTGCTCCTATCTCCCCCTTCATCCTGGGACTCACACTCTGGGTGTCCACTGACTCAGCAACAAAAGGGCCTGGACACAGGGAGGCTGCTGCATTCCTAAGTCCCCAAGTGGCTCCTTTTTTCTTTAGGTTAGTCCAGCCAATGTCTCCAATCTGCACCTCAATCCTAAGACAATGACTTTTTTCATTTAAAAGAGTTTAAAAAGAAAAAACGCATAACACACACACACACACACACACACACACACAACAGCAGCAGCAGGATATGGTTCTAAGACAGTCAAAATGGTGGCTTCCTGTTTCTTTAGGGATGTCTGTTTTGGCCTACGGCTTCAGACAAGGGTGTTGGTTGGGGAGAGGACTGCCTTTTGCTTAAATCCAAGAGAAAAAAAGAGAGAGTAACAATCGCTCCTTGGCAAGCGGACAAAGCAAGTTAGCTAGGACTCTTCCCTTGCTAACTCTTTGAGGGAACTTTCTGCCTTCCCTGTGGATGGAGTCAGGAATCCCAGGGAACTAGAGTCCAGGCACCACCCATCTCTGAGTCTCAGTCGCTATATCTGTTAAAGGGTATTCCTCTGGAAAGATCGCTAATATTTACTGTCAAATGCATTCTGGATTGCAAAGAATCCCTGAGCTGGCGAGTCAGATTCACAGCCCAGAGACGTGAGGGATGGGAGGGAATGCCTGGAGTGCGGCTCAGCCTCCACCAGGGTTGTCCCCTTGGCTTTCGGTTCCCTGGGAGAGGCACAAAGTGGGCCCCGGCCAGGGTGCTGCCAGGGAGTGGGGTGCTGCTGGAAGAAATAATTTAGGACATTTTAGTCCTACCGAGAGAGTAAGCTCCAAGTCTTGGGGTCTGGAGGGAGAGAAAGGAGCAGGGAATCTCTTAGGGGTACGCTGCGAGTGATGAAGGACCAGGAATAGACCCCGATGTGGGGGAGACAAGGACGGATCCCGTGTGACAGTTGTTGTCCCGGAGGGGCCAGCGAGGGTCTGGCGGGGACCCCGAGGAATGAGATGAGGGTGTAGGGGCTCAACCAGGTTGCCTCTGCGAATGGAGCGTCTATCTCCGTTGCCTAGGAATCCCTCATTCGGGGGCCCGCCGTGGGAGTGGGATGAAGGCGTTCACGGGCAGGGTGCGGCCTTGCAGAGACTGAGGGGGTGTCCCTGAGGCGGGACGACTGGGACGGGGCCCCAGATGATTCTCAGCCTCCTTCGTGAGGGGACTCCGGACCCGCCCATATCTCGACAGAAGCCCAGCAGAGTAGGAAAGGTCGGGATTCTCGGCCGTCGCTCCAAGGTGCTCCACCGGCTTCAATTTGGAGCTCACGGCCGGGGCCCCTCACACGAAGCCCTCGGTGCCCGAGGTCGCGCGAAGCCTCTTACCTGCTCTGTTCATCTTCCAGCGCGAGGAGCCCGGGGCCGCCCGTCGGTCCGTCCGTCAATCCGAGCTCGAGCACGCACCGCGCCTCACTCCATAGTCGCCCCGCGGGTCCCGCACCCCCTGGCGCCCGCCCCGCCCCCCGGCGCGCGCCGTACTTCTTGAGGGGCGCAGGGCCAGTAGAGGCGCGGGGTGCTGAGCGCGAGCCTCCAGGGCTGGGCGGGGCCGGGAAGGGGGCGCCAGCGCCGGGCGCGCGAGGCGTCGCGTACACTCGGACCCAGCGCGGTGCTCTGGGCAGCAGGGGCGCGGGGCGGGAGCCTCCGGGGCTGGGCGGGGCCGCGCGGGCAAGGCGGGGAGGGGGCGCTAGCGCGCCGCGTGGGGGGCGTTGGCCCGAACAGCACACGGCGTCGCGTCCTCTCCTGTCTGTAGGCTCCGTGCCGGGCTCGCTGCGCTGACCACGACCCCTCCGTCTGCGCTCTGCCGTCTCCGCTGCGCCTCCGCCCCCTCCTAGACGTTTCCTCTCGCTCCCGAAGAGGAAGGCTTTTTTTCCCCTTTCTGCTCTGTCAGGGATCGAAGGAGCCGAGGGGCGAGGCGTCCCCGTGCACATTTAAAGGGACCGTGGACATGGGGACTCGGGGGGCCGCGAGAGGTTCAAGGGACTACCATCCGGGCGGGGGCAGAACCGGCGAACTGATCTTGTGGGGACTTCCTCGTCCCGTTGCCAAACGGATCGTCCATCTTTATTTTCATGGACCTTCCTTCAGTACTGCACCAGACTCTGCTGAGCGCCAAAAAGACAGCCGCAAATTCTTGGTCTCGTGGAGCTTAGATGGGAGACACAAATGTGCAAACCAGCATGGGAATTGTTAAAAGTGCAATTCTTGAAACCCTACCCAGACTCACTGAATCAGAAGTCCTGCGTTTAACAAACCTCTAAGGTCATTCTGATGCAAGCTGAAGTTTGAGAACCACTGGAGTAGAGAATGGGTGATCAAGGAAGGCCTCCCAGAGGAGGTGATGTTGAAAGGGAGACCTGGTTGATGAGGAGCCTATTTTTGTTCACGCACCGCACTCTATGACCAGCACCTCCCTGAGATAACCCCTACCAAGCCTCCACCTCGACCTCCCAGATCATTCATTCTGCTTCCCAGGATAAGTGCTGGGATGGGGACAGGAATGCACAGGGTGCTCTGAAGTGGAGGGTACTTCAAGCAAAGGAAAGGCCTTTTGGGTAGAGGGAATAAGTTGGGCGAAGATTTAGAGGTGTAAAAAGGCATGGCCTGTTAGTGGAGCCTGAGGTGGCTGGCTTGGGGAAGAGAGTGGTAGTGTCCTGTCATGAGGTACAGAGGGCCAGGGTGAAAGGTGCTCTGACTGCCATTCTTTCTGTCAGGTGATCCCAGATAGCCAGATGTTTTCACTGCATAGATGAAATACCTCTTGGCTTTAAGCATCAGTGTTGCTTAGGAGCTTGTTGGATGTACTGAACCTCAGGCCCAACCCCAGACCCACTGAACCAGAATCTGCATTTTTAACTAGATCTTCAGGTGATCTGTATACACATCACAGTTGGAGACAACCTGCCCTGGATGACCCACCCCATTTCTTTTCGGCCAAATATGCTTCAAAGTGTACAGAAGTAGAGAAAAGACATCCCAGTTTCCCCAGCCTCTCCCTGGCATGAGAACTTAATCCCTGACCTCTCTCTCCTTACTCATACATTATTGGAAGGTTGGTAGGTTTCTGAATACCTGAGGGCCTTCTTCACCCAGCAGAACTCCTGGTGTGTATGAAGTGCTCACTAAAAATATATGATATGCATGAATGTCTAATTTGAATTGTTATATAGCTAATTGGTGCCTGGCACACAGAAGGTATTGAATGCCCATGTACTGAAGATAGGAATGCATGAATTTCCATTAGGTGATACGAAAAGACTCCAAGAATGTTAAACTCTTTTTTTCCCAATCATTATCTTACATAGTATTTTCACACTCCCAAGCACTTTCATACACCTAATCAGATTTGTTTTGTTATATTTTTGTCATTTAATGTCCATAGTATGGAATTAGATTATGCACACTTTCAGGCAAGGACCTAGAGTGTTCCTCAGTTTCCCAAAATCAGGAATTGAACTTGATTCTTTCTTTCAAATGACCTTTTCAGCTCTCAGCTACCACAGAGTCCTTAAGCCTCTATCCTTTTGTGGAGAAATACTTATGCCTCTGGAATAGAAAAATCTATGACAGAATTTGTGTTACTTGGGCTGTTAATAAACTCTGTGGATCCCTTCATGGAGATGGTAGAGATGGAGACAGAGAGGTGATGATGGTGGAGGTGATGGCGGAAGTGATAGTAGATGTGGGAGACATGGTGTTGTAGTCAAAGGAGCCAGAGGAAATCGAGGTGGTGAGGTGCTAGAAGCAGCTGTGAAAGTCATGGTGAAGATGAAAGACGTGATGTAGTTGGTGGTGGGGGAGGAGGTAGTGGGATTGATAGATGCAGTGGAGATGGACTTGAGGTGATGGAGTTGAGTGAGTGGATGGAGGTGGTGTTGAGTAAGGTGATGGAGATGGTAGAGGAGTTGGTCAAGGTGGTGGGGTTGGTCAAGGTGATGGAGGTGGTAGAGCTGGTAGTGTGACAGGGGTGGTGAAGTTAGTTAAGGTGATGGAGGTGATGGAGATGATGGAGTTGAGTGAGGCCATGGAGGTAGGAGGTGATGGAGTTGATAGAGCTGATGGTTGAGAAGGTGGGGGTTTATTTGATGCAAAAAGAAAATATGTCTTAAAAATTGAACTTGTTTCTGGACTTAGCAATAGAACTCAGATAACCTAGGACCCCAGGGCAGGAGCAGAAGAGGAAGGCTCAGATCATTTGATCAACAACCAATGTTACCCTTCACTGTCAGGCCCGTGTACAGGAGAAGGGAGGGCAGGAAGAGACCTCAGTGCTTTGTTAAGCCCTTTCCATGACTGTTGAATTTGAGATTTTAGGCCTAAGCAAAGTCTACTTAAAAAGATCACAGTACCAGTAACAGTTGGGAAAACACGTAGGTCTGAACTTGTTGAGCTGAAACCATATGTCAGGGTAGAGTGATGGGCTCTGAAGCTGAACGGCTCATTCCTTTGTTTGCTCTTCCTAACAAGGGAAAACGGGTGTGAAAGACCGTAGACTCTAGAAACATCCGGTGCTAATGCTAGTGCTTGGACTTGCTCAGTCCTTATGGAATGAGCCGTAGCCTCTCACTGAGCTAGGGGATGGCTGTAAATACCCACAAAGGATGTGACCAAGGTAGGGCGTAGTAAAGGCCATCATCACTCCTGTTTTGAGCCTTTCACACATGTGTATTCTTCTTGAGAATCCTATAAAGAGGTAATGATAGCCCCATTTCACACATGGGAACACTGAGGTCCGAACAGGGAAAACGATGTGCCCTTTCAGCCAAGCCAGGATGCGCAGCCCATTCACTCTGGGAACATGGTCTGAGTTCCTAACTGCCAAAAAGTCCTCCTAGGTTTTCACATTTTCCAAATCACCCTCAACATCTTAGCTGTTCCTCCCAGCAGACCATGAATCACTCACGGTAGGTTTTATGCCCACTTGACAGACTGGGAAACTGAGGCCCATAGGGGGAAATAACTGGCCTACGATCATACAGCAAGTTAGGGGAACTGTGAAGGGTGGAATCCCTACCTCCTGACAACCAGGCCCAAGTCAGAATTATGTGGAGCCCAAAACCATGCACCTTCTCTAATGGTACAGTCTCTTGCTTTGTTTTCTGAGGGCAGGACTCTCTTTGCTTTTCTGAAGGAGCCTGGCAGGGTTGGGGCATGAAACCTTTAGGGCAGATCCACAGTAAGAGTCAGGCCTCCCTGACCAGGCCTTCCTTCTCTCTCCCTCTTTCTTTTCCTCCTTTCTTTCTATCTGCCTTGAATAGTCAGAATGGCCAAGCAGAGTCCACCTTCACAGTGATCACCCACCCCACGTATGCAGGAGCCTTGGAAGGGGTGTTCAAGGGAACTGACACCAAGGCTCTGATATGTCCAAGGAACAAGCAGGCGGCAGCCTCAGAATGTGAGGAACCAGGAGTGAAAGGCACTTTGATGACCGGCGCATTGCCAGATGAGGAGGCTATACAATAACAGCAGGCAATAGTAACACTGATAATCATAACCCATGCTGATGCTACATCTACTGAGCACTCTCTGCACATGCTTTCTGTGATTATATGATGTGGTTTTATCATTATTTCCGTTTGATGGGCTCCACATGAGAAAACTGAGTCAGAGACGTGAGAGACTTACTCAAGACTCAGAGCTAGTAGTCAAGTCAGGACTAAACCTAGGTCTGTCTGTCCCTACAGCCTGTATTGGGCAAATGTGGTATACTATTCACAGTATACCACATTTGCCCAAGATCACGATGACAGAATCAGGACCACAGTCCTAGGTGGCTAGCCTTCTTCCTTTCCTCCCTCATCTCCCTCCCCTCCCTCCCCCCCCCTCCCTCCCTCCCTCCCTCCCTCCCTCCCTCCCTCCCTTCCTTCCTTCCTTCCTTCCTTCCTTCCTTCCTTCCTTCCTTCCTTCCTTCCTTCCTTCCTTCCTTCCTTCCTCAAAAGTACTGAGTGCCTACTCTGTGCCAGGCACTGGGTCAGGTCCTGGGTAAAAAGGCTACACTCGCTCTGGCTTTCTCAAGCTCCCAGTCCAGCTGAGAAAGCAGGACACCCAATGGCCAACCGCCCATAAGTTTGATGAGAGCACTATTGGGAGAAACACAGACTCCCTTCAGATGCCTTCAGACCTCTGGTATGAGGCTGACCCCACTGAAGCCCTGACCTCATACCTCTCACTTAAACACACAGAACAGCATAAAAGATCAGGATTTCCCTGTCTTTTCATGATTCTTAGACCAATGTGGATAATTACCTCCCTGCACACAGCTTAGGGAACCTCAGATAAAAACTGCTGAAACCTAGTTCCTGTCTGCCTGAAGCCTTGGCAAAGTGCAGAGCCAGCACCACAGCTGGATGTGGCCGTATGCTCCAGAAACAAAGGGTGTTGTAAGCTCACGCAAAGGTGGCGTGGCCAAGCCTCCTGGACAGGCTGTAGAATGCAGTGGTAGGAGCCACACTGACCTAGGGGCAAGCACCAGCCTCAGTTTCCCCATTGGTAAATCATAATATAATAGTATTTGCTGAGTGCTTATTTGTGCTAAGTGTTTTACATATGTTATTAAATCACTTAACCCTCTCAATAAACCTATGAAGTAGGCAACGTTATGGCCCCCATGTTACAGATGGGCTACCATGGCACCGGGAGGCTGAAACACCTACCCAGGCATACACAGCTAGTAAGGGGTGAGGATCCCAGCCTGGCTCTGGAAACGGCTTTCTTACTCACTTCAGGCCACTGGCCCCATCAACTGGACATGAAAATAGCGTCTGCCCATTAAATGGGATAACTCATTCAGTAGGGGAGGGAAGGGCACAGGAGGTACTCAATAAATGACCATTACTTAAATGTCAAATATGTAGTTGGTGCTCAGTAAATGTTTGCAAAGTATTCTGGGAACTGAGGCACACAAACCCCGCAATCAGACCATGACAGGGACAGGGGGGAGCATTTATGGAATGCCTGTTTTATACCAGAATGGATGAGGGGGGCAACGTGGGAGCCTTGCAGGAGCACAGGGAGGCAGCCTGGGTTCTGCTTCCTGCCCCAACCCAGGGGAGGTGACATTCAGGGCTTTGTTTCCCACTGAGACAAGGACTCTTCCAAAAATCTGGGGCCTGATTGGAGGCCACCTTCCCATCCCACTCGATAGCTAATTCCCCCTTGGGCATCCCATTTTGCAGGAGGAGCAGGTATATCTTTCATCTTCAGGGATAAAATGCATGTTATGCAAAAGGAAATGACCCTGGCCCTGCAGCCTCTTCAGCCACTGACCCCCATGTCCCCACAGCCTTGGACTGCTCACCCAGCAATGCCACGTCTGCGACAGCATCAGCTTCCAGGGCTTATCTTCCCCTGGAGAGTCATTGAATTGCCTTCCTGGCTCCAGGGCCGGGCAAATCTGAGCCAGACACCTGCGGGTGGACAAGTCTTCGAAAGGCCACCCTTCCCTTCCTGTGCCCCTAAGATTGGTGGGGGGAGCCTCAGATAAGTTCTGCTCAGGATCTCCCCCACCTTGTCTCCACCCCCACTGCACACACTCGGGCCAGGCCTGAGGAGACAGAGGAGTGGGGGCTCAGAGACCCCTGGCTCCAACAGCTGCAGGTGCGGTGGCCTTGGGCAGGCCTTTCAACTCTCTGCACCTCTGTCTTCTCCTCTGTAAATGGGAGTAATGAGGGCTTTCTCTTGGGTCATGGTGAGAATTAAAGGAAGGTTAGTTTCCCTCTCTCTTCACTTTCTTGACCTTGAAGAGCTCACAGTTTGGTCTAAGAGAAAGGCTTGGGGTCAGCTAACAGTGATACAGTTGCGGGTGGAAGCAGGGGACTGAATTGAGCTGCGAGGCTAGAGAAGAGGAGGTGACAGAGGGCTGGGCTTTAAAGGCTAAGTGGCATTTTACAGGTGGAAGAGGAGGGTTACCGTTCCAGGTAGGTGAACAGCCTGAGGATGTGCCTGTGGGCATGGAAGAGGAAAGAAGGCAGGGTTGGGGCAAGGTGAGAAGTGTGCTGTGGTCACAGCATGGGACGGGTGTGGGGACCAGCTCTCCAGGGGCAGGCCAGAGAGTTTGGACTTTACCCCTCAGGTGATGGGGGGCCTAGAGTATTTCTAGGGGAGGGAGTGACAGGGTCAGACCTGTGTGGCAGGGGAGTTGGAGGGACAAGCCTGGAGACGGGGTGGCTCAAGGAGCCTGGGGCAGGGGCCCTAAGAGAGATTAGGCCTGAATTCATGAATGTTCCTTTCCCACAGTTTTGGGGGCTCAAATGCATGCTGGGAAGGCTTCCAGGAGGAGGGAGGCTTTGCTCTGCACCTTGGAGGAATTACACAAGCAAAGGGCAACATGAGAGGGCATGCGAGGCAGGGGATAGGGGTGGAAACTTCGGGGCAATAACCCAATTAGACTGAAGTGTCCAGCGTGCAGGGTGGGAGTGCATGTAGATCACAGGGGCAGGCAGGGGCCTCAAGGGCCTTTGTCCAGCAGGCCTTCAGCTCCCCGAGGAAGGGCTGAGCTCTGGGGGAGGGGAGTCTGGGATTAGGCAGGACCAGCTTGGAGTTTTTATCACCACTGGGTGGGATCCAAGGTCTGTGGAGGAAGTGACCACCCTCTTCCGGCCAGCCATTTTTTTTTCCTTCTGCTGGCCCGTTTGGCTTTTTCCCGAGGCTGCATTTCCACGACGGCCCCTCCTGGCTGGCTGGGTGTGGGCATGGCTCCACCACACACCCAGCAACAGGGGCAACCCGGCCCTGGGCTTCCTGCCCCTCTGTGGCAGGCTGATTGGAGGAAAACAGCCCTCAAGCCTTCTTCAAAACAGGAAACTGCTCTCCCAGCTTCCTGAAGGACAGGAACTGTCCCCATGGCAACCATGGGACAAAGAGGCCACGTTAACCCTTCCAAGGGCAATCTAGTTGAGAGCCCTGTCTTACCAACCCCTCGTTCGTGTGGTACAGTACAGGCGACAAGGGGGGTCCTCTTCAATGATATGCTACAAGTCTTACCACCTTTCTAGGGAAAGGCAGGGCTGGGATTTATACCCACTGCAGAGATGACAATATTGAGGTGAACTCAGAGGGCAAAGGCCTAGCCAGCCACACAGTAAGTCAAGTGCAGCAGGGCACACGTGTGGGGTCAGAATTCAGTCTTTCTCCATTGAAGTCTTGGCTCAGTGTTACCTGTGTACCCCGGGCAAGTGGCTTAAGCTTCCAACCCCAATTTCTCTGTCTATGAAATGGGACAGTTACAGCACCAGCCTCATGGGGTTGTTGTGACCATCTACTGAAGTCAGTCACGTGTCCAATGCATAACCACTTATATAAGTTTTAAGGTCCCACAGGTACAGCTGTGACAACACTAACAGAAACCTTGCACCTGGTGGGATGGATGTTGTGGTTGGGAGAGGCAGGGAGCAAACTAGTCCACAGTGTAAGCGATCAGAGAATGACCAGACCTATGAGCGATGGTGGGGAACGGAGTGTGGAGAGGCCTTTTCAGCTTGGTGGCCAAGGAGAGGTGAGGGAACCAGGGGAATGATAAGGAGCCTGCCATGCAAAGACTGGGGGACAGCAGTCAGACAGAGGGGCCAGCAGGACAAAGGCCCAGAGGTGGTGAGGGCTGTACCATCTGAGGAGCAGCAAGGCGCTGGGCATAGACAAGTGCAGAAGGAGAAGGAAGAAGAGGCTGGTCATCCGAGCCTTTGGGTTATATTCTCAGAGCAAGCCTGGGCCACGGAGGGAGACATTCTGATTTGCATTTTTAGAGGTTTCATTTGGTAGTGGTACCCCTGGGATGCACCTCTGAGTGACCAAGACTTGAAACTCTGAAAGGTGTCTTTTCTGTGGGACATTTGGATGTGCCCCTGGAGATGCCTGTATGATAGGGAAAGGCAGCCATTTGCTGTTGCTTTGGGGGCAGGGCAGTGCAGGGACCCCATGGCCTGCACCGTTGAGGAGTCCAGCCTTTCCGTTGACAGCCTACCAGGGCATACGCCTTCCACCCTCAGTGCCCAAGGGCTGCTTCAAGGAGGCCATGGTCACAGCTCCCAGCATTGTGGTGCATTCAGCAGCTGCTCAGCAGGTGCTTTGGGAGTAACACCTGCTCTGCTTACTATGGTCTCCAAAAGCTGGTACCCGCAACCTCGTCAGGGACCCCTCTCCACCTCGTCTCCTACCACCGCCCCTTTTCCCTCAGCTCCAGCTACACCAGCCTTCCTCTCCATCCCTGACCCTGCTCAGCTCCCTTCAGCCCCAGGGACTTCGCACCAGCCATTCCTGCTCTCTAGAAAACACCTTTGCAAGTTTCCTCATGCCTGGGTCAGCTTCCTCCATCAGTCAGATCTCAAATGCCACCTTTTCACAGAGGCGTGCCCACCCCTAGTCTCTCACCATCTCATCACCTTGTGTTTCTTCTTTGCTTGTGCTCACCCATACCCATATCTGAGATCATCGTTCCATCTAATTATCTATTTACCTGTGTGGCACATTTGTCTTCTCACCTAGAATGCCAGCTCCAGAAGGGCTGGGCTGGGTGTCCCTCACTGGCTGCCCTACTGGCACCTGGAACAGAGCCTGGCCCGCCATGAGCACTCACTGTAATATCTGTTATTTACCCAACAAACAGACAGGGACAGAGACACCCTTCAACACATACCTGGGCTCAGCACCAAACTTCCACTCGCCCCACAGTGTGAAGGGACTGGTGGTCTCTGCCAGCATGAGCTCCCAAGAGGAGTTGGCTGGAGATGATGGGAGGAAGGAGTAAATGTTTACCCTGTGGAGGAAGTGACACTCACAATGAACAAACTAATGTTGTCTCACTATGTTACTATCACCAAAAACTGCACCGGGGCTAGCACACCCAGAGGAATTTATCACTATCCCCATTTTTCAGATGAGGAAGTAGAGGCTTAGAGAATCAAAGTCTTGTCCCCAAGACCACCCAGCTGGGAAGTGGGAGAGGTCAGGGAAAACCCAAGACTGGCTTCTAAGAGCCTGTGCCTTTTTCCTTACCTCCCACCAGCCAAAATGGGCCTTAGGCAGAGGGAATGATGAAAGTTGATTGAGTTTTTGAAAGATCTCCTTCCAGGATTTGTCAAGGCCACTGCCACCAGCCACAACTCAGTGTTAACAAGGGCACCCAAATGTCTTGGTCTGGAGAATCTTCTGGGCTGGTTACAACATGAAGTCCAAAGCCCCATCCCAGGCCCAGTGAGTTAAGGTTCTCTGGGGTTGGGACTGAGACTCTTCATTTTGGGGAACATGGGGTTAAGGCTTTGGTGACCCCATTAAAAGGCTAGTGGAGCCTGGGATGGGAGGACCACAGGGACTCCTTTTTAGACAAAGAGGCTTCAGGCTGGGTCATTAGACAAGAACTGACCATTAATAACTCAAGAAATGTGTAGCAATGATCAAACTTGCGGGGCTTGTCCACACACTGCCCTGCCCGCTGCAGGGCCAGGCAGTCCTGGGAAGTCCCTGCCAAGCAATCAGTTCTGATGTCCTACCTCTGATGCCACCTGCCCTTGAGTTCCCCCAGGGAGTAAGAGCCCACGTCCTCACAGAGCCATCCTTTCCTCATGGGATAGCTCTGCAGAACAGAATTGTCAATGTCACCTTCCCGATGCACAAGGCGAGACTCCTGATTTATTTTCCCCATGGAGCTCCGGAGTGCAGAGTCCGTTTCTCTGCTGGCCCCAAGGCAGAGGGTGAGAGAGATAGTGGCTCTGGAAAGACGGTATTAATCAGCTTAATAAGCGTGTGTGCACCAGTGTGGCTGTGTGCAGAGAGGAACCCGGGAGGCGATATGACCCCCTGTCACAGACACCATCAATTGCTGGGGTGAACCTCCTCCCACGTGAAACCCAGACACTTAGATAAATGAATCAGGCCCAGTCAAGGAGCACCATTAAAACGCTCCGGCTCTGGGCGCCAGTCCATTGCCCCACAGCCCCTGTCCTCCGTCCTTCCAGTACAGGCTGCTGTCAACTTACACGGTTTCCTTCAGGAGCTGCCTCCCAGCTGCCTTGTGGCAGGGGGGCTGCAGGCTGAAGTCAGATCCCCTCCAGCTGAGGGGGAGGGGGGGACAGTGTATGGGGGAGGGGAAGAGGACCTTTCACATGTGGTCTGGCAGGACCCATGCATGAATCATTCTAATGACCTCACAGTGTGAGCTGGGGACAGAATTTTGACAGCTCGGAGTCTACGAAGTTGTGGGCAATGCACTGGGGTTTGAGCCCCAGCCTCACTGCCTCACCACTTCCCAGCTCGGAGCACCCCCCAAGTCCCTTCCCCTTCCGGGTGTCCCTCTTCTCATCTGTAAAATGGGGGCATTTCTAGCACCTACCACACATGTCCTTTAGGAAGACGTAATGAGATGATGGCCCTCAAGCACTTAGCCTGGCGGTGCCTGGGACATAACTTCTCAGTAAGCATTAGATATTATTACTAAGCATTCTTAATGAAGTTCCTGGCACACGGTAGGCAGTCAATTAAGACTTGACATGTTTAGCAGGTAGATATTTGCTTGAGTTTGTGAAGGTCTAAGCCACACACCATTTCTCACTGACTTGACAGTTTGGTTAACTAATTTTTAGCTATTTATAAATACAATCTTTCCCCATTTCACTTATGAACAGGGAGCAGCATCTGGCCCTTGATCTTCAGGGACAGTGTCCTAGGGTCTAGTTCAACTCTCACTTCTAAAGCCTGAGGAGGATTTGACACTATTTGTAAACACTTTATTTAGGATCCTAATACCCCTCACCTTTGGAGATGTGGGCTTTGTGCCTCCTCAATATGGCAGACCTGTGGTGCTTCAAACATTATCTGTTTAATCTCCATGAGCACTCCCCATGGCAGGTATGATTATACCCATTTAACAGATGAGGACACTGAGGCTCACAGGCTTGCCCAGGGATTCACAGCCCATGAACAGCAGAAGCTTGTGATCCGGGTTCTGTTGTAAGCACACAGTTGGTATTTTCCCCACTGCATTTAACTCAGAACTTCTCAACCAAAATGTAGATAATTTTGGTTGAGCCAGCTGCAGCACCTAGGAGAGGGTAAGGGTTTCTGTGCAGAGGTACCACCTAAGATGGGTGGCAGAGCAATATTCACGACCTCTGGCTTCTCCCCTCATGTTCATTTCGCCCTCATTCATCAGCACCTCTTCGTGCCAAGTCTTAGAGGGAACCAAGAGGGGTCAGACACACTCAGTGAGCAATCGAAAAGCATCATTGGTTTTTGCCTCACACCCAAGACCAGCTACGTCATTTATGGTGCAAAATGAAAATGCAGTGCCTCTTGTTCAAAATTAAGAATTTCAGATGGTGACAGCAGAACATGGGGGTTTAAACCAAGCATAGGGCCCTCCTGAGTGTGTGTCCCTGTGAGAGTGCCCCGGTCACTCGCCAGGAAGCTGGTCCTGAGCACGTCAGTATTGGGGAAGCAGCATCTCGGAGTGTCCAGCCCCCAGCTCACAGCCAGGCACCAGGTAGGAGCTAAACACACATTTATGGAGTGAGTGAGCTCACCCCAATTCTGTGAAATAGAAACAGAATCAGGGGAGGGCTGGGTGGGTGGGTTGGGATGGGAGTAAAAGATAGAAAATTGTACTTCAACAACAATTAAAATAAAATTTTAAAAAATGAAAAAATCACAAATGTCTGATTATATATATAAAAAAGAAACAGGATCGTGGATTTACAGCTGGGTAAACTGAGGCTCAGGAAAGCTCCTGCCTCATCTAACCTCACCCACAGCCCAGGCCCCCACCTCCGGCCTGGCGTGCCTGCCCACTGTTTCGCTCTGACCCCCATCCCGGCCTTTGTTTTCCTGATCCCAGAGAGAAGGGGTAGTGTTTACCACAGGCTGAAGTTTATTTTATTTTTGTGTTTTCCAATAATTGATTCCAACAGTTCCTACAGATGTCCTGCTGAAGGAAAACATGTTTTGCTCACTCAACCTTCGACTTCCTCACGGTGCCACAGTGGTGGGGGCCCACAACCATGAGGAAAGCGTGGGGCAACTTTTCCCTTGGTTATTTTATTTCTTTTCCATCTCCCTGTCGGGGACAACAAAACATGTTTTTCTTTTTTTTCCGAAGGAAATTGGAGCTTTCTTATTGATTACTTGTTGCTTAAAATTCAGCTTCCTTCTGCAATTATCTCGAATTGGATAAGTTGTGCAAATGAACTTCAAAATAAAAGACTGTCCTTCATTCTACTGAGAGGACGACCATCACAACCAGCATTCTCATTCATAGGAAGCCATTGACACCACTGAAATTCACCTCGGCTTTCTCATGGGCCTGTATACACATTTCAAGTGGCGTTATTATTGCAAGTTCACCTTTTTCAGAGGCAGGATTGGGAAATGGTACACAGAGCCTACATTCAGGTCAAGCCAAAGGGCTGCAAAGAGTTCACTGAAGCAGCTATTGGGTGCATGGTACGAGGTAGGGGTGGGTCAACAGTCTTTTCTTCCTCATGTGCATATCCAACCACCCCAGCATCATCCTCCCACTGCACAGCATCGTGATTGTCATAAATCTGGGGATTCTGCACACATTGGTCCAGGTCTGGACTTTCTGGTCTGTTAGTCTGTTTGTTTAGCTTTGCACCAAGACCAACTGACTTAATTATTATTCTGTCTCCTGAAATCAATACATCACGGTTGGCTAATAACTTCTCTGTTGCTGAATATCTAGGTTGTTTCCAGTATTTTATTATTATGACTTGTATCATACTAAGTCACAGTAATAAAAAAAAAGCAACTATAGTTGAGGTGATGTGCCAGGTTCTGCTGTAAGTGCTTTCCATATATTAACCCATTTAATCTTCACAAACACCCTTGGAAGGAGGTGCCGTTGTGATCTCCAGTTTGAGAGCTGAGGACCTCAGAGCACAGAGAGGGTCAGTCATATGCCTTTGGTCCCACAGCTTCTACATGGTGGAGCTGGGGTCTGAACCCAGGCAGGCTGGCTTTGGAACCTATACTTTTATCTACTCCTCTCTGAAATCAGTGAATGGATGAAAGGGGTGTAGGTCAAGGAATGAATCAAATGTGGTCAGTAATGCCTTTCTTATCTTCTTTAATAAATTAACTGGCTCAGTGGCTGTGGAGCCTGAGAGCCCACCCCACCTCCACCACTCACTGGCTGTGTGACTCTGGGCAGGTCAGTTCTCTCTGAGCCTCAGCTGCACTGTCTGTAAGATGTAGACAATAGGCCTGCTTGTCTGGATTTCATGGGGCTTCAGAGACCAGCTTCAGGGCCTGCTGAGTCAGAGGAGGGCCTAGGGGCCTCAGAAGCTTCAGAGGGCTCTTCCCAAAGAGGTCTCTGCTTTGCAGGCTTTCTGGGCTTCCTGCTGGATCTGGAGGGGCCTTCCCAGATGGAGAAACTGAGGCATGGAACAGCTGAGGGCATCACCTGGGGTGACCAATGGGAGGGACCCCAGAACCTGCTTTTCATAGCCTGTCTCTGCATTTGTAGACCTGAGGCTTGAGGCTTTCCAGACCATCAGCTCACCAGGGTGGGTGCTCTGCCCCCATTCACTGGGCAGCACCTTTGCCTTCAAGGGCAGCCCCCACCTCACTGCCCCAGGTCAGCTCTCCTGATCATAACATTGCCAGCCTGCCTCTGGCCCACGAGCTTCCAGGGATGGGACCGTGTTGTGGCTCTATTGGTAGAGCCCGGCACAGGGAGACCAAGAGGTATTGGCTAAATGAACAAATGCCTTGTTTTGCCCAGGAAAGAAGGGTTTCCAAGGATGCAGGACTTTCAGTACTAAAACCATCAATGTTTTGGGCAAACCAGGACGAGTTGGTCACCTGAAGTACCACTGTGCAGCAGGTTCTGGGTTCAGCCTTTATAGTTACCATGTGATCTAATCCTCATGTCTTAGTTTGGGTCCCCTGGAAGCAGAGCCTGAGCCAGGGACCCAGGTGCACGTGAATTATTGAAGAAGTGCTGTCAGCAGGAGTAAGGGATACAAGGAGGGCAGGAATAAAGCACCAAGCAAGACTGTGATCCTGGCTGGAGAGTAGCCTCACCCAGGCCCCGCAGGGAAGCTCTGCCCTGCAAAGGGCACCACAGATTGGCCCCCACCTGACGCAAGTGGCCCACCCTGGAGAAGGGTCATAGTTGAGGGCCATGCTCGGGAGAAGGGCAGCTGTCAGCCATTAGCAGCCAACATCCCTGCAGCAGGGGCACAGGAGCACATGGGGGATCCAGGCAGGGCTCCTGGTATCCACTACACTTCACAATAGCCACGGAGGGAGGTCAAGTGTGATTTTATGCCCTTTATGACCTTTTTCACCTAAAATCACCCAGTGGCTCCCACTGCACCAAGAATGAGTCTGAAGTCCTTGCAGTGGCTGTTGCCCCCAGCCCCCATTCCTATTCTGTGCATTTCATTTAAATCCCAGCCGCCCTGGCCCCCTCTCCAGTCACCAGGCACGCTAAGCTTTGCCTGATCCAAAGCTATCATCCTTGGTGTTTATTCCTTCTGCCTGGACTCCCCTTGGCCCAGATCTCTCCTTGGCTGGCTCCTTCCTGTAATTTGGGTCTCAGCTCTAATGCTACCTCCTTGTAGGTGTCCCTGGCTCTCCCACTAACATCCCCTGATGCCCCTTATCACTCTCTACCCCGTGACTTGAGATTATCTTCATCATACTCACGGCTATCTGAAATCACTGTTTAGTTTCTTCAATGCTTTATGCCTGTCTCCATCTCCAGAATGTAAATTCCATGAGGGTAGTGAGCTTTCCCGTTCTCTACTGCATCTTGGGCCTAGAAAGTGCCTGGCACATAGCAGGTGTTCAATAAATATTTGTTGAATAAATGACCGTGTCCCATTTTATCAATGACAAAATGGAGTCTCTGAAAAGTCACAATTCACCTGCTGCCAAGTGGCAGAGACAACAATCAAACCAAGCAGACATTATGGTTGGGCCCCTCACTACCAGCTGCCCCCCATCTTTCGCCTCAGGACAGCCTGTGACCAGGAGATGGTGTTTGATTCAGCACCAGTGGCCCCCAGCTCCTGGCTCAGGAGCTGGCCGGGAACAGGGGCTGGCAGATACGCAGGATCAGATGGGTGACAAGGTCACTGATGAGAAACCCTTCTTGGCCTCTTGGAAGGGGCAGCTGAGATTGTGCCCTGCCTGCATTTCCTGGGGACTCAAAACACAGGCATCACCATCCTGCTGTCAGAGCACACGGGCCAGCTCCTGGGAGGCGGGGTGGCGGGGACTGTCTGCCGCAGTGATCAATGTGAATAATAAACGTTTAGAGTTAATAAGCTCGAGTTAACTTCTCTCGCTCCAGTGACTAATGGGCTTCCTGGAGCCCATAACTCATGCTGTCGGCAGGCCTCCCTTCCCTCAGTGGCTGCCCTAGACCCAGCCTGCTGTGAGAGGTTGCCCAGGGAGGAGGGACCTGGCTTGGTGGAGACCTTATTTATGGCAGTGAATGCAGTGCTTTCGGGGAGGAGCAGGGTCTTTCTGGCTAGTTTCTGGCTCTGGAGAGGAGAGGGTTGGGGATGAGGGATGTTGGTGATTGATGTGCCATTCAGGCCCACCTCTGCCACCAGCACCTAGGAGATCATGGGAGAGTCCTGTCCCCTTTGCACTTCCAGTTTCTCATTTGTCAAGGATGATAATAACCTTGGCTGTTCCAAGAATCAAATGGCATGGTGGGTATAAAAAGTGCTAGACAGTGGGGAGGGGTTGGTCACTTTTGTCTGCAAATGTTTGAAAAGTTGAGGCATAAGAAAAGGTAGCTGTGAACAGAGGTCTCCAAGATCCTTGCCACATGCTCCTCAAAGAGTGGTTCTCACACCAACAGGCAGCACCAGAATCTCCTAGGGACTTCCTAGAAATGCAAAATTGGAGGCATGTCCTAGAACTGCTGGACCTGAATCTACATGTTAATAAAATACCCAATGAGTTTTGTGCATGATATCAGTCTGATGATCACTGGCCTAGACCAACTGTGGCCAATCACTAACTTTGATGCTCCCATTCACCAGTCCCCTGTTGAGAGCAGATGTTGCTAATCAGGCACAGCACTCTTGCCAGTGGAGCCTAGAAATGGCCCAGGATCCCTTTCTGCCACTGTTCAGAGCTGTCATGCAAGATGGAAACTGGTGGTTGTTCTAAGCCTAGACTCTGCACCCTCAAATCTCTAACCAAGATTAGGAAACCCAGCCCAAGCCCAGTCCCTTCTGCACAATTTCTGAACCCTGCACCACTCACAGATCAGGGAAGGTAGAATGAGACATGGGAGAGGCAGATGTGGGGCACTGAAGCAGGGAGCATGTAGGAGGCTCCATGAGCAGTGGGATTCCCGCTAGTGTGAAGGTGAGCAGAGGAGTGGGCGCTTCAATATCTCTTGGAGGCCCTGGGGAGGACCCAGCTCACCAGGGAGAAGACAACCTTTCACGCTAGTGTCCTTTGTTCATTATGATGATGTGACAAGCAGATCTCTATAAGAACAGCTTAAAACTGACTTTTAAGAAAGAGTATCTTCTGCTTAAATTATTAGAGGTATAAAAATTATTGTGAAAGTAAAAAAATAGAGAAGTGACAAAAAATACCTTGCTCCATGCAACCCTCTTGCCCTGGGGTAACTGACGTTAGCAGTTTGGTGAATATATCTTTTCAGTTTACTCTTTCAAACATACTTACAAAAATAAAATCACACCATATACCTAACTTTGAGCCTTGTTTTTTGTCTAATATACCATACACATGGTTCCAGGTTCATACATGTATTTATGTATACATACACACTATGTAACTATTTTTATCAGCTGCCTCATATTCTGTAGAATAACTGACCCAGGATTCACTAATTTATTGCCCAATTAGTCAATATTTAGTTCTCTCTCCTTTCTCTCTCCCCCTCTTTTACAAGGAATACCCTTGTAGGTATTGCCTTATGTGTCTGTGTGGCTGTGCAGGATAAACTCTCCAAAGTGGAACTGCTCGATCAAGGGCATACACATTTTAAACTTTAATAGAAACTGCAGATAACTGTCCCAAAAGATTATAGCAGCTCACACCCCCACCAGCAGTGTCAAAACAGCTTGACTGCCCCCCTCCTTGCTGGCACTGAATGTCATCAATATTTAATATTTTTTTCCAATCTGATGGGAGAAAAATGGCATCTCATTGTTCTTTTAATTTGCATTTGCACAACTGCCTGAGAGGTTGAGCATCTTTTCATTTGTTTGTTAGCCATTTGCATTTCCGCAGTGAATTGTCTGATCATATTCTTTGTCCACCTTTCCTTCCCCTTTCTTTTCTACTTTTTCTTTTCTTTCTTTTCTTTTCTTTTCTTTTCTTTTCTTTTCTTTTCTTTTCTTTTTTCTCTTCTTTCTTTCTTTCTTTCTTTTATTTTTGTTATCTATTTCTAGGCACTTTTTGGATGTTAGTATTAACTCTTTGTCTGCCTGATATGTAGTCCACGTCGGTGCCAAAAAGATCTCTGTAAGCTGCATGAACAAAATTCCACAAGATGAAACAATAGAAATAAATGCAAATTCTTCATGAGTTTGCAAGCCTCAACTATGCATGGACAGAGGAGACAGGGCCCATTGTCTGTACAGGGAGGGCATTGGAGGACAGTGAGCTCAGTAGGAAGTAACAGTGGGGTCAGCTGCTAAAACAGCCAAATTAGGACCGCAGGGTGCACTCATTGAGTTAGGGAATTTAAAATGTTCTGCCTGCTTCTGGGAAAGGTGTACAGCTCTAAGCTGCTGGGAAGGGTGAGGAGAGGCTGGGTCCCCCTTCCCATGAGGAGCTGGCTCTGCTCAGCCAGAGCAGAGAAGTGGTAGGGCTACTGGTCCAGCGAGCAGAGTGGGGGGCCTGTGAGGCATCCCAGGGAGCTGGGTCTCAGCTGAGCATGAGGAGAAATTTTCTCCTTAGTGCCCACCCCCCCGGCACCCCACACCGGCCCTTTTAGAATTATATACCAAGCAACTCCTACTCCTTCCCCTGGTTTATCTTCTCATAACGCTTGCATTTTCTAATATATTATAAATGTTATTGTGTATGCTGCCTGTGTCTCCTCACTAGAATGTCAGCTCCACGAACACAGTTTTTTTCTGTTTTGTTCATTACTCTATCCCTTTCAGGAGGTCGTTATTGTGTCCCCCAGTTTGAGCTGTGCAGGTAGTGAGCTTCCCACTGGGAGATATGAACAAGGTTTTGCTTGGCCACCTAGCAGGCTTTCTGTGCAGGGGACTCTAGGGTTCATCTGTGATCCTCTCATCAGAGTAAGGTCTGGAAGGGCCTTTGGATCAACAGGAGGCCCCTGGCCTCCCCTGCCTGCAAGGGGCCTGTGAGTCAGCCAGCTGGGACACTAGAGCGCTCCAACTGGGTCAGCTTTTGTTTATGTCCTTGTCCTGGCCCATCCTGAGCCCCACCCCTGGTCAGCCCCAGTCAACCTCGACTCTCCCCTCAGCATGAGGCCCTCATGTTTTGGAAAATCAACCGGCATCACACTAGACTGAAAATATCTCAAAATATCATTTGTGACTTCCTCCCGCTCCCCGAGGTCCCCCGCCTGGGCGGACAACAACCTTTCCCTTGCTGTTGATTTTCAAGAAAGGCTCTTCCATAGCTGGGACATAGGGAATTTCCAGTATTTTTCTTCCTCTGTTTTTTTTTCTGCCTTCAGACGCCCACATTGTGTTGTCCTGACGCAGCTCCAGGCAATGTTTGGCCCCAAAGGCCTGGGCTGGGTCAGTGAGGCCTGGACCAGCAGCCCTGGCTCCTCGGGCACAGGAACAATGCCTCCATAATTCATTGAAAACTCCCCTCGGATGACTTTTTCCTGTTGCTGATTGTCTCTGAGTTCCAGACCTGCACAAACTGCTTTTTCCTCCGGCTAAATTTAAAAGGGCCAGACCCTGGAAACAGGGCACTGGGCTGGCCTCAGTGTGAGGGCAAAGGTGGGGAAGCTGGGTAGAATCAGAGCCCCGAAGCCACTGCCTCCCCACCAGCGCTTTCTCTCTCTCTCTCTCTCTCTCTCTCTCTCTCTTTCTCTCTCTCTCTCTCTCTCTCTCTTTCTCTCTCTCTCTCTCTCTCTCTCTCTCTCACACACACACACACACACACACACACACAGTAGCTGCAGCCCTGTCTTTACTTTAATTCCCCTAATTACACTTAGAGCCCCCTGGGCCACAAACTTTGGAATTCAGAAAGCCCTAGGGGGTTGTGGAGGTCAGAGAAGCCCCTACAGAGCAGAGGGAGCAGGCAGGTCTGGGGGTCCGCAGCCCTAGACCCTAGTAGGTGGGTGTTGGATTCATAGGGCAAAGAAGGGGAGGTTTAGCTCAGGCAGAACAGAGCACAGCAGGGAGAAAACAGTCAGCCAGTAGAGAGTGAGCCCCTCATCACTGGGGGTGTGCAAGCCAAGGCCGCATGCCCATGGACCAGGAAAGCTGCCAAGGGCTGACAGTACCAGGTGGGAGGCAGGTGGCTGAGGGCCCTTCCAGTCTTCCTTGGCTCTGTCCTCTCCCCAGGCCAGTGAGAAGGGGCTGGCACTTCTGTACCAGCAGCCTGGGCTGGGGGTGGGGTTCCAGCAGGAAGAGAGACTACAGCCTTGCCCCCTCTGCACACATAGCCCTGGCCCATGGCTTTTCATAACAAGAGAGCCAACTTCTCTGGGCTTGACTTCTGGCTCTGCTACAGACATGTCGTGTGACCTTATGCAAGTCTTTTCATATCTCTGTGCCTCAACATCCCCATCCCCAAAGTGGGAATCACAAAAGCAACTACATCACAGGGATTTTGGGTAACTAAGCAAATTAATATCTGTGAAGTGTTCAGAATAGTGCCTGACTCAGAGTAAGTATGATAAAAATGATGGTGATTAATATCGAGCATTTTGAGGAGAAGCCTTCACCTTTCCTATTCAGACGGCAGCCTTTTGTGTTAAGCAGCACCCTCTCTGGGGGTAAGATTTAAACGCCTCTGAGGGAAAAGTGAATCCCCAACATTGGGTGGGCCTGGCTTTGTCCCTAAAGGCTGGCCACATGGTTAAGCACACGTTTGGGAGGCGGCCCATCCCTCTGTTCATCCTCTGCTCCTTCGGCACCCCCCTCCCAGGGGGCTCTTTCATGGAACGTGGGGGCCCAGCCCAGCACCCACTATCATTGTGTCATCCTGGCTCAGCCGCTCACTTCCCAGGTGACCTCGCCAGCCTCGTCACCTCTCAGTGCTGGCCCCCACATCACAGGGCTGCTGAGAGGGAGAGGGCTGGCGGAGACTGTGCACAGCGAGCAGGGAGCCGTGACGTGACGGGGACGGCCCTGGAGGACAGAAAGTGAAACCTGGTGCTGCTCTGAAGCCCTGAGGGCCGAGGGAGGGAGGTATGAAGTCAGTGCATCCAGACAGTGCCAGAGGGAGCAGATCAGGCCAGTGTGGAGACGCCCCCCAGTGGACTGCGACCCAAAAAGGATGCCGACCTGGCTGTGTAGAAAGAGGCTCTTAGCCATTCCAGGACCTCGCTGAGGCCGGTGGTACAAAGACTGGATCCCACCCAATACTACTTTCTAGAGGAAAAGGCCAGGGGACAAGAAAGAGGGAACAAAATACCGTAGCAGACAAAGTACCCCAAACAAAAGTATCGACCAAGCCAAGCCTCACAGCAGCCATACGAACACAATTATTAAGGGAGCGTTTCCCGAATGCCAGGTAGTCATGCATCAGCTCCATGATGTTTGCCATTTTAATTTATTGAATATCTTAAATCTGTTCACGTTTTCAACATAGATGTATTTAAAAGAAACTTCCAATCACAGCCATGATTTGCCATAAATTAAATACAGGGGTGTTATAAAGCAAAACTGAACATAAAGCTACACTGTTAAATTCTAGCCAAACACTGTTGACTGCAGAAGCTCTGAGCTTACTCCCCCTTGGATAATAAGGGAGATTGGTAAGTGTCAAGAGATGTTAAAAACCGGGGAGCACCCAGCTGAGACTCTCCTCGATGAAGTGGGAAAATAGGAAGAGAAAGGACAGGAATGCCTTTCTCTTTGAGCCCTGTCTGCCTCTACCTAAAATTAATTGCTTACAGCTAGTGTCACAGCTGAAACACTCCCTTTAAAGTGCTAATGAGCTGAGAATTCCACCATTCCCAGGGGAGTGCCCCCCTGACCTGCCTGCCCACTGTACGGCAGATCAGCCTGGGGAAGAAATCCTGGATTTCAGGTTGCGGAATCCCAGGATCTGGGTCACAACCCACTCCCTTTGGGGTGTGTCATCCTTTCTCACTCCCTTTGGGGTGTGTGATCCTTTGAGGTACCTCCTTTACCACTTGCAGTCTCTCCAGTGTCTTGCCTCCCCCAGAAAGTTCCTCCTTGATCTGAGAGGTCCCCTCCCTTCTTTCTCCTGCAGAGGAGACGCAGTGGATGGAGCCTGGGGAAGATGGCATCAGCCCACTCCACCCGGGTGCCTAGTGGGCCTCCCTAATTAACATGAACAAAACCCAGTTTCTAACCCCCATCCCCACCCCGCCCCCACCAGCTCCTCTTGCAGCCTCCCAACTCAGGAACAGCGAAGCACCTCCATCCTTCCAGAACGCTGGAGTCATTCCCGAGTCCTCTCTTCTCTCCCACCCCAAATCAGCTGTTAGGAAATTTAACTTGATCTTCAAAACTTAGACTGTCTTGCCCAGCAGCCAGAGGGATCCTGTGAAAACCACATCAGGACCTGCCCCTCCTCTGCTTCATACCCTCTATGGCTCCCGCCTCACTCAGGGTAAAAGCCAAAGCCCTTCCAGTGGTCCACAAGGTCTCCCCCAACGGTTGCCTCTCTGTCCTCATCTCCTCCCCGGCTGTCCCCAGCTCCTCCACTCTGGCACACCTGGCCCTCACTGTTCTTCCAACACTTCAAGCACGCTCTGACATGGGACCTTAGCTTGGAAGGCTCTTCCTTCAGACATCCACATGGCTCATTCCTCTCCTCCTTCAGGACTTTGTTCAAAGGTCACCTCCCCTGTGAGGCCCTCCCTGCTTCACTTCCTCATAGCGCTTGTCACCAAGGGATACAGTGAGCATTGTACTCACTGGGTTTGGTGTCTGTCTCTCCCCTCCCTGGAGAGTGCAGGGTTTTGCCTACTTGGTTCACTGCTGTAGTCCAGTGAGTGCCTCACATCAGGGGATCAACACACTTGTTGAAGTGTTAGGTGGGTGACTCACAGGTGGAGAGAGGGACTCTGATGCCCTGGGCATTAGCTACAACTGACATGGCGGGCCTGGCAGTGCCCCACTCAGCGCCAGCAACAGGCTCATGGGGGCAGAGCAGAGCCTGTCATGCCCTGCTTGGGGACCGTGGTCATCAGGGGCTCACAGAGCTGTGAAAAGCTGGGTGGCTTCTGGGCTGGACCTAACACCCTGCAGAATCATCTAGCCTTGAACTCTGGCCCACCAGTCCCGTGGGCATCAGGAGTGGGTCATGGCGGCTCCAGTGCTGGGGGGTGGGCACTGACTCCATTTGTGTGTGGAAGCAAGTCTGTCACTGACACAGGACTGGACCCTTGCCTCCCAACTGCCAGGCTTCTCACATCAGATAACCGAGTTCCCCATCCTGACCGTGCATATGCTCCCCTCTGTAAAATGGTCCCATAGGAGCACCTTCCCTCTGAGGCCTTTGAGGTGGCCCATGTGCCACCTCATGAGGGTCAAGAGCATGCTGTCCACCCGGAGTTAGACCAAGGTAAACTGTGCCAGCTTACGGGAAACTCTTATTGGGAGGGACTCTAAGGAGGGATTTCAGGCACAGTGAATCTAGGAGGGAGCACTGATTTTAGAATGGGTGCCTTTGACTGTCTCTAAACTAAGGCTAAAGGTGTGAGATGAGCCAAGGAATAAGTGCCCTGGAGCTCATGTTGGGGCAAAGGGAGAAGAAGGGAGCTTTGCTGGGTGCGTAGGGGTCCTCTCCAGGGCCTGCAGGTATGCTTCTAGGCCCAGGCTGATCAAAGCTACCCTCTCCCACCCTCCCTACCAGCCTGTCTCCCTTCCTTCCAGCACTCACGTAATTGGTCACATAGTCATTCAACAAACACTCCCTGGAGACTTTCTCTGGATCAGCTCCTGGTAGGAGCAGGGACATCAGTGAAAGGTGAGATTCAGGTCCTCCTGGAAGAGCCCCGAGTCCGTGGAGAAGGCTGATGCAGACAGGCATTAGTGACTACGGGAACTGGGAGGGGGCTCCATGGAAGTTCAGAAGATACATGGAACCCCACATCTCTGTCCTAGCACGAGCTTTGTAGTCAAAAGAGTTGAGTTCAAATCATGGCTCTGCCATTCACTTTGCTACTTTGGGCAAGTTACTTAACTTCTTGGTGTCTCAATTTCTACTTCTAAAAAATGGAGAGTAGAAGGAAAAAAAGTCAGAGGACTGACACTACCTATCAAGCCTCACTGTAAAGTTACAGGAACAAAATGGTGTGGTATTAAAGAATGACAAATAGGTTGATAGGTTAGAGAGAGCACAGAAATGACCTATAATTGACTGATGTAATCTTTGACAAAACAGCAAAGTCAACACACGGAGACAGTCTTTTTACCAAATGGTGATGCGATAACCAGACATCCATGTACACAATTAATAAATAAAGAATCTAAACACAGACCTTACGTTCTTCATAAGAATTAGCTCAAATAGATCATTGACCTAAATGTAAACTGTAAAACTATAAAACTGCTAGAAGATACACAGGAGAAAATCTAGATGACCTTGGGTATTGTGATGACTTTTTATTATAGCTATAACACCAAAGGTATGATCAGTGAAAGAATTGATTAGCTAGACTTCATTAAAGTCAGAAACTTCTACTCTGAGACAGGCAATGTCAAGAGGATGAGAAGCCAAGCCACAGACTTGGAGAAACTATTTACAAAAGACACATCCAACAAAGGACTGTTATCCAAAATATAACTCAACAAGAAAATGAAAAACCCAATTAAACAGTAGGCAATAGACCTGAACATATATCTCAATAAAGAAGATATGCAGGTTGCAAATAAGCATATGCAAAGATGCTCAAAATCACAAGTCACTGTGAAAGTGTAAATTAAAACAACAATGAGAACACTCTAAGCCTATCAGAATGGCCAAAATCCAAAACACTGACAACACCAAATGCTGACGAGGATGCAGAGCAACAGGAAATTTCGTTCACTGCTGCTGAGACTGTAAAATGGTACAGACACTTGGGAAGACAGCGTAGTGGTTTCTTACAAAACTGAACACACTGCTGTCATATGATCAGCAATCACATTCCTTGCTATTTACACAAAATGATCCCAGTGGCTGCTGCTGTGGGAGAGGCCAGTGAGAGGTGTAAACCGCAGAGGGCTGTGTACATGGAGACCTGCCTCCAGGGATTCCGGCTTTTCCTTTTTCTCTCAGGCTCCTCTCTTCTAATTTACTAAGAGTACCACCAGCTCTGCCCAAGGCTGTGCCCCGAATTCTTGCCATGAATAGGTCCTGTGCTCAATCATCAAATCCAGTAGCTTTCAAGGTACAGATATTGTACCTTCCCAGAGAAGAAATAGACTTTACAGTGGGGACAAAAACAGAGCCCACACTTGCAGCATTTCCCTGACCCCTGAGCTCTTCTGTATCACTTCTTCATTCCTCACAATGACCCACCATGTGCTTGCTGGTCTTTTCCAAGGATGGGTAAGGAAACTGAGGCATGGAAGTTCAAACAACATGTCTGAGGTTGCATGGCTGAGCATGTGGGTTCCAGGGTCTGTGTTTTTAGCCACTACACTGATGGTGACTGGAATAAAGCTTGTCACTTTATTATATGCAATGCACTCTATTATCTAAGCCAATTCCTTTTTCTTAAAATGTGGATCACAACCCACCAAATGGATTTCACAACTCACTGATGGGCCATAATCTGCAGAGCCATAGCAGGATGGGTGGGTTCTGTAAGACCTAGAGTAACTAGGACACACTGACCAGCTGTTTCCCAACCTGTCAGCATTCCCCCAACTCCAGGACACCCTCCCAGCTCCCCCCACCCCACCTCACTTCCCCTTCCTCCAGCCTCACAGGACCAGGAGCTAAAAGGACCCAATCTCTTTCCCTTGTGTGAACCGACAGCTCAAGGGCAGCTCAGCGGCCCCTGCATCCCAGAGACCTGGGGAAGTAAGAGCCTAGTGCCGTAGGGGAGGGAGGGCCCATCTCGATCTCTTTGTCCAGGAGAGTCATTATGATGCAGCCAGCAGAGCTTCAGCCTAGGAGAGGGGCTTTCATTTCTGAGGCATGAGCTGGGGGCCCGAGGAGATTGCTCACAGATAGGGAGACACTGCTGCCAGCACCACTACTTCATTCCTGCTCCTCCTCCCCAGTCAGCCAAGCTCCTTAACCCTTGATGGAGCTGAAGACAGGGAGGCAGCCAGCAGCAGGAGGGCCTTGCTGCTGTGGAGATTGATGTTGGGTGGGGGGATTCCTTAACTGCTTCATTAATACATAGTTCTTTTCATCCATAATTACTGAGCATGAGCTTAGCCCTTCCTCTGCGGTATCATATTCAATCCACCCACGTCCCTGGGAGGTTGTAACTGCCCTCATGTCATCCTCACTTTACAGAGGAGGATGTGGACACCCAGACACCGAGGTCACTTGCCCACAGTCTCAAGGCTTGGAAAGGAGGAGACATGCAGGAAGAAGCGGGTTTTGATTTTTGGAGGGAGAAATGCTTGTGAGTTCTGGGTGAGGGCTCTCAGGGGCCTCAGCAATGGGGACCTTGGATTATTCTGCATCTTCCTGAGACCTCCTGGGCTTTTGGCAGAGAGGCCCCATCCTGTCTCTGGCAAACACTGGGCTCCGTCTTCCTTTTGCCTCAGTTCACCCCTGGGCACTAAAGCAACTGTGTTACGGAGTTCCTCATCCACTTGTGCTGTGTGCTTAAGTCTCCCTGTCACTGTGCACAGCCTGGCCTACTGCTTCTCACTGTGAAACTGGCTTCACGCATTGTTCTTGTGTCCAGCACCTTGTTAAATCCGTATTAGTTCTAATAGTTTCTCTATTGATTCTTGGTTGATTTTTCTAGCTAGATGATTAATCACTGCAAACTGACAATTTGATTATCATTTCTTTCCACATCCTTCTCTCTTTCTGGAATGGGCTGAACATTCGTGTGTTTATCCCTGGCGCCAGGTTCCTAGGTTGAAGCCTGTCCCTCAGTGTGATGGTATTTGGAGGTGGAGCCTTTGGGAGGTGATCACATTTAGATGGGGTCATGAGAGTGGAGCCCCCATGATGAGATTGGTGTGCATATAAGAAGAGGCAGTGACAGACCTCTCTGTGTGACCATACACCAAGGAAAGCCAAATCCAGGAGGAAGGCCATGCCCAAGAGGAGGGTCTTCACCCAAAACCTGACCGTGCTGGCACTCGGACCTTAACCTTCCAGGCTCCTGACAGTGAGAAACATATTTCTGTTGTTTAAACTACCCAGTTTGTGGTATTTGGGGATAGCAGATGGTATTCACTCAGATGGTCTTATTTCTTTTCTTTCCATGTCGTGTTCAGGATTTCCAATATATTTGGATAGTGCTGTTGACAGTGTTATCCTTGTCTTGTTCCTAACTTTAGCAGAATGTACTTACAGTGTCTCCATTAAGAAAAATATTTGCTTCAGGTTTCTTCTGTTGTTGTTATTGTTGCTGCTTTTTTAAAGGTAAGATATAAATAACATAAAATTTGCCATCGTAGGCATTTTTTAGTGTACAGTTAACTGGTTTAAAGGTTGGGTTGGCCAAAAAGTTTATTTATTTTTTTCTGTAAGATGGCTCTAATAGTGCTCCAGTTGTTTTTAACTAATTTGAAATGATTTTGTTAGATTGTATTGTGATAGCTGTCACATCAGCATGCATTTAAAAAAACTTATCAAAATTGGTGAATTTTTGTGTAGCCATTTTAATATTGAAGTTAGAAGAAAATATGCAACAGTTTTGGCATATTATGCTTTATCATCTCAGAAAGGTAAAAATGCAACTGAAATGCAAACTAAAAATTTATGCTGTGTATGCAGCAGGTGCTGTGATTGATTAAATGTGTCAGAAGTAGTTTGCAAAGTTTCGTGCTGGAGATTTTCTCGCTGGACGATGCTCCACTGTCGGGTAGGCCAGTTGAAGTTGACAGCGATCAAATCGAGACACTAATTGAGAACAATCAACATTCTACCCTTCAGGAGATAGCTGACACACTCAATATATCCAAATCAGGAAAGTTATTGGTGAAAATGAAAGATGTGTCTTTTACGGAAAAACAACATATGGACTTGTTGGCCAACCAATACATTCACATTGTTCTGCAACCACTACCAGCATCAATCCACATAATTCTTTTCACTTAGTAAAATTAAAACTCTATACCCATTAAACAATTTCTCCCCACCCCCCACCAGTCCCTAGCAACCATTCTACTTTCTGTCTCTATGATTCTAACTTTTCTGGGGAACCTCATATAAGTGGAATCGTACAGTATTTATCTTTCTGTGAATGGCTCATTTCACTCAGTTTGATGTCCTCAAGGCTAATCCATGTTGTAGCATATTGCAGAGTTTTAATCCTTTCTAAGGCTCAATATTATTGTATGTATATGCTGTATTTCGCTTACCCATTCATCTGCTGATGAATAGAATTTGCTTGCATGTTTTAGCTATTGTGAATAATGTTGATATGAACGTGGGTGTACAAACAGCTCTTTGAGACCTTGCTCTCAGTTCTTTTGGTTATATACTTAGAGGTGAAATTGCTGGGTCATGTGCTAATTCTATATTTAATTTTTCAAGGAACCTCCATAGTTGTTTCCATAGCAGCTCTACCAACTTACATTTCTACCAATAGTGCACGAGGGTTCCACTTTTCTCCACGTCCTTACCAGCACTTCTTGTTTTCTGTTTGATGGTAGTCATCCTAATGGGTATGAGGCGGTATCTCATTGTGGTTTTGATTTGCATTTCTCTAACGATGAGAGACACTGAGCATTTTTTTCACATGTTTATTGGCCATTTGTATATCTCCTTTGGAAAAATGACTATTCAAGTCCTTTGCCCAGTTTTGCATTAGGTTGTTTTAGCAGCTCTCTGTATATTCTGGACATTAATCCCTTATCAATATATGATTTTTAAATATTTTTGCCCATTTTGTGAGCTGCCTTTTATTCTTTGGATAGTGTCTTTTGGTACATACATTAACATTTTTTTATGATGTCCAATTTGTCTATTTTTTTCTTTTGTTGCCTGTGCCTCTGGTGTCATATCCATAAAATCACTGCCAAATCCAATGTCACAATGCCTTGTCCTACGCTTTGTTCTAAGAGTTTTATTGTTTTAGGCCTTACATTTGGTCCTTGATCCATTTTAAGTTAATCTTTGTCTATGGTGTTAGGGAAGGGCCCAACTTCATACTTTTACCTGTGGGAATCTAGTTCTTTACCAGACCTCACGAAGCCACATCTTCAACACGTGCAGTGGAGCATCCAGCTGAAGACTCGGAGCAAACCCCAAGGTAAATTTCTAGAGTTCTTTCTGCATAGCGCCCTCTTCACTGATGCTCCGCCCCACGGATTCTCCTCACTGCCGTCGCTCCAGTTCTGATCTCTCCCCCAGTTCAGCAGTACTTTATACTGTGCTTGCATTCTCCTTCCCTGCACCGTGATCCAGAAAGTGTGTCCGGCAGAAAGTTGGGAGTGGTTGTAAAACATACACTGTTTTTCTCGTCCTGGGTGTTTGTGTCAGGAGGAAACCCCAGTACCAGTTACTCCAACACATCTGGAAGCAAAATTCAGTCCATATTTTTTTTGTTTGATAATATTTTCCTCCTTGCTTAGGGTTTCAAACCCTTCTTTTGCTTATTTAAACATTTAAAACATATTTGTTTTATATCGTCCGACAATTTGAATATCCAAAGTCTTGTACGTCTGGTTTAACATTTGATATTTGTTTTCATTCACTTTGGCTTACATTTTTAAATTTCTAATTGTGAGCTAATGTTCAACTGGGTTCTCTCTGGGAATCCTATGAAGTCTAGGTGGAGAGTGAGTATCTTCAGAGATTTGTGTTTGCTTCTGGCGAGCATCTGGGGGCGCTACTTGCTGGGTTTCCAGATCTCCAAGATAGCATATGGACAGGATGGGGCAAAAGTGGGTTTACAATTGTGAGTACATGAAACACAGTTTATTCTTGTAGTATTATTTATTAATTACTGTATTATTGTCACACAAACCATGTAAACCTACTTTTGCCCCACCCTGTCTATGTGTAAATCCAGTGTGTGAAGGTTGACCTGGACAGAGGGGGAATGTGCTTCTCCTTGCCTTCCAATTTTTGTGTGTTCTTTGCTCAGACAAGGAGTAGGGGAGAATGCTGGGATGCCCAAGACCCCTAACATACATCAGGACCCCTTAGGTCAAAGGTTGTAGGCTTACGAACATAGCATGTCATTTTGAATCAATTATAAGGGGACAAATGTATAATCCATAAAAAGCCTTTGAATGATACAAATGATAAAAATTAAACCTCAAAAAATTCAGATTAAAAAAGCATCTATTACAGAGGGAGCACAGGTTGTGAAGTATAGAGCATGCCACTGAATGCCATCCACAGATCAGGGCCTATAGACCTTATTCCAGGCTTGGAGAGCAAGGCAGAGCCCCTGGGGTCCTCACCCTGCTCCTGGGAAGCATGGCTCTAGAACTGCAGACAAGCAGGGCCAGAGCTGGTGTGCTCTCTACCCTTCTCAGCTGCCACCAGGGAGGCGTCAGCACACTGGATGGGCTGCCATCTCTGGCTCCTTGAGGCTGGTAAGGATTCTTCAGACCTGTTAGCTCGGGCACTGAGGGTGGGCTAAATGGGGACATTAACACACAGGGGTTCTGGCTTTCCAGTGCCACCAAAGGGTCCCTGGGTGTGGCTTGTCACTGCCTCTTCTGTCCCACTCCATGGCCCTCTTTCTCTCTGTCCACCTGCCCTTTTCTCTCCCTCTTCCCTCATTTCTTCCTTCTCAGCTTCTCCTCCCTCTTCCCCTCCCCTCTCCTTCCTCC
Source organism: Phyllostomus discolor (assembly GCF_004126475.2). Taxonomy (NCBI): domain Eukaryota; kingdom Metazoa; phylum Chordata; class Mammalia; order Chiroptera; family Phyllostomidae; genus Phyllostomus; species Phyllostomus discolor. The sequence continues at coordinate 38,184,827 of NC_040909.2, read as the reverse complement.
TGTTTTCTTCCTTCTCATCATCTGTCACCCCATCTTTCCCTTCATCTCTTCTCCCTCAGCTTCCTGTCTCCCCTCTCCCTCTTCTCTCTCATACCCTGCTTTCCACTTGGGCCAGAACCCAAGCCATTCCCACTCAGTGAAGGAGAGGAGAGCATAGTTTAGTCCCATCACAGATCTCCCCATGGCTAATGTCTCATTTGGCTGGGTCCCCTTGTCAGGTTCGTTTCCTTGGGAGTGGAAGAATCCTGGGCTGACTTCACTGGCCACAGAAAAAGTTCTGGGCCAGAACAACCAAGTTTCCAAGGACTGGGCCTGTAACAGGGATGCTGGGGGGCCTCTGGCCTTGTAGAGCCAGCCTAGCCCATGGCCTCACCCAGATGCTGGCAGCATGCTTGTTTATTACATAGAGGCTCAGAGAAGGGGGTCGGGGCTGGGGAGGCAGGGCAGGATGGCTGAATGGGCGAGGGATGAGCCATGTCCAGGCCTGGCACTCTGGTGGTCAAGGGGCCTGCATTACTTCTTGGGGAGCAGTTTCTTCCCATCATTTTGCTTCTTACTGTTCCTTCTGCCTTTGCTGATAGGAGGAAGATCCTCATCAGGATGTGTCATCCTAAAAATCAAAGTAGAGAGAAGCAAATGTTGGGAAATGGGCAGAGAGGGTTGGTCTGGGCAGTGTCTGAGCCCTGCCCTGGCCAGGCAGAGGTGGGTGTGGCCCTCCACCATGCACAGCTGAGGTCTTCTAGGTGTTGCTGCAACATGGGGGTCCCAATGGCACCTGTGACTTTTTGAGGTGCTCACAGTTTTGTTTTTCTATCTTCATGAGAAACATGTGATTTCAGAACATGCTGTTGCAGAACATGATTTGCTTCCCAGTGAACACGGCTAAGTTAGTAGACCTGACAGGTCTAGGAAGTTGCTTGCAGGGACACAGCCGGTAGTGCCCACCCTTCTCAGATAGACAGATGGGTTTGGGCTGTGGGGTTTCTCCACAAAGTTTAAAGGCCTCGGTCTCCACCAACCAGACCACTGCCAGCAGCTCCGAGGAGAGCAGCTGGGTAGCATGTTGACAAAGCAGGCCAGAGGTCAAGGATTGTTGGAGATGAACCATGCCCAGGGGGATGTGACTGCCCAAGGTCACTTAGCTCTGTGTGGCCTTTGTGAGCCATGCCTATCCTGCTGACCACAGGAGGGTCCCTCAGCCCCGGGCCAGGGAGGCCACTTACTTCTTCTCAGTTTCAGGGGAAGACTCGTCTATCTCGTCCCCAATGGTCAATGAGGAGGTGCTTCCTTGAATGTCATCCATCATTGTTCTCTCGGCTGAGGCTGAGTCAGAGTCATCCAGGGCCAGGATGGAGGTTGAAATGCTGCAGGGAAAGCAGGGAGGGGAGGGCAGTGCTCAGTGGGGGCACAGTCAGAGGGGGCCTGGGCAAGCAGCCCTCACTCAGAGTTGCCCGTTCAGTGTTCCAGTTCCTAGAGAAATGGGCTCAGGTGCTTTTCCTGAGGGTGGATGAAGGGAGAACCTGACCCCTTGGGGACCCAGAGACTTACTGCAGTTTGGCTTCCCTGGCTTCTTTATTTTATTTTATTTATTTATTTTATTGTTGTTCTATTACAGTTGTCCCCAATTTTTCTCTGTTGCTCTTCCCTGGCCTGCCCATGCCCCACTCCTAGTCAATCTCCACCCTGTTGTCCATGTCCATGTGTCATTCATACATGTTCGTTGATTAGACCCTTCCCCTTCTTTCTCCCCATATCCCCTACCCCTCCAACGGCAAGTGCACCTGTACACTCAGCCTGACCATTAAATGAGCAAAGGAGAGAGGACAAGAAGCCAAGAAAATAAGTCATCATGTACAGTGTTATGGTTTGTGTCCCCCCCCCAAATCCACATATGGGAGTCCTAACCTGTAGTACCCCAGAAAGTAGGAAATAGGGTCATTGTAGACATAATAAGTTAAGAAGTCATACCAGAGCAGGGTGGGCCTCACTCTAATACAGCTGGCATCCTTATGAAAAAGGGGACGTACGGACACAGACAGGCCCACAGGGGAGGGCCACGTGAGGGTGAGTGGTGCTGCCACAGCCTAGGCGTGAGCAGACACTTGGGTACTGGACTAGATCCTTCCCTATACCCTCAGAGGGAGCTCAGCTTCTGCAGGGGCAAGCCCCAACTCCCTGGAGTGATGCCCAGCTCAAGGCCCATCAGAACTTAACCCTAAACCACCAGCATATTTTTCAAACAGCCCTCTTGGCGGCCCCCACTAAATCCACAGCTATCATGTTCCCCAGTTTGCAAAGCACACCTTGCCTTTGCTCACCTCAGCCCCTTTCCAGGAGCACCTTTTTCATTTCCCTTTCTGCTGGGTCTTCTACTCATCCTTCAAGGCCAGGTCCCCATGTCACCTCTCTGGGAAGCCTTCCCTGAACTCTCACAGAAGGAGGGATTTCCTCTACTGCTTATAATGGTGCAGGGTTCACAGCTCTATGACTCTGCCTCCAGTCAGCTGAGAGGAGGGTTTGATTTCAGCAACTTGGTATGGCTCTCATAGGTATGAGTGAGTAATGAATAAATGAATCAAGTGACAGGGACATCAGAGGAATGTGAGTGACTAGGACAGTGGGGCCACACAGCCATCTTGCTGGGGTGACAGGAACATTCCTGTTCCTGTTGACAATAGGCCAGGTGCTTCCTGGAAGAATAATCTAGAGATGGATGCCAAGACCATCCTTTATCAGGGCTAAGTAGAGAAGGCATCTGGGGGTTGCAACAGGCCAGCCCCTCCAGCAATTTCAAAAACCTTTGTACTCACTTCAGTGAAAGGAAAGTGTCAGCAAATGCTGGCCCTTATCAGACACGGAGCCCACCTCTCTAAGGCATCAGGGTCAGCCCTCTGTGTCTGAGGCCCTGGTCTACACTTCAGGAAGGTAACTTCTCCCTACTCAGCCCATCCAGGTTCCCACTGTAGGAGAGAGCTGGCTTTGAAACCACCTTTATCCATACAGGGTGCTCCTGTGACAAGCTTATGACATCCTGGTTAGTTCTGACCTAGTCCCTTCCAGGTTCATGAGTAAAGACCAGTTCTAATCAAGCTTATCCTCAGCTTCAGAACCTTTAATGACTCCCCACTCCCTGTATGATCAAGGCATGAAGCTTCCCACAACATGCTCTTCCCCTGCTTATCCAGTGCCTGCCTGTCTGTCAGCAGAGGCTCCTGCTCCGATAGGTCTGGCCGGACTCCTCCTGAATGGGTGCATAGTGACAGCTTAATGCATGAAGAGCATTACCTTACTCTGGCCTGTTTCTGCTTTCTCCCCTCTGCAAGCTGTCAAGTCTTATCTCACCAACCAGGCCTGGACTATATCTCACATGTCCCTGGGTCCCCTAACAAAGTGGTTTGACCCAGGGAAGGTCAGCAACAGGCTCACAGTGCCACAAAATGGAGCTGAACCAGGGTCTTGCATGAAAACTGCCGTGGCTGGGTAGGGACAGCTGCCTGGGTGTGGAGCTGGGGAGGCAACCTAGGACAGAGAGGGAGGTTCCAGGGCCAGCTCTGCCATTCCCTGTCCCTATGCACACACAGAACTCACACTCTTCCCAGGGTCTGGTTTGATGCTTCTTTTGCAGGAGCTGTAGAGGTACCTGAGGACAGGGTGAGCAAGGCCTTTGAAGGCAGGCTGTAGGTGGGCTTCCTTGGGTTGAGGGAGGATGCCGGCATGAGTGGCTGGTGAGGGTGGAGTGTCCTGCCTCAGGGCAGCATCACTGCAGGAGGGCCTGGTGGAGGCAGGCTCCTCTCTGGGCACTGGGCCCACTCTTCCCATTCCTATCCTTAGAGGGGTCCTGGAAGGGGCAGCTGAGGTGGGCATAGGCCCCCCGTCACAGCTCCTGACCATACACCCTGAACCTCTCCTCCCTTCCTGCCCCCCATCTCCACTCCCTCTCAGCCTCCTCCTGCCTCTTCTAAGGTGGGCAAGAGGTAGCTGTGTGACCAAGTGGCACAACTGGGAATAGCTTCCCATCATATATGAATGGCACTTCACAGTTTACAAAGCTTATTGAGTATGACATGGGTATTTACATAGTACTCTGCCTTTCCAGTTTGTAATGTACTCTGCACTTAACAGTTTATAAGGTGCTTTGTCATTTATAGAGTGTCTTGTGGTTTACAAAGTACTTCAAGGGGTATGAGGTACATTGCAGTTTATAAAGCACTTTGCAGAGTTTCCAGCTTACAAAGTTCTTTGGAGCAGGTCCATCTGCCAGTTTATGTCCAGGACAGTTTATAAGACACTTTCAGGTTACAGGGCACATCACAGTTTCCCAAGCCCTTGGTGATTTATCAGGCATGTGGCACTGTACAAAGGATTTTGTTTTGTATGGATTTCATGATAATTTAGAAGGTGCTCTGTAGTTGACCAGGTGTGTTACAGTTTGCAGTGGGCTTTGTGGTTTATAGGGCACATGGCATTTTGTCATTACAGAGTGCATCATCTCTTACAATTTTTGATTCTCTCAACTCACCCCTCTAAGAATGCTCCTGCAAGAATGATGTACTGAACTCAGAGAGACAGTGAGGCCCAGAGAGGGCAAGCGACACGTCTGAAGCCATGTCTGTGGCATGGCTGGACACCCTGCTTCTGCAGAGCATATCCCTGCCCTCACTGCCTCCCTGCTGCTCTGTAGGAGGCTCACCTCCCAGACTTCCACACAGCCCTGCAGCTGGGCTTGGAGTCTACGGCTTCACTCTCCTCTCCCTGCCACCCTGTGCTGGGCTCCTAGCCAGCCCAGTGGGCAGCATGGCAAAGGCAGGTCCAGGTGGTGAAATGGCACTGTCAGCAGGATGAGTCTGTCCTCTGTGGCTCCAAGGTGTGGACCAGGCTGTCTCCCTGTTCCCTTCAAGTCCCATATGCACAGAGATGGCAGGTGGAAAAGCAGAACCCCAGGAGTGGGTCTCTTAAGACTTCCTGGGCTCAGCAAACTGCAGTGAGCAGGGTGGAGGGAAGCAGGGCGGCACTGGGGTCTTCCTCACCCCCACCCAACCTGCCCCTGCTCCTGGGATAGGCTGCAGCTCAGTGCTTCTCAGGACTCAAAGCACAGACAGCTGAATGGAGAAATGGAGTCAAGCCCAGTGGGATGCAAAGGAAGGACCCCCAGGTTACATGAAGAGAATGAGTGTGACCAGGACATAGAGGGGCATCACTGGAGCCCCCACAAGGCCCTCCACCAGGCCCAGACTCTTTTGGTGAAGGAGGTGTGTTTGTACCTAGGGAGCTAACCAGGTAGTAGGGGACAGTCTCATCACTCTGTGAATTAACTCTGCCCCTGGGCTATGGAGACCATCTTTCCTAGAGGTCTCAGCCCCCAGGGTGTGTCAAAGGCTCCAGCCCCCTCTGGTCTTGCCACTCCAGGGCATCTTCCAGAGACAGCCAGAGCCCCTTCTCCACAAAGCGGCCCAGGCCTTCCTCCTACTCAAAGCCTCACAGCTCCTGGCCGCACCTGAAAAATAGAGGCTGCCTGGTGAGAATCAGGGGGCCCTATCTGGACTCTAAGTAACACGGGCCCTACTTCATCATTCCCTGCCAGGGGCTCCTCCAACACATGGGGGTGCAGGGGTCTCACTGCTCTCTCTGCCTGGCCAGCCCTCCCTGCCCTCTGTCCCCCTCCCTGTGTCACACCATTCCCTCACCTGGTCCCCACTGTAGCACAGGGTGCCTCTGCTCTCAGGCATGAATCTCAGGGCCTGTAAATGGCATGACTTTTCTTGGCCATGATGAGGACTCACAGGAACTTTTCTCACCAGAACTTTTTCATGTCCCCAAGCTGAAACCCCATTCCCTTTGAATACTAATTCCACATGTCCCCTCCCTAGCCCCTGCAAAACCTCCTCTGCATTCTGTCTTTATACATTTGACTACCCTGGGGTCGTCATATAAGTAGAATCATTGAGCATTTGTCTTTTCATGACCAGCTCATCTCACTGATTATAATGGCCTCACGTTTCATCCACGTTGGAGCACACTGCAGAAGTACCTTTCCTTCTAAGGCTGAGTAATACTCCATGTTCGTGTATACAGACCACCTTTCCTTTATCTAGTCACCCATTAATGAAAACTCGGGTTGCTTCCACTTCCTGGATATTCTGAATAGTGCTGTTCTGAACAGGGGTGTGCAAATATCTCTTTGAGACCCTGTTTTCAGTTCTTTTGAGTAGATACCCAGAAGTGAAATGGCTGGATCATATGGTAATTCTATGCTTAGTTTTTTGAAAAACTGCCATCCTGGTTCCCACAGTGGCTGCGCTATTTTATATTCCTGCCAGCAGTGCACGAGGTTTCCAGTTTCTCTACATCCCCACCAATACTTGTTATTTTCTGTTTTTTTCTTTCTTTCTGACAATAGCCATCCTAATGGGTGTGAAGTGGTATCTTCTTGTGGTTTTGACTTGCATTTCTCTGATGATTAGTGCCCTTCACTCTTGTTCACACCAGTGTCTGGGTCTTTGGGTCAGGGAAAGAGCAGCCGTTCCGGTTTTCCTTCGCCTGCAGATCCCCACTGTGGAGCACGGGGCTGGGCACGCAGTACTTGCTCATTGTGCAGAAACTGAAGGAGAGGCATGACTTTTCGGCTGAGAAGGGGACAACCACTTCTGGAGAGAGGGTCTCCCCTCAGTGACGGTAGTTGAGGGGCGGCCAGTGACCATGACATGTGGTTATTATCACTCTGTCAGCCAGCCCTTCCTCATTCTGACCTGATTTCTGCCTCTCTGGGTTGGAATAAAACCAGCCCTAGGTCATCATTTAGTGACCATTTCCCAAGAGCCCCCTGTGTGCTGAGCCCTGGGGATGTGGGGGGAAAGAGGAGGAAGGTGAAGAATCTAGGGTGTGTGATGCAGGACACCCAGCCCTTTGGGCTGGCACAGCTTAACACATGCAGAGGGACCGGCAGCCCCTCCCAACCCACTGCCTACTCCTTGGCACAGAGCTGTGCCCAGGCGACCACAGCCCCTCAAGCCTGCATGAGTCTGGGACCCTTCCAGTGGCCCCCCAGCCTCCCTCCAGTTGTCCTTGGCCTGGTCTGCCCCTACCCTTCACTTTGTTTGTCACAACCAGTCTACTTGCTAGGCAGGAGCCTACCCCAATCTCAGCTGGAGCTCAAGAACTCAGCAGGGAACCCCCGTTCCCTGGGCAGCCAAGCTACTTCACTAGCCATGCACAGACCTGGCTCTTCTTCCTTGCTCACAGCTCTTGCTTCTCCAAGGTGGGCTCACAGACTGGGGGCCTGGACAGAGGACTATCTAAGCGGCCGGCTCCTCCGAGGAAAGAGAAGGCCGAAGTGCCCACAACCCAGTGACTGGCCTGGCCTTTCCAGATCTGGTGCCCAGCTCTGCCCACTCCCCACATTTACTCTGCAGACCTGTCTATTCTCCCACAACCCCCCCTACCCACCAGGGCTGTACAAAGGCTAGCATATTAAGGTGAGGGAGACAGGATTCCCACCAAGGCAAGCTGAGCCTCACCCCCTGTGCCCATACCTCTGAAGTCAAAGCTGCTTGCTAACATCCTTCTTGAAACGGAAGACCCAGAAATGAAACGTTAGCACTCCAGGCACTGCACACCTCCTTTGCATTATACACTGATACTTCTGCCTCCTAAGGTTTTTTCTCAGCATAACAGTCTGTCATGCTGGAACTTCCTCATCCACTGACCATAAACTTCCCAACTCTAAAAGTGAACACTTGTTCTTCTTCCTCTCAAATCACCTCTTGGCAGCTGAGTGTATTGCAAACCTCGACCCCGTCATCCCTCCCCCTCTAGTGTGCAGCTGAGCAGTGAGCCTCCTGTGCACTCATCCAAGTTGCTTATTTAGCAAACAAGTGAACAGGCCAAGCACAGAGGACTGTCATTCAGGCTGCCACTGCTCGCTGCTCGCTGACCGTGGCTGAACACATGGCCCCCTGAGCCATGTCTATCCATTTTGCCTGTAGTGTATCAAGAGCTTTCACCCGGTGACTTCCCAAATCCAGACGATCAGGCCGATGGCATGTCTCTCATTACTGATCTAGTTTCCCTGCTGGGAGAGGACCTGTGGTTAGTGGTGGTTTTAAAGCATGTCCACAAGTTCTTCAACAGTCCGCCCATCAAGAAGTGGGGTCTCATTCCTCTCCCTTGAACACGGGCTGGCCCTAGGGACTCGCATGCAGAGGAAGGTGATGCTAAATGACTCATGAGGCCAAGTCATAAAAGGCAATTCAGTTCCCACCTGGCTCTCTTGGGACTTTGCTCTTGGAACTTAGCAGCCATATTTCAAGGAATCCCAGACCACATGCAGGGGCCACAGGTAAGCTTTCTGGCTGATAGCCTGCATCAGCTACTAGCCACGTGAGTAAGCAAACATTTGAGAAGACTCCAGCCCCAGCCAACTTCTGACAACAGCTGCCTACGAGACCCAAGCAAGAACCACCAAACTGAGCCTAGTGGGGTCCCCAACCCTCAGAGACAATAATAACAGATAACTGTGATGTTTGACACCACTAAGCTTAGGGTGGTGGTTTCACAGATATAGATAACAGAACAGTTGTTGTGGCAACATTTTCTTGTAGACATTCCATTCTCTTTCTCACTAAAACTAAAAGTTTTCAAATAAGCCATTCTAGAGTCAGGAAGAGTCCTCCTGGTTTACAGTTTCACAAATCTGCCCCTTTCCACTTTCAATAACCTAATCTAGCTGTGCTGTGTGTGCATGTGTGTGTTTATGCACGCACAGTTTTCTGATTCTTTCTCCACTGTTCCTCAAAAATTGTTAGAAACTGTCACAAACATACCATTAAGTCCTTTCAGATCCCTTGGATATAACAAATTAGGAGCCCGGAACTCATTTTAGTTATAATAATAATAACAACAACAACGACATTAACAGCTAATATTTGTAACCTCTCAGTAAATGTTAGTGATGTGCCAACATTTCACGCGAATTAAGACACGTAAAAACCATGCTCACTCCTGCTGAGGCACACAGAGGGCGAGTGGTTTGCCGAGTTCACAGAGCCCCTGAAGGCAGTGGATTCCTCCTCCTGCTGTCTTGCATGTGTTAGGCATAGGTGCCCTTTCCCATGAAAGGTCATCCTCCTTTTGAGGACAGCAGAAGCCAAATAAGAGCTGTGTCTTTTTGTAACTAGTTTTTGGCAACCCCCACTCCCTGTCTACCATGTCCCCAAGTGGTGAACTGGGCTTCTGCATGTCTCTGAAAATGCCCTCACTTGTTGTCTTTGGCCTCAGTCCATCTACAGTTTGGGCCTTCCCAGTGGGTCCTCCCCTGATCCCTTTGGTCTTTGGTGTATTTTGTACTTAAACCTGAGCAAGCCCACTGCCTCTGTCTTCCTTTTTCTCTAGAATTGTCCACCAAAGGCCTCCATGCCCTCCCTCTTCAATTCTCAAGCCTCAGTGACTTTGCTCTCTGCAGTGCCTGTCAGCTTCTGCCCTTCCTGATGTCCACAGCCCCCTCCAGACCCTGCCTTCTCCACTAAGCATTCCAGGATGCCTGGGTCATAGTGCAACCTCCACAGTTTCTCTGGAGTGGATTTCCTCCAAACCTTTTTCGGGTCAGGCAGACATTCTGACAAGCCCCAAACTCAGCACACGAGGGAAAGATTGGCATCAGGACTCCTAGAAAGCTGAGTGGCCTATGATTGCACCCCCACTCAGTTCAGTGGGGGTGCAATCATAGACAAGCCCAGGTCTGCACGCAGGTTTAGAAAGCACTTCAGTAAACATACTCTCATAAGTTCCTCATGAACAACCCTGTGAGATAGTCATTATTACCCTCATTTTAAAGCATTTCAGCCCTGGCTGGTGCAGCTCAGTGGATTGAGCACAGGCCTGCAAACCAAGGGGTTACCAGTTCAATTCCCAGTCAGGGCACATGCCTGGGTTGCAGGCCAGATCCCCAGTGGGAGATGTGAGAGGCAACAACACATTGATATTTCTCTCCCCCCTTCCCTTCTCTCTAAAAACAAACAAAAAAAATAAAGCATTTCACATGTATCAATGTACCTAATCCTCACAACTCAAGACAGGTAAAAATTATGCTTACTCTTGCTTTAGAGTAAAGGCGAGGAAAGCAGGATTAGGAAGCCAGATGGATTAGCCCATGGTAACCCAGCTGGTAAAGAGCAGGGGAGGGGCTCCAGCCTTGTCTTGGGACTCCTGACCCAGTCAGTTTTCTGCTGCACCCTATGGCCCAGGCCTTCTAGAATCTGCTCCTTTCTGTCAATACAGCTTTCAGCAACATGAAGACCCCTAGGGTCCTCCCCTGGACCAGGCCATGTGCTGCCTGAGCTGGGACACCTACCTTTGCTTATCTCACCCAAGCTGGGCCCAGGGGGTGCTCAGTAACGGGCATCACCTGGTTGAAAAGCAAGACTTCAGAGGCTAAGAGTCAGACTTAAGCCAGGCCACATCACTTCCCTTACAAGGACCTGAGGTCACTCCATGAATGGCCCTTGTCTATGTGGCCCTGCTGGTAAACAAAGTAGAAGCAGTACTTCCCCGCACGTAAGATGGGATGGGGTAGGGTGCGATGGGACAAAAGGTGGGAGTGTTGCTAGGGCCCCTGCCCAACACCTGCCTCCACTGTTCGTCCTACAGAAACCAGCACTGGGCAAATGGTCCTGCGTCCCTCCTTCTCCAAGAGGGCCATCTCCCCAAACTTGTGTCCCAAAGAAACCAACAGCATGGCCCCGTTCACCCCCTCACAGCCTACTCTCTTTCCCACCCTGCCTGCCTGCCAAGTCCGCCCGCGCCAGCTTCTACTGTGGACTGCAGGTGGAGAACATGGTCCCCATCCCTGCTCCCTCCTCTCCTCACTCCTCTTTGGCTCACCAGTGCCCCTTCCATAGTGCCGACTTCTCCCTCCTCTCCCTGCCCCCATCCTTCCTCAGTCTAAGGTTTTCCTGTTTTACCTAAATTTGTAGTTCTCTGGCAGGAAGCAACCCATCTTGCAGTCCTGTTGAGCCTGAAAGATCTGTTTCAGTAGATTCTGCTTGCTGAAGCCATAGCCATTCAAAACGCTGCCCCCAAAGAGGAGCTTCCCTGAGGCGAACATCTGCTGACAGACAGGGAGGAAGCAGAGGGGAGAGGCCTCAGCACGTCTGCACTGAATCTCAGGACAGTGCCATGGGCTCTCAGAGCTTGTGCCAGAATCCGGGCCTTTCTCTGGTGGCTGGGGAAGGGGGGTGCTCTCCCCAAGTCACCCAGTGAGGTGTGGCTAAGCCCGTCCTCTGCCTAGGACCCCCCAAGTCAGAGGCCAGCCCCATCATCCCAGCCTCTGCCCACTGCCAGAGGGACCGGCTCACATGTCACTTCATACATAAGACCTCCCAGAACCATGGGCCAGAAGGGTGCCTTCCTGCTCCGAGGCGGCTAGTCTCAAACCCACTCTGATGCACGGACCAGCTGGGCCCACGGGCTGAGAGCCCCTTGAGGGCAGGGATCCTGTGCTCCCACCCTCTGCCTGTCAGTTTCCAGCGAGTAGAGACCTGTCCATAGATTTTTGTGCAAGAATATTCTTTAGTGTTATTTGTCATGACAAAAAAAAAAAAGGAAATAATCTATGAAGGCCCCACAAAAGCAGGACAGGAGAAAAACTAAAATGACAGATTCTTTCTAACACAGTGGTTAAAAATCAGGTGTTCAAAGGCCCGACACCGAAACATCACCTTGGGCGTGGGCGAGGCCTCCCTTGGCACCGACTGATCAGGTGCAGGCACACCCACGTCGTGTAACAAATGAGGCAACCTAGGTGACATGATGAAGTGATTATATCCCAAACTGTGTTTTCCAAGTTTTCCACAATGAATATACAGGGTGGAGCAAAAGTAGGTTTACAGCTGTGAGTATGAGAAACAGAGTTCATGCTTGTATTATTAGTATATTATTTTTCATGAACAACTGTAAACCCACTTTTGCCCTACCCTATACATATTTTTATAATCCAATGTTTCTAGAAAAAGTAAAAAGTTATTTAAAATAAACAAATACATGGAGAGAATTTGGCTTTCTGGTCAAGCGTCCCTTCAGTCTCTCGGGACGGGGGCACAAGGGGTCAGGCTGGAGACAGGAGGCCAGGCTGGGAGAGAATCCTGCAGGCCCTCCACCTCCCCACTCCCACATCTGTGACTCCACAAGGGTAGGGACTGTGGAGACTGGGCAGCTGGTAGTTGGTGGTGAGTCCCTGGCTGGGCTCTGGCTCACCAAAACCATCCCTTGCATCACAGCATACTTGGTCACCAGCAGGGGCGGGTCCTTCTGCAGGGGGCTGTCCAGGTCGTACCGCAGTAGGCGGTAGGGGTCGCGCCGGCACTGCCAAGAGAATGAGTGCCCGTCAGCCCCATTCGGAGAGGATGCACCCACATTCCCGCATTCTCAGCCAGGCCAGGCTCCCACTGAGCCTGGGAGCCTCATACAACACCCTCTCCCTTTCAACTCCTACTCAAGGGGGCTGTTAGGCCCCTGCATGCCATCCCAGAGAATGTCCCCAGATCCATTTAGGGCCCTCTATTGGTGAAAGCTGCCACCTAGATGATTGCCCACCATGTGACATCCACTAGCAGCCTGGCCCTCTGGAGTCTGTGGGACCTTCCTGTTCCCTCTGCCTGAGAGGAACTACGGAGATTTGAAGGTGGGAACCGTGTTCCTGGGTGTACCCATTTCCAGGATTTTCTGCCCCCATCCCTCTGCTGGCTGCCCTTCTGGATACCCCCCTGTCATTAAATCCATTCAGTTCCACTGATTTCAACCCAACCCTCAAGGTCAATCCAGAGTGAAGCTGATCTCTTCCTCTCCTTGTTTCTGGATGCTATGGATCCATTAACACAGCTAATGTGATACTTTCTGGTTTTATGTACCTTTTATTTCAGTTGCTTCCAGTTGTCCTGCCTAATCTTTCAGTTTAAAATGTGAAACCCAGAGCCGCACCTGGTGCTCTAGCTATCAGAGCAAGAGAACCTCAGGGAGCGGTCCTGTCTTAAGGCACTGACTGGTGGAACCAGAGTCAGGGTAAGACACCAGCCTCCAGGTCTGCTCTCTGCTGTCCATCCACCATGGCTTTCGGCCACCTCAGGCCAGGGTCTGTCCCCATTCAGGCTGCTCGTGGCTGGGCTGCACCACCATGCATTCCTGTGCTTGTGGGTAATTATTAGTGAACAATTAATAGCCCTGAAATAAACTAAAGTCAACTCTAAGTTTAAAACATATGTGGCTTTGATGTATGAAACTACAAAATGCCTTCTGAAGTCTGACCAGAAAGGTCCCAACACTAAGCTCCTGGCACTGACTGGAGTGCAGGTCTGAGGTGGGTATGTCGGGGTCAGGAAGGTGGCACTCCTGGGACGAGGGCTTGAGAGGGTGTCCCCAGGGTGAACACAAAACCTCAGAATTCAGGGCTGCAGCCAAAGGAATACAGGGAGAAGACAGTAGGTTTGAGAGGGCGCCAGAACAAGAGGGTTTGAAGGAAGTCACAAGTGCACACAAAGCTCTTGTGCTCACGTGGCATCTGCTCCAGTCGGTTTGGGGACAGGGCCACCCCTGAACTGTGCTAAGGTTGCAGGGATGGCTGCTGACACAGGATGATGATGAGATTTAGAAACGACTCAGTAGCAAGACGTTTCCATGTGCCCCAGACTGAATGACCCGCAATGAACTGGGACCTCAAGCAGCCTTTCCCCTGTTCACATTGGCACAGGCCTCTGCCAGAACCCCTTGGCACCCACCCACCTGCCAAACCCCTTTCATCCTGGGGGCTTTCTCCCAGGCCCTTGAGAGGTGTTTCCCTGCTCCCCAGTTCCTACCTGCCTGGAGCTGTCCTTCCATAGCCCTCATCGGGGCTTGCTGTACTTAACCACCCCATCACGTTGAGAGCCCCTCCAGGGCTGTGTCAGTCACAGTGGAGCACAGAGCCCTGCACAGGACTGATGCGTAAGAGGGCCACTGTCTGCACACACTCCTTAGCCCTGAGGATCTAGTAGGGAGTGTGGCCCTGCTACAAATACCCAGGACTTGACCACAAACTGTGGTGAGTGCTCAGGGAAAAAAACAACAGGGGTCTGACTTTGTCTCCAGGTCAGAAAAGGTACCAACCTTGATGTGGTGACATCCACCCCAGGACAGGAGGATGTGTGGGAGAAAACACTGCGAACAGTAGGAAGAGTGAATGCAAGGCCCCAAGCAGAAAAGGAAGTGAAAGAGGGCCACGTGCTGAGGTGGAGATGGAACCTCTCAGCCAGGCGCTCAGCCAGGTGCTCGGCCAGTCCTAATCCTCCCTGCAGGTCTTCCCTCACCCATTGCCCCACCCTCAGACACTGAGGTCCACTCTGCTGGGCCCAGGACCCACCTGGATGCAGGGTGAGGCCCGGCCCTGCTGCTGGCGACTGTAGAGTGTGTTGAGCAGCCACTGGAGCTGTCCTGTGCTGGTGGATCTCTGGCCCGACACTATCCCAAACACCAGCACCTGGTTGGGGTCCCGGGGCGCTGACAGGAAGCGTTCTAACTCCACGTCAGTTACCAGGGGTGCCTTCACTATGCACTTGCAGCCAGCTCGGATGTCTTCCTTACAGATGAGCTTCCTCAGCACCAAAGGGCAGTCAGATGGTGAGGCTGCCCACCTGGTGGGGCTGCGCACCTCCCGGGCCTTCCCTCTGCAAGAAGGAGCAAGTGGGCAGGGCTCAGCAGGCCCTGCTTCCACATGGACAAAGGCCCCGCTGCTGTGGAGTCTAGGCTTCAGGCAGCTCCGGCCTGGCCTCCACCACTAACAGGCAGCACCACCTTCATTGGGTCCCCTAACCTCTCTGGGCCTCCATTTCCTCAGGTGCAAAAGACAAGTGACTCATTCATTCATCCATCCAGCAAAAGCTTTGTAGTCATGCTGAACAACTTTCTTTCCCTCACATCTCATATCCTATCCAACATGTCAGCAAGCCTGTTTGCTTTCCATTCAAGAAAGATGCAGAGTCCAATCACTGTTCCTGTCCTCCCACTTCTATTAACATGGCCTGATACTCCATCATTTCTTGCCTGGATGCCTGCAAGTGCCTCCTAATGGGTCTTTGCTTTTTCCTGGCCCCTCTTTAGATTATTCTCTGCCCAGAAGACTGAGGGATCCTGTTAAAATTGTGAGCCACATCATGTCATTACTGTCTTTGAAATCCCCCAGTGGCTTTCCACCTTTCACAGAATAAAAGACAAGTCCCTACAATTCTCTGGAATGTTATACATGATTGGTCCCCTTTCCTCATCCCTCATATTCTTCTCCAACATCCTCACCTTCGATACCTTCGCTTACTGAGCTCTGGCCATGCTGGCCTCTGCTTATCCTCCTCCACCCTCAGGGTCTTTGCTCTCTCCATTCCTTCTGCCGGCTTGGCTCTTCCTCCAGGTAGCCACACAACTCACTTTCTTACCTCCTTTACATCTCTATGCAAATGTCATCTTCTCAGTGCTTTCTCTGACTGCCCTATTCAGAATTGCATCCCTTCACCCCTAACACTCTTACCAATTCCCTGCCTCATTTTCTTCCTTAGCATTGCTCATTGTCTAACATATTATATATTTTACTTATTAATTTTGGTAATTGTACTTCTCTATCTTAATAGAACATAAATTCTATGAGTACATGAGTTTGAAATGTTTTGCTTAGTGGAATAAATAGTAGCCCTCGGCAAATAGTAAAGATTCAATAGAGGGCCAATAAATATCCAAACAAGTATTATGAGGCACCTACTATGTGCCAGGCACTATGCAGGGTTGATGCAGGGTTCTGAGGGTTGCTGTATTTAGATAGGAATAAGCGCCTACCAAATATAAAGGGCTGTCATGATTTGTATTCTTGTCATTTTTATAAGAAGATTTTATTTATTTTTAGAGAGGGGGGAGGGAGGGAGAAAGAGGGGGAGAAAAATCCATGTGTGGCTGCCTCTCATGGGCCCCCTACCAGGGACTTGGCCCACAACCCAGGCATGTGCCCTGACTGGGAATCAAGCCAGAAACCCTTTGGTTCACAGGCTGGTACTCAATCCACTGAGCCACACCAGCCAGGGCTATTCTTATCATTTCTATAACCTTACATTGTAGTTAGCACTTTACAACATCCAAAACTCTTGGCATAGACATTGTCATGGTTGGTTTTGTAATAACCTGTGTCATAGGCTATAAAGAAACTATTATCACTGTTTACAAATCAGGAAACAGAAAGCTTTGACTGGGTTAATGAATTGCCTAAATTCATATAGTAATTAAATGGCAAGGGCCAGGATTAGAAACCGATCATCCTAAAACAAAAGCAATGCAAGGAATTTACTACTCAGAATCTTCTCTCTCTCTTTTTTATTGTTGTTTAAGTATAGTTGTCTCACCCCTCACCCACCCCCGCCACCACTCCCAGAACACCCGCCATCCCCACCTCCCACCCTCGATCCTATCCCCCTTTGGCTTTGTCCATGTGTCCTTTATACATGTTTCTTGACAACCCTTCCCCCATGCGCCCCATTATCCTCTCCCACCTCCCCTCTGGCTACTGTCAGTTTGTTCTTAGCAAGCAAAATATAACTAGAGACTGCTCTGAATTTTTCAGAGGCTATGTAATACTAATGAGTGAATGCTTGCTAAACAAACTTAAAAATATCTCTTGTTCAAGAGCCTGAACATCTGGAAGGAAAGGGTTAAATCTATTCATCACAACTTGTATACCAAGATAAACCCAAAACGAATTAAAGTTTAAATGTAAAAAGAATCAAGCCATAAAGTTCTAGTAGAAAATATGGGAGAATCATTTTGTAATTTCAGAGCAGAAAAGGCCTTTTATAATTATGACCCAAAAGTTCCAAAGTCATGATAGGAAAATATTGATAAATTCAATTACACAGAGAAGAAAACAACAACCCTTTCTCCAAAAAACCCTGAGTGGTAAAACCATACAAGCAAAGACAAACTGGAAAACATATATGAAACTCCTACCACAGACAAGTGGTTAGATTACCTACTATGTAATGAACTGTAAATGAATTTGAAAATGTTAACAACTCAATAAATATAGACAAAGGAAGTAAACATGCAATTTACAGAAAATTATATAGAAATTATTTTTAATATAAAAAAATAAGGGCGAAGTAGCCAAAAATGACAGAGTAAAGAACTCCAAAACCATATCCCTTCGCTAAACCAACAAGTAATCTAGCAAAAATGATCAGAATCAATTTTATAGCACTCTGGAAGCTAATGGAAAAGCTTATAACAATCAAGGAATGCTTAGTGAAGAAACAGACTGCTAACTTTTGGTAAGAGAGTATTGTGATATTTTAACTTACCCACCTGCCATCTCCAACTCTCTAGCTTGGTGGCATCTGTGGGGATGGCAGCCCATGTTCCTGATGGGACTTGCTGCTACCAGAGAGGGTAATATGGATATTGTTCTCAAGGAATTGTGGTTGTGTAATTTGACATGTCTGGAGGTTCTCTGAAGGATTGGCTCAGGGACCTTGCCTTTGTTTTGTCCATTCTGGGACTTTCTTAGAGATGGAGCAGCATCTTTGGCAGCATTTGTCAAAAGCATTTAAAGGTAAATGTATCAGATACAGCCTCTTGGTACAAGAGTTAACAGAAGGAGTGCACAGTAGATAGACCAGAAAGACTGGGAAGAAAGAGGGTGGGGAAGAAAATACACGACATAATAAAGGGTTTGAAAGGTCCCATGTATACCAGGAAATATAAAGGGTCACAAGCATGTCCAGGGTTGGAACCTTTAGAAAAGGCCTGAGAATACCCTAAGCTTTCACTTCTACCTTACCTCTGGGCTCTGTGCAAGAGGGAAGTGAAAACAAAAGCAGAGATTAAACAGCCTGGCTGAAAGCACTGAAGAAGTACTGCAGCACAAAAAATTTCACCTGCAAAGAATGGGAAAGGTGTTTTGTTTTGGTTTTTTTGTTCCAGGTATTTAAGGAAGTCTCTGTTAAACATCATTAGCTGACCAGTAAGATAAACAAATAGAGACTTTAGTGAGCACACAATAAAGAATGCAGTCTTTATGAAAGTAGTTTAGAAAAGTCACTAAACAAACAATTATAAACTATAAGCAGCAACAACAAACCATGGAGAGAGGGTAGAATTTGATTTCCACACTTACTACATTATAATATTAAAAATGTTCACTTTTCAACAAAAAATTATAGACATGCAAAAAAACCCCCAAAAGCATGTCTCATTCACAGGATAAAAGAAATGAAAAAAAAAAAAAACAACCAACCCCATAAAACAAAACCAACTCTCTGCAAGGAAACCCAGATACTGGACTTTCTAGGCAAAGATTTTTTGTCACCTATCTTAATTGTGTTCAATGTGCTAAAGGAAACTAAGGACAAATAACTAAAACAAACCAAGAGAACAATGCCCCATTAGATAGGGAGTTCAATAAAGAGATAAAAATTATAAAAATAACCAACCAGAAATTCTACACTTGAAAAGTACTATAAATGGAGGGGAGGGCTGAGTGGGCGGGTTGGGATGGGAGTAAAAGAAAATTGTACTGCAACAACAATGAAAATAAAATAAAATAAAGAAAAGTACCATAAATGAAATGAAAATGCAACATGAGATCTGAGCAGGCAGAAAAAAGAATCAGCAAAGTTAAAGATAGGGCAATTTAGATTACTGAGTTTGAGGAGCAGAAACTAAAATGAATGAAAAAATTAACAGAACCTAAGATACCTGTGGGACACAATCAGGAATACCAACATACACATAATGGGAATTACAGGACAAGAGAGAAAGAAGCAGAAAGAATATTTGAAAAAATAATTGCCGAAAGCTTTCTGAACTTGAGATTTCTCCAAGAAGCTCAACAAGTTCTAAGTATGATGGAATTCAAAGAGATCCACACCAAGACACATTAAAATAAAATTGTTGAAAGACAAAGACAAATAGAATTTTGAAAGCAACAAGAGAAAAGAGACTCATCACACACAAGGGATCCTTAATAAGATTAACAGCCAATCTTTCATCAAAAATCATGAAGGCCAAAAGGCAGTGAAATAACATATTTAAAGTGCTGGAAGAAAAAAAAAATATATATACCAGCAAAGATTTCTATGCCGAGCAAATTTAGCCTTCAAAAATGAAAGGGAAATCAAGACATTCCCAGGTAAACAAAATCTGAGAGTTTGTCATTATTAGGCCTACCCCACAAGAAATGCTGAAGAGAGTCCTTTAGATTAAAATGGAAGAATACTGGGCAGTAACTTGAAAACTACACGCACACACACACACACACACACACACACAGCACACACATACACACACAAAAGAGGAAATTTATGGGAATTTGTTCACATGCTTACAGAAGCCAAAAAGTCCCACTGTCTGCTGTCTGCAAGCTGGAAAACTAGGAAAGTCAGTGGTATAATTCAATCTCAGTCCAAAGACCTGAGAATGGGAGATCAGTGGTTGGGGGCGGGGTGGATAATTGGATATTCCACAGGCAAAGGCAAAAGGCTTAAGAACCAGGAGGCTGTTGTGTTGGTGCTGAAGTCAAAGGCCCAAGACCAGGAGCTCGAATGAACTTCCCAGCTCAGGAAGAGAAAAAGGAGGTGTGGGGGGTGTAGAAGAAGGTAAATGGGGGCTAAATGGTGACAGAAAGAGACTTGACTCTGGATGGTGAATACACATACAGTCTACGGATGATGTACATTTGAAGCCTATATATTTTATTAACCAGTGTCACCCGAACGAATTCAATACAATTTTTAAAAAGATCATGGTAAGAAATTTATTATATCTTATATTTGACATTTTCAAGCACTGGAATCCAAACTAATTTCTCTTTTTTAACTAATTTCTGGTATGAATCCCACTTGATCATGTTTTGTGATCTTTTTCATGTATTGCTGGCTGTGGTTTGCCAGTATTTTTGTTGAAGATTTTAGTGTCTATGTTCATCAGTGGTATTGGCCTGTAGTTTTCTTTGTTGTGTCTTTATCTGGTTTTGGCATTAGGATGATGCTGGCCTCATAAAAAGAGCTTGGAAGTCTTCCCTCTTATTGGATTTTTTGGAATAGTTTGAGAATGATAGGGGTAAACTCTCCCTTAAATGTTTTGTAAAATCCTCCTGTGAAGCCATCCAGTCCAAGGCTTTTGTGTGCCGGGAGTTTTTTGATTACCACTTCAATTTCACTAGCTGTTATCAGTTTGTTCAGGCTTCCTGTTTCTTCTTGATTCAGTTTTAGAAGATTATATGTTTCTAGAAATTTGTTCATTTCACCCAGGTTTTCAAACTTCTTGGCATGTAGTTGTTATAGTAATTTATTATAATCCTTTGTACTTGTGTGGTATCAGTGGTAATCTCTCCTCTTTCATTTTTTATTTTATTTATTTCAGTCCTCTCTCTTTTTCTCTTGATGAGCCTTCTTAAAGTCTTGTTGATTTATTTATCTTTTCAGAGAACCAGCTCCTAGATTTATTGATCCTTTGAATTTTTCTTTTAGTCTCTATGTCATTTAATTCTACCCTGATCTTGATTATTTCCTTCCTTCTACTCACTCTGGACTTTGTTTGTTATTATTCCTCTAGTTCTTGTAGTTGTAGGTTAGGTTGTTTATTTGAAGTGTTTCTGTTTTTTTTTTTTTTTAGGTAGGCCTGTATCACTATGAACTTCCCTCTCAGGACTGCCTTTGCTGTGTCCAATAGGTTTTGGACTGTTGCATGTTCATTTTCATTTGTTTCCAGAAACTTTCTGATTTTTTCCTTGATGTCATTATTAACCCACTCATTGTTAATAGCATGCTATCCAGTTTCCATGAATTTGAATGTTTTTGAATTTTTTCCTTGAGGTTGGTTTGGTTTCTAGTTTTAAGTCTTTATTGGTCTGAGAAAATGCTTGACATGATTTCAATTTTCTTGAATTTGTTCTTGGACTGTTTTGTGGGATTTGTTTTGTGTCTTATGTGGTCTGTCTTTGAAAATGTTCCATGTGCATTTGAAAAGAATGTGTATTTTGCTTCTTTGGGATGTAGGGTTGTGTGTGTGTGTGTGTATCAGTTAAGTCCATTTGATCTAGTGCATCATTCAGTGTCACAATATCCTCATTGATATTTGTTTGGAAGATCTATCCATTGCTGACAGTGGGGTGTTAAAATCCCCTACTATAAGTGTGTTGCTGTCTATGAAATACTACACAATAGAAAGAAAGAACTCCTACTCTTTGCAACAGCATGGATGGAATGGAGAGTACTAAGCCAGGCAGTGAAAGACAAATACCATATGATCTCACATGTAAGTGGAAACTAACCAACAAAACAAACAAGCAAACAAAATATAACCAGAGACATTGAAATAAAGAACAAACTGACAGTAACCACAGGGGAGGTGGGAGGGAATAACAGAGGGTAGGGGAAAGGCCATCAAGGAACATGTATAAAGGACACATGGACAAAGCCAAAGGGGAGAGGATTGAATGTGGGAGGTGGGGGATGGGTAGGGGAAGGGAGACTAATGGGGGGAAATTAGGGACAATTGTAATTGAACAACAATAAAAAAAATTAAAAAAACTGATTTCTGAAGGTATCTAAATTAATTTCTATCAAGTGAGTAACTGTTTTATGACTTAGAATAAATACTAATTAGCTGTTAGAGTGAAAAAAAAGATGAGAGAGAAGGAATTTGCTCTCCCTTTTTATTTATTTATTTTTATTTTATTCAGGTCCTTATTGAATTGCATGATGCCCTCCCACATTGGGAGGCTGAATCTCTTTATTCAGTCAACTGAATGAAATGCTAGTCTCTTCCAGAAACACTTTCACAGATGCACTCAGAAATAATGTTTTTTCCTTAGTTCAGTTATCCCTTAGCCCAGTCAAATTGAAAAATAAAATTAACCATCACACCATGAGACACACACACACACACACACACATACACAAATTCAAACACAAAAGTCAACAATGGAGGAACTGAGGAACAAAAGGATATAATATTTATAGAAAACCAATAGCAAAGTGACTGAAGTAAGTCCTTCCTTAATAGTATTTACTTTTTAATGGAAATAGATTAAAATCTTCAACAGAAGTCAGATTGACAGAATGAAAAAAAAAACATGATACAACTATATTATCTCTACTGGAGACTCATTTTTGATTCAAAGAAACAGCAAGGTTTCAAGTGAAAGGATGGAAATAAACTCCCAGCAAACAGTAACAAAAATGAGCACTGGTGGTTAAACTAATATCAGACAAAATAGATTTTAAGTAAAAAAATTATTTCAGGAGATATATAAGGTTTGAATACTGAGAAAAGAGTCACTCTCTCTAGAAATGTAACAATTATGAACATATATACATATAACAATAGAGCCTTTAAATATATGATGCAAAATTGGCAGAACTGAAGGGAGAAATAGACGGTTCTGCAATGATAGCAGAATGCTCTGCTTTCAATAATGAACAGAACAACTAGATGAAAGATAAGCAAGGGAATGGACAACTTGAAAAATACTGTAAACCAACTTCACCTAAAAGGCATATATAGATCACTTAATCCAAGTACCAACTACAGCAGAATACACATTCTTCTCAAGTGTACATGGAACATTCCCCAGGATAGACCATATACTCACTTATGAAAACATCTCAAAAATTAGAAAGAAATACTAGAATATGTCTTCTTCAAAAACAATGGAATTAAATTATTAATAAGAAGAAATTTTGGAAAATTCATGAATATGTGGAATTTAAGTAACATGTTCTTAGACAATGGATCAAAGAAGAAATCTTGAAGGAAACTAGAAAACACTTTGATAATAATGAAAACAAAACACAACATACCAGAACTTAAGGGATACATTGAGAGCAGTGCTCAGAGGGAAAATATAGCATGAAAAAAGAAGATCTCAAATCAATAACCTAACCTAATCTTACAATGAAAAAACAAGAATAAACTAAACCCAAAGGTGACAGAGAAAAGGAAATAATTATTAAAGTTGAGATTAAGAAAAAGAGAACAGAAAACCAATAAAGAGAAACAACTAAACAAATGTTGTTTCTCTAAAAAGATCAACAAAATTGACTAATCTTTAACTAGACTAAGAAAAAAAGAGAGAAGACTCAAATTGCTAAAATAAAAAATGAAAGTGGGACACTGCTACTGACCTCACACAACTGAAAGGATTATGATAATATATTACAAACTGTACACTAATAAATTTGATAACCTAAATAAAATAGACAAATTCCTAGAAATACACAAACTACTAAAACTGATTCAAGTTCAAGAAGAAATATGAAATCAGATTAAGTCTCTAACAAGTAAAAAGATTGAATCAGTAATTTAAAAAAAAAACAAAAAACCCTTCCCATAAAGAAAAGCCCAGGACCAGATGGTTTTACTTGTAAATTCTACCAAACATTTGAAGAAATAACACCAATTTTCATCAAACTCATCTAAAAAATAAATATAAAGAAAGAAAAATACTGGTGAATATTCATTATGAATACAGATGCAAAAATTCCTAATGAAAAATTGTAACAATGGCTCTGCATGCCTCCTGAGTTCTCCCTGCCTGGGCCAGGATCTCTGCTCACATAGGTGCAAATGCAACCTAAAGGGAGCATACTTTTAATTTGCACATTTATTTTTACCTAACCCCTCCCAAACTTCCTGTGCCATCATGCTTCCCCATTCAAGTTAATGACACCCTCATTATTCAATTATTTCAGCCAAACCCCCAAAGTCATCCATACTTGTTTTCACTTGCCCCACATCTATCAGTCATTTCTGTTAGCTCTATTTCTAAAATTTATAATAAATATGTCTACTTTTCTCCTTATTTCTGATATTACCCTTGATAGCACAATATTGGTGTCACCTGGATTACTAAAATAATATCTTAACTATTGTGATTCCACTCTTTCCACCCTAAAATCCTTTTTCTGTGGAGCAATAAAAAATGTTCTACTTCCAACAATGGCTGACTAGGGTGCTTTAGAGTCCCTCCTGAGAAAAATAAGAAAAGCTCAACAAAATATATTTTAAGACACTTTAAATGCATTAGAGATTTCATAAGTAAATAAGAATTTGCAGGATCAGCATCTGGAAGAAGAGATGAACCAAGAAAGGTGAGTGTGACATATAGGACAGCCTTACCTGTCAAAGCAAGTACTGATCCTGAAAGTGAGACCTGGAATGACAGGCTGAGAGGCTGATCAGAGTTCCTGACATGCTCATGGGTTACAGGGGTGGAAGCGGGAGTTCAGGGACCACCAAAGACATTGGTCCTGGTAAACACCCCTGCCTTTTGGTTGAGGACCTGAAGAGCTATACCTCAGAAGTAAAGATGAACAGAAATAGACAAGCCCTCCCAAAGATTGAAGCACAGCTTCCCCCCCAACCCCATATAAATGAATGTTGCATGCATTATGCTAAGTGAAAGAAACTATAGATTCAAAAGGCTCTATGATGTATAATTCCACTCAAATGACATTCAAGGAAATACAAAACTTATAGCTACAGAAAACAGGTCAATGTTGTTAGGATTTAATGGTGAGGGAAGAAGGTGACTGCAAAGGGGTAGCATGAGAGAATTTGTAGTTTGTTTATTATTTTTTTGGTGGGGAAGGTGATAAAACTGTCCTGTATCTGGGCTATGGTGGTAGTGACACAACTCTATGTATGTGTCAAAACTCATAGATTTTTATGACAAAGAGAGTAAAGTTTACTGTAAGTAAATTAAAAATAACTTTAAACTGAGATAAAATCAATTGCCTTTCTGTATACCAGCAACAAATAAAAAAATTAGATTAAAAAATTTTGTAACAGCACTAAAAACTATTAAATATCCTAGGATAAATCTTTAAAAAAAAAACAACCCCAGAAGACCTCTATGCTGAAAGCTACAAAATACTATGGAGAGATTAGAGAAGACCCAAATAAATAAATAAAAAGATTTACCATGTTCATGAATTAAAATACTCCAATATTACAAAAATATTAATAATCTGATTGAAACTCCAGGACATTTTTTAAAATTAACAGGATGATTCTAAAATTATATGAAAATGTAAAGTGCCAAGAACAGCAAAACAATTTAGAACAACAAAGTCTAAGTATATCAATATTCTGCTGTATACCAATATTTATCATGAAACTATAATAAGACAATAGGGAACACAATAGGGAGTCCAGAAGATGACCCTTGATTAATACATATAGAGCCTCTTGATTTATTATAGAGTTTTTACCACAGACCTGAGGGAAAGTTACAATCTTTTCAATAGGTGATGCTATTCAGTTGGAAATATATAGAAAAAATTAAAACTTAGCTCCTATTTCACATTATGCACAGAAATCATTTCCAGTTGGTGAATAACTATAAACATTAAAACAAAAAAGACTACTAGAAAGCAACTTTGAAGAATATCTTTATGTTGTTTGAATAGGATAATTTCTTAAATAGGGTACAAAAAACTAATTATAAAGAAAGAGTGAAAATTGGATATTAAACCTAACAACTTGTTTATCAATATACACCATGACCAGTGCAAAGGTGGGAGAATCTTTTGCACCATGTATTCCTGACAAAAGTCTTATATCCACAATATATAAAGAATTTCAAAATATAAATGAAGAAAAGGCAAACAACCAGTAGAAAAATGGACAAGAGACCCAAACAGGTACTTTGCAAAAGAGAACATTCAAAATGGTCAATGAACAACTGAAAAGGTGCTCAATCTCTACAGTAACCAGTGAAATTCAAATGAAAAGCCATTTATAGAATGGTTATAATAAAAGTGATTGACTATCAAGCATTGAGGAGAATGCGGAGCCTCAGAAATTCTCATATACTGCTGGTGGGAGTGGAACTTGATACCACCATTTGGGAAAACAGTCTCTACTAGGAGCTGAATATATACATACTCAATGACAGCAATTTCATACCCAGGCATATATAAACTAGAAATAAGGACATATAGCAACACCAGCACAATTTGTCATTACCAAAACTATAAACAACTCAAATATCCATACACATTAAAATGCATAATTTGTAGTGCATTCACACAATAGATTATTATACAGCAATGAAAATGAGCAAACTACATGTAACAATATGGATAAATCTCACAATTATAATGTTGAGCAAAAGAATCCAGACACCAATGGATCTATACTGAATAGATCAATTTAAATAAAGCTAAAAATATATTAAAAGCTAACTTTGGTGTTAGAAATCTTTCTGTTGGGGAGGAGCAGGGGGTTACTGATTGGGAGGGGACTTCTAGGGAGCTGATAATGTTCTATTTTTTGAGTTGGTGATAATGGGGTATATTCAATTTATGGTACTCACTGAGCTATATACACTGAGGGTTTGTTCATTTTTCTGTGTTTATATATTATATATTTTAAAGTTAAAAATAAAAATATAAAAGACATATTTTAAGTGTTTTTAAAAAGCTATAAGTCAGGTGATTGTCATGTTCTGTCTTCAAGTAATGGAATGACTTCCTGTAACAGTAACAAGGCTACTTGATGTGACTCTTGTCTATCCCTCTGTCCTCAATTTACATTAATTTCATTTCTTCATCACGAGCTGCTACTATTATTTTCCCTCACACAAACCAACTTGTTCTTGTCTCAGTGTTTGTACTTGCCCTACATTTGCATGATATTCCTTCCCCATCCCTCTTTGTGGCTGCCTATTTCTTATCCTTCAGTCTCCAGCTAAATATTATCTCCTCAGGACTGCCTTTCCTGACCTGTCTACCTAATGTAGCACATCCCACCCACTTCCTAGTCACTCTCCATCCCAGGGGTTAGTCAACATTTTCTATAAAGGACCACATTGCAAATATTCTAATCTTTTCAGGCCACATGGACTGGGTCACAGGGACTCAAAACTTTTGTCGTATCAGGGTAAGCAGCTATAAATAATATGTAAATGAGTGGCTGTGGCCAGGTCCAAAGAAAGTCCTACTTATGGACTTGACATTCAAATTTTATATCATTTCACATGTCATAAGAAAGTCTCCTTTTGATCTCTTCCCCAGCATTTGAAAACAAAAACCATTCTCAGCAAACCCATAAAAAAGACAAGCAACAGGGCCAGATTGGCACATGGCTCTAAATTGCCAACCTCTGCTCTAACCCATTACACTGATTTTTCTTCCTAGCCTTATCACTATCTAAAATGATTTCAGATATTCTTGCATTTATCTTCTATCTTTCCCCTGCTCAAGAATTCCAGCTCCAACAGGGAGGGGTCTCATCTATTTTCTTCACCATTGTGTGCCTACTACCCATCACAGCATCTGACACACAGAAGCTGGAGGAAAGGACGGCCCAAGTTCACCTGGGTGTGACTGGGGTTTTGGCTTGGATCCTGATGGTCTTCTTGTCAGTGGGGGTCATTGGAGCAGACCCAGGATCTTCCTTCAAGAGCTCGCCATACAAGGAGTCTTGGGCTGACTGATGCCGTAATGAAACAGAGTCTGCTGAGTAGAGATTTTGCTTGATGGCTCGCTCAAGACTGAACCAGGATTTCATTTTGATTCGACTTATTTCTGTGTCTTCCCTTATTGGATATTCTATGGTGAGCAAGCCTGTTAACAGAAGACACTTCTGTTACTCTCCCCTGCGGCCTTTCCTTATCTCCCTGTTGTAAGGTCCTGCAAGTGGACACCCTTCAGCTCATCTCCCTCTCCACTCTTTCACTCTTGCAGATTCTCCTACTGGCTGCCTGCACTCTGTTGCCTGGCACAGGGCTCTAGTACAGTTAGTGGATTGGTAAATACTAGCTAAATGTAAGAATGAATCAATCTCTCATTTCCATTCATTCATCAACACCCAGCCTAGATCCTTCTTCTCCTAAGGGGCTTGTATTTCACTCAGCTTTGTGTCCTCCTCAGCACTCAATGTAGAGACTGGGTACACAATGCATCCATGCTCTTCCCTTCCCTGAGAATGCTGTTCCCCATGTCTCCATATTTAAGTAATTTCCATCTACTTTCTTTGTTAAACTGTATTTATTTGTATTCTTATTTTACTTTCCCTATTAGACTGGAAAACTTCTGAGGCCAGGGAACTCTCGTTCTTCTATCACTTACCATTTACTGAAGGATGAGTGCTGGGCATACAGAGACCACCCAAAACAGGGTTCTCTGCCTCTGAAAACTCCTAGTACAGTAAAGGAGGGATGGACAAACAGAAATATTTACAACACTAGGTAGTAAGATTTATAATTCAAGCACATATAAAGTGCTGTGGGATCCCAGAGGAGAGTGTGCCCTGCTCTTCTGGGGGACTCTGGGAAGGCTTTCCAGAGGAGGGGCACAGTTGAACTGACTCTTTAGGGATGAGAAGAAACAACCCAGGGAGGCCACTGGGGGAGCACAGCCCCTCCATTCCCAGCTAGGGGTTGGCATGGAATGGTGTGGGGTTGGAGTTATGTCAATGTTCCTTTGTCCCCAGGTTCATCAGTAGTGAGAAGAGTCCAGATGTGGGAGGGGTCCTAAGGCTACACATGCTAGTCCTGGAGAGCTCTGTGGGCCTAATAGGACAGCCTGGTGAGGTGGCTGCTTTTTTTCTCTCTGCTAGATTTCCCACAGCAAGGAGAGAGGAATGGGGCTGCAAATGGATGATGGACAATATAGTATATGGAGATGAAAGGTGAACCAGAGGTGGGGGTGGGAACAGAGAGACATACAGAAAGATGATGAGACCCAGGAAAATAAGATAATCACATGAAGACATTAAACACACATGGGAGAGCACACATAAATTCAGGGTGGGCATGAGCATGGATTTGGGTGGGGCTGCAGTGTCCCACAGTGGGGCTCTGACAAGAGCATCTACATTGCTGCCAGAAATCCATTTTTCTCATGCCCCAGAATAAATTTGTCTAAGCTCAGGAGTTTTCTAAAAATAAAAAATGCAGAATGGGCCATTTGTCTGATGCTGGGGTAAAGGCCCAGAGCTTCCTTGACCAGTGCTGCCTTCTTTCCTAATGGGCTTTAATGGCCTCATTGGATAACCAGAACCTCAGGCTTATGCATTCTCCCTCAGATGATACTAGGCTTCTCTTATGAGCCCAAAGTTGGAGCAGGCAGGACTGACATCCTTGTCAGTACGGTGACAGACATCCTTCGGAGAGGTTTTAAAAAAAGAGAGAACAGTACTTCTGGTCAAGATGGAGCCTAGGTAAACACACTTTGCCTCCTTGCACAACTACCGAAAAAAATTACAACTAGACTACAAAAATAATTCATTCAGCACCATCAGAAAATCAAGCTGATGGAAGTCCAACAACCAAGGATTTAAAGAAGCCATGTTCATCCAGATGGGTAGGAGGGGCAGAGATGCAGAGACAGATGGAGAAGTGCAGAGAGGCACAGGGATGCAGAGTGGCATGGAGAGGCGATTGAATGGGCAGTCCCACATGCACATGTGGTGCATAAAAATCAGGAGGGATACCAAAGGAGTGAGGGAGCCCAGCTCCAAGCCAGACTACTCAGCCTAGGCCAGGAAGATAAGTCCCCATAACTTCTGGCTGTAAGAACCAGCGGGGGTTGGGGCAGCAGAAGAAAGTGCAGGATTCTCAGAAGTCCCTTCTTAAAAAGCCTGCAACAGGCTTAGAACTTATGCAGACTCATCCCCTCTGGGATTCAGCATCAGGCCAATAGCTTGAAGGGCACTAGTCACTTAACGGGAGAAAGTGAAGTGGCTGGAAATAGGGTGAGTACCAGGAGACAGCTTCCTCCCAGACAAGCCTTGAGAAGCCAAGAAGTGGCATTGTCCTATCTCTGAGTCCTCCCCCACACAGTGCCACAAAGTGGTGATATGGGTTGCCCTGCCCTGGTGATTACCTAAGGCTCTGCCCCACATAATTTATGGGTACACTTTTCTACAATAGGTAATGCTACTAACACAGAGAATCAAAGCAGCTCTACTTAATACACAGAAACAAATACAGGGAGGCTGACACATTGAGGAGACAAAGAAATGTGTCCTAAGTGAAAGAACAGAACAAAGCTCCAGAAAAATAACTGAACGAAACAGACATAATCAACTTATCAAATTCAGAGTTCAAAACACTGCCTATAAGGATGCTCAAAGAATTCACTGAGTACAACAAGAGCATTAAAAAAAAAACCCAAGCAGAAACAACATTTATATTAAGTGAAATAAAGAAAAATCTACAGGAAACCAACAGTGAAGTGGATAAAGCTGAGAATCAAATCAACAATTTAGAACATAAGGAAGAAAAAAAGCATTCAATCAGAACAGCAAGAAGAAAAAAATAATTAAAACAAATGACGGTAGACTAAGGAGACTCTTGGGCATCTCCAAGTGTACTAACAACTGAATCACAGGGATGCCAGAAGGAGAAGAGGAAGAGCAAGAAATTGGAAACTTTTTTGAAAAAATAATGAAAGAACCAGCCTGAGAACCAAAGGGCCACCGGCTCGATTCTCAATCAGGGTACATGCCTGGATTGCAAGACAAGACGGGCCCCCAGTAGGGGGTGTGTGAGAGGCAACCATACATTGATGTTTCTATATCTCTTTCTCTTTCCCTTCCCCTCTCCCTAAAAGTAAATAAATAAAATATTTTTAAAAAAAGAAAAGAAAAAGTGATGAAAGAAAACTTCTCTAATTTGGTGAAGTAAATAGACATACAAGTCCAGGAAGCACAGAGAGTTCCAAACAAGTTGGACCCAAAGAGGACCACACCAAGACACATCACAATTAAAATGCTAAAGGTTGAAAATAGAGAATCTTAAAAGCATCAAGAGAAAAGCAGATAGTTACCTAAAAAGGAGTTCCCATAAGACTGTCAGCTGATTTCTCAAAAAAACTTTTCAGACTAGAAGGCGCTAGCAAGAAGTATTCAAAGTGATGAAAAGCAAGGACCTACAACCAAGATTACTCTACCCAGTAAAACTATTATTTAGAATTGAATGGTAGATAAAGTGCTTCCCAGACAAGGTAAAGCTAAAGGAGTTCCTCATCACCAAGCCTTTATTATATGAAATGTTAAAGGGACTTATCTAGGAAAAAGAAGAAGATCAAAACTATGAACATTAAAAAGGCAACAAGTTCACAACTATCAACAACTGAATCTGAAAAACAAACTAAGCGAACGATCAGAACAGGAACAAAATCATAGATAGGGAGACCATTTGGAGGGTCAGCTGGGAGGGGGAAGGGGAAGAATGGGGGGAAAGTTGCAGGGATTAAGAAGGTAGGTACACAATAGACAGGGGGGAATGTTAAGAATAGAATAGGAAAGCCAAATAACTTATATGCATGACCCATGAACATGAACTAAGCAGGGGGATTGCTGGAGGGAATTGGGGGTACTGGATGGAGGGGGACAAAGGAGGAAAATCGGGACAATTGTAATAGCATAATCAATAAAATACATTTAAAAATAAATACAATTTAAAAAATTGAGGGGCGATGAAGGTCATCATTATCAGCTGTGTGGCCTTGAACTAGTCCCTTCAGCATCCTGAGCCCAGTAATCCCATCGACCAATAGGGAAATCTCCCTGCCATGCCCCGCTGCCTGGGGTAGTAAAGAGCTGTCCTTGGAGAAGACTTACAGGTAACTCAGGATTTGGGAAGCCATCAAACAGGCTATCACCAACCTTTCTGCCCCCTTACCCGCGGCCAGTAAGATAGAATTCATGAACTGAGACACTGTTTTCTGAAACCGCTTCTTGATCTCTGCCAGGGCTCGGCTCATCTTAGTCAACTTTTCATCCATGAAGCTCATCTTGTGGGTCACCTGGGGAGAGGCCAAGGAGAGGGCATCATTACCTGTACTGCCTGGGGTCATCTGCCCAGACCAGTGAAAACCGGGCTTTGCTCTGACTTGCAGAATGTACTGTTCCCTCTGCCTAGGACGCAGGATGTACTGTTTCCTCTCCCCCTCAGCTCAGTGAATTCCTGCACACCAGTCCAGTCTGATTCAAATGTCCCTTTCTTGGAGGATTTTCCCTGATTCTACTGGGAAAAACTGTTCCTGGCCTTGGACCCCCATTATCATGCACCCTGAAGACAGAAGTTAGCCCTTTATGAAATAATTTGAAAGCATTTGAGCCTGTATTCCCCACTCAACTGTAAGCTCCTAGAGGGCAGGGACTGAGTCTTGGTCTTGTTTGTGTCTGAGTGCCCATCATGCAGCAAGTGTTCAATTAGTGCGTATTGCATTACAAATAAACAAATGGATAAAGGTCTCTCTAGAGCCAGTCCGACTCTGTATTCATCCCCTAGGACCCTCTTCCTCCCTCCAGCTGCCAGAACATCTCAGGTGAAAAACTGTCCTTGGCCAAGGTTACATAGATTGACTGGTACCTGTGAGCAAAAAGGCCCAGGCCTCCTGCCTCAGTTTGAAGGTTGCCCTGGAGGGCCATTCTGGCTCTGGAGCCCCCTGTGGGGTGGTGAGGCAACTGCTGGGGCTGCCCTGCAATTCAAACATTCCCTCTGCCAGAGCATCAAATGGTACTACACACTTAAGTTCAGATTCCAGAGTTAAAGGCAGTCAGGGTTTGACTCTTTCTCCACGAAGCCTTTGCCAATTTTCTCAGCCAGCAGCAATCTCTCTCCATGTTAAATTTGCACATTTACCCCTTCCTGTCCTTTCTGCCCTGGGTCCTGGTCATTTCTACTTTCTTTATGCTAAATACGGTCAACCCCTTAAAGGCAGGGACCATGCCTTTTACATCTCTCACTTAACCCAGAAGAGGTGTGAAAAAGATTTTTCTTCTGTGGAATTGAAGCCTCAGGTGGAAAGAGTGAGGTGAGCAGTGGACAGATTTGCTGAAGAACAATGAAGTCAGCCCATATGTCCTTCTTTACCCTGTGGGCAGGACTTCTGTAAAGGATGCCCCAATTAATGGCAAAACCTTAACCATCCTTCCAACTGCTGGCCCCAGCTGCTGCTTCTGGGCTAATTTTATTTATTTATTTGTAATTTATACCCAGCCTGCTTCCAAAAGGATTTGAGGTGGCACTCTGGGCTAATAAAACATTTAAATTGAGACATTGCCTCGCTTCTAAAGTGCTGCCTTGATAGAAATATTTAGTGAGGAGCCAGGCCTCAGGGCTGTAAAAGCTGGAACTGCCATTCTGCCTGTCGCCCTTCTTCCAGGGAGATGGGTGTCTGGGGAAGCCATTTAACAAGCTTCCCTGTGACAAGGACTTTGAGGAAGGAGGCCATCGTACCCTACCCTCAGCTTTGCTAGACTGTCATGGATTTTGCTGATGAGTGATAACTAGCCCCAAACACACACACACACACAGGGTGGAGTTGAATGGGTTGTGAAAGTCTTAGGATGGCAGCATGTGAAAGCCGGGCGGGCCCTTGTATATCACAATACAGATAGGGAAACTAAGGCCCTAAAAGGGAAGGGACTAGCCCAAGGCCCTATGGCCTCTTCCCAGCTGAGACTTGTTGCCAGCTGCTGCACTCAGCAAATTTTCTCAAGGGCTTCTTGCAGCTTTCATGGTCCAAGAATCCAAAGGAGGCAATTCTCTGAGCTTCAAGGATTTCATGTAGAAATATTTGAGAGGCTTAACCTAGCAGTTAAGATCAATGTTTGGAAATCCTGTTACCTATATTAAATCTGATCTTTCTTCATTTGCTGCTGTCCAGTTAGGGAGTTGTAACATGTACTACACCTCCTTGTGTTCACAAACAGAAGGGATTATGACCTGGATGCTTTCTGCCAAGTCAATTTTCTTGGTCAACATCAGTGGCTGTTGTCTAGAATGCAGCTCTGTATTTAGAAGCTGTTCTAAGGCCTGTTTATCCCTATGCAAAATGTCCCCAAGACGGTTATGCTCTTTGAATTATGATGCCTTTTCCATAACTTTCCAGCCTCTGACTGCACTGTCAGTGCCCCTGGGAGCTTCCTAAGACTCTGCCAACCTGGACCCACAGGGTCCAGCAGAACTACAATGCAAGCTACATGAGCCATTTGACACATTCCTGGAGCCACATTTAAAACATTCTTAAAAGGTAAAATTTATTTTAATTTAGCAAGCCCACTATATAAAAACTATGACTATTTCAATGTGGCATCTAAATAAATAATCAATAAAATATTTTACATTGTTTTTTCAATCGAAGTCTTGGTAATGCGGAATGGATTTTCGCTTTTGGTCTACCTCCACTGGACTTGTCCCCATACTGCAAGAGCTCAATAGCCATTTGCAACTTGTGGTCACCCTGCTGGACATCACAGCTCTGGATTCCTAGTTCTAGCTTGCCAAGGCTGCATTAGGTAAGGGGGAAAAAGCAGTCTTGAATTACTAAGGGGCTTGCCTAGGCCTAGTGGGCATGTTTAGTTCATAGACTTAGAGTGATTTCTCTTGGCTGTTCATTGGGGTCTTTAGCTGCTTATGTCCTGGTTCTCAGCTGACCTCAGAGATTACCAGACAAGAGATTGCCAGGCAAACAAAGTGTTGCTGCAGTTTTACATGAAAAAAATAATTTTCTAATATCTATTGCCTTTGGTAAGTAAACTCATTGTTTTACACAACATGTGATCTCATGCATAATTAGTCACTTAACAATGACTTTCATTTATTTATTTTTTAATTTTTATTGAATGTATTGGAGTGACACTGGTTAATTAAATTATATAGGTTTTAGGCCCTGGCCAGGTAGCTCAGTTGGTTAGAGTATCGTCCCAATATGCCAAGGTTGCAGGCTCAGGCTCTGGTCAGGGCACATACAAGAAGCAACAAATGAAGGCATGAATAAGTAGAACAACAAATTAATGTTTCTCTCTCCCTCAAATCAATAAATAAAATTATATAGGCTTTAAGTGTACAATTGTATAACATCTGTATTTTGTATTGTATGTTCACCACCCAAAGTCAAATCTCTTTCCATCACCATTTATCCCCTATTTACCCTCCTCTCCCTTCCATCACACCCATTTCCCTCTTATAATCACCATCCTGTTGTCTGTGTCTATGAGTTGTTTTTTACTTTTTGCTTAATCCTTTCACCTTTTCAACCAGCCCCATAACCCCCTCACTCTGACAGATGTCAGCCTGTTTTTTGTATCTCTGAGTCTGTTGCTATTTTGTTTGTTTTGTTCATTAGATTCCACATATTAGTGAAATCATATGGTATTTGTCTTTCTGTTACTGGCTCATTTCACTTAGCATAATACTTTCCAGGTCCATCCATGCTGTTACAAAAGGTTATATTTCCTTATTTTTTATAGCCAAGTGGTATTCCATTGTGTAAACATACCATAGTTTTTTTTATCCACTCATCTACTGATGAGCACTTGGGCTGATTCCAAATCTTGGCCTTTGTAAATAGTGCTTCAGTGAGCATAGGCATGCATTATTCTTTCCATTAGTGTTTCTGTTTTTTTTTTTTCAGATAAATTCCCAGAAGTGGGAATTGCTGGGTCATAAGGTAGTTCCATTTTTAATTTCTTGAGGAAAGTCCATACTCCTTTCTACAGTGGCTGCACCAGTATGCATTCCCACCAACAGTGCACAGGTTCCCTTTCCTCCACATCCTTGCCAGCATGTTTGTTGATTTATTCATGATAACCATTCTGACAGGTGTGAGATGTTCTCTCTGTGGTTTTAATTTGCATTTTTCTGATGATTAGTGACATTGGGCATATTTTCACATGTCTATTGGCCATCTGTATGTCTTTTTTGGAGAAATGTCTACTCAAGTTCTTTGCTCATCTTTAATTGGATTATATTTTCTTGGTATTGGGTTGTATAAGTTCTTTATAAATTTTGGATACTAGCCCCTTATCAGATGTATCATTGGTAAATATATTCTTCCATGCAGTGGGTTGTCTTTTCATTTTGTTAATGGTTTCCTTTTCTGTGCAAAAACTTTTTAGTTTGATGTAGTCCCATTTGTTAATTTTTTTCTTTGTTTCCCTTGCCTGAGAAGATGTATCAGAAAAAATATTGCTATGAGAAATGTCTGATATTTTACTGCTTATATTTTCTTCTAGGGTTTTTATGGTTTCAAGTCTTACATTTAAATCTTTAATGCATTTTGAGTTTATTCTTGTGCATAGTATAAGTAGGTGGTATAATTTCATTTTTTTGCATGTATCTACCCAATTTTCCCAACAATATTTATTGAATAGACTGTCTTACCCCATTGTAGGTTTTTGCCTCCTTTGTCAAATATTAATTGACTATAAAGATGTGAGTTTATTTTTGGACTTTCTATTCTGTTCCATTGATCTATATGTCTGCTTTTATGCCAATACCATGCTGTTTTGATTACTATGGTCTTGTAGCATTATTTGACATCAAGTAGTGATTCCTCTAACTTTGTTCTTTCTGAAGATTGCTGTGGCTATTCATGGTCTTTTGTAGTTCCATATAAATTTTTTGAATATTTGTTCTAGTTCTGTGAAATGCAACAATGACTTTTAGAGTAATAGCATGGAATCAAATTAATAGGATGGATACATCAATAACCATGATCATTCATTCAGCACAGATGGATTTGGAACCTTGGGGTTATTTTGCTCTTTGAAGTAATGAAGTTCAGGCTGAAGTCATAGGCATCTAAGTTTCCTGAATGCTCCTAGGTGACTCTTTGAATGAATCCTGGCAGCTCCCTCAGAGTCCTTATCTCTGATGCCCCATGCCCATCAAGATGGAATACAACAGGTGTTGATGTTATTGTCCTCCCATTAGACTGAAAGTATTTCAGAGACTAGAGGGAATAATATTTCTTTCTTTTTTACATCCCTACCAGCCAACTTGGCACATTGCAGGTGCTAATAAATATTTATTGAATTAGTTCATGAATAATGAAGTTGAAATGCTGCTGAAAAGAAAATACATTGGAGATAATCAGTGCAATGCTTTTTTTCAAGAAAAAAAACATGGATATTCTATGTTATCTTGTTCAGATAATATGGGTCCCTAACAAATGCCTGTCTCCTGTATCTCCAAGTGAAGTGAGGATGTTGAGCTGGCTGCTTCTTAGGGGGTCTGTCAGCTCTGAGAGTCTATGGAGCCTGTTGTAAGCAGCAGTAAATGCCCCCACAGCACAAGAGCCTTGCTCAAGGTGACCATATAATTGATCATCCAAACTAGGATACTTTTGAGACTGCAAGAGCATGCTATTAATTCCTCCAAGCTGACAGGTGTAAACAGAGACTAGCCCCCAGGAAACTGAGAGGTGTGGTTCTCCTGCTCCTAATTCATGAAGCCTTCCTGAGTAAGCCAATACAGCAAAGCACCCTATGTGCAATACAAGTGGCTTACTCCATCAGTGAGCCCTTGGTCACCTTAGTCTCATGGTATATGTCAACTGTTCTCTTCTAGATTATAAATTCCTCAGGAATCAGGGACTGTGTCCCCTTCCTCCTCTTTATTGTTCTCCACAATGGTGACTTGAGACCAGGCACACAGCAGGGTCCATTCAGACTGAGAAAGTGTAAAAACTGGGTTTTCAGTCTCTGTTGTTTTCTCATGCACCCAACAAATATTTCACAAGTACTTAATCTGAAGCAGTCCTTGTGTTGCGCCCTGAGGCAATAGTAAAATCCACAGGGAATTCCCAATTTGGTGGAGAATTTTGGCTTGTAAATGAAAGAATGCTAGAATGGAGGTGAATCCTGTCTGGGAGGCCTGTGGAGAGGGAGAGGTGGACTCTACCTGATTTGGATAAAGGGGTGACAAAGTTGACAGTTATTCTGGTCAGCAGTATCTCTTCATCTTCTGGTAAGAGCACCATGATTTTCCTTTAGGAAAACACTCCTGCCTCATCCTTTACCCAGGTGTTAGTTACCCCTGGGGCTGATCACACCCATGACTTCCAGGGTGGGCATGACACCTGAGCCTAGTCAGTGAGAGCAACACACATTCCTGGCCACAGGGAACATCTTGGGCATGGGCAGCCAATAGAGCCAATGAGGTTGATGTTGGCACTTCTACTGGAGTACTTAAGGATGAGAGGTCCCCATTCTCCTGGGGAGAACACAGCCAGTAGAATAATGAGCCCAGAAATGCTCATGCCTATCTTGTCACCATAAGGAGAGAAACTCCCTGACAATAAAGCCAAAAATCAAAAAGCAGAGCAAAGGTGGGGAAGATCTGATGCAATCAGTTGAAGGCCTGGATCCAGCCATGCCTGAAGCTGCCTATTGCCAGACTTCCATTTACTGAGCCAATATAGTCGCTTTTCATGCTTAAGCCAATGTGCATTGGACTTTGTTACAACTAAAAGACTCCCAACTGATAGTAGTTTCACAGAGAAGGCACTAAGATCAGGCAGTGAATGATGAATAGGAATCCATCAGGCAGAGAAAGACGGAGGGCCTTACAGGAAGTGGAGGAGTGTGTGTGGGGGAGTGGGGTGGGATAGGAGACACAAAAGCATTGAGAGGTGGAGTGGCAAGACAAGTTGCAATGCCCTGGGGTCAAACCTGGGTGCCTGGTTTGCTTTACCTTACCCTTTTATCATGCCCTATCCCATGGGGACAGTTGTTGGGTGATACAGTGAGTGTTACTGTCTCACTCAGGGAGGTGAAGGTGACCATGATGGAGTCCTGCCCCAGCACCGTCAGCTTCATTTGCTCATTCACCTGCAGATGAAGAAACCAATACTCAGTGGACTCCTGCTTCTGTTGTCCCTGCCCAGCCCAACCCTCCCTAACCCACCAACAAAGCAAAAAATCCCTCTTTTCTTGGAACCAAAGGAACTGTAAAATCTTTCTGGTTCTTATGTTGGAATTTAGCTTTCATGAAAAAGAGAACGATTCCAGTCTCTTTTTGGGAGATTAGCAAAAGTTAGTAACCAATGCCTTCTTACCCGTGCTCCTTCCCTTTCCAACCCAAGCTTGGGACCAACTGTGAAAGAGACACAGGAGTTGGGCCGGCAAGATGGCTTTGGTTCTGCTCATCTGCTCAGGAGATTTTGAGCCAGCCCAGGTACATATACCTCCAATATCCCCAATCTCTCACTTTAGGTAAGAATCCAATAGTCTAGAGACATATGGCCTTCGAACCCAATCGAAACTATCTAAAACACATTGATCTTTGACCCTCTCAGAAAGTTCTGTTTTCACCTAGAAGACACACATTCCATTGCGGAGTCATCTATAATTCCCTCCTCCTCTCACTTATCCCTTCAGCTCATGCCTGAATGACACTGAATTATTTTTACTGAAATGGCTCCTTTTACAAATATTGCTACGACCCTTAATCATGTCAGGCCTGGCTCATAACACTCACCTAGTCTTTCTATTGTTCTATCTGTTGATCGTTCCCTCTCCAGCTAACCTTCCACAGAAATGCTAAACTGAGCATGCCAGCCCTCAGCTTAAAAATTAACCAGCTGGTCTACTTCCAGTATAGCTGAGTCAGCTTCTAAGAGGCTTGGGGGAAAAAATACCCCACCGCAAGAAGAAATAAAACCACCCACAGCTACAAAGAGTTTAAAAAGAGCAGGCAGATTTTGAAGAGTCAAAATTAAAGGAAAGGACCAGCATGGGATTAGTTACTGTTTCACAGCTTCAGCCTGAAGACGGGCCACAGATGTGGCCCAGATTCCACCATGTTTCTAGTTCAAAGAATCAAAGGATAGAATCTGGAACATCAATAGTCACAGAAAAGTAAGGAAAGATTTCCAGAAGGGACAGAGCCAGAGAAAGAGAGCCTCAAATCCCTGAATTATGGATGAGCAAGGAAGACTCAAGACAGCTGACAGCTAGGAAAACAAAACAAAACAAAAACTGAACTGAGATTTTAAGTGCTTCTCACGGCAGGTGAGACAAAGTTTGTGGTATGAATCTAACCAAGCTCCTTGCCTGTTGAAACCAAAACATCAATACTTTTCAGAGAAATACATCAGAATTCAGAGACTCCACTATAAAATATTTACAATGTCAGCAATCTAAAATTACTCAATGTGTGAAGACCCAGTGAAGTGTGAGCCATTCTCAAGGCAACAGATCATCAATGAAGGCTATCCTTATCTGATGGGACCTTGATGTTATCAGACAAAGACTTTAAAGCAGTTAATTTAATTATATTCAATGAGGTGAAGGAAAATATAGTCATAATCAATGAAAAAATAGAATATATCAGAAATGGAAAATAGAGGAAAGAACTAAATGAAAATTCTAGAACTGAAAATATTATCTGAAATTTCTAAATTTCATAGGATTAGCATAACAGCAGAATGGAGATGACAGAATAAAGTCAGTGAACTTGGAGATAAATCCATGGTAATTTTCCAATCTGAAAAGTAAAGAGAGACTGGAATCCCATGCTTTTTACTGCACAGTGCACCAAGACAACAGTGACACAGGTATCCTGTGTCTTCTGACTGGAGCATTTAAGCCATTTACATTTAAAGTGATTATTGATATGGTCTAGAAGATGATGGCAAAATAGACAGGAGTGAAGTCCACTTCCCCCTGCACACAGGTGAAACACCTAGCCAATTTACTGAGGAACAGAGTGAACAGCCAACAGTACCCCAGCATATATTAAGATTGGAGACCAAAAATTGTAGAGGACATTGAAAAATCAGATGAACAGGTGGAAGCTGTGAACACCAGAATACTTGCTGGAAGAGGAAACCCACCAACAAAGGAACCACCAACAGATAACAACAGAAGAAGGTAAAGGAGGGAGTGGAAGCCACACTAACTCAACCAGGACCTATCTGGAAATACAACTAACTAGTGGGGAAATTACTCAGAACAAACAACTGAACAAGAGCAAGAGAGAATCCTCAAAACCTTGTACAAACAGGAGAACCCGCTTCAACACAACCTGCCCACACCTGCACAACCGAATATAAGAGGTGGTGGACAGAGTGACCCTCAGTTAACCAGCTGGTGGGAAGGAACCACCAAAGAAAGGCCCAACAACTATCAAAATCCAAAGACATAAACAGAACCAACATAAATGACAGCCCAAGACCAGCAAGTTCAGGAGATCAAGGAGGCTGCACCACTGAATCTCACAGGTATTCTACCATAGAAGTTCACACCATAAACCCAGAAAGTCAGAACAGATAAATTTAAGAAGCTGAGGCTAACAAGAAGAGTCTCACAAACAATGGGAAGACAAAGAAACACTCCCCAAATGAAAGGAAAGGAGGAAGCCCAGAAAGAATGCTAAATGAAATGGAGGCAAGTCAACTATCAGATATTGAGTTCAAAGCAATTGTTACAAGGAAGCTCAATGAGCTCACAGGGAATTACCAAAAACTACAGGGAAACTACAATGAACTCACTGCAAACCAGTATCAACATAAAGAGGAAATAGAAACTATCAACAAGGACCAAGAGGAAATGAAGAATACAATTTCTGAAGAACACAGTAGACAGAATCAAAAGCAGGCTGGATGAAGCAGAGGATTAGATCAGCGAGCTGGAGGACAAGGTAGAAAAAAACATCCAGAAAAAGCAAGAAAAGGAAAGAGGCTCAGAAAGAATGGAGAGGGGTTAAGGGAAATGCAGGACAACATGAAACGCAATAATATCCATATAATAGGGATACCAGAAAGAGAAGAAGAAGAACAAGGGATAGAAAACCTGTTTGAAAAAGTAATGATGGAAAACTTCCCTAATTTGATGAGAGAAAAAGGTCACACAAATACAGGAAACACAGAGAGTCCCAATCAAGAGGAACCCAAAGAGGCCCGCTTCAAGACACATCATAATTAAAATGGCAAAATTCCAGGATAAAGAGAGAATCTTAAAGGCAGCAAAGGAAAAACAGGAAGTAACATGCAAGGGAGCCCTGAAAAGACTAGCAGCTGACTTCTCAATGGAAATGCTCCAAGCCAGAAGGGAATGGCAAGAAATATCCCAAGTAATGAAAACCAGAGGACTGTAACCAAGACTACTTTATCCAGCAAGGCTCTCAATTAAAATGGAAGGCCAAATAAGGAGCTTCCCAGACAAAAGAAGCCTCAAAGAATATACCTCCTCCAAACCAGCTCTGCAGGAGATGCTAAAGTGCTTGCTTTAAGAACAGGAAGAAAAACAGTGAAAGAGAGAGGAACACAGGTATGAAAAAATGGCAATGAATAAGTACCTATCAATAATAACCTTAAACATAGATGGATTAAATGTTCCAATCAAAAGACACAGAACAGTCGAATGGATAAGAAAACATGACCCACACATATGCTGCCTACTGGAGACCCACTTCAGAACAAAAGGCCTACACAGACTGAAAGTGAAGGGCTGGAAAAAATATTCCAAGCAAATGGACAGGGGAAAAAAAAAGCTGGGGTAGCAATACTCATATCAGACAAAATAGATTTCAAAAAAAGAGCCATAAAAAGA
The DNA here is from genome assembly GCF_004126475.2 of Phyllostomus discolor. Classification (NCBI taxonomy): domain Eukaryota; kingdom Metazoa; phylum Chordata; class Mammalia; order Chiroptera; family Phyllostomidae; genus Phyllostomus; species Phyllostomus discolor. The sequence continues at coordinate 38,142,476 of NC_040909.2, read as the reverse complement.
GACCCAGAAGGTCACTTCATAATACTCAAAGGAAGAATCCATCCAGAAGGCATAAACATTGTAAATATATATGCACCCAACATAGGAGCACCCAAATACATAAAGAAAATCTTGGAGAACTTCAAGAAAAATATTGACAGCAACACAATTATAGTAGGGGATTTTATCACCCCACTGTAAAAAAATGGACAGATCTTCCAAACAAAATCTCAACAAAGATATTGTGGCATTCAACAATGCCCTAGATGAAGTGGACTTAACTGATATATATAGTCTTTCATCCCAAAAAAGCTAAATACACATTCTTTTCAAATGCACATGGAACATTTTTAAAGACAGACCACATGATAGGACACAGAACAAGTCTCAAAAAATTCAAGAAAACTGAAATCATATCAAGCATTTTCTTCAACCACAAGGGACTGAAACTAGAAACTAACCTCAAGGGAAAAACCCCAAGCCACTCAAAGTCATGGAGATTGAATAGCATGCTATTAAACAATGAATGGGTCAAGAATGAGATTAGGAAAGAAATCAAAAGTTTCTGGAAACAAATGAAAACGAACTCACAATAATCTAAAACTTATGTGACACAGCGAAGGCAGTCCTGAGAGGGAAGTTCATAGTACTACCTACCTAAAAAAGACAGAAACATTTCAAATAAACAACCTAACTCTATGTCTACAAGAACTTGAGGAGCAACAATTAAGACAACCCAGAGCAAGTGGAAGGAAGGAAATAACCAAGATCAGAGCAGAATTAAATGACACAGAGACTAAAAGCACAATCTGAAGGATAAATGAATCCAGGAGCTGGTTCTTTGAAAAGATAAACAAAATACACAAGCCTTTAAGCAGGTTCATCAAGAAAAAAGAAAGAGGACCCAAATAAACACAATCAGAAGTGAAAGAGGAAAGATTATAACTGGTATCACAGAAATATACAGGATTGTAAGAAATTACTATGAAGAACTATATGCCAAGAAATTTAAAGACCTACATGAAATGGACAAATTTTTAGAAAAATATAATCCTCCAAAACTCAATGAAGAAGAAGCGGAAAGTCTGAACAGACCAATAACACCTGATGAAGTTGAAACAGTAATCAAAAAGCTTCCAACACACAAAAGCCCTGGACCAGACAGTTTCACAGGAGAATTTGACAAAGCATTTAAGGGAGAGCTAACCCCCATCTTCCACAGATTATTTCAAAAAATTCAAGAAGATGGAAGATTCCCAAACTCTTTTAATGAAGCCAGCATCATCCTAATCCCAAAACCAGATAAAGACACAACAAAGAAAGAAAACTTCAGGCCAATATTGCTGATGAACATAGATGCTAAAATCCTCAACAAAATATTGGCAAACCACATCCAGCAATATGTTAAAAAGATCATACACCACGATGAAGTGGAATTCATCCCAGGGATGCAAGGATGTTATAATATTTGCAAATCAATAAACATAATACACCACATAAACAAAACGAAAGACAAAAATCATGTGATTATATCAGTAGATGTGGAAAAAGCATTTGATAAGGTACTGCACCCATTTATGATAAAAACATTCAGCAAAGTGGGAATAGAGGGAGCATTCCTCAACATAATAAAGGCCATATGTGAGAGACCTAGAGCTAATATCATGCTCAATGGACAAAAACTTAGAGCTTTTCCACTAAGTCAGAAACAAGACAAGGATGCCCGCTTTCACCACTCTTGTTCAACATAGTACTGGAAGTCCTAACCACAGCAATCAGACAAGAAAAGGAAATAAAAAGCATCCAAATTGGAAAGGAATAAACAAAACTGACATTGTTTGCAGATGACATGATAGTGTACATAGAAAATCCTATAGACTCCACCGAAAAACTACTTGACCTAGTAAGTGAATTTGGAGAAACAGCCAGATACAAAGTCAATACTGAGAAATCAAAGGCATTTTTGTACACCAACAATGAAATCTCAGAAACAGAAATTAGGGGAAAAAATCCCATTTGATATAGCAAAAAGAAAAATAAAATACCTAGGAATAAACCTAACCAGGGAGGTAAAATACCTGTACTTAGAAAGCTGTACAACAGTGAAGAAAAAAATTAAGGAAGACACAAACAAATGGAAGCACGTACCATGCTCATGGATTGGAAGAATTAACATCATCAAAATGGCCATACTACCCAAAGTGACTTATAGATTCAATGCAATCCCCATTAAAGTACCCATGACATATTTCACAGATATAGAACAAACATTTCAGAAATTTATGTGGAATCATAAACGACCCTGAATAGCTGCAGCAATTTTGAGAGAGAAGAACAAAGGAGGGGGGATCATGATATCTAAAATCAAACTGTATTATAAGGCCAGTGTAATAAAAACAGCCTGGTACTGGCATAAAAACAGGCACATAGACCAATAGAACAGAACAGAGAGCACAGAAATAAATCCAAGTCTCTATGGTCAATTAATATTTGACAAAGGGAGAGAAGCATAAACTGAGCAAAAATAGCCTCTTCAACAAATGGTGTTGGGAGATCTGGACAGCAACATGCAAAAAAATGAAACTCAATCATCAACTTATACCATAAGTATAAGTAAAGATAAATTTAAGGTGGATAAAAGACTTAAATATAAGTCATAACACCATAATAGTCCTAGAGGAAAATATTGGCAAGGAAATCTCAGACATTCCATGCAGCAACATCTTCACGGATATGTCCCCTAAAGCAAGGGACATAAAGAAAAGAATAAACAAATGAGACCTCATCAAATTAAAAAACTTCTGCATGGCTAAAAAAAATGGTATTAAAATGAAAAGAGAACCAACTATTTGGGATACCTCGGATAAGGGTTTGATCTCCAAGATATATGAAGAACTCCAGGAAGACAAAAAACCCAATTAAAAAATGGGCAAAGGACTTGAACAGACATTTCTCCAAGGAGGACATACAGAGGGGCCCAGAGACATATGAAAAGATGCTCAGCATCACTAGCTATCAGAGAGATACAAATTAAAACTACAATGAGATACTATCTCACACTGGTCAGAATGGCCAGCATAAACAAATCAACAAACACGTGTTGGAGAGGGTGCATAGAAAAGAGAACACTAGTGCACTGTTGCTGGAAATGCAGACTGGTGCAGCCACTGTTGGAAAACGGTATGGAATTTCCTCAGAAAACTAAAAATGGAACTGCCCTTTGACCCAGCAATTCCACTGCTGGGATTATACCCTAAGAGCCCTGAAATACCAATCCAAAAGAAGCTATGCACCCCAATGTTCATAGCAGCCCAATTTACAATAGCCAAGTGTTGGGAGCAACCTAAGTATCCATCAACAAGTGAGTGGATCAAAAAAAAAAACCAAAAAACTATGGTACATTTACACAAGGGAATTCAACACAGTAGAGAGAAAGGAACTTATACCCTTTGCAACAGCATGGGTGGAACTAGGGAGCATTATGCTAAAAATCAGCCAGGCAGTGAGGGACAAATACCATATGATCCTACCTTTACCTAGAACATAATCAACAAAAGAAAAAAGTAAACAAAATATAACTAGAGACATTGAAATTAAGAACAATCTAACAATAGCCAGAGGGGAGGAAGGGGACAGTGGGGAGAAGAGTTTTCAGGAACAACTATAAAGGACACATGGACAAAATCAAGGTGGGTGGGATCAGGGGAGGGAGGTGGGTTTGGCTGGGGTGGGGGAAGGGGTGGGGAGAAAATGCAGACAACTGTAATTGAACAACAATAAAGTAATTTTAAAAAAGTAAAGAGAAAAAATGTGAACAACAACAGAAAGTAACAAATCCTCAGGAGCCTTTGGGACAATATTAAAATGTCTAAAAATATATGAGATTGGAGTCTCAGAAGAAAAGTAGAGAGACTGGAGTACAATTTTTTTCTCTAATGGCAGACTTTCCAAATACAGTGAAAGACATGAATTTACAGATTCAAGAAACTCAGTAAATCCCAAACAGAATAAATATGAAGACAACAACACCTAAACATATTATATCCAAACTTAGAAAATCAAAGAAAAGATAAAATCTTGAAAGCCCCTAGAGAAAATAAACAATGATTTGAATAACTAGACTTCTGATCATAAATTATAGAGATCAAACACAGCAGAACAACATCTTTAAATGCTAAAAATAAAATACAAAATTGAAAACAGAATCAACCCAGAATCCTAGATCTAGCAAAGATATCCTTTAATAAAGACATTATTTTCACATGAAAGAAAACAGAATGTGTTGCCTGCAGATCTATACTTTAAGAGATGCTAAGGAAGCTCTTTGGGCTGAGAAGAACATATGCCAGAAGGAGACTTGTATTTTCAGGGAAGAAATAAGAACACTGGAACTGCTACACTGGGTGAAAATAAACTGGCCACTGCAGCCTCCAAGTGAGCGTACATGCACCTCAGCCTGACATCCAATGCCTCTCACCTTCATAACACAACATATACGGCTCCTGGCCCTGTTTCTTTCACAAGAGGCACTTGTGAACTTTTAACAATATCATACTGAGTCCCAACTTCAGCTTTTACAAATGGTACTCCCTCTACCCCAAACTCCCTCCTTTCCTTTTTTTCTCTATGTAAATCATATGCATAAAAATTCATGCTACAACTCGAGACATTTGGTTTTCCAAGTCACTCCTAATGGGCCAGGATCTATTGTGTATTTCTGTATGTAGTTCCAGGAACAGAACAATAAACTGAAATATGCTGCTAAAACATCTTAGTGATATCAAAGCACCTTCTCCTCTATTATTTCATTTAGTTCAAACATCAGCAGTTTGATGCAGGAGAGCAGGTCTGGTGACCCACCTTGTATAGGTGAGATAGCCAAGGCTCAGAGAAGGTGAATGGTTTTCACAAAGCTGCACAGAGCCCAGAGAAACTGGCATTAGTGCTTGGCTTCTCCAGTTCTCATCCTAGTTCTTTGTCCATTTGACCACACTGACACACAACATATGGTGCCTGACTATAATCAATTTATAATCTTTCATTATACACTTCTCACATATCTACATAAGGTAAATTTTAAGACAACACATTCCTAGATTGAAAATCTCGAACCTGGCCAGGTAGCAATGATACTCACAAAAACTTCAAAATCCAGAACTTATAACAGACCAACTGAATCAAAATCTCTCTGGAAATGTGCCTGGGAATATTCATTTTTAAAGTCCCATAGGTGATTCTGATATGCAACCAGAGCTGAGAACCTCTCCATTGAATGACTAATCAAATGACTAATCCAGACTGTGGGCAATGTGAACAGAGAGAAATGGGTGTGGGGTGGGGTGCCACAAAGAAGGGAAAGTCTGAGCATGGATTTGAAGAAGGGAAATTTTGGATTGCCAGAGAAAAGGGAGTGCATATCAGGCCAGTGTGAGGCAGGGGGCTGGTCAGAAGGCTGAGACATGTTCAAGAGAGGGGATGTTTCTGAGCAGAGGTTCACTGATCTAAAGGAATCCAGACATAAGGGTGAGAATGTAGTGGCTAATGTTGAGGATGAATAGGAAAGTCAGGAGACAGGAGATTAGGGATCAAATGCCTGAGCCCCATCATATACTGCTAGAGTGCTTCTGTCCATAATACTTTCCTTGTGGAAAGTATAAGTGGCTCTTACTCTCAGGCCACTTTGAGTGGATTCTATGTTCTGTGATCTTTCTTTGAATCCCAATCCTATGAGCTTGTACCTCTCTCACAGCCCTGATCCCTCTCTACCCTGTGTTCTTATTAACCCACACCCAGGCTTTTGAATTTCTCAAGGGGTCCATTCATTTCTATATCCCCTAGATCAGTTTTTCTCAACCAGGGGCAATTTTGACACCCAGGGAACATTTGGCAATGTCTGGTGGTATATTTTGATTATCACAGCTGGAGGAGAGTGTACTACACTAGCATCTAGTGAGATTCTGCTAAAATTATCCATTCCCAAATGTCACTAGTGCTAAGGATGAGGAACTCAGGCTTAAAGTGATAAGCATACTTAATTGCTTTATTAAGAAATTAAATTTAGTATTAGTAATTCAACATTGACTAATCAATAAATATTTGATTAATGGCTATTTGAACAACCCAATGAAAGAAAAAAAATAGGTTGGGTTTATTAGCCACCATTGACTCCCAGGTTTTTTTAATTTCACAGATAGCAAAGTTATAAAAACAAAAACTAGAGAAACCAACATAGAATTGTTAATTTTTCTTTTTGCCATGTATAGGCATTAAAAATAAAACTATCAACTATTATAATAGTTACTTCCTAAAATAATGGACATTTAAACTATCAAATGTAGTAGTATTAATAATAAAAATAATATAGAAAGGATATTACACTAAAAAGGTTAGTACACAGCCAACAGTTGCTGTAGGTTGGTGAAAAGTTCACTTTAGCCAGCCCTGGACCACTGCCCACCAACTTAGGGACCTCTGAATGAGACTACAAGATCCTGGAGAGCAGGGCTCTTATCTTACAGGTAGCCTCTGGTAGTCTGATGCCAAGCAGCCCAGGAAGGCTGCCAAGACCACCCTACCTGTGCTGCCAACCCCTACCTTATATTCCAGGGAGAGCAAAGTCTCTGTCTTAGAAGCCCAGCTCCACTTGTGAACTGTATAGCCCTTGTAGTCGCTGGTGGTCCCGCCTTCCTCATCCAAGATCAAGACATATGGGCAGCTAGGAGAGACACATAGGTGAGGAGCTGCCATCAGGCCCCTGAAGGATGCTCTTATCACTACAGGCTGTAGGCAGGCAGAGCTCTGAAACTCTCTCCCAGGTGGAAGAAGCATAGACTTCTGCAGTCAGCCTCACTTCCCCTGCCTAATATGGTCTGAGGCCCCATTATACCTGTTGATGTTAATGGTAGAATTTGTTGGGAAGGACAGGTCTGAGGGGGATGATAGTGACTCAGGCCAAACCCAAGAGGGATAGAAATGGAATATGTACCCTGTTGCCCAGGAACTTGAGTATACAATACTTTACGCATCAAAATGGGAACATCTTTAACACGGGTGTCAAACTCATTTTCACTGGGGGCCATATCAGCCTCACAGTTGCCTTCAAAGGGCTGAAATTATTTTAAGACTGTGTAAATGTAACTACTCCTTAACTATTAAGAAGTTAAAATTACATTCAGCCTTTGAAGGCAACTGTGAGGTTGATGTGGCCCCTGATGAAAATGAGTTTGACACCCCTGATCTATAACATGAAGGTAAGTCATTTCTTCCAAGAACAGCTCCTTATGGAAAGCCAGGCAAAATCAACTTTTGGCTGCCAAAGATGTGTGCCCACAAAAATGTGGTGCCTGTGGCCTCTCCTTCACTCTTACTTGGTATAAAACATTTCTTTCCACAAAAGCATTGTTCCATGAATCTAGCTGACAGTCAAGGTCTTAGTGCTATGGGGATACCAGCAGAGTAGGTCTCAGAGAATTGCCATTCTCATTGGCTATGACACAGTTACAGCAAGTGAGGGCTTTGAAGTACCTATGTTGCTGCAGGCACTGCTTCACTGCCTCCCTTAGCCTCTAGACATTGCCCGGTCACTCCTTTCCCCAGAGTCTCCTACTTGCCACCTCAGTGCCCCCTTTGTTACCCCCAGAGATACTACATTGGGCCATGATTTCCCCAACCCACTCACCAGGCCTTTTGGTTGTGGTGAACGCAGCCCTGGCCTTCAGCATTGAACAGGGCCAGGAAAGAGAAGTTTGATGTGTCATTAAAGAGGCAGGTGATGGTTCTCCCTCTGCAGCACGTGGGGATCTGACACAAGGCAATGTTTCCGGAGGGATAGCTGGCAGAAATGGTTAAGTAGAACTAACAAAAAACTCTCCAGGTTCTTCTATCAGGTGACCCATGGAAAGCAAGTCTACAAGTCTAAGTGTTAGCTTAATGATACATCACTCCCAGTTTTCAAAGACCCTCTCTGCACTTTGTATAAGAAATTACTAAATGACTGTGGAACTTACCATGCCTCTGGTGCTTTCCTGTATCTTCTTTCTATTCCTTAAAACTACCCAATGGTAAATATTATCATCTCCATCTCAGAGATGAGTAGAGTATCCCCACATCTGAGGGGTTTCCTAGGAGAGGGGACTGTCATTGTTAAAACCAGGGAAGTCTTGGGCAAACCAAGATGACCTGATCACTCTACAGCTGAGAAATCCAAGATGCAAAGAAACAGTCTGCCTCACATCACAGCACAAGGAAGTGGTAGAGCCAGTATCTCAACTCAGGACAGTGATATTTCTAATGCTGTTGGGCTGCCTCCTCTTTTGACCAATCTAGGAGAGCAGTCAGTGTGTACCTGCTCATTACTTACCAAGAGGCCCAAACAAGCACTGGTTCCAGCTAAAAGGGATATGGTATGGGCTGCCACTATCCTGTTCGTAGAAATTTCAGAAGTACGTCAGACAGAAAAATTTCAGGGAGTAGCACTAGGATCCTCTTGACCCTTTCCCACAAACTGTTAAAAAATTAACACAAATTATAAAAAGTAACCAAACATAAATTCTGAAGTTGAATTGTATAATAAATAAAATGAAAAAAATCACCATGAGTTTATCAGTAGAATGGTACAGTAGAAGAATCAGTGAACTTGAAGACAGAGTAATTAAAAGCCAGCCTGAGGCACTGAAAAAAAAAAGAATGAGGAAAAACAAAAAGAACACTGGGAGATCTGTAGATGATTATCAAGTCAACCAACATATGTATAACAAGAGCCCCAAAAGAAGAGGAGCAAAAGAAGGCAGAAAAATATTTGAATAAATAATGGATGAAAACTCCCCAAATTTTATAAAAGAGTGATGTCTTTCACAAAATTTGGGGGGTTTTCATCCATTATTTAATCAATAAGCTCAGCAAATTCCAAGTAAGATAAATTCAAAAAGAGCCACACTGAGACATTATTATCAAACTGCCAATAGGTAAAGAGGAAATCCTGCAAGAGGCAAGAGAAAAGAAACTTGTCATGTACAAGGGATCTTCAACAAGATTAATGGCCAATTTGTCATAAGTAACTATAGAGTCCAAAAGGCACTATGATGGATTATTTATAGAGCTGAAAGAAAAATAGCAGTGAACCAAGAATTCTATATTAAGCAAAACTATCCTTGAAAATTTAAGGGAAAATTAAGACTTTCCAGATAAAGGCTGAGAAAATTCATAATTACAAGAAATGTTAAAAGAAGTCCTTTGGGATGAGATGAAAGGCCACCTGACAGTAACTCACAGACATGCAAAGAAATAAAGAACACTAGTAAAGTAACTATATAAGTAAATATAAAAGCCAGCATTACAGTATTTTTGGTTATAATTTCTCTTTCTTTCCTATGTGATTTGAAGAAAACAAATGCATAAAGTAATAATTATAAACCTATGTTAATGACATACATCTATATAAAGACGTAATTTCTGATAACAACAACATAAAGGAGAAGGAATACGCTATATAAGAGCAGGGTTTTGCATACTATTAAGGCTAAGTTAGTATTAATTCAAACTAGTTTGTTGTCACTTGTAGTAATCAAGTACATTAGTTTCTTGGGGCTCCTGTAATTAAGCCACTTGAACAGCAGAAATTTATTATCTCATAGTTCTGGAGACTAGCAAGTTGCTGACAGGGTCATGCTTTTAGAGGCTCAGTAGAAGAATCCTTCCTTGCCTCTTCATAGTTTCTAGTGGTTGTCAGGAATCTTTGTCATTCCTTGGTTTACAAATGCATCATTATAATCTCTCTCTCAGTCATTACATGGCCTTAATTACTCTGAGTGTAACTCTGGTTTTTCTTCTTGCATTATGGCCTACAATAACCCAATATGGCTGCATTTTAACTTAATAATTACATCTGCAAATACCCTATTTCTTAACATGGTCACATTCTGAGGTTTCAAGTGAACATAATTTTTTGACAGACACTATTTAACCCATTATACCAGGATAATCACCAAGAAAATAACTTTGAAAATATGGAGAAAAGAAAATGAGAAGGGAATCAAAATGTCATCCTACAAAAAAAAAATCAAACCCAAAAGAAAGCAGTAATGGAGGAACTGAAGAACAAAAAAGATATAAAAAATGGCAGGATTAAGCTTTTTCATATCAGCAATTACTTTAAATATAAAAGGATTAAATTCTCCAAACAAAGGCAGAGATTGTGAAAGTGGATTTAAAAAGCATAATATGTGTGTATGTTGTCTATAAAACACTCATTTTAGAGCTAAAGACAAACTAAGTTAAAAGTAAAATTATGAAAAGGGATATTCCATGCAAAATGTAATCAAAAGAGAACAAAGTTGGCTTTATTGATATCAGATAAAACAAACTTTAAGTAAAAATTCTTTCACAAGAGACAAACAGGGACACTATGTATTCAGAAAAAATGCTTGATGCCTCAAGAATATATAACAGTTATAGACATATACACACCTACCAACAGAGCCTTAAGTTATATAAAGCAAAATGTACAGAATTAAAAAATAAATACTATAATAAGAGTTGAAGATTTCACTACCTCACTTTCAATAATAGATAGAACAATTAGACAGAAAATCAAAAAGAAATACAGGACTTGAACACTATTATAAACCAACTAAACCTCATTGGCATATACAGGGTATCCTATCCAACAACAGCAAAATACATATTCTTCTCAAGTCCACATGGATCATTCTCTGGTACAGACAATATCCTAGACCACAAAGCAACTCTCGATAAATTTTAAAAGATTATAACCATAAAAAGTATATTTCAACACAGTGAAACTAGAAGTCACTGGCAGAAGGAAATTGGGAAAATGCAAAAATAGATGGAAATTAAATAATACACTCAACCAATGGATAAAGAACAAATCACAAAGAATTTTAAAAAAGTAAGATAAATGAAAATAAAAACACAGCATACCAAAACTTATGGGTTAAAGTAAAATCAGTGCTCAGAAAGAAATTTATAGCCATAAATACTGGCATTAAAGGAGAAGAAAGGTATCAAATTAATAACCCAAACTTCCACCTTAATGAACTATAAAAAGAAAGAGCAAATTAAAACTAAAGTTAGCAGAAGGAAGGAAATAAAGATTAGAGCAAAGAAAAACAAAATAGTGAATAGTAAAACAATAGAGAGAACCAACAAAACACAAAACAGTTCTTTGAAACAATTAACAAAATTCACCAATCGCCAGCTAGACTAAGAGAGAAAAAAGGAAAACTCGAGTTTCTAAAAGTATAGATGAAAGTGAAGACATTACTAATGACTTCACAGAAATGAAAACAGATCATAAGAGAATTATGTGAACAATTGTTCATCCACAAGTTAGATAACTTAGATGACAAGGACCTGCTCCTAGAAAGATACAAAGCACAGTAACAGGACACAGGATCAACACACAAAAATCAGTAGTCCTTAATAAATGCAGGATATCTTTCCACTCATTCAGTCTTCTTTAATTTATTTCAAGAATATTTTGTAGTTTCCTGTGCACAAGTCTTACACCTTTTTGGTTAAATATATTCCAAAGTATTCTTTCCTTTTTAATGCTATTGTAAATGATATCACTTCCTTCTGTTCATTACTTTTTTTATTGTTGTTGTACTTACAGCATTTCAGATCATTTATTGCTAGTATTTATGAATTAAAAGAATCAATATTGTTAATGGCAATATTCCCCATAGTGATCAAAAGAATCAATGCAATCTCTATCAAAATTTCATCAATCTTCTTCACAGAAATAGAAAACTTGATCCTAAAGTTCATATAGAATTGCAAGGGATCCCAAATAACCAAAATAATCTTGGAAAAAAGAACAAAGTTGAAGGACTCATATTTCTTGATTTTAACACTGACTACAAAGCTACAAGAATCAAAACTGTGTGGTACTTGCATAATACTATACACATAGACCAATGAAATAGAATTGAGAGTCAAAAAATAAACTAATACATCTATGGTCAATTGATTTTTAACAAGGGTTCCAAGACCATTCAAATGGGAAAATCATAGTCTTTTCAACAAATAGTTCTGGGACAATTAGATATCACATGCAAAAGAATGAAGTTGGACCCTTATCTCACACCATGCAAAAAATGCAAAAATGCAAAAATCAACTATAAAGGTATCAAAAGCCTATATGTAAGAGTTGTAACTATAAAACTTTTAGAAGAAAACATAGGAATAAATAGTATTCATACATATAAAAACCATAGTACAAGACACACAAAAAATAGAAAAATTAGCTTCATCAAAATTAAAAACTTTGCATACCAAAGGATGCTATCAAGAGTGTGGAAAGACACACCACTGTATAGGAAAAGTATTTGCAAATCATATATCTGATAAAAGTCTCGTATCCACAATATATAAATAACTCTTACAAGAAAAAAATAGTCAACAAATGGCAAAGGACTTGAATATATATTTCTACAAAAAAGATATACAAAGAAGGCACAGAAAGATGCTCAAAATCATTAGCTGTTAGGCAAATGCAAGTTAAAACCATAATGGGATATCAGTTCACACCCACTAGAATGGCTGGAATTAAAAAACTGAAAAATATCAAGTATAGTCAAGAATGTGAAGAAATTGGAATCTCACACACTGGTGATAGGAATATAAAATGGTGCAGCCAGTATGGAAAACATTTTGGAGGTTTCTCAGTAAATTAAACATAGAATTACCATATGACCCAGTAATTCCACTCTTATGTATAGAACCAAAATTGAGAATAGGTATGCAAACCAAAATTTCTAGAAGAATGTTCATAGCAGCATTAGCCACAATAGCCAAATCATGGAAACAACCTAACGTCCATAAATGAAAGAATGAATTTTTTTAAATCTTCACCTGAGGATATGCTTATTGATTGCAGAAAGAGAGGAAGGGTCTAAGGGATGGGGAAATCATACACACACACACACACACACACACACACACACACACACACGGAGAGAGAGACAAACAGCTATACATTGATGTGAGAAACACCGATTCTGTCTGCGCCCAGACTAGGGATCAAAACCACAGCCTAGGTATGTGCCCTGACTGGGCATCAAACCCAAAACCTCCTGGTGTATGGGATGTTGCTCCAACCAACTGGAGCCACCTGGCCAAGTCAGGAATGAGTATTTTAAAAGTGGTATAAGCCAAATAATACAATACTATTCAGCCAAAAGGGAAGAAATTCTGATGCCTGCTACAACATGTACAAAATCTTGAAAACATTAAGTGAAAGAAGCTGGACACAAAAGGCCACATATTGTAGGAGTCCATGTGTACGAGATGCCCACAACAGGCAAATCCACAGGAAGCACACTGGTGATTTCAGGGCTGGGAGCAGGGGGAGAGAGGGAGTGAATGCTTGCTTAATGGGTGTAGGGTTTTCTTTTGGGGTGGCAAAAAGTTTTCCGAACTTGATGGAGGTTGTGGTTGCACAATAGTGTAAATGTACTAAATGCCACTGAATTATAAATGTTAAAAGATTCACTTCTATGTCATGTGAGTTTCACCCCCCCCCCCCTTTTTTTTAGAAAAAGGAACAAAGCACTGGTGCATACTACAGCTGACCCTCGGACTACACGGGGTTCAGCAGTGCCGACTGCTGTGCGGTGGAAAATCTGCGTACACCTTAACTTGGCCCTCCACATTCAAGGATTCCCAGCCTCTAGTCAATCCTTGGCAACACGAGTCTGAACTGCAATGGTCAATTGAACTTCAGACAATTAAACCAAGCAGGGCCAATTGAAATGTATGAATTAATTGAAAAAAAAATCCACATTTAAGTGGACATTCACAGTTAAAACCTGCTATGTTCGAGGATAAGCTATACAATGTGAGAACCTTGCAAATATTATGCTACGTAAAAGAAGCCAAATATAAAAGGCCACATACTGTATGATTTTACTCAGATTAAATAACCTTGAATAGGCTAATACATAGAGGTGGAAAGACTGGCTGCCTCCAGAGGGCAGGGGAAGGGACATGGGAGTGGCTGCTTACTAGGTATGGGGTTTCCTTTTGGGGTGATGAAAAAGTCTGAAACTAAATAGTGGTGATGGTTACATACAATCATGAATGCACTTGATGCCATTTAAATTATACATGTCAAAATGGTTAAAATGGTAAACGATGTTATTATGTGCATTTTACCATATCTAAAAAAATGCTTACCTCACACAATGGTTAGGAGTGTTCAACAAATCCCTAAGGGAACAGTGCTGAGCACAGTACTGAACACAAAGTGATTAAGGTTTATATCTTTTTATCAATGTGGTGAGTTTATAGCGTCAGACAAAAAAAGGCTTTGAAGGAAGTTTGGTGGGAAATCAGAGATTGAGGGAAGAGATCCAGGCAGATGCTGACAACCCAAATGAAATGAATTCTGGGACGGCTCTGGGGTCTGATGCCGACAAGTGCAAACCGATCAGGGCTTGGAGACTTCGGTACCCCAAGGGCAGATGTATCATTTCTACCTGAGAGCTTTGCCCAGTATCTCTGTGAAAACATAATCAACTGCTGAGCCTACTGTTCTGTAGAAGCCATGAGGCAAGGGAAGTGTTTTCCAAACATTTTCTTTACTGAAGAGGGATCCAACAGTGGCATCGTGTTTTAACCATTTGAACACAGTAACACAGAGTTTCTCCTTCAAGATCACTGGGTCCAGCTTCCTCATCTTATAATGGAGGGAAGTGAGGCCCAGAGAGATAAAGCGACTTGTGCACAGTCACCGAGAAGAACTAGGCCCCAAACCCAGACCTCTTGGGACTCCCATAGAGGAAACGCATTAATTGCCAGGATGTGTTCATTGTTGGGCTATGAGTCAAGCATGCCAGCAACAGCGGCCTGCAGGCTCTGGGTGGTCCCACCCTGGTTGGGCTGGCATTCCGAGGCAGGTGAGGGAACATGCGTCCCAGCAGGCTGGTGCTGGGCCCTGACTGTAAATAGTCTACCCTCTCTGGTTCCACTGACAGCAACCTAATTCACAGACACAGCTTCATGAGGAGCTCAGGAATGATCCCATTCGATGTGCTGCACAGCGATAAAAGTGGGGGAAGCCCCGTGACCCACAGGGAGCAGCAGCTGCCCTGGAAACAGTTTATTGTGTTCAGTATCACAGGGTGCATTAGAAGCAGGGCCGAGCAGAGTGTGATGAATGGATTCATTTACAGTCGGAGAAACAACAGGACTCCTTTGACAGGGCGCTTAAATTCTGAATTCCCAGTTCAGTGGAGGGGAGATCAAAATGAATTGAGGGGGGTGTGGCAAAGCAGGCCTGTCTGGGCAGCCCATCTGACAGCTCAGAGAGCTGCCCTATTCTCCAAAGGCAGGGGGCACTGAGTGCCCTGTGGTTTTATCACAGGGCCCTTTCCTCCTCTCTACTCTGCTCACTGCTGGAGCAAACAATCCTGAAAGGCATAAAAATGGTACCAGGGAGGGGGCCCTGAATGGAGGTGAAGCAGCCCTGAATCCAGGCCTGGCTCGGCCACCAAATTCCTTTTGTGACATTGAGTAAGTCACACTACCCATTCCTACAATGAAGGGACAAGAATGAATAGCGGTCTAGTATCTCCCCTCTTTGATGTCGCACCCAAACCAGGCTGCAAACCTGGAGTAAGTGTTCCACCCTCTCTGGCCACAGCCTTGCTGCCAAACGGGTTGGGCGTTTGTGGTCCTGGGCCAGCTCCAGCACACGTTGGGGAGCGGGCAACAGGACCACTGCAAGGAGCACAGCGGTCCAAGGCGACTTCCTTCCTGCTCTGCCTCTTCCCACCCAGATGTTCTCTAAAGGGAGCCCTCTGTGACCTGGACAAACCCTTAATACTCTGGAGGGCCCATCACCAGGATTCTTGGATTAATTGAAAAAACAAAGTGATACTTAGGCTTTTTCTGGCCCAAAAGTTCTCTGGAGCTGGGTGGCTGGGGACAAGGGAGCAGCCCCAAATAAAAGGATACTAAACAAAGGAAGACCCATCGTAGAAGGAGTAGTAAAACTTGAAGGGCTTCTTGGCTCCCTTCCACTCCTGAGACTGCCGGCCGAAGTGAGCACGGGAGACTTGAGGCTGGTGAAGGACGGCAATAGCAACCTGAGCACCGGAAGAGTTAGGTTGTTGGGAGCTCGGGGTCTGAGCGTCCCCTTTCGGGGTCGGTGTTGGATGATAAGGCACCTTTATCCTATAGTTGCGTAAGATCATGGGGTAGAAGACATTCTTCCCTTTCCATGAGGCTCTTTCGGCTTCTCTGCAGGGAAGGAGGCAACGTATCTTCTAGCCACTTGGCTCTCACTCACCAGGGAGGCTCTCTGCAGCCCCGCCCCAGCTCCCAAGACTCCCATGCCATTTCCCTGTCCCAGAAGTACCTGTTCCCACCCCACACTCCTCATCCTTAAAGTCAGTATTTCTAGGAAGAACTGGGAAGGGACTGGTACAGCTGTGAGATCAGCCCTTTCCACCTTCAGTGCTAGGTGAGGACCCATGGAGAGGGGCTGTGTGCAGAAGTGGGGTCTGGGGGAAATGGAGGCTCTGCTCACTCTCTAGTCCTGAGGTTACAGGAAAAGAGAGCTTCCTTCCAGAGTGTCCAAGGAGCAAAACCGAGTGGCCTCCTTTTACCCACATTCTGTAGCTGCAGTAATACTTAAGGGCCAGGGAGCCCAAGACATATATGGCTTAGATGTGACTAAGTTTTAAGTTCTTTATGGCCCATGGTCTGGGCCTTCAGAGACATAGAGACTTAGCTTGCTAGGACTTATGGGACCCATAAAATCATATATATCACTAATTATCCATGTCAACATTTTCTGTTTGTTTTTAGAGGTGTGTCTTTGTTTCGTAGGAGAACCCTGACAAGTTATTTTAAGAAAGAAACATTCAGGGTCCAAAGGCTACACTTGCACGGTAAGAAGTCCCGTAAAGGGGTATCACTGGTGAGGAGACCAAGGTCAATGCCTGGGGGTCAGCCCCACCTGAGCTGTGGGGCCTCAAGCAATGCCTCAGTTTCCTCACTCACAAAATGGGCAAACATCCACGTTCCTCATAAGACTGTATAAGGACTGGAAAGGATGGTGATGGACTGTCCCCAACTGTCACTGTTGTTAGGGGCACCAAGTACCTGACAGTCCCTGACACTCAGGCACTTTTGTGATTTCCCCTTGAGGCACACAAATGACTGGCAGACGTGCCCTTCCCTCCCACCCACCCCCAACCACGGAGGTGCTCACATGTGGCGACACATCTCCTGCAGCTTCTCCCGGGCCTCAGGGCAGGGGTCGCTGAGCTGCGCGTTGTCAGAAGTTGCCATTTTTCGTTGAGAGGGTGATGTGGACATCTCTTCTAAAATTTTTGGTTTGCCTGTAGCTGGAGATACAGAGGTTAAGGACAGAGTTTTAGAAAATGCCTTCTTCGGGGGAAGAGAGGTAGGGGGCGCAGGAGGCAGGATCCCCTGAAAGTTAAAATAATTCGGAGAGTTGTTGATGCTTCCTGGGGACAGGAATCCCTGTTTTATAAGCTCCCTTATGAGAGTTGACGTCACTCTGAGTCAACTAAGCGTGTGTCAGGAATAGACTTGTGCAAAGTGATGAATCCAACTATTTTTCCCCAAGGATGGCCTGGTTCTAGGCGGGGAGGGCACAGACATGCCACCATGGATGCCAAAGAGATTCCCTTCTGATATTTCTGATCAAAGAAAAAAGTTGCAATTCTCCCTCATCTGGCTTCAATACTTCTCTGATGTTGCCTACACTCAGGCCTTCTGCAGAGGGCAGTGTGGTCCCACTGGGTATTGGACTGCAATTGTTTTTTTAACATTACAGTAAAACACACAAAACAAAAATGTACTACCATAACCATTTTTAAGTGAACAGTTCAGTGGTGTTAAATGTAGTCACACTGTTGCCCAACCATTACCACTATCCATCTCTGTAACTCTTTTTATCTCATGAAATTACAACTCTGTGCCCATTAGACAGTAACTGCCATTCCCCCTCCACCTGCCCCTGGAAACCACCATCCTACCTTCTGTCTCTACAAATTTAACTACTCTGTGTACCTCATCTGAGTGGAGTCACACAGCACTTGTCTTTTTGTGACTGCTTTATTTCATGTACCATGAAGTCCTCAAGGTTCATCCTGTTGTAGCAATTTCCTTTCTTTTTAAGGTTGAGTGATGTTTCATTGTGTGAGATTGCATTTTCTGTATCTGTTTATCCATTGATGGACACTTGGGTTGCTTCCACATTTTAGCCATTGTGAATAGTGCTGCTATGAACACCGGTGGACAAATATCACTTTGAGACCCTGCTTTTAACTCTTTTGATACAGTGGAATTGCTGGATCTTATGGAATTGCATTTTTAATTTTTAGGACTTGCCACACAACTTTCCACAGTGGCTGTACCATTTTTACCTTCTTTAACTCTTGGTGCGTGTGTGTATATGTGTGTGTGTGTGTGTGTGTGTGTGTGTGTTATGATAGTAGACATCTTGCTGGTGTAGCATGCAGTAGCATCTCAGTGTAGTTTTGATTTGTATTTCCCTAGTGATTAATAATGATGAGCATCTTTCATGTATTGATTGGCCATTTGTGTATCTTCTTTGGAGAAATATCTATTGAAATCCTTTGCTTATTTTAATTCAGGTTGGTTGTTTTTTTGTTGTTGTGGAAGTTTAGAAGTTCTCTATATATTCTGGATATCAATCCTTATCAGATATATGATTTACAAATATTTCCTCCCATTAGTTGGACTGCATTTTGCTCTGTGGATTGTGTCTTTTGTTGTACAAAGTGAAAAAAATTCCATTGAAGTCCAGTTGGTCTATTTTTCCTTGTGTTGCCCATGCCTTTGGTGTCATATCCATGAAATCATTGTGAAATCCAATGTCATAAAGCTTTTCTCCAATGTTTTCTTCTAGGAGTTTTATTGTTTTGGTTCTTGCATTCAGGTCCTTGGTCCATCTGAAGTTAATCTTTGTAAATGGTCTTAGGTAAGGGTCCAACTTCATACTTTTGCAGGCAGATGTCCAGTTTTCCAGCACCATTTGCTGAAAAGCCTGTCCTTCCCCGATTGAATGGTCTTGGCACCCTTGTCAAAAATATTTGATCATATACGCAAGAGTTTTCTTCTGGGCTCTCTATTCTATTCCTTTGATTGCTGTAGCTTTGTAGTAAGTTTTGAAATCAGAAACTGTGAGTCCTCTAATTTTGCTGTTTTTTTTTAAAGATGTTTTTGGCTATTCAGGGGTCCCTTGACAGTCCACATGAATTTTAGGATGAGTTTTTCTATTTCTGCAGAAAACATAATTGGGGTTTGGATAGGGATTGAATTAACTTGTAGATTGTTCTGAGCATTACTAACACTTTGACAATATTAAGTCTTCTAATCCATGAACATAGGATGTGTTTCCATTTATGTATGTATCTTTTAATTGTAATGTTTTATAGTTTTCATTGTACAAGTCTTTCATCTCCTTGGTTAAGTTAATTCCTAAGTATTTTATTCTTTTTGCTGCAATTGTACATGAAATTGTTTTTCTAATTTCCTTTTCCAATTGTTTATTATTCATGTATGGAAATGCAACTGATTTCTGTGTGTTGATCTTATCCTGCTACTTTGCTGAATTTATTTATTAGTTCTAACAGGGGTTTTGGTGGGATCTCTGGGGTTTAAATATATAAGATTATGTCATCTGCAAACAGAGATAATTTTATTTCTTCCTTTCCAATTTGGATGCCTTTTAAAAAAGTTCTTTATTTTGGGCAGAAGGGAAGGGAGGGAGAAAGAGAGGGAGAGAAACCATGCTTGGCTGTCTCTCATGTGCCCCACACTGGGGGACTTGGCCCACAACCCAGGCGTGTGCCCTGACTGGGAATGGAACCAGAGAACTTTGGTTTGCAGACCAGTGCTCAATCCACTAAGCCACACCAGCTGGAGTGCAATTTGGATGCCTTTTATTCCCTTTCTTGTCTAATTGCTCTAGCTAAAATTTCCAGTACTATATTGAATAGAGGTGGTGAAAGCAGGCATCCGAGCCTTGTTCCTAATCTCAGAGGGAAAGCTTTCAGTCTTTCCCCATTGAGTGTAATGCTTGCTGTGGGTGTGTCATATATGACTTTGATTATGTGGAGGTGGTTTCCACATAAATAACATATTTCAAAAATAATATTTAAAATACTGATCGTATTTTTTAAACATATTACTCTTTTAAATCATGTAGAAAAATGCAGTTACAAACCACTGTTACAATATGATTACTTTTATAATTGGCCATGTTTTTACTTTTATTGAAATCTTTATTTCTCTTCATGGCTTTGAGGTACTGTCTAGTGTACTTTGTCTTTTAAAAAATTATTTATTTATTTATTTATTTTAAAGATTTTATTTATTTGTTTTTAGAGAGAGAGGAAGGGAAGGAGAGAGAGATGGAGGGAAACATCAGTGTATGGTTGCCTGTTGCGCACCCCAGGCGTGTGCCCTGACTGGGCACCTGGGCTAGCATGCTTTCATCTTGCAGAACTGCCTTAAGCGCTTCTTGCAGGCTTAGGCTGGTGATCACAAACTCCCTCAGGTTTTGTTCATCTGGGAATGTTTTAATATCTCACTTTTGAAGGACAGTTTTGCTGGATATAAAATTCTTGGTTAAAAACTTTTCTTTTAATGCTTTGAATATATAGATTCATATCTGTGGCCTCCAAAGTTTCAGATGAGAAATCTATTGATAATCTTATTGAGGATTACTTGTATATAATGATTGCTTTTCTCTTGCTGCTTCCAAGATTCTCTGCCTTTGTTTTTTGAAAGTTTGATTATAATGGCTTCTTTGGTGCTTATATTCAGGTCTTTCATCAAATTTGGGAATTTTTCAGTCATTATTTCCTCAAATATTTTCTATGTCCCTCTCTCTCTCTCTCTTCTCCTTCTGGGACTCCCACATTACATATGTCACTCCAGTTGATAATGTCCCATGGGTCCCTTAGACTCTGTTCATTTCTTTTCCATCTTTTCTTTCTGTTCTTCAGATTTAATAATTTCCATTGCCCTGCCTTCAAGTTTTCTGACTCCTTCATCTGCTTTCTCACATCTGTAGATGATACTGCTTTGTGTTTGTTGCACTTATTTTTACAGTTATCTTCTGTGACAAGTGTTAGATGGTATGAGGATATGACAGCAAGAAATTGTAGAGATTATCCTCCAGGACTGTAGTTATAGAGGCATATTTTCAGGTCCTGCCTTCTTCTGAGGTTCTATTGCCCACCCAACTGCAACCTCATGCTCTCTGTGGATATATGCAGGATCAACTTCACCTTGTTTTCAAGAATAAAGTCTAGATTCACATCAGGGGCATTTCTCAGGCTCCAATTGAGCCCTGAGGGCATCAGACGGAGTTTTCATCACTGTCTATCTATCAAGCCTTGGGGTTTTTGGATAGTGTGTGAGTACTGTCTCTGGTGTATTCCACCCTGAGCGTTTCCTGGTCCCTTCCCTAACTCCTCCTGCCACCAGAGACCAGTGATTTGACCCTGAGACGCAATTACCAGCTGGCTGACTCCTGGAACTTCTGTTGGCCTAAGAATCCATATCTGGCCTACACCTGGTTGCCTTGGGTCCTCAAGGGTGATAGCCTCTTGCTCTCACAAGGAACCATTGTTGACAGACTTCTCTCAGTTCTCTTCTTGTAAAGTTAGGCAACTTCTCAGTAAGAGCTATTGTCCTCTGGGAGTAGGCCCAACCCCTGAAGCCTGTCTGCTCCAAGTGTGCCTGGCCCTACAACTGCAAAGGGGGCCAGCTGGTGAGGTGTGATAGCACATGAGCATGGAGCACATAGGGGAGGTCCAAACCTAAAGTGACTTCAAACTGGAACTGCTCTACAATATGTTGTCCAAACTGGGAAAGATTATACAGTGAAAGCAGACATATTTAATAGTTATGCTAGGACAATAAGCATAACTAGGATAATCCTGGGCAAGAAAGGATGCATGACTACTTACAAACTATTAGGGAAGGTTAATCCATACTAGAATGCATGTGTGAGAATAATTCCAAAAGATAAGAATCTATAAGAAATGCATCATCCTTCAACATATATCCTAATGAAAATGATGAAACATCAAGGCAAATTGCATCCTGGTAGGGTAGAAAGGGAAACAGCCATATCGACAAAGAAACCAACAAAAACATAATTAACTTTTACTTAGGAACTACCTTACTCAAGGTACTAGACTTGAGGTCATCAGGAAGAAAAATCATGAAACCATTGTGTGTCTTGAGGATATTCTGTTTTCCTTCAAAGTGACTGGGTCAATTTAGGGCCAGCTCAGGAAGGGATATGATAAAACCAGGAATACATAAACTGGGATGCCAGAAGTGATATTGTGGGATACTGCACCACAGGGAGAGAAAAGGCATCAACAGAGGTAAAAGAACCAGGGAAATGAGAGGGACGGCTGAATCTACTCTGTGCAGGGGAGCTGACGATGCCAGCCCCATTAGGGAAGGCCTTCTTTGTCTTAGAGTCTGCATGTATAGCCCCGGCATTTAGAACAGTGACTGATGACTAGAAATTATTTAATAAACACTTGTTCACTAACTGAAAGGATATAGGATCAGCTTGATACGGAGACTGAGGCCTGCAGGAAGGCAAATCACATAGCCAGCCAGGGGCAGGGGCAGGGGCAGGAATAAGATCCAAATTTCTCAACTTCCGGCCTTACCTCCAGTGTCTGTGGAAATCAATTAGACAGTCTTTGAGCATCCCTACCTTATGTCGATCCTGCCACCACCTCCTTTGAATGTAGTCCTCCCTGACCTGCTCCATTTTCCCACTCTTCTATCAAAGCTCAAAGAGGAGGGTGGTGGCCTGGAAGCTCCTTGAGCCCTTACCCTGCCTTCTCTAGCCCCAACTCATCTCCTGTCTGAGATTCTGGCTGCACAGTCATTGCTCTACTGTTTGGCCTCATCTGCCACACCCATTCTTTCCCTTAAACCCTTCCTTCTGCTGCATGTCTTCTTCGATAGAATAGGAGTGCCCTCTACGTCTTCTTTGTTTTCTGTGCACAAGAACTGGCCCCATTTAGGACACACCATTAGGTTTTATATCCAAATACTTATCTTCAGACACTGGTTCCCCTACTTGCATTGTGAGTAGGAGCAACACAAACCTCTCTGGTTAAAGGGGCTCAGGCTGGGATACTTAGGAGATGCAAGATGTAGGTTTGAGAGGAGTGTTGCTCCAGGTAAGGAGAAGCACATCTCCAGGAATGGAGGGCATGGGAGTATTCAAGTGGTAAGACTGTACTTTGGAGTAACTAGGTGAGATATGGCAACTTTATGGGAAAGAATCTGTGTCAATAGCTTCTGTCAACAGCCAGGTCATCTGATACATATCCTTCCTATCAGAAAACCAAATCAGACTCTTCTACCTTCACCCCCACTCGCACCCCTACACCTACAGGTGGGCTAAGAGGTCTTACTGGAAATCACTGTTACCTGCTTTCTTCTTGGCTTCCCTTCCAGTTGAGAGGGAAAAACTTAGACAGCCAGTAGAGGACTCATAGATAAGCTGATAAGGCGTGTTCACTCCCATGGCTGAGATGTTCATGAAGGACTCTGGAGTGGAAGAGAAAAGAATTATTTTTTCAATTTTTTAATTTGATTTTTTAAAAACAAAACTATAATATGGACTTTTTGTTCTAGCAGAACGGTAGACCAGCAGAATGGTCGTGTTACACAAAATAACCATCTCTTGGAGTAAAAAGACTTTCTAATGTACAAGCAGGCTCTAAGTAATTAAGGAAAATTAAGATTCCTTCCTACAGTCTCCCCATCCCCCCGCCAATATTTCTCACGAGCGAAGTGACCAGAGCAAGGAGCAGCAAGCAAGGTGCAGGTATAACTGCTGCACGGGGTCAAGAGAGCAAACACTGGGTGAGCTAGAAGGAAATGTGAAGCCATCTGTTTTCCCTTACCCACACCACAAAAATCAGATGCTCCTCCAACATTAGATCAGTCTCTTGCCAGAATCATACTGTCTTCTATAGAATCGTTTGACTATCTGAAAACTTAAGAATTAGGCTCAGCAGACCCATTACACATGGAAAACCTTGATCATTCTTATATAAACTTCAGCAAATCCTTTCCCTTTTTTTCCCCTGAAAATATGGTTGTTAGAAAATGTTAGGCAACTCCTTCATTGACAAATTTCATACAATTTCATAAAGAAAATGGCAAACCTGATTTCACAAGTAGACAAAGGTGATAACCAGAGACTGCATGCTGGATGACGCAGCACGTAATCACTGACCATCGCCAGTGATCCAAAAATTGAAATTAAAACTTTCAGTACCTTATAACTTAGCAGAGAAGCAAAGAATGAACAATAGCCAATGCTAGTAAAAATGGAATAAAAATAGTTAACTCTGTGGTGTAGAGAAAACCCATCAAGAAAGCAATATTTAGTAAGAGCTACATACATATTGAGACCCTTTGCCCCAACAAGACCTCTCCTGGGTAGTCAGTCTGAATCACCAATACAGCAGAAATAAGGAGTGATGTGTCTAGAGTTGTGTATTGCAATGCATATTATACTACTAACTTAAAAACCTGGAAACCTAAGCATTTGGTTAATTATGGAACACAAATTAACAGGACTTGGTCATAGCTTTGATCTACCTCACATTATAAGATGGTCTAGAAAAGCAAAATTCATGCAAAATAAATGAATTTGCATCTTCTTTTTAATGCCTTGAAAAAGCTACCTAATGCAAGTCCTTCTAAGATGAATGCTTTTCCAGAAGAAATATATTCTTCATTTATATTTTGTCATTTAGATATTTTTTCTTCAAACTCTAGGCTCATTTAAAGAAAGGAGTGTCTCAAACAGATGTGGCAACAACACAAGAGATGTCCTGGGCAATGTGATGGGGCGGGGCGGGGGGGGGAGGGGGAGGCTTTCCCAGGGCTCCACTAAGGCAGCAGGATACAGGCATCACCAAAAAGCTCTCTCCAGAGTTCAGCTCTCAGCAAATTCCTGCCCACTAGATTAAGCACAACCCACAAGGGACACCAGAGGCTTCTGTGGCACAAGTGAACGCTTGAGACTCCGCAAGACACTTCAATACTTCCTGAGGTGGAGTGCTAATGGTGATGGCCATTTCCTTTTCAAGGTGAGGGAATAGAATGTTCTGGTGGGAGAACACCATGGGCAGGTCTGGGGGAGGGTGCGCTTGGGCCAGAGCTACCATGGCCTTTCCCCATGGGACTCTCCTCACTCATAAACAGACCAAGGGGCACCTGACCTCCCCCCAGATGAGATGGACCTCTAATCCCTATTAGGAACACAAGGTACAGAACTCCATACAAGCCAGTAACCATCTGCAGAAACAGTTACAGCACATTTAGGGGACCTGTGTTACCCAGCACTGCTGATCCCAAACAGGAGTCCCCTAAAACGGAGAACTCCACTGTATGGTAAACAGTGTGGGGGGAAATGTTTGGCACTTTATCTTTAAAAAGGAAAACAAAATTTATCAAAGTAGCCTTATTTTATCTTGTATTTAACAAAAATTCATTGATACTGTAGCACATGCTAATTCTTATGAAAACTAAAAGCTGTGTCAATTTTTTGATGCAGTGTCATCTTCTTAGAACAGGAGTCCCTTCATGGTTGTTTTTTGCAAAAAATGTCCAAGAGCATTACCGATTTTTATTCCTAATTCTTTGATACCCAAACCATCCCTTCTCCATGGAGTCACTATTTCCCTAGACAGTTTCCTGTCTTCAGCAGTTGACGAGCTTTGCTCCACTGCACCACTCATCAGCGGCGACACATGGGGACCGAGCAGCTCTCTGACATCAAGTGCACCGACCTCAGGAAATCCACATTTCCCCCTAAGGACTGCAGTTTTACTGACTGTATCTTATGGGTGAGGGCAAATGGCTATAAGATACAGTAGCCCTGGGAGATACATCCAAGACCCTCAGTGGATGTCTGAATCTGCAGACAGCACCAAATCCTATGTATACTATACACACATACCTATGGTGAAGTTTAATTTATAAATTAGACTCAGTAAGAGATTAACAACAATAAAATATAACAATTATAACAATATACTGCAATAAAAAGTAATGGGAATGTGGTGCTCTCTCCCTCTTGCCAGTAATTTTTATATTTTTCAGTCCAAACCTATTCCCAAATGTGCAGCCATTCCTCGCTTGTAGTAAGTGGCCCAGCGCCACTCATTTCTGGGGATCCCTTGCTGAAGTCTTCATACAGATAAGCTCAGTGCTTTCTGGAGCAACGTGTTGCCATCAGCCAGAACACATGTTCTGTTCATGTCTTCTATGCAAAGATTGAATGCCTTTTCCATCTTAACGAATGCTTATCACACACTGTGGCTATAACTTTTTGTAGTTTGAGATGCAACAGCAAAATCAGCATGCATTTCTTTTTCCTTTCTTCACAGTTTCATGGGTAGAAGATTGTTCTTATCGTAGATCTTAGCAATCTCAGCATATAGTTTTTTTTCTTTATTTATTGTGCCTAGAAGTTTTATTTTTTTTTTCAATTAAAATTTTTTTTTTCAGTTTAAGGAAGCACTGTACAGCTTCTTTGTGGCACATCCCAATTGCCAGCGCCACCACTCTCGCCCTTTGGGGCATTACTAAGTAGAGGAAGGGTGACTTGAGCATGAGGCCTGTGATTCCATGACGGTGGATTTGAGGACCACGAGGGCTACAGTGACTGGTGGGGGAGAAGTGTCCACAGTGCAGAGACTCTGGACAAAGGGAGGATTCACATCCTGGGTTGGATGGAGTCAGACAGCAAGAGACTTCATCACACAACTCAGAATGGCACACAATGTAAAACTTATGAATTGTTTATCCTGGAATTTTCCATTTAATATTGTCAAATCCTGGTTGACCATGGGTAACTGAAACTACTGAAAGTGAAACTGCAGATAAGGGGGAAACATCAATGCTGTATAAATTTTTTATGCTTCTTTTTGAAATCTCCTGACAGCAACGACTTTAGGCATTCAAAACGAATACTTGTCTATCCACCAAGTCTAAGAGATACAATATTACAGATGTGACTGGATCACTGTGTCATCCACACCCCATTCCCCTCCACCCCTCTCCAAAGGTCACATCCTCCAATTTTATACTTGCATACTTGTACTTTGTATATCGTACCAACAGGTGATATATTATTACTTTGCAATCTTTTAAATTTTATTCACATAGTATCATCCCAAATGTATCTTTCTATAACTTGCTTCTTTTCTACTTAACACTATTTTTTGAGATTTATCTCTATTGATATATGAGCTTTAGTGCTTGGTTCATTTTCATTTTCACTTCTCATTATGCCCCATTGTTTAAATAGACTCTAACATACTTGGGTTTTTTCCCCTGTTGATGGACATTTAGGTTGTTTTCAATTTTTTGTGCTCAAAACAATTCTGCAATATACGTTGTGCCAAGTACGATTTCTTGCACACATGTGCTAAGTATGACGCTCAAGTATGGTCTGTGGACTGGGATAAACCCACACCTGGCCACGATCATGTGTGCACAGTTCAGAGTAAACATTTAGAAGCCCTTGCAGTAATTTGATGTTGCTGTGACATCTTTATCATATTTTTTAAAAGGGTTAGTCCACAAGAGATTGAAAATTTGCAAATTCACTGCAGGATAGTTTGAGAAGCACAGCTCTGGGGAATGACCTAGAAAAAAACCCTTGCTCTGTTGTAAGGTGTTAAAGCATCTTCCACCTCACAGATGCCACCAAAATGCTCTCCATGGGAACTGCAGCAATTTATATGCTCACCTGCAGCATTCGAGACTCTCTGTTGCTCCACATCCACCTCAACTCTTGGAAATGTCAAACATTTAGACTGGGGGTTTGACCTTCCCATTACACTCTGGTACTGCTTGAATTTTCACCAAAGGGCTGAAGCTCAGGTACCCACCTTTACTCATCGGTACAACATCATAGGTACTTCTCCCAGCTGCACCAATCAGGTAGTTGAAAGCCATCTCCTTGGCATTGAGGTGGAGGAGCTGGCTGGCCTCTACAAAGCGCCTTGTGATGTCCAGGGGGTTGGCACCTACTAAAGGAATTACCAAAGCAACTCATTTTCCTCCCAGCATGTGGCTAATGCTTCCAGAAAAGGATTGTCATAAGTGGCCCAAGAAATAAGGGTAGAATGGGGATCTACACAGTGTTAAGTGTAAGGAGGCTCCCAACAGAAGGGTCTCAAGTTCCAAAACCTGTCAGGTGGCACATTGCTCTGCCTACCTTGCCCTTCTCTCTTCCATACCCACAGATCTGGGTACCAAGGTGGTTGGCATTTAAAATAATACAGTATTTAGGTTTGATTACTGATGTGGCTCCAGGTCCTGGACTTGATCTTGGGATGACACCCTCACCATGGATGCACCTCACTTCTCAACTCTCCCTGATTCTGGCTCTATCGGGCTCTGTCCTTCCACCCACTGACCATCCCTCCTGACTGGCAACTCCACATGCTTCCTCCTCCTGGGTGCTGCCTCTCTTCGCTCTCCATCATTTCTACAAACTCCACCCTTCAGGACCTCTGACCTCACACTGTTGTCCATTGCCAACCTTCCAGTCTTGGCTCTGCAAAGTTGGGGAGTGGGAAGAAAAACTAGAGAGCAGAAAGGGGTGAAAGGATGATTCTCGGGTGGTCACGAAAGGAGTCCCAGTCCTACAGCAGACCCATGGCCGCCACTGTTCCTAGTGCCCTATCACCTATGGCACCCACCCCATCACCTGTTTGGGGCGGGTGCCATAGACACACACCCATGAGTCGGGGCAGACCCTTCTGGGCCCATAAAAAATGGAGAAGAATCTGACCGGCCAGACTTACCAGACACAGACTCCACCATGGCCTTCATCTTTAGGGTGAGCAACTCTGTCAGCAGGTGGATAGACTGCCGCTGGAACTTGTGCAGGATGTCCTGCCTGGACCGTGCCCGATGGCCGGGGGTGGGAATCTGGGTGGTGAACTTGGCTGGCCCAGTGGATGCGGTCGGCATCGGTGGGGGTGGGACTGGTGGTGGCAGCGGCTTCTTCTGGATAGGAACCTGCACAGGGGTTGATTCCGCAATCACCACAGGTGGTGTTCCAATGCTGATCTCCAGGCCCAGGATGTCCGACGGGGTAGGCACCATGGGGTCAGTGATGAGCTCCTCCCAAGTGAACTCAAAGATGTTTCTGATGCCCTTAGGGATAGCGATGCTTGCGTTCCGGCACATGATGAGTAGTTTGGAGATTCGGGCCAGCAGCTTGGGGGCCATGGCCGTGTACTGCAGGTACAGTTCTCGGTTACTCTTGATGTCATTCATGTTGCTGGAGCATGCATACTGTTAGGTAACACTGTCCATCTTGGACCACAGGGACCTTCAGCTGAAGAGTCAGAGCACCCTGAGATGTGAGTGAGAGCGAAAGTTCTCACCTAAGGTGAAGGCTTGGAGACAGAATGGAAGTGCTGAAATGGCCCTTCTAGGTCATCGAGCCAGCAGGTCCTATCCAGAAAGGATGAGAATTGGTCACTCCCTCCACCATAGGGCAAAGGGATGACCCTTCCTGCTCTTCTTCCCAGAGAAACCTCAGATGGACCCGCATTACTGAGTCACTTTGGGGAGGGCCTGGGGATGAGCAGATTCCAGAAAAGCTTCCAGGAACAGTCACACAACCTGAGTTCCTGCAGAGGGACCACCCTGGGGGCTGGAGGAATGGAAAGAATGGGGAAGAGAGAGAGGTTCCATCGTACCTTTTGTCGTTAGAGAGCTGAGGGCGGAAGATCTGCTTGTGGTCTATTAATAACAACTTGCAAAAACAAAAAAGTGTTTCATCAGCTTTCTCTGGAGGAAGGTGATGCGCTTCCTGGTTGGGTAAGCTCCTGTTTGCAATGCAAGGGCAGGCATAGAGTTACTCAACAGGTGCAACCCAGGGCAGACAGGAAAAAATGAGGAGAATGAGTTTTCTTAATTCAATGACTGATATCATTTGCCACATTTCACAAAAATCTAAGATTTGATGTGACTGGTGCACCATCCTACAGGGGAAAAAATCAGCATAAGAAGTCACTGACTGTAGGACATACCACAATTTCAGAGATGTTAAAATGAGGGGAAATGTGTATCTTATAACCACTAAACTAAAATAGTATTTTCCTACTTTAATAAGACTTCTCAGGGGTTCTGGGTGCTCATCAAGCGGACCTGTGTGGCAGGGAGGTTAGCAGAGAAGTGCATGCCTGTCTGGGAGAGCTGAACACCATTAGATGCTACTAGGTGGTTTTTACCGACATTCTTCTAAATTGTGTTTTATTCTTATCTTCTTACTTTATACCAAAAATAGACCACTAGTTGAAGAGAGAGAGTGTGAAGAACAGTTTGATGAACACAATATGGCTAGGGAAAAAAAACCCCTGCAAATAAACTTCCAGGGTGTTTAATCAGATCTGAAAGTTTCATTCACTTGATTAAAACGAACTCCATGAGGACATACCATTGTCCCTGTGTCAATCTAAAATACATTAACAAAAATATAAAGTCACTTCCTGATCTTACACTACACAAAAATGATTTCATTTCTGAGGGGCTCTGTGAGAATGTGAGCCTCTATAAAAGATGCTCAAGAATCCAGAACACATGGAAAGTTGGTCTAAGAGAAGCTGAGGGAGGAAGGGTGCCCCCCACCCCTAATCACCTTTGCCAGCATTGCCATTCCGGGTCAGGGGGCCGCCCCTGTTGTCAGACTCAGATGGCTCCAGTGAGTGCACTTGCCAGGAACGGTGACCTTCAGAGCAGAGGAAAGGCTACTGGCCGGTGCCTTCTGACGACCTGTGTTACCACAGCCTTCCAACCATCCATTCTACTACCTTCGGCCTGACAGTGACTCCCCACCACGTCCACGGCTGTCTTCTCCCACCAGAGAACCTCATTCTTCCACTTTTCAAACCATGTCCTCTGGAGCCACCTCAAGTTCACCATTCCAGGGCCATGCCCCTGCTGCACACCATCCGTGTTTACGGAGCAGGTGCATGTCACGATCTGGTAGGACCAGCCTGAGGCGGGAAGGCCATTATCTCTCTGGTTTTACTGATAAGGAATCAGAGGCTTAGAGACAGAGCTCTTGGTTAGGAGAAGACTGTCTGCAGACTCCTGGCATGGAGGCCTTTCCAAATCCAGCACTCCACCCCCCACGGCCTTTGAGCTGCTTCTGCCCACCTATCAGCAACAAGACTCCAAGGAAAAGGAGCCCGCAGTGCAAGCCCTCCTGACATCCGGCTGACTTGCAGATAAAGTGGCTTCTTATGTCTATTTGCTGACCCCCCAGCATCTATTCCTCAGCTCTGGAGACTCAGAAAAATAGGTTCATTTTTTTTTTTTAATGATAAGTCCACAGAACAAAGAAACAACTCAGAATCTCTGTCATCTGGGCAGCCAGCCAGAGGATCTGACCCTGACCGTGCAGGGCTGATTTTTTTTTTTTTTAAGCCAGGACTCAGATGAAGAGAAGACAAATAAAATCCTTGAAATGTTAACTGGTTTGAGGAACTTCTCCCTGCCCCCTACCAGTTCCTTTCCTGTGAGGTTAATTTTAAAGATGTCTTAGAGATAAAAGCTGATTTTTACAACAGCTTTATTGAGATATAATTCACATACCATACAATTCAGTCTTTTAAAAGTATACAATGGCTTTTAGTATAGTCAAAGTTGTGCAACCAATACTGCTATCTAATTTTAGAACATTTTCATCACCCCATAAAGAAGCCCATTAGCGGTCACTCTCCATTCCCCCTATCCCCAGGCTACCACTAATCTAGTTTCTGTCTCTATAGATTTGCCTGTTCTGCACATTTCATATAAATGAAATCATATAATATGTGGCCTTTTGTGACAAAAGGCCACATATTATATGATTTCACTTTCTAGCACATTTTTTGAGGTTTATGTTACAGTGGGTATCAGGAATCCATTTTTAATAGAATAATAATATCCCATTATATGGCTACACCACAATTTGTTGGTCTAGTCATCATCTGATGGACATTCTGGTTGTTTCCAGTTTTTCTGTCCTGTGGACAGATGCATTCATTTGCTTGATATATACCTAGGAGTAAAATTGCTGAGTTTATGGTAACTAAATGCTTAACACTTTGAGGAACTGCCAGACTGGTTTCCAAAGGGGCTGCACTGTTTTATAGTTCCAACTTAATGTATGAGGTTTCTAATTTCTCCATGTCCTTGTCAACACTTGTTATTATAATGTATTTTTGATTATAGTGCCATCCTAGAGGATATGAAGCGATATCTCATTGTGGTTTTGATTTGCATTTCCCTAAGGACTAGTGATGCTGAGCATCTTTTCATGTACTATTGGCCACTTATACTTTCTTTGGAAAAAAGTCTATTCAACTCTAAAAGCTGGTTTTTTTAAAAAAAATATCATTTTAAATTAAATGCACAAGTAGCCTACATTCATTACCATACACTTATCTCTTCAAAATTCAGCTAGAGGCGACCATGTGTTCCTAGTCAGGCCTATGGGATGAAGGTGGATGCTGTCAGGTAGGACACTGAGAAATCTTTTTAAAGGAGGCTACTTTCATGGAGAGAACCCTTTCTTTACCCACTGCCCTTCTCATTCTTCTGGAATGGATGAGATGGCTGTATCTCCAGCAGCCATTTGGAGCCATGAGGTTACCTTGAGGATGGAAGGCTTGCATCAAAGGGGGCTGAGCAGGGCCAGTACATGCTGGCTCCTGACACTCATGGTCCCCCACACCAGCCCTTAGCCTGCTACCTCCAGACTTGTGTCACATGAGAGCACACCCTCACCTCTTTCGGCCACTTTATTCAGACCCCTTTCTGGCAGTCACGTGGTTTATTGACTGACAACTAGCCATGATGGAACATCATCACTCCCTCCTTTCCACTTACCCAATTTTTACAGTCATTCATTCATTTTTCCATCACTGAGACGTGGCCCTTGCCCTCAAGGAGCTCAGTGTTCATCAGAGCAAAGAGTCTTATGTAACAGACATACAACTGTGTAAGCGCCCCACTGAGGGTTGCCGTAAAGGATGAGTAAGACGTTGCCAGGCACACAGGAAGAAGGCATTTCTGGCCAAAGGAACTGTATGTACAAAGGAACAGAGACATTTAAAGCATGGTGGGTTTGCAGAACTACGAAATGCACCAGTAGGGGTGGGCTCATGGAGGCCTGTGGGAGAGTAGCAGGTGAAGTTGGAAAAGTGATCTAGAATTGGATCACACAGGACCTTGTATGTCATGCTGAAGAATTTGCATTTGTTATAAAATCAAATACTCAGTACAAATACTCAAATGTACTGCCTCTAATTGCTAGTGGTGTCCCATGCAATAACTTTCACCTCTTCAGATGAAGGGCAGGGACCATGTCTTCCCTCCTTTTACAGTTTCCACGACACTAAGTACAGCTGTGCCACATGCAAGAAAGTGAAAAGTATTTGGGGCATCAAGGTCCAAGAGAGAGCTGGAGAGACCCATGTAAATGGCTAAGCAAGGTTTCAAGACCTAACTCCCACAGAGAAATGAAAAGATCGTGTAAGGAGCCTATAGAGCATAAAAAAGAGGACCACAGGCCCAGCACCACTTTCACTCCACACTTGCCACCTGCATCCTCTGTCCCAGGGCAGGAACGGGACAGAGGAGGGGAGGCGCACGCCAGGCTACGATGACCCATCTGAGTGCCCTCTGCAAGTCAGAATGGAAGCCCGGAGACGGTAGTGTTACTTGGTGGCTAAGAGCTTGGGCTGTGTGACCTCGAGCCTGGCACTCGATCTGTGTAACATTCTCATGGGCCCCGTGCGGACACTAGTCCCCCCACCCAGGACCATGAGGATTAATTGAGCAGACTCATGTAAAGCGTTGGCACAATGCCTAGCACAGGGTTAAGTGTTCAATGAATGTTAAGCAGAAAAAAGGTAATTACTTGAAGTACTTGGAGAAGGCTGCACAATAGAAGTGTCAGAAACTGGTCCAGAAATAGAAGTTGACTAGTGAACTAGAATAGACTAGTGAACAAGGAACGGAAGAGCATTCCAGGCGATGGGAATGACATTGGTTCAGGCTGGAGGCTTCAAATAGCCTGGCAAGTTTGGGGTATTGCGAGTAACCAGATGATGCTACAGGTTAGTGTGGATGGGGGAGGGCCCTGTGGAAGGGGTGGGCGGGGCCAGCTGAGAAAAGCTGTGTAAAATGCCAAGTCTGGACTTCATCTCGTAGGCAATAGGAACCCATCCGAGCACTGCAAGCAAAGGAGGCATCTGTCTTTTCAGGTGCTCCTCCCAGGGGCTGGTGGTGTGGGGGCAGCATGCGGTGGGAAGGAGTGTGCGAGATGTTCAGTTCTGGAGGTATTAGCCAAGGAGTGGAGCTGCATGCATGGCACCCTGATTTCTGCCTGAAGTAAAAAAAGGGATTTTTAGTCCTAGGTGTACCTGGAAGAGTTCTTAAAAGACACAGACACAGCAAACTGCCAGGGGGACACAGTGGGGCACAAGCAGATCAGGGGCAAGAAGGGGAAAAATTCTGAATAGTCACTGGAAAACCCAAGTGCACTTGACAGGAGCAAAGTTGATGGGGAAACCTGGATATAGGTTTAAAAGAAAAGGGCATACTTCTGTGCTTTTCTTGGCACTGACCCGGGGAATACGACTTTGGGTACAAATCATATAGATGTACAAAAACCAAATGAAACAGAGCTCCCTCCAGTTATCTGGTCCTGGCTTTGCTATTTTCTCTGGTTTCTGGCTCTCTCTGGTTTTAATCAGAAATGCTTTGACAAGGACAGCGAGCGGTCCAGAAGGAACTGCATGACTGCAACCTGTGAGCGAGCGGGCTCCAGGCCAGCACGGGCATGAGAGCGAGCCCTCACTCGATGCAGGAAAGGAGTGGAGATGGGACCAGGAAAATTAATAGATACCGTTCCCTCCACTGTCCAGTGCATAAACAGTTCTGGACAGATGCTGGGATTCTTTAGCAGATGAGAAGGAAGGCAGAGCTCCAGAGAGAAGTGGATCTGCGAGTGAGCAGTCAGGCCAGCAGCACACGTGATCAAGCTCAACCTAACTCCTGCAGTCCAGGTCCGATTTACATGCGAGGCGGGACTGCAGAGTCACCCTCATCCTGGGGCGGAGTTCCCTGGCAAACCACCTGCACCAACCACCAAGGAGATTTACCGTGGCACCACAGGCCCTTATGAAGACAGCTCTCCTGGGAAGACCCATTAAGAAACATAAAAATGACCACCCCTTTGACCCAGTGATCTCATTTCTGAAACTGATGCCCCAGGGGACAGTTGAAATGGGAGGGAGGATACTTGGATAAATATCAATGTTGGTTAAATGAAACATAAAGATGCTTATAGCCACTTCATTCCTAATTGTGAAATAATGCAACCAGTCAACCACTGATCAAGTGTTTGACAATGTATATTAATTTGATGAAATATTAGACAGCAATTAAAAATAACTGAGCTCTTAAATGTGATGGGAAAATACAATAAAATATTTAAAAAATACAAACAACTGAGCTCAGTTTAGAAATAATATATGAAAGGAAACCCCCCCAAACGGCATGTTTCCATTGATTACACATATCATAGAAAACCTGTGTAGATCATAATTGGAAGCGGAGCTATAAAGCCTTATGTCTTTAAGGTAAAGATCACTGTAGAAAGAAGACGGTAAAACACGGGGCCCCTGCGAAGACAGCAGCACTGTTCTCAGACACACGTGCGACCTAGGAGACTGAGGCTGGGAGAAGGGCCCTTTCTCGTGTCCTCTGGTTTTCATAAGCAACCTCAACGGCCTTCACAGTCCGTGTGGAGGGGAACCTGCACGGGAATCCCCCACCAAGGGGCAGGGTGAGGGAGAACCAAGTCTAAAGCTACCCCCCTGCTCAAGTTCAGGGAAGCTTATTTTGATAATGATCAAATACAAATAAACATTACCCCAGGGAAAATGTTTAAAACCAGGCAAAACTGCAACCAGGCAGTTAGGGAGAGTTTGGGAGAAAGTGGCAGGTATAAATGTAGCAGAGAAAGAAGCTGTTTAAATTGAGGATGAAACAGATTATGAACCACCCCTATTACCGGACAAACACATTTCTGGCATGAATGTATGAATGCAGCCTAGGACTGATTAAGAAACACAGTAACAGAAGATCAATACCAGATCTGGGTGACGGGTTTTCACTGAAAACTACCTTGCTCATTTGATTACTTTGATTTTCCAGTTTTCCTAGATCTACAGCCATTACACAGTTCGCTCCCCTCCCCTGCCCTGCCCCTCACACACACACACGGTAAATATTAGCTGAGGTGTACCCAACCTTTACAACAAAATGCCTCACCAACCAGTTTGCAAGAGCAGGTGGGGAGGACCAAGGGTTTCATTTTTGCTCACGGTTTTCAGCAGACAACAAATTCTTTCCAATGATCATCACTTGCCTTAGCCGTATAGTTCGTTTTTGGACAGGAACTGCTTGATGTATAACTGACTTAGTTCAATTTACTGACTGGAAACAACTAAACATACACGGAGTGGCTACTATGTGTTGTATTAACTGCAAAAACCAGTACTCATCTGTTCCACATTCTAAATTCTACTGCCTCATCTGTATGTCACAAGGTCACCATATTTTGCCGTGTATAATGCACTCCCAGGTACAATGCGCACCCATGTTTTGGTGTGAATTACACATGGGATTATTACACCCATGGTGTGTAATCACCATATCCATGTATAATGCATACCCTTAGTTTTCCCTCAAAAATTCGGGCAAAAATGTACACATTATACACGGCAAAATGCAGGGTAGCTGAAACCACCCACAGGCTGCATTATGGCTTTAAGAAATAAATTATACACAAGTCTTTGGCAAATGTATAGCTAAACATAGCAGGAATCTCATGTATATGGATTTAAAGTTTCTCCTTTGGGATTTCTGCAAGCAAACAGAATGATTTATTTAGTCAATTCAAACGAACTGTATCAAAACACACAAAGGCCTGAAGATTAAAATGAAAATAAATATTTCAAAGCAATTTGTGATTCAAAACATTTCATTTAGATCTACAAAGACATGACTAAGGTGTGGTCGTATTTTCTGACAAGAGGTTTTACCACTACTTGCTCCCAAGATAAAACGCAATCATGAGAATATCTTAACTGTTGCATGTACACCTGGAAGAAACCGTCAGCCCTGGAGTTACCAGCGGGAGGGCCACGTGCCGTCAGACCCCAAAGCGAGTGAGAATGAATCACAGGAGTCAGGCTGTGCAGTACAGCAGCACTGGACCATGGGTCTGAGCACCTGGAATGTGGCTGGTGTGACCAAGAAACTGAATTTTCATTTTATTAAATTTAAAACCTGACACTTGGATTCCCCTATTGGCAAGCTTTTCAAAAATGGTTAAGTATGTTTGGAACAACTTAGGTATATGAATCTACTCTCTCCATTGTATATTTTGTGAAATCTAAATATAGAGCAAGTATTCCTGATGAGAAATTTTATAAGTAGATATACAGTGGATATTGAAGACTTAGTATGAAAAGAAATGTAGAATATCTCAGTAATATTTTTGCACACTAAATATTGAAATAAAAGTTTATGATAAAATTAATTTCACTTTTAATATGGTTCCTAGAAAATTGAAAATGACACGAAAGGCTTCAGGATGTTTCTGTTGGGCAGAGTGTGGGTCTCAGGTCTAGACCTCTAATGCCATCTGCTGGTTGCACCCTTTCAGATCAGGTGGGTGAGAAAGTTAAAACCAAGTTAACATTTGAAGGCAATGTTAACAGCTGGGCTCACAAAACACTAAACCATCTGCTGTTAAAAGGGAATTGGAAATTGGTTAAAAGTCTTTGAAATCCTACAGAAAATCTCACTCATAGTTATTAGTTGACCATGACCATGAGCCAGGATGCACAGACTGCCCATGTCTACCCAAGGTGCTCCGAGCAACAGAAGTTATTTGATGGCCTCTGCCATGACCACTGGCACCCATACTCACGGGCTTACTGCTGACTAGGCTCCTGCCCCTTCTCCACAGTTTGCCTCGAGTCCTTCTGTTCTACCTTATGTAAATACGTCCTTTCTCATGTGTCTTCCTTCTT
The DNA here is from genome assembly GCF_004126475.2 of Phyllostomus discolor. Taxonomy (NCBI): domain Eukaryota; kingdom Metazoa; phylum Chordata; class Mammalia; order Chiroptera; family Phyllostomidae; genus Phyllostomus; species Phyllostomus discolor. The sequence goes on along the minus strand of NC_040909.2, from coordinate 38,104,284 downwards.
CCTTGTTGTTCTTATGATTCTAGGATAGCTAATATTTTTTTATATCCCAATTTTTCTTTTTGTCTCCTCTTCCTTTGTCCAGTTGGTTTTGTAGCTTTAGATCTCAGATTTAGTGTCTTTGATCCACTTGGAGGTCTTGAATATGGCATGAGGTATGCGTCCAAATTCAATATTTTGCTGGGGATGGTTAGTTGTCCCAGAATCATCTGTTGAAAACACTATTCTTCCCCATTGGAGAGTTTTGGCACCAGTGTCAAAAATCAATTGGCTGTAAGTATATGGGTTTATTTCTGGACTCTCAAAATTCTATTCCATTGATCTACATGTTTATCCTTGCCAGTACCACTGTGTTGATCCCTGTAGCTTTGTGGCAAGTCTTAAAATCAGGAACTGTGAATCCTCCAACTTTGTTCTTTTTCAAGATTGTTTTGCATAGTCTGAGTCCCTTGAAATTCCATATAAATTTTTTTTGGATCAGCTGGTCAATTTCTATGAAAAAAAGCAGCCAGGTCAGTTGGTTTTAATGTGTATTTGTTAAGAGGTATTTCCCTAATTAGGCTGCAGAATGACCATTAATAGCTCTGTCAACTTTGCCCAATATGAAGTTTAGAGGTTAAAGTTCTGGGGAATTTGGGGTTTTTTGTCTAATACTCCTTGAAATTGAAGCAACAAAACTGACAGCAGGTGTTGGAGAGTCTGGAGCAAACCTGAGCCTAAGCTGTACTGAAGTCCTAGGTCTGCCATTTAGATGCCACTGGACTTTGAACAAGTCATTGAACCTCTCTGCATTCCAATTTGCATTCTGTGAGAATGAGGGTACTTACACCAACACCACTGTCCTTTGGGAGCAGAAAACACATGCAGCACAAAGCCCAGGGGAGGATCTGCTCTAGCACATCTTACAGGACTCACTGGCCTGAGAGGCAGCCATAGGAGCCTTGGGGGCCTGATGGCCAACTCCTACTGCTTGTTGGCAGCTATGAAGACAGCACTGAGGTGTAGCAGGCACAGGACAGGGATGGTACCCAGGCACAGGTAGTCCTTCTGGAGCCCTGCTCACTGACCCATTGATAGGAAAGACGAAGGGATCTACCCGCCCCCCACTGCAGGCCAAGTCTATCCCAGTCAGGCTTCTGAGGTCACATGGCTCCTGAGAATGACAAGGGCCTAGAGTAGGAGTAACAGGAAGGCAAGCAGAGCTGAAAAACTAACCCACACAGCTAAGGGTCTTGCTCTCTGACCAAGTTCAACAGCTTCCACATGTGCCCCAGTCATTCAACACACACTTAGTGCAGGCCCACTGTGCATGGATGATGATAGTCATCACTCAGGATAGGATGACAGCAGAAGTTACTGACTTCAACTTCGACCTTTCTGGATTACAAAGTTCTCCTCCCTGATCTGTCTTATAGTTACAAACATTACCGTTCAACAGTCTTCCAGCTCCAGGGTCCTCTCGGAACCTAGATCACTTTGCCTCCTGCACGGGGTCTCCTCATTTGCCAGTTTGATAGATGCTCTATCACTGATCTGGAAGCTGAATCCTTGAAAAAAGATGCTAGATGCTAGCATTTGCAGAAGGAAAGGAATACAGTCCTTAAATCTGAGTATGTCATGAGAGCAGGTATGAAAAACAGGATTAAAAGCTCCTCGGTGTCAAATATTACATTATATTTCTACTCTATCGCAGCTTACATGTAAATCCAGATGAACAGTCTCCATACCGATTAGAAATAAATGAACAGCCAATTGGCTACAGATTTCCTATGGTATCATTCATTTTGTTCCTTGCTGACAAATCCAAACTGTATCTTCTAAGGAAAGGACAGGAAAAGAAAGTTACAATTCACTCCCTAAAGGTAAGTCATTTTCTCCACTCTCGGGTAGGAAGACACCATCAACAGTATGGACCCAAGTCAGAATGTTTTTTAAGTTCATGTCACTTGTTTATAATACGATATCATATCGTCCAGAGTTTCAAAAGTGACCGTGGGGGCTTGCGGTGGGCTGCTGGGGGCAGGAATGGATGATGCATTTGAACAGCTGGGGCCACGGCTCTGGCCAGGGTGCTGCTCCGCGTCACTCTGTGCAGGCGCAGGTCTGCTCCACGTCTGGCTACTGGAAGGACCAGTTCTCTTCTGACCCACAAAGTAATCTGATGGTGGGGCAAACTCAGGGTCTCTCTCGGCCCGGAGGTCTGACTGCCTCTTCGACCAGTACCCAAAGGAAAAGTCTAGTAAAAATAAAAAAGAGAATTATTAGAACTGACTGTTGAATCAGATGAATTTTTATTGTTATTACTTTTTAATTATTATATGTATTTCTTAAAAACCACCTCAAATTCTCTGGAAAACAAGGACAGCAATAACGCAACTATAATACGAGGCATATGTAATGTCTGCAAAAGCACATGGAATTAGGTTAAGGGAGTGACTACTTCCTGAAGGGCAAAGATTTAAGAAAGGCTCTGTGGAGAAGTCTGACAGGCTCTGGAAACACTGACAAAAAAGCTTTAAAATTAAATTTAAGAGCACTGGCTGGTGTGGCTCAGTGGACTGAGCGCCGGCCTAAAACCCAAAGGGTCGTTAGTTTGGTTCCCAATCAGGGCACATGTAAGGGGTGTGCGACAGGCAACCACACATAGATGTTTCTCTCCCTTCCTTTCTCCCTCCCTTCCCCTCCCTAAAATAAATAAATCTTTTAAAAAAATTAAAGCGAGAACTATAGAAAAATTAAACACTCAAATTGTTTGCCTGACATGATGCTATAGGCACTTCCCAGCAAACACAAATGCTGCCCTGTGAGTTCGGATGACACAGTGCAGCCTGTCCGAATCTAAGTGGGTATTTCAGCTCCATTTTTAAGAGCCGCACTCACCAAAGGCACTCACCAATTCGTTTACCTTTTACTTTAGTCTTCCATCTCATCAGCTCAGACAGCATGAGCTAATGTAGTACTGACACAATCTCTTTCAAAAAGGAATAAAACACAGTTGTATTCCGAAGAGAAGCTGCTGTGGGCACCACAGGGTATTTACAGAAAAACTTTACAGAAAATTCCGCATACCCCAATGAAACCACACATGGGTTCAGGTTAGTACACTGGCATGCAGACGGTTTTGAATGAACATAGCAGAGACTGCTAAAAACACAGAATTTATTAAAATATCAAACCTTCATAAGATGTTAAAAGCAATCCCTGAGAAATGGCATTCCATGGCTGCAAAACCACAAGGCAACATGAATTTCGGAAAACTTCCCCAAGCACTTTAAAAAAAAAACACCCCAAAACACCTCATCCTTCCACATGATGCCTTGTGGACCACGGTCTTTTGTAATCGCCCTTGCTAGTGCTCCTGCTTATGAACAGCTCTGTCTGGGCATCAAGAAGAGACAAGTACGAGGGTCTGGAGAATTCCTTAAGCTTCAAATGACCACAAAGACTCATCAGAATCACACTTGGATCAGGAGAACCAGAAAAATCCCCTGTGTAACAGGCCCACTACTGAACAGATTTTACACCTGGGAGCCTACCCCCCTTACCTTTCCCTCGGTCCCACTCCCGGATATGCGGCACTCCGGGCCTGGTGTCCTTCCGCTCCTGAACGATGACTTCTACTTTGCTGCTCTGGGCAGCAATGTGTGGAGTCGGCACAGCCTCTGGTTCTGGTGGTAAGGGCCCAATAACATCTCCATCTGTTTTTTTTTTGCAAGGGAGTAAGACTTCATTACAATAAAGCTTAAAGCTATTTAATTTTTTTTAAAAACAGAACATACCGATCCTGACAATAGAAGTAAAACCCAGCATTTATTGAGCCCCTATCATGTCCCAGGCAGTGGGCTAAGAACTTTGTACACAATAGTTCATTTAACTCTGTAACAACCCTAATAAAGTGAGCACTGGTATTTCCATTTTATCCCCACTTTGTAAATGAGAAAAATTAAGCTCAGAAATGCTCCACAGGTCAAAAGTGGTAAGAACCAGGACTCAAACCCAGGCTGCATAGCATTCAAAGTTTCTGCATCCCCAGACCAACAATCCAAGGACCAGAAATCCCCCAGCAATTCAACTGAAGTAAGGGTCTCAGACAAAGCCAGGGGACTCGGGGTGATGAAGAGCTGAAGCCTGGTGACAGGCTGTTGGCTATTCAACTTTGGCTATATTTTAAAGGAAAATGGTCTTTCCTTTAAAACCATTGTAGTGACACTGTAGTGACACTCCACAACCTGTGGAAATCACAGATGTTCAGGAGTAGAGCAAAAATAAACAATATGCAGAGCTTAACATGTTCCAGGGAGACAAGTTATATGAAACTAGAAGTTAAATGAATGATTTTCCTATTCAAAAATGTTTCTGGTCTCCTTTCAAAGCTAACTTAAACTTGTGTTCAGAGTTAGAAAATGGCCCACACTTAAGCACAAGGGTTCTGTGAGGGCTGGAGATGCTTCTATAGCCCCTACAACCTACACTCCCCTTCCTCCCTCAGGGGCCAGAATGCCCCAAGTTTTAGCTGGAAACAAGGCATCTCCCTGGACAGAGAGGCAAAGGCCAGTCCGCAGCCTCCCTGCATTTTGGCCGTTGGGATGTAAATGCACAGGCTGTGTGTGACTTCAGACTCACATTCTCAAAAGGAAGCTGGGTCCCCTACCCTCTTTCCTCTTTCCTCCAGGCTGCAAAATGAACAGGAGCTGGGGAGCAAGCTTTCACTGTGCAGGTGAGAGCAACCCTCTAGGGCACCGGTGGCAAACACAAGGCCCGAGGGCTGAATCTGGCCCTCCACCTTGTTTTATTTGCCCGGCAACTTGTTTCTACGCAGCAGCAGCACCGAACTCCTTGCCTCTAGTTAAGGAACAGTTACATTTATACAGTCCTAAAATTACAGTTGGCCCTTTGAAGGCAACCGTGAGGCTGATGTGGCCCCTGGTGAAAATGAGTTTGACACCCCTGCTCTAGGGAATGGCAGAAACAGCAAGACAGGAGGAAGCTGAAGACTGGGTGGTCCTCTGGGGCAGAGCCGGGACACCCACAACCTCTGAAATGTTGAAAGAGAGCAGCAGACTTCCCTCTTGTTCGAGGCCTTCTGTGAAGGGGTCTCCCTGTCATAGCAATTTAGCCCAGACCAGCAAAACTCACACAGTAAACTAGTTTGAACACAATACTCAACAGTGTTTCCAAGTGTTTCAACAGTCATTCCGTCAACTCATACTCTCACCTGTAAATTTTTCATTTTATTATCTGACTTTGTAAGTATATGTCTTCTTTAAAATAAATTAACATATAATAATTAACAAAAATTGTACTCACAGCAAGAAAAAAGTTGTGTACGCATGTACACAACTGCACTAAGTCTGAGTTACTATGAAGAGACCCAATGTACTGTCAGTTTCCTCATCTATGACCTAAAACTATCCCCTGGGGGTCGTTCCATGTCACTCGGGTCATCCAAACTGCTCCTGGCAACACCTTGAAGGTGCTTTCTTAGAGAACAGAACCAAACGGTTAATTTCAGATTGCCAGCATTATTTCTGAGACATCAGGGGAACTAAAATTTTTCTCTTTGAAGTTTATGAACACGAGCCATAACACACCTTTATTTCCTTCCTCTGATCCATCATCTTTTGATTTTTTCATCTTTTTTTGTCGGAGTTTAGCAAGTCTTGCTTCTAACATAGCTTTTCGCTTTTCTTTTATGTTTTCTCGTTTTGTTCTCTGGTCGGTTGTCTGAAGAGAACAGAGAATTCGAAAATTATTGGCTTTAAGGCAAATTCATATTTCTGTTTAAAAGGATGAAATAATTAATTGTATTGTAAAAATAGACTGATTGATGTTCATGCCACCTCTGAGGAGCTACCCTTGAGATCTTCAAAACAAGACTCAGAGAGCACTCTTACACAAGCCCTCTGACGTTCTGTGAAGCTGAGTAAGTGTTTGCAGAGCATCCTGGAAGGTTTAACGTTCAAAAAAACCCCAACCAATTCTGTTCTACTTTTTAATCCCATAAGAACTTTCTATTTTCTTACTCAGGCCACTTCGTAAGTATATTTGAAAACAAATTCAAAGTTATACAGGTTACTTCTGAACAGCTATTATCTTATAGTTTAAAACACCAAAATAATATGGTTATTACCATTATGAAAACTGTAATTGCATTCTAAATATCAATTTAAATTTCTAATTAATTTTCTAAATTTTTTTGCCACATGGTCCAACAAAACCAACTGCTCAAATTGCTCTTGACATCAACTCTGAATTTAATGTGTACCTGTTCACGCAGCATCTCTAAAGTTTTCATTTGCTTGTTTCTTAACTCTTTATCTCGGGCAAAGGCAAAATATCCAACACCAAGTTGCCGGGCCTCTGAAAGAAGTCAAAATTATATGAATTACAGATTTCCCTGGTTACTAAATGATAACTACAAGAAATTTGGCCAATAATAAAAATATACAGTATTATTTGGCACAAGTTTTTAAAAAGGGGGAAAAAAGGCAGATAAGCAAAAAAACAAGTTAGGAAGTTTCATCCTGTTTGCCAAACGATAAACATAACAGAAACTCATTCGTTTTCAGTCACGGCTGTCTCCGCTCCTCTCGGGGAACACACTCGTGGACTAACAGACCCTCTGTTAGGAAGACATTCCCAATATGGGTATTGTTTAGGCTATGAAGTGAACAAAGGGGACAGTTTCAATTTCCAAAGCAGAATCTTTTATTTCTACCTCAGAACTACTGCTTTATGAATGAATGCTTCCCTTTATGCTTGCCATCAGTTCAAGATAAAACATGATTTAAAAGCTGCAAGATGATCATACCATTTTCACGAATATCTTCATAATGTATGGGCCCCATTGGCCTTTTCAGGGCCTCCCGTTCTTCTTCCTCCCATTGCTGGCGCTGAAGTTCTTTTCTCATATCTTCAGATAGCAAGGTTTTTTCATTAGCAGGACTAACAAAACTAGTAGGAGAAAAAAGCAAAAACTATCTTTAGATAAGAGCTATGAGACAGCAAGTTGGATCATGAATAAGTAACTCTAACTGATAAAGAGGACAGTTCCTTACAGAGGTTTCCACCCCACCATACCACTGGGAAAAAGTAAAAAATATTTTCACCTTTCTTAGGTCAAGCAGCCAACTTGTTACATAAGCATAATGGAATCTTGTCTGCACTCAAGACAGACAACTTTCCTACCCACCCTGGTCCTCAGCTGAAGGGAGGGAGGGCGCCCAGGCAGGGCGGAGGGAGTACAGGCCTCCTCTGGCTGGTCTCCCGTGCAGGGCTGAGGAGGCTGCTAAGGCTGTGGCCTGGCCAGCGCCTTGTGCTCTACCGGCCAGCTTAGGGATTCTGCAGGTCATCCTTTGTGCCAAGCCTAGGCCCACCCGAACCTGCAGGTCTTGGGAAAGGTGGAACTCTTCCCAACATTTTCTACACAAAAGCTGGTCTTGGTGCAAGGAATTTTATTCCCTGGGATGTTTTAGCAAGTCACCTCTTAGATGTCTTAGGCCCCACAGGAAAAATATCTAGCTATAAGGCCCTTACTTCCAAATGCAAAGACGTATAACAAAAAAGTTAGTAAGCTAACTGCCTCCCTGCCCCCATTTGTTGTGGGATAATCAAATGTATATTCTTAAACACCTTTCTCCACAGAGGTTTGCTGGTTGGTTTGGTATAGCTTATTTGTTATTCTGCAATTAGAAATCCTTTGAAGTACAGGCATACCTTGCTTTATCATGTTCTGCTTTACTGTACTTTGCAGATACCGTGGTTTTTACAAATTAAAGGTTTGTGGCAATCAAGCACCAAATAAGTTTATTGATGTCATTTTTCCAACAGACTTAGACGACAGCTGACATTTTTAGCAATAAAGTATTTTTGATTACTGCTTTTCTTTTTAGACAAAAAAGTCTAATTAGAGAAAAATGAAGGTATGTACACAGTATTTTTAAATTAATGTATGTACACTGCTTTTCTTTTAGACATGATGCTATTATACACTTACTAGAGTACAGCAGAGTGTAAACATAACTTTTACATGCAATGGGAAACCAAAAACTTTGTGTAACTTGCTTTATTGAGATACTTGCTGTATTGTGGTGGCCTGGAACTGAACCCGCAATACCTCCATGGCACGCCTGTAAACAGACGTAGCTCCATCTCATTCATTCTAGTAGCTACATGATCTGGATCATCCATTCAGGTTCCTCCCTGAGTGTGGATTATGTGTGTATGTGTATGCTAAGTATGAATAAGTGCTTCAGCAAATATTAATTTCTTATCAATTAAAAAAGGTCTCCTTCTTGGAGCACCAAACATAATTAACTCAAGACAACCTTGCCCACAAAACTATCCTGTGTCTGCATTTCAGTCCTGGACAAAGCTTTGCATATAACACACTTACAGCCTCCCCTGAAGATTTTTATCCATCTCCAGCAGATGTGGCAAATCCTTTTTCATGCAGCGCCGGGATCGCCCTAAAGAATCCACATAATCCACCCTGAAATAAAAGTGGAAAGATGTGAAGGCTCTCTACATGACCTGTGGTTCCCTAAGCTAGGAAGTCAGTGCACAGTAAAAAATTAATGTAGTCCTCACACCCAAGAACACTCCTCAACCTGAGAGACCACTAACACTGACAAGAACGTGCTTTTTAAAGTTAAAAGTTGACACACAATAAACACACTGCCCTTTATTAAATCTTAGTTTTAGAAACTGTAGAGAATGATCAATCATGCACGTCTCTGATTTCAAAGATAAATACTCGTACCTATCCTTGCTGCAGCATCTTAGAACCCACTTTAATCAGTTTTGGACAACTCCAAATAGTTTATCAGCATCATAATAACTGTGCTTTGTACCAGACTCTCAATTTTCCTCAGTCTTCCCAAATCCGACACTTTATCCTTTCCTTTGTTTCTTCTAATTGGTACAATTCTTCCCAAAGAATTAGAAATTTATTTCTTAATATAAGTCACAGTATTTGGGGACTCTTTAATTAGGAGGAAGGCAACATCTCATCAGCAGCCCAGTCTGCTATCTTTTACCCTTAGTTCCTCTTTCCTAATCCTTGCCCAAACCAGGCAGTAGTTAGGGAGCCAGGCAGAGCAAAGCAAATGAAATACTCCACTTTTCACAACAGGTAACATGGACAGCTTTCCATTGGAAAATATTTCATTTGCATTATGATGACACAGATTTTTTATTGTTTAAATTATGGGCAGGGAATTTCTCACAGCCTTTAGCAGGGTACTTAAAAACACAGAAAGGGGCCAGTAATACTTGTGGACCAACTCAAGGTCAGACTCCCATGTATGTGACTTGGCTTTTGTTAAGATTTCTTTTCTCTCCCACATGCTGATTCCAGTGTCGGCCCACAACTTAAAACAGAATGTATGGGAATCCATTGCTGGAGTCCTAAAGCTGATTACCACAAGAAATAAAACTCCAACTGCAGAAAGCAGCTTATTTTTTTCCCTCCTTTCCTCTTCTTTTTTTAAATGAATGAAGAAAACCATCTAGCCAGATGGTCTAAGTAATTATTTACAGTATTTTTGCAGAAACATTTTCTACCACCTGGAATTTAACTACTGAAAGGATTTTACAAGCAGTTACAATTCTGGAGCCTAATTTAACAACACAAAAGAAGTGTCAGAACTGCTTGCAGTGTGTCTTCCTTCACCATATGGTGGCACGTGACACCTTCAATTGCCCTCCAAACTCTTCAAATCACTGACAAATTGCTTGTAATCCTACAGGTATTAATAAGAAAACAAAAGACACTAAACCTTTCAAAGGAGTTGAGGTTTCAGCTGTGAAAAGCAATTACAGGCTATTCTGCTTCTGAAAAAGGCCCCCCAAACAGATCCCATCAAAAGAGAAGTGGCAAGACAACTGCTCTCTGTAATCAGCAGTCACTGAACAAGCCCTCAGGGAAACAGTCAATCAGGGTACCAGCACCCTGAGAGTCTCACGCAGGAGAGCTTCGTCAGGTCATCTCCAAAGAGCCCTGGGGGAAGCTAAGGCGCGTGCCCATGAAAAGCTTAACTAACAACAGCATGCAGGATGTTAAAAGTACCAAAAGTTTGCCTCAAATCTTTCTCTGTTCATGAGGCCAATCTTATGTCAGTAATAAAGAAGAGGTAAGAGCCAAAAGAGTGGGACACAGTTAAGTGCTACCACAGCCCAGACGAGGGAGAATCCCTCAGAGTGAAGACGCGCTGACAGGAGAGGCTGCAATGCAGGTGCTTCCCTCCTGGTTGCATATAGCAAGCATGCAGCCAGATAACCCACCCCAATGTGTGAAGAGGCATGGTGTCTGCGCTCCTCAGTAGGGACTGTTGTCTTCAGCTTATAAATGACTCCTGCCCACTGGGCCCAAGGCTGACATAAGTCAACAAACACCGCAAACAACCTCAAGCAGTTCCTGACAAAGAAGCCATGATGAGGAGGGTGTCTGAGCCCTGCGGAGAAGAGGGTGGCCTCTGCACAGGCAGGAGGCTGGGCAGGCGGAGTTCGTTACTCCCAGGGCATTTTCACAGTATCAGTGCATCTCTACATCATTTTAAGCACTTGTGTACAAGTTTCTAAACCACATCTTACAGAGAGAAAATCATCAGAATGGAATTTGCATTCTGATCTCTTACTGAAACACTGGTCTCTTTATAAGGAAAGTTTGGTTTCCCCATTATTCGCCTAATGTAGGTAAAATTCGGATAATTTCAGTAATAAAGATTTACAAAATATCTACTTGTACTCTGCAGACAGCAGTTTTTTGGATATTCTAAAATACTCTTACTTCCTGAATTACTTCCTAAAGGAAGATTAAGGCAGACGATCACAAGCAGGCACTGCCACCGCTGCTTTCCAACTGAGGGACATGAGGCCCAGTTTGGTGAGGAACTTAACCAGGTCACACTGTCGGGGAAAGGCAGAGCTCGTGCCATCCAGGTTCAAGGTCCATACTGCCTGCATTCCACTGCCAGAAAATGCGACAGCCAGAGTAGGCGACTGGAAGAGATATCAGCACTACCCGGACAAACGACTCTCCGTGAAGTCTGAATGTGGCCGTGGCTAACAGAGGGACATGCTTCTGTCCAGACAATTCATTCACATCAACAAAACAGGCGTCTCAATGCCCCCTGCACAAGAGTTCAATCTTTATTTGTAATTATTTCTTCATTGGAGCTACTGTTTCTCTATCTATAAATCCAAATTGTATTACAGTAGAGTCTCAAAAGAAAAAAAACCCTGAAGATAAAGAGAAATGGTTTGATAACAACCAACAAAATCACTCTTAAAAGGTAAACACAAGCCTGACAATGTTAATATGATTAAATCACATAATATCACCAACCATTCTTCACTGGGGTCCTGGGGAGGAGGTATATCTTTTTCAGAAAGATTGTCGTCGTCATCATCTTCTCTTTCTCCTGCCTTTCTAGAACCTCTGTTGGCACCAAACGCCTCCATTTCTTTGTGTTTGTCTATGATCTTCTGTGTGAAATCCACAAGGTACATATCCTCCACTTCTTCATCTAGGACATAAAAATCAATTGTCAGATTCTTGACACCAAAGAAGAAAACCACACATGGAACTGATATGAAGCAATCACGTTCCCTCAGTGGGTGGCTCCATGCCCCTGGCAATTTGCTAGTTGATGACTCCACCCCCTGCCACACTTACAAAGACAGAGCCACCTCAGGACTTGCAGGGGAAGCTATAAATAGGCCACTGGAAAAACATACCATGCAAAAAATCTTTAAAAAGCCTGAAGTTTTCTGCTGCCTTGTCAATAATACACTGAGTCAGCAATACTCTCTCAGAATGTAATTTTAAGATAAAAAAACCATTTGATTTCAAGAGATTCACACATTCAATTACATAGCACAAAAGTAGAACTGCATTTCTCCTGTTGTCAGACCAGAACAATAGGTCTTGGCTGTTACAGGGAACACACCTCTCTAATCAGGTGAGCTGTGTAACTTAATCCTAATTCTACTGTTGTGGTCTGTACATGTTTTAAGGGTCAGAATATAGGTAAAAAAAAAAAGTCATTTAAACTCTTTTTGATCCAGTGAACACCACTTTCAGACAAGACACGCTGCCGAGATCTGCAGGACATACAGAGATGTGCAAGGTGCTATCTGCCCTCAGCGCTTATGATCTCCTTGAGCTAAACATATACTGAAAAGTTAAAAAGCAATCCATGATTTCATTTGATTCCAGATGTCTGATGTATTCACAAATAATGTTTATGTGAAGTTTCTCTGTGAGGGATTTAAGATACAGTCACTTCAGTCTTTTTGTCTGAGATGGAGCAGATATTAGGTTCCCCATTGCGAGGTGCTGGTGTTACCCCACTGTGCAGCGTAGAATAGCTAAAGCTCCAAATTTGCTCAAACATGTAAGCCCAATGTGCCTATCAGGAGGTGGGCCTGCAGTTCAGATGGGACCAAACCTCTACGTCTAGAGGCATACTGTTGTGCACCTGAATCCTATATTAACAAAATAAGTTTGAATCAAAAGAGAAAAGACATGAAATTTTTTAATAAAGGTTTTCCCACACAATTTTTTTTAAAAGCCACAAAATGGCTCAATCAGGAAAGAGATGCACTTCCCCAGAGCTGAGTTATAAGACCACATAATATAGAGCCCACCTAGTTAATGGCTACCCTGCTGCTTCTTCAGAAAGACAACACCTCTCCTCATGGCCCCTAGCTTTCAGAGTACCTGACGCTTCCATGCTGGGCTCCCCACCAACAGGGTACATGCCCCTGCTGTCTGGGAAGAGAGAGCTTGGCTGGGTGGGCAGCTCACAACTGGGGTCCAGCCTGCGTCTATACTGCTGTCTTGCTGACCCCTTTACCGGCCGCTTAGGCCCAGCCATACATTTGGCCCCCTCCTCCCTCTGCTGATCTCCTCCCACCACTCCCCCCTGCAGAATCCCTTTCTCCAGTTCTCCAAAGCCTTTGAGACCCCTATAGAAGCCTGTCTTCTCCCTAAAGACTTCCATGTGTGCATTCTTTGTAAACTGCTTTATAAATGCTCTTCTATTGTTCTCTAGCTATAGCTTGGGTTTTCTTCCTCTGGGCGGGGGTAGGGGGTGGGTATAAGGAAAGTGGTATCTCTTCTTACTATTAGCATTAAAAAGCAAATCATAGACAAAACAGAAAACAGGGAAACAGAAAACCATAATGCCTCTCAGTTTTTACACAGCTGTAATTGTTCATAACTGTGGCTTATTTAGACCTTGTTTCCTAGCTTTGCTTTGCTCGGCACCACTTCCTCCACTGAGGACCCGCCCCCTCCTGAGAGCAGAGGATCTGGCTTATATTGTACTTGCTTGGCCCCTCAAAGCACCTCACACACACCCGACATCCACTGGGACAAGTGAAAAATTATTGCTAATTTTCTAATTTTCTTGTCTTTGACACAGAAAATAATCAGTTTGATTTTTAAAATGTCTCCTTATTAACAAATAATGAAATATCACAGAGCTGTATGAATTATAGAAAACAAAGCATAAATAATTTTTATTATTTACCTATAAAGTCTCCTTTAGTCATTTTTTCATATAATTTAGCTTTTTCTTCCAATTTCTCCCTTGGAGAAAACAAGAGAAGTGTTAGAAATGTCTTATTAACAGCCACCCCTGAAAAGACTGCTCCACCCTTGGCTCCATTAGTGCTATCTTCCCAAGAGCTCCAGCCTGATGATGAGACAACCCTAACTACAGCTGACCACCCCATCCCAAGGAGACCCCAGACCCAGCCATGCCTGCTTTGCATGCCTGCTTTGCTAAATGTAAGCTCTATGAGAGCATGGCCTATGTTTCCCTTGTTCATGACTATATCCCAGTACCTAAAACAATACCCGAAGCATAGCAAGCACTCAATCAGTTTTTGAAAAATAAATGAACGAATGAAGATTCTAACTTAATTTAAATGCCAAATGCAACTTAAAGACCCCAAAGAGAGAACGATGTCCAAACATAAACATTTCCCATTTCCAAGTAGATCACCAAATTCGATGCTAACTCTTAGCATTAGTCTTTTCGGACAAGGGTTCCTGATCTGAACAAACAGGAACAAAGCTGGAGGCATCATGTTCCTTGATTTCAAACTATATTACAAAGCTATAGTAATCAACACAGCATGGTACTGATATATAAACACACACATAGATCAATGCCACAGAATTGAGAGCACAGAAATAAACCCACACATATACAGTCAAGTAATTTATGACAAAGGAGCCAAGAATACACAATGGGGAAAGGGAAGTCTGTTTAATAAACAGTGTTGGGAAAACTGGACAGCCACACACAAAATAATAAAACTGTAAAACTCTCTAACACCATACACAAAAAACTAACTCAAAATGAATTAAACACTCAAATGTAAGAGCTGAAACCATAAAACTACAAGAAAAATGGTGGTAAGCTCCTTAATATTGGTCTTGGTGATGATTTTTTAGATTTGACACCAAAAGCAAAAGTAAACAAGAGGGACTACATAGAACCAAAAGGCTTCTGCACAGCAAAGGGAACCATACACAAATTGAAAAGACAACCGATTGAGTGGGAGAAGATATTTGCAAATAGTATATCTGATAAGCAGTCGATATCCAAAATATATAAAGAACTCATACAACTTATTAGCAAAAAACAAAAAACAAAAAAACACCAAATAACCCAACTGAAAGATTGCCAAAGATTTGCAACAACATGGATGGATTTTGAGAATATCATGCTAAGTGAAGTAAGTCAGAGAGAAAAAAATCAAGAACCATATTTCACTTATAAGTGGGATATAAAGCTGAAAGCAATGAATGAACAAAAAAAACAACAAAAACTCATAGACACAGACAACAGTAGCAGAGGAAAGAGGATGAAGGGGTAGTAAAGTGTAAAGAGGGTCAAATTTAAGGTCACAAAAGAAGCTTGACTTTGGGTGGGGGGCGCACGATGTAATATACATATGATGTATCAAAGAACAATACACTTATAGCTTATACATAATTTCATTAACCAATGTCACCCCAATAAATTTAATTTTTTAAAAAATGACAGAAGATCTGAATAGACGTTTTTACAAAGAAGATATATAATGGCCCCTAAGTACCTGAAAAGGTGCTCAACATCACTAATCATCACAGAAATGCAAATCAAAACCACAATGAGATACTGCCTCACACCTGTTAAAATGTCTTATCAAAAAGACAAGAAATAACAAGTGATGGAGAGGATATGGAGAAAAGGGACCCCTTGTACGCTGTTGGTGGGAATGCAGACTGGTGCACTAAGGAACACAGCATGGAGGTTCCGCAAAAAATTAAACACAGAACTATCATATGATCCAGCAATTCCACCTCTAAGTATTTACCCAAAGAAAATGAAAACACTAAGTTGAAAAGATGTATGTACCCCTACGTTTAATGCGGCATTGTTTACAATACAGCCACGCCACGGAAGCAGTCTAGGTGCCCACTGATGGATGAGCGGATGGAGAAAACGTGACACACACACAGTGGGATACTGTGTGGCCACAGAGAAGAAGGATGTCTTTTCCTGTGCAGCAACACGGACGGACCCTGAAGGCACTATGCTAAAGTGAATTGAGTGAGAGAGAAAAAGACAAATACTGTATGATATCACTCATAGGTAGACTGTAAAACAAAAACAAAATGAGTTTGTACATACAGATAACACACTGGTGGTTGCCATAAGCAGGGGGTGAGGGTGGGAGAAATAGGTGAAAAGGCTCAAAAGTTACAAACTTTCAGTTACGAGATAATTAAGCCCAGGATGTAATGTGCAATATGGTGATTATAGCTAATAATACTGTATTGCATATTTGAAAACTGTTTAAAAAGTAAATCTTTTTTTTAAAGATTTTATCCATTTTATTTTTAAAGAGGGAAGGGAGGGAGGTAGAGAGAGAGAGAGAAACATCAATGTGCAGTTGCTGGGGGTCATGGCCTGCAACCCAGGCATGTACCCTAACTGGAAATAGAACCTGCGACACTTTGGTTCGCAGCCCGAGCTCAATCCACTGAGCTACGCCAGCCAGGGCTTAAAAAGTAAATCTTAAAAGTTCTCATCAAGAGAAAAAAAACTGTACCTATATAAGGTAATGGATGCTAACCAGACTTACTGTGATCATTTTGCAATATATACAAATATTGAATCATTATGTTGTATACCTAAAACCAATGTTACATGTCAACTATTTCTCAATAAAAATTTTATATATAATTTTTAAAAATATTGCATCCTTCAGCAAAATTAAAATTCTGAGAATATGTCCATAGTGAGAAAGAAGTCTCAAAGTTAACATATCTTGAAGTAAAATTTCATGTCAGTTGGGGACAGGTCAAACACTAAGAAAAACAACCCCCAAAATATGGTAATATTCTGCCTTTTATTTTCAGACCCAAAAGAGGTGAGTAACTCTTGCAACCACTGTTTCCAACTGCAGAGTTTTATCAGGCAGTGGACCCAAAAGCACATGTGGCGCAGTCCTGAGAGACATGAAAACTTGGGTTCCAAGTCCAGGGCGATGCTACAAATAAGGGGAGCACACTTCTTCACAGAGGAATGCCAGCAAATAAATGAAATGAAAAACAATGAAGATGGAACGCTGAAACTAGAAAAATCATCATTTTGAAATCATCAAAGTAGTAAGTGATGAGTGGCATGACTCGTTAGTGAGGTCAGCACCAGTGTGTTGGTGGACGGGATAGTCACACATGTCATGGTTTCCCTCCGTAGACCACTATTAACTACAAATGGGGAAGAGCACTCTTACAGCAGAAAAATCTAGCAGGCCTACCTTAACAAGGGATCAAACTTATTATTACCAATAACAACTGAAACTAACAATATAAACCTCCCAAGGTGATTCAATGGGAAGGACATATTATCACCTACATGGTATTTTTATCAAAAGTAGTTAACATGATTCTTACTAGATTTTGGGAGCCCACAGAAATAAGTGGCCTGGACTCTTGAAAAATATCAATAGCATAACAGACAACAAAAAGGCCAGAGAATTGTTCTAAAGTAAAAGAGACTAAAGTGATACAACAAAACAACTAAATGCGATGAGTAACCGCTGACTGAAGCCCAAAAACAACTTTAAAGGACATAATTGTACCAGGATAAATGGTGAAATTTGAATACAAACCGTATAACAGATAATACTATTTTCTGTGGTTACATAGAAGAATGTTCCTGTTCTTAGAAGATATCTGCCAAAATATGTAAAGTATCATGATGCACAACAGTTACTCTATGCACACACGAGACAGAGGCGGGGTATGTTTATTTGCGAATTTAGGTGAAGAGTATTAGAATGCTCTTTGTACTCTTCTTTCAATTACTCTGTTGATTTGAAGTTTTTCATATTATAAAGTTTGGTACAAAATTTAGTTTCTAAATGCTGATATCATACCACCTAGCCCAGAACCACACTCCCATATACTTCTTAAACACTTGTTGATAATCTTAGTGCCTAAAAGAGGCTCAAAGTGGGACTCTGTCTCAATTTTATTTTTTTAAAGATTTTATTTATTTTATTATTTTTTTAATTTTTAAGTAGACATTCATTTTTATTTATTTTTTTAAATTACTTTATTGTTTTTCAATTACATTTTTCTGCATTTTCTCTCCACCCCTCCTCCCCGCCCTATTTATTTATTTTTAGAGAGAAGGGAAGCGAGGGAGAATGAGAAGGACAGAAACATCAATGTGTGATTGCCTCCCATGTGCCCTCCATTGGGGACCCAGCAGCAACCCAGGCATGTGCCCTGACTAGGAATCGAACCAGCAACCCTTTGGTCCTCAGGCTGGTGCTCAATCCACTGAGCCACAACAGCCAGGGCTGTTTCAACTTTAAACTGAAGTTGAGTCTTATCTTCTTCTAAGATTGCAAATACATCTGCAAATTACATTATTTTTAGAGTATATTTTATATTTACAGAACATTCTGCTAGAAGGATGATAAAAATTTACATTGTAAGCCACAAAGAGTAAAAGGTGAATTTTCATTTCCTGGCTTGGGTAACCGCAGTGGTAACCGCGCTGACCAGAGTCCAACTTTACCTGGCTTTGTCTAACGTTTTCTGTTCCTCTATCTTCTGTTCCGCATCCTTCTCAGCTCGACTTGAAACTCCTGCATTCTGTTTGTTCCAGATACTTGGTTTCTGGAGAATAATGTAAAAAGACAAAACAGAGCCTCCAAATGACTGAAAAGCACCTCTACTTGTACATCAGGAAAAAAAAGACACCATTAGATCTTATGAATCAATGGAGATCACTAGATTTTCTGACGTTCAACTTACGTCCTGCAAATAGTGTGTACATGGCAAAGCTGGAGCTGAAAAGAAAAGCCCTAAGCCATATAAAGAATTTCTTTATACAACTGCATAGGGTTACTGCTTGATCTTTTATCTCCCGAATGATCCAAGACTATAATGCAAATATATATATTACAGATAATTACTAACAGACACCATTATCTGTAAAACTGGAAAACCATTTATATAACTCTTAAAGACTCTGATAATTTTTGCTATATTTCTAGACTATCTGTCTCTGTTTGGATTTATAACACCTATGTAACTAGATAATCTTCCATGTGAATGTAACAAACCACTTAATAACAGAATGTACTTTTTCAAAAAAAGTGCTAAAGAATTAGAACATTAAGATATGCTTTTAAATAATCTTACTAATTTCTATTTTAATACTGAAGACATCTCATGCAGATGTTCAAATACAAGACAGGGATTTTTCCTTAATACTTATATTTAGCAGATACCACAGACATTTTCAAAGACCTAAGTATGATATAATTCCCCACATTTGGAATCAATGGAGAGAATTAGATCTTATTTTTACCTTATTAGTTGTTTTTGGTTTTCCCAAAACTCCAGAATCTTTTAGAAGTTTTTCTTGTTTGAATTCTTCTTGTTTTCGAAAGAGTTCAGCCTTAAGGTCTACCAACTAGAATATAACAAATAAACAAAAACACGTATTCAATTCTATGAATGAATGGATTTCTAAGTTATTGTACAGTGATCCTTTACCTATCACAGGAGTTAAGTTCTAGAGACCCCCACGATAGGTAAAAATCCTCGAAGTAGCAGCATTATATTTATTATTTATATATATATTAAAGCTTTGTAAACCCTTTCCACACTCCTATTAACCTTTCCCACACTCTTACAAACACTTCATATGGTCTTAAACACTTTCTACACTCTTAAACCTATGTAATTTTAACAACATATAAAATTCTATATGGGTACTCACCAGTGAAGTATAGTCGTCCCTCACTATATTGCGGTTCACTTATTGCGGCTTCACTGTAAACCTGAGATACAGTGAAGCCACAATAAGTGGACCGTGATATAACGAGGGACAACTGTAATTCTCAAAGCAACATTCCAAGTTCCTATAAATGGACAAAAATGGATACAAAACTAAATGTTTACATGTACAATCCAGTAAAAAATAAAACTAAGTCATATTCATCCTGTCTCTGTTGGAAATGTATTTCTGCTCTAACTCTACACACTCAGAGGCTTCCTTCTGGGCAAAGGGAAACTGACAGAGCAAAGTCAATGAAGTCTCTATCTTTCAGAATCAAATCCAACAAGCATTGTTAAACACCTGTCTGACTGGCACTGCACTGGCTTTTTCCTATGGTATAATCTAATTTAATCATCACAACTTATTATTTTTCAGAGAAATGTTTTTGTTTAGCAACTATCTGCCTACCCAGTATGTGCCTGGTGTTTAACACTGAAGAATAAGATACAAACATGAATTAGACATACTCCTGTCTCACAAGGAGCCTACAGTCTAATAACAAAAGTAACCTACAATACCAGTAAGGATTAATAAATGCTGTAAGGGTGGTAGAAATAGTATTAAAATTCAGGTAAGAGGGCATTTCCTTCTGTCCAGATTGATGAGAAGCAACTTTGAGCTGAACCTTAAAAGTTAGGCAGATTTCAACAGCTAAAAATAAAGTTGAATGAGTGAATGATAAGAAAGCTTCCTAGTTTGTTTTAATGTGTTTCAGAAACTCTAAGTTTAACTCCATCACAGGGTTCAAGAACAGGAAAGGCCAGGGCAAAGGAAATAGGACAACTGAGTGAATACCCATACCTAGCAAACAGCTACATCAGTCACAGGTTATAATGGCAATTTCCTTTTTAAGAGTCTGACACAGATGCTTATACACATGGGCTTTTGTAAATCATAACTTATAAAGGCCAGTAGCATGGACTGGCTTTTAAGGGAAATCAGAATGACTGACTTCAATGATTTCTACTTTGGAAGAAATTAATTTAAAAGTAGCCTTAGCTTGAATAATGCAAAGGGCAGTTCATCCCAGGACCTAATATTCTAAATTTAATAAAACATTTTAAAACCATTCACCTTTTCTTGTAAGCTTTTTTAATCACATCAATTTTCTACCCACACACTTTCCTATTCTACAACAACTTCTTAATTTTAAAAGGAAGATGCTCAGAAAATTGTCAATTCCCAGATGACATTCCTATTGTGATCACTGCTAATTTTAACCTGTTGGAATAGGACAACTTTAATATTTGTATCTTTTTGGTTCTTAATCCTCAAACATAATAATTAGTACCATTTTTCAGTATTAGATGAGGAAAAAGGGTTCAAATATTGGGATACTTAGATGTTTTCCTTGTACTTCCCCTGTATCCTAATACTCTGCAGTAATTCAAGATTAAATCAAAAGTTAGGCAATTTGCTTTGACATAATGGAAAAGGCAGTCAGACTGAATGAGCCGGCTCTACCATTAAGAATTTTGTGGGTAAGCTGGGGAATGTCGCTTCATCTTTCTGAGCGTCTTTTTTGTTATGTATAAAATGGGGATATTACTAGCACCTACCTCCTAAGTAGTTGGAGTCAAAAAGATAGTGCATATAAAGTGCTGACACAACTAAGAACTCAGAACGGGTTTTCTTCCTAGAAGTAGCTAACTACAAAACAAAACAAAACAACAAAAGCCGCTTACAGCCCGTCAGACCTGACAGCTCCCAGGCACCACATCATCCTATGGGTGCATTAACAATTGTTTAGTTTCCGGTCGGGAAAAATGTCACACTCTGACGTTTCGGATAGCAGAACAAGGAAGGGTAATTTGTACGCAAAGCAAGCACAGGAGGTAATTCCTTCACGATCGATCGTAAGGAAAACCAGGCTAGCAAGGAGGCCCGGACCGGTTGTCACAGAGGGAGGCAGAAAGATTCCGAACCGGCGAAAGACACCAGGTTCAGGTCTGTGTCTGAGGGAGGAAGCCCAGTCCAGGTGCATGTCCAAGGGGAAAAGCCAAGTTCAGGGTCCTGTAGGTAAGAAAGTTGGTCCAAGTTCCCGTCTGAGAAAAGACAAGTCAGGGTTCCCGTTTGAGGGGAAGCCAGGTCTGGGTCCCCGGTTAAGAAACAAGGTAAGCCAAGATTCTTCTCTGGTGGGGGCGGAAAGAACTTGGAGCTCGTAGCGTCATCTATACCCGCACTCACCGAGGAGGCCGTGACGTCCAAAGGCTTTTTCCTGCGGTCCATGGTCAAGCAGGAGTCTCCCGGTCCAAGATAAAACCTTCACAAATCCCCGCAGGCTTCTTTTGCCTGCTTCCGGCGCAACCGGAAGTATCTATTTTGATAGCGACGCTAAGTTTGCGACACTGGTGCCATCTTGAGCGGTACCTGTGCGTTTGCCACCATTTTAAGAAGGTCAGAGTGCCCAAGGTTGAAGGTAGACGCTAAGGCATCTTGGAGAGGGCGGAAGATGGAAATGACTAGCGTCGGCGCCATATTGAGAAGGTCTCATAAAATTTGCAGCCCGTGGATGCCATCTTGAGTGGGTCATTTAGTTGCGTGCAATGCCGCCATCTTGGGGAGGAAAGACTGAACTCAAAGGTCTTCCTAGCGAAAAGAAAGGAAAGTAAGAGCTGGAAAGATATAAGTACCATTTGAGGACCTGCTGTGTGCCAGGCACTGTCTGGTAATTTTCAAACGTTGATATGTTTTTCACAAGTAATATGATATAGGGATTATTACATTAGTTTTAGTAGAAGTAACAATAATAGCTACAATATAATGGTTACTATGTGCCACGTTACATATTTCAGCTTGCAAGAACGTGAACTCCAGAAGCCAACTTCTGTCACCTTGGGAAAGTTACTTAACTTCGCTGTGCCTCTGTCCCCACATAGGAATGAAACAGTATTTACTTAGTGGGGTTTAATGAGGATTAAATGAGCTATTCGATAAAAATATTAATGATTGTGATAGACTAATGGCCCCCCTCCCAAGGTTCCCATCTTCTAATCCCTAGAATTTGCAAATATGTTCAACCTTATATAGCAAAGGGAATTTACAGTTGTGATTAAATTAAAGATCTTGAGATAGGGATATTGAGTGGACCCCATGTAATCACAAGGGTCCTTGTCAAGGATGCAGAAGGATCAGAATCAAAGAGACAAATAGAAGACGCTCCACTGTGGACTTTGAAGAAGGAAGATGGGACTACTGCCGAGGAATAAGGGCAGTCTCTAGAAACTGAGGAAAAATTAATCCTGCAGACACTCCAGAAGGAATGCAGCAGCGTCTGACAACTAGATTTTAGCCTTGTAAGGATTGTTTCAGACTTTCCACCTCCAGAACTCTAAAAGAATAAATCTGTGTTGTAAACTACTAAATTTGTGACAATGTGTTACAGCAGCAAAAGGAAACTGATGCAAATGGTAATGATGGTAGCAATGGCATCACTGCGTGTCAGGCACAGGTGGAACTCTCCTCCTGGATTATTTTGCTTAATCCTTGAATCAGCTGAGAGGTGGGAGCTATTATCTCCATTTTACAGAGGAGAAAAATGAGGCCCAAGAGGTTAGTGACATGCCAGGGGGCATTTGCTGGCTAGCAGGTGATGGAGTCTAGAGTCAAAGAATTACTGAAGACATTGAGTTAATTGTTTGCACCCTATATATTTGTAAAAAGAAGAGCCCATATAGTTTCACTTCATCTAAAAAAGGCTAGAACAGGATTATTTTTTTAAAGAGGGATGTGGGGAGAAGGGCCATAAACAGACTGGAAATCTGTCTGTTGGTACTGGGGCCAGTCAGAGTGTTTGGATCTTGGGAAGCTGAAAGGAAAGTAATTTTAGTTCGTGGATGCCGCGGAAGACCTTGAGAGTTTAGTTTTCTCTGTGTAACACCTGCCACTGTCTTCGTTGTCATCCCCATGTTTTTAGGCAGGTTTGCACCATCACCTGACTGGAAGTTCTTGCCCCTTTGGTATCCAGCTGTTTTAATTGCCCGCCAAGCCATTTGATTTACTAAGAAAAAGCCAATGAGTCTCCTTTATTCCCCCGAGCCCTCAAACACAAAGTCTGGAGAAGCAGGAAAAGCTCAATCGTGGGTTCTCCAGAATGCCCTCCTGGCATGCCAGTGGTTTCTCACCTATCCCATTTCCTCAAATTCCCCTCTTCCTCTGATGCTTTCCAAACATCGGAGTCTACCTGGAATCATCTTCCTCTACCAAGCACAGAAATTGAGGCTGTAGCCCTTATGTTCTTTACCAGGCCACACTGTGTTCCTAGGGTGTCACCTTTGGAACCAGATTTCAGGCCCATGTCTCGTGCACAGACCTCGGTCTGTCCTGGAAGTGAGGGGAAGGCAGGGATGGACTGGTCTGGGGAAAGAGCACAGGATTTCCTCTGAGGAGGCTGGGACCCGGTCCCAGCTGTGTCCCTTGAGTTTCCTTCAGAACGTCATGTTGCCCCACTGAGCCTTGGTTCTCATACCCAGTGGGGCACACAGATGTTTCAGATGAAGATTGTGGAAATGATTTCCAAGCTGAAAAGTGCTGTGTACACATCACTCTCAGGCTACAGAAGTTATGCTCAGCACCAATTTTCTTGCAGGAGAAGGTGTGCGCCTAACAGCGGTCTGTGTCGTGGCAGGCTGTGCGATAGACGTGAGCAGGGCGAGGACCACAGACCCGGTACAGAAGGTCACCCACGGGGAAAGCCCGGGTACCTAGCGACGGGCAACACTGGGCAAACAAGGGCCTCGCTCCCAGGGTAACCTTTCCTCCCCTAGCACATTGCTGGTCATGTGGTTTAGACCCCCTGACCTTACAAACCGCTGGTCATGCAGCTCAGCGGACCCTCCCCTGACCTTTCCTCCCATGGCATGTTGCTAGTCATGTGGTAGACCCCGTGGAGGAGGAACAAGGGGCTTAAGAATGACCTCACATGACTCCCATATGGGACCTTGCACTGCCACTCCCTTGAGCATTAACCTGTAGGACACAGGTGGCAAACTCAAGGCCTGCGGGCTGAATCCAGCCCTCCAACTTCTTTTATCCGGCACCTTGTTTCTACCTGGTGGCAGCGCTGAGCTGTAGCTTAACTGTGAAGGAGTAGTTACATTTATACAGTCCTGAAATTACATTTGGCCCTTTGAAGGCAACCGAGAGGCTGATGTGGTCCCCAGTGAACATGAGTTTGACACTCTTGCCCTAGGGATGACACCCAGGCCTCAGTTGTGTTTCAGCTCCAGGCCCAGAAAAACAGCAAAACCAGGTGAGTGATGCCATGGCTGCCATCAGCACCAGCTGCGTTGACTAATGACCCCCTGCCCTGGCGGTGACCAATCAGTAGAGACCACAACCCTGAAAGGACACACCTTGAAAGCTGATTAATATTCTATGGGAATGCTCCCCTGAGCCCCCCAGATCAGCACGCCAGACAGCGGACCCAGTGCAGCTCTCTCCGTGGAGCACGCCCGCACCTCCCCCAGCCCTCTTCCCCCAGGTGCATTTTCCAGGTCTCTCTCTCTCCGCTAAGCTGCTTTTGCCTCTGTACCTCATTTCCTAAGCCGATTTCTTCTACGGCTCACTTCTTCTGCCCCTGAGATTTTTTAAACAAACTTTCTCTTACAGTTTTGAGTCTTGGCTCTGAGTTCTCCCTTAGCCAGAACTCAAGAACTGAAGCTGCTGACCACGGTCCAGTCTGCCTTTAGCAGTCCCACACCTGGTGCCGCTTCACCTCCAACGGTGTGACATTGAGTGTTTTGTGGTGGGGTCGGCTCCGGTTTGTCCTCATCCCAGCTGGGTCCCAAAGCAGTGGGACTGGTGGGGGATCCATTATCTTCTTCCTTCTCATCTCTTACTGAGGTTTAATTGTCAAATCTCCTAGGTGCTTTAAAGAAAGGGCGAGAGAGGAGACCTTCAGAAACACACTGCAATTGTTTCCCTGTGAGAATGGCCACCAGGCCACGCTCTGATTTGTATAGGGGGCCCTGCAGTCATTTTCCAACATGAAAGCTCATAGTGACATGATTACAGGCTAGAGCCTGTGCTGCTATTGTAGTGCTTTAATCGGTGGTTAAGTCAAAAGGTTTAATTTAGTCCAGGCCTTTTTATAGCACATGAATGATTTTTCTACATATCCTGTTTCCTCAAAATAAAAATGCGTCCCTCCCCATGTGTCCAGCCCACAGCACCTCAACCTTTGTTCTGTCTCCTTTGTATCAGCACACTGTCTCTGATAATAAATTACTCAGCAGTGGGCGAATTAGCTGAGCCCAATGTGTGAGAAAAGATTAGGTTGGACCTAAGTAAGGAAATGAGGTTCTAAACACAGGCACAGGATGAAGTGTGCAGATAACAAGACTCTTGCCCTGGATGACAAAGAAGCTAACCTTTATTAGCATCAGGCACAAAAATCTGTTATTGGTATTACCTTATTAAATTCCCAGAGCAACTTCAGAGGTAAGTGCTATTATTATCCTTATTCTGCAGATGAGGAAACTGAAACACAGAGAAGTTAAATAACTTGTCCAAGGTCGAACAGCAAGTCTTGATCCCAGGATTTGAACCCAGGCAGCCTAGCTCCAGGACCTCACTCTGTCCTTCCTTGGTGGGCCTGAGACTGTATTAGCATTGCATTCATTCACGTATTCATTCATCCATTCACCTATACTGGGGAAGGGGGCACTTTTTATAGGCGCCCCAGAATATTTCTGCAGGAGGGACCTGCCAGTAGGTCATTGCAGGCAGAAGGAATTGACTGGGTAAATGCCAGTGGCCTGATTGTGCAGGCTGGGACTGGACAAGGATCATGTGGTGCCTCGAGCTTATTTGCAGCTGAGCTTGCAAATGTGGAGTAACAGGATGGTGAGCAGTGCTTTTCCTGCAGCCCAGGAAATTGGCGCTTGAGGCCACAAGAAGTTGAACACTGGAAGTGCTGAGATTTCTATAGCCTCCAGAAAAGTGCCAACCACAGGGCCCATGCTGCCCCCAACCTCAACCCAGTGGCTTACTAAGAGCAGAAGAGGATATCTTACCATGTTCAACCCCACCCCAGCTGCACCGCTGTCCAGAGACGGCTGCGCAGAGGCAGAGGAAGCCTGAAGCCCAGTGAGGGGCTCCAAGGGTGGGCACAGAGAGCAAGCCAGGTGGGAACATCCTTCAGAGGGTCTTGAAAGCCATAAACTGGGGAAAAGCAAGGAATAACCAAGGCTGGAGAAGCTAACAGCATTGCCTCTTGGCCCCTGATCCCTCCTTTTAGCCCTGTGTTAGTGTCCTAGGGCCAAACTGGGTAGCATAAAACAACAGAAATTGATTGTCTCGCTGTCCTGGAGACTAGAAATCCAAGTTCAACAGGTCAGCAGAGCCATGCTTCCTCTGTAGTCTGTACAGGACTACATGCCCCCCTTGCCTCTTTTTAGCTTCTGGTGGTTTGCCAGTGAACTCTGATGTCACTCCAACCCTCATCTTTGCTTGCTGTTCTTCCTGTGTCTCTGTCTTCATGTGGCCATCTTCCGATAAGGACACTGGTCATACTGAATTAGGGGCCCACCCTACTCCAGAGTGACTTCATCTAATTAATTACATCTGCAATGACCCTATTTCCAAATGAGGTCACATTTTGAGGTACTGTGGGTAAAACAACATGAAGAAACACATTTCAGCCCCAAACAGGTCCCAATGTCAGTACTGAAAAGAATCCCTTTTGCATTCCTGCTTTTGGAAGCAAGTCACCTGGATCAGCTTACTCTCCTGTGGTGCTTTATGTGTTTTAAGTCATCTAATTTTCATAATTACCTCACCTGGCAGGCACTTGTATCATCTCCACTTGATGCATGAGGAAACTAAGGCTTGGGAGTGGGGGCTCCCCTGAGGCCATGGGGGAACTCCCAACCTCACACCCCTGCCTCTCCTAGAAGATGGGGTGTATGCACCCATCTCTCCCCTAGTTTGCCACCTTTTCTGCATCCTACCTGCTCATCCTCATTGTTCACATGTCTAGAGATGGAAACAATCCAAGTTCCTCTGTAATCCCAAGTCTGATATGACACTGCACTCGAAAGAAGGAGGCCTCTGAGTCATACCCATTTTTCACAGACACTCACAGATCGCAGGACCTGGGGCATGAGCTACTTATTACGAATGCCCTGATGCCCACTTTAATTTCCTGTATAGTCTAGATGGACATGGAGACAGACAGCGGGGAGGCGCCCGCCCAAGAGGGGCTATAAATCCCACCAGAGGCACCATGGCAATGTTTGCATCCCTCCTGGGTCCTGCGAGGGAGAAGTGGGCTGCAGATAAACTGGATGTTAGCCTGGGGACCTTGACCTTGTCATGAGGGAGCTGGGGTCGTGGTCGTAAAGGACTGGGGCAGAATAGGATCACCAAGAGAAGGAGAAGTAGAAGCTTCCTGAGTAAACAAGGCTCTGTTCATGAGCATACTTTCCCCATCTTTCCATTCCAAAGAGCCTCCCCCTGATACCCTAACTTCTACTTTTTCCTCCCAAAGAGTTCATCCTCACAATGACAGCTCACAGGGAATCTACTGTTTTCATGCTTTTGTTCGTGCATTTGATATTCATTGCACATCCTATAAGTGCCTGTTCTGCACTGGGAGTCATGCCCGTCACTCTGCATGTACCATCCTATTTCATCCTCATAGCAGCTGGGAGATAGACTCTTGTATCCATTTCACAGATGAGGAGACAAAGGCTCGGAGAGTGAAGGTGACTCACAGCAGGTGGTAGTCCTAGAATTCAGTCTGGGGTGTCTGACCGCAAAGACTCTGTTCTTTCTACCCATTATTCACTTACTCGTTTATTTAACAGCTTTATCTTTGACCCCCGCATGTGTACCAGCTGTTATACTGGAGATACAGAAACAAACAAGATGCAGCTGGTGCTTGTCTTGATGTCCTCACTTGCCGGAGGAAGACAGACACCCACCCACCCCCACCCAGGTAAGCAGCACATTACCTCCTCGTGAATCACGATCATTGCCATGAAAGGACAATGGCGATGTGACGTGATAACAGGAAATCATGAGGTGGCGGGAAGGGGAATCGAACACACATTGTGGAATCAGGTCAGGTGTCTCTGAGCAGGTAACATTTGAACTATACCTGCATAATTGGAAGAGCAGAGGGAAAATGCATTTAAGGAGGAGGGAGCAGCAAATACAAAGGCCTGGAGGTCTGAAAGAAGACCAGAAGGAAGGCGAGGGACTGGAGTAGAGTGAGTGAGGGGAAGCAGTTAGGATTTGAGAGAAGAGGCTGGTGGGATCCATGTCCCGCAAGGCCTTGTAGATGAAGGTAAGGGCCCAGGATTTACTCTGGCTGCAATGGAAGCCAGGGGAGGGTGTTTAGCAGGGCAATGGGAAGTCTCTTCTCTCAAGATGCTCACATTGTAGAGCAGTTTTCAGAGCTGTTGATATATTGGGCCAAGCCATACTTTTTGGTGGGGGCTGTTCTGGGCACTGTAGGATGTTCAGCAGCATCCCTGGCCTTGACCCCTTAGATGGCAGTAGCGTATCCCTACCCTACCCCCCCCCCCCCGTCCTGACAATGAAAATGTCTCCAGACATTACTAGATGCCCCTTTTCGAGAACCACTGAGCTAACATATTATAGGTTTATTTGTTGCTGTCACAAAGTCCAATGCCAGGACCAGGTTGGTGATCACCTGGCTGACTCGCCTCCACACATGACTGAGGAATCGGGGCTTAGTCCCTCAGGCAGCTCCACTGTTTCAGAGCCCTTTGCTGGCACCTGATGCACAGGGAGGAGAGAGAATGTGGAAGATCCCACAGGATATCTTACGGCCAGGCCTGGATATATGGGTGCCACTGGCCAGAGCTCAATCCTGTAACCCTGACCTAGCTTCAGGGAGGCCGGAAATGTGCTCTCTTTGGGCATCTGGGAGATAGAAATGGCTTTGGTGGCATAAAGCATGGCTTCTGCACAATGAGGTGAGTGCACTGAATGTGTTACGTGGCCCACTGAATGCTCATGACACCCAAGCAGGTGTGTTAATTCATGTTCCCAACATTTATCTGTAACATTGTCCAGCAGTCAGAGCAGGGACTCTGGGTCCCAGGTGAAGGCACCAAGGAGAAGGCTCAGTGAGGGGTTCCCTGGACCATGGCATGAGGCTGACATGCATGGTAGACAGCTGTGGTTTTTCACCAGTATCCCATCTCCCTTCAATAGCAAGAACCCAATTTTTGTTTGAGGAGGCATCCTTGCACACCCCCAGTCCAGGTGAGGCTCCCTACCAAGGTCAGCCCATGACCCAGGTCTGAGCGGATGAGTCCCTGGGCCGCCATGCTGGGCTCATGGTCTCCTCCCTCTGCCCGGTCACAGTAAGCCTCAGGATTTTCCTTGAGGACAAGGAAAATCTTGGGTGTCAAGGCAGAGGCTTACTTTTTCTCAGCTCGCTGTGAACCAGTGCTGCTGGCTACAATCTTGTGACCATGGGGGAAAGTGGGGAAGAAAGACAGACAGAAAAATCCAGGCACAGGTGATCCGTGTAAGCCCCTGTGTCTAATCGCTCTGAAAGTCAGATATGCCCCTGGTCTATCTAATTACAAAAACCAGCAAGCTCCTAGTTCCTGTCACTTGCAACCAGAAAAGTACTGAATAACATAATATGCTTTCCACTCAAGCCCTGGGAACTGGGCAGGGACTGAATCTGCAGGGGAGACATCTGAGGACCCATCCCTGGGATGTGTGGGAAGGCCAGGGTTGGGGGCAGGAAGCTGAGATCCAAGCAACTAGAAAAAATGTGTAATATCTCTAACATCAGGACAAAGTTGTTCTGACATGCCTCCCATGATTGAAAAGCTCAAATAAAGAAAATGTCCATAACGCTTCTGGCCCATGAATCACTAAGCTGACTTGCCCTGACCACAACCCTGAAGAGTGGAGGCCTCTGAGATCTCCGCTGTGCAGGTGAGGAAGTGCAGGGAGGCTGAATGATGAACCCGGGATCACCCAGCAAGTGAAACAGCAGAGAGGTGGAGCGGGGACTCACAGCCAGTTTCGCTGACTCCGCAGCCCATATGTTGTTTTGTTTTTTGGTTATAATCAGGCACCCTCAGTATCTATTCTATATAGTAAAATCTAACCTCTTCCTAAGTGTAAAAACCAAACAACAAAATAAAGCCAGGATAGACTTTTGTTTTCATCCAAGGCTGGAATTTATCGGGCTCCCCATCCAGGTTACCCAGAGAGAGGCTGGGGGAAGCCAGAGCCCGCCCTCCCTCCCTCCCTCCTGCTCTTCTCCCTCCTCCTCCCTCAGATCCTGTGTTTGGGTAACACTTGCCTTGGATAGTGAGGACAGATTTAGACATTGCCGGGGCACACAACTTCTGCTGCAGTGATGCCTGTGCCGCCTACTGCAGGTGCGTGGTTCGGTGTGGGCCAGAGCGGGGGACACACTGTAACATCAGCGCCACACGCACCAGACTAAGGATCAACAAGCCTTTGCGGAATGGCTTCTGTCAGCAGCCGCAGTCGAGGGGGGACACACCCCTTCAGGGATAGTGCATTTGTGCAGCTGGCATCGAGAACAAGTAAGGAAGTGTTTTGGAGTTGTGTGTGCACGTGTGATTTGTGGGTGCACAAACCATGCACACACAGCTCCCAGCTGGAACTGAGAGCCCGGGCCTCGGGGAGCAAGTGAGAGAGTTGGCCCACTTGCTGCTGGGGAAAGGGAAACGTGATGAGGGTGATTTTCCGTGGAATGCTGCTTCCTGCCATTTAAAGAGGAAAAAGTTTTCCCGGTAATTTAAAGGAAACAGAAAAACCAAATTGAACCCCAACTCTTACTAGCCTGGGGAAACTCGGTGTGAGCAGCACTTTATCCTGAAGGACCTGGGTTTCTTTGCATAAATGAATCAATGCAGGGGGTTGTTTGCTTCTCATATCCAGTTTTGGACAACAAGCCAAAGTGAATTTTATGAAGGCTTTTGTTTATTGTTCCCCTGGACGATTAGGGGGCCAGTTCTTCACCTTCGCTGCCCCCACCCGAGGCAGCTCCCAGTCATTGATCTGTCCTGCTGTCGAGGGATGAGATGAGGCACTGGGTGTCTTGCTGGGGCCAAGGGGTCTAGTGGACCACTGAGGTCTCTGTCTGTCCTGTGTCCACTCTCTTCTGGTGATAGCACCCCAATTTATTGTGGGGAGCCACCACTCCTCCACTCTCAGACTACAAGGTTGGGAAGGAGCTGACCCCATATCTGGTACTAAGAAGGGAGATGTGACCCAGGCCTAGCAACCAGAAAATTCCATTGCCATGGCCACCATCGTCTGTTTAAGGATGGGCGCATGACCCAGGTTAGGCCCATGAGAGACAAGCCTGGGACCTTGGCTGGAACTACGGGAAACAAGGTCTCTTTTCACTGGTATCACCAACTGCAAAGAAGTGAGACTGAGGCTGCCAGAAGCAATCTTGCCACCAACAAAGAGCACCTGTCACAGAATAAAGCTGACCCAGAGGCAAGTGGCGTTCAGACTGAGAGTGATAGAAAGCCTCCAGATGACAGCTGGTGGGCGCCTAGGTCCTCTCAGAGACCAGAGACACTGGGCCACTTCCATGTTTGGGGGCTCCCAAAAGACTAAATAACGAAGAAGTGCTGTCACAAAGTGATATGTTTTAAATGGTTCAAATGAATGAAGGAAAACTTTTCACTAATAACACCATCTAAAAACCACAGTGAGGAGTGTGTGAAAGATGTGTTCCCGAAGACCCTGCATCACCTAAAACTCACAACTCAAAACTGACATGGACAGGGCAGAGGCGACATCCATTTGTGGCTGGTGTGGTGCCACCACAGATCAGCCACGTTTACAGTTCTTGTGGCCTGCTGGCTTTGAAAATGTTTGACGTGAATTTGCTTCCACAGATTGGGGTGTGTGTGTCTATCTGTAGGGGTGTAATATTTGAATTATTTCCAGTTCTGAATTTAAATAAGACTTTGTTAATATTTTTATAAATCACTGCTTCAAATTTGCATAGAATGTGACCTTCCTGGAATTCACAAGTCTCCATGTGTGAGGCCCCGTGTGAATGTGAGGATGGGACAAATTGCTACTCCCTGACCTGTGACAGGTCCCGCAGGCCTTTGTGTTCATTTATCCATAGCCCTCTTTCACTGGGCCCCCAGGACATGGAGGCATGAAGCCAGAGTAGCCTCACAACTCCAGGGCGTGCCAGGCACAGTGTAGCAATGACCCCGTTCAAAGGCAAGCCTTTGCTCTGGAGTGGCCTCACATTAGTCTTGAATTTTGGGTCCAAGACATCATCTCAAATTATCCAATCAAATGCCCCAAAATAAGTATTTATTGAGCATTCACAATGTGCTGGCTGTGGCACTGGCACAGAGGGAGTCCCTGCTGCCAGGGAACACTGTCCAGAGAGGGCTGCTTTCCCATCAGGTCCCTTTCTCGACAAGCTCCATCTCACGTCGGCCGTTCACGTTGCTCACTCGGGCAGTGCTCAGGTGATTCCAGGCCCTGTACTTTCTTGGGGGTAAAGAGAAATCATTCAATGTTCAACAATATTGCATGAGCACCTACTATGTGCTGGGCACTATACTAGGGCCCAGAAGTAAAACAAACAAACAAACAAACAAACAAATAAAACCAGGCAGAGACCCTGCCCTTGTGAAGCTGTCATTCTAGTGTAAAGAACAGAAAATAAACAATATAAATAAGTAAAAATATACTATGTTTTATGGAATCTATGATCTCAATTTTTCTCCCACATTTCACATTTCTGAAATTGGGGTGTCTCTTACATTCAATGGTATCTTAGTATTACTCTATAGCTTAACGGGCAGAATTTTTCGTTTCTTTGTGGTGTATAAACTAATGGCTCATCTTGCTACTGGTAAAGTCTGAATTTGATGAACTGTATAGTAAGTTAGATGGTGCTAAGTCACAAGGAGAAAAATCCAGGATGGGGAATGCTGCAGGAAGGGGCCTGCATTCTGTAGATAGGCTGGCAGATAGAGAGAAAGCAAACATTAGCAAAGACGTGAAGGAGGTGAGGGAGGGAGCCATGTGGGTATCACAGGGAAGAGCACTGCTGGCAGAGGGAACAGCATGTGCAAGAGCCCTGGGGAAGCAGCATACCTGGAAGAGCAAGGAGTCCTGAGCAGCTAGAGGACAATGAGCAATAGGGAGACTAATGGAGGCTGAGTTCAAGGAGTGAACTGAGGCCTGATGATTTGACTTCTAAGATCTTTGGAAGGATTTTGATTTATGCCCTGAATGAACTTCAACAGCAGTGTTGGTCTTCAGATATGCCCATTTGGCAGTCAGTGTGACTGAAGAAAAGCCTTCTTCAAATCTCTCTGATGATGCTCCCTAGTGCTCAGCCCTCCTCCCCCAAATTCACATAAGGAGAACATGCAGTTCCCGGAAGAGGTCTGGATTAAGTAATCCTTCTTGTCAAGTCAGGATGCTACCCTAACATGATTTGTGTGTTTATCTCATGACTCCAAGACCTGGGTAAATGTTTAACAATTAGTTGTTATTTTAAACACCAGCTATACCCCAGTAAGCCAACTTGTAGCTCCATATTGGATCCCTAGAACTTGTAGTACCAGGACAAACCCCTCCCAGCATGTCGGGTGTTGGGTAGCACAGGAACAAAACACGGGGTCACCAAGATCCCAATCCTCTCTTCCTTCCTCTCCCTCTCTTCCTCTCTGGCACAAAGCTGAACGTGCCAAGTTGAAGACCACATGCCTCAGCTATGGGCAGTGGCAGATGAAAGAGGCTGATCGACATGGAACGCTTCCCTTTTCAGTGGATTCACTGTATTAACACATTGTTTGCGGGTAGTTTTTATCGAGCGCTCTACTACCAGTCAACGTAAAACATATAAATACGTTTCCCGCATATAATGTGTTAATAGCCTCCCTGTACTCATGTTCCTTTGCCAGATGATTTTGCAGCTCCTCCCACTGAGAGATGAATCTATTTCTCCACCACTTGCATATGAGCTGACCTTATGACTTGCTTTGATAGTAGAATGAGGTAAACATGATGACTTGCTTCTAAACTTTCTTGTGCCTCGAGAACAAACCTGGTCTTGCTGGAGGATGTAAAACGACATGAAAGGTGTCCCAGCTTACATCCTGGGCCAGCTTACAGCCAGTGTGACTCCCAAACATTCAAGAGAGTCTAGAGCAGATCAGAGAGCTGCCTACCTGACTCACAGGTAACCTCAGACACACGAGTGAGCCCAGATCACCCAGCTGATGTATAGTCTAATGAGTAACAATGTTGATTGTGTTAAGCCATTGAGTTTGCAGTGTTTGTTACCCAGCAGTAGCCAGCTGACACTCTTTTCTAAAGCTGGTTTTTAAGTTTTATTTATTCTCATTCAAGGACATGTTCATTGATTTTTAGAGAGAGGGGTGTGCGGGGAGAGAGAGAGAGAAACATCAATCAGCTGCTTCCCATATGTATCCCAGCTGGGGACAGAACCTGAAACTTAGGTATGTGCCCTAACTGGGAATTGAACTGGTGACCTTTTGGTGTACAGGGCAATGTTCGAATCAACCGAGCCACACTGGCCAGGGCTAGAGCTATTCTTTATGGGGTGGGCAGTGTGGCTTAGGATATAAGTTCTCTTTACCCCTTTTTCTTGGCAGTTGAGAAAATAGAGACTTTAGAGGACTTCTGAAGGAATATCAGGATATTTGGATATTAATGTAACAGGATAAAAGTGTGTCAGGGAGCAGTATTCACTGACATGAAGTTCTCCCCCACCCCCCAGAATAGGGACACCTATGTCAGCAAATACATTAACATTCCTACTATAGCAGCTTGCTCCTGAACTGTCTGCACGATTCCTCCTAGAAGGGCAAGAAGTGGGGATCCTTGCATTTGCTTTCTGACGAGCATTGAGAAGTGGCCAGCCTTGCCTTTGCCCATTTTTCACTGAGAACTCCATTGTGGTAGAAACTTCCTGAATAAAAATTGCAGGCATTGAGAGAGGAGAAAAAGATGGAGAGGATTTTTGAGTTTATTAAGAAATTCAGTGAAGTATTTTGCCCAAAGAAAAGGCACCTGGTCCTAAATTTATGCACCCATTCCCAGGTTCCTTCATTTTCTCCCTGAGGCAGGGACCAGCATCACCCCTCACCATCTCATGGGTAAGGAAACTGTGACTCAAGGGCTGACAGCTATGAAGGAGCAGAGTGGAGCCTGAGCTTGGGCTCCTGCCTCCACATCCTACATGCTCTATAGGGATGGAGGCTCCGGGAAAGATGGAATCAGCTTGAAATGGTCTGGTGCTTAAGCTTGGGGGTGAGTGCGCGGATATTCAGTATGCTATTGTTTTCTCTGCTTTGTATATCTGAAATCTTTTATCATAATTTTCTTAGAAGGAGTGAAAAAGAACTTACCTGTGTTATTTACCAAACCCCAGTATATTCTTCATGAGCATCTCAGAGCAACATTTGTAAAAATTTAGGGAAACAGCAAGAAGAAGAATGAAGGGAAAGCAGAGAGAAGGAAGCCCAGGCACACACCAGCCCTGCCGGCCACATCTGCCTCGGGCCTCCTCAAGCTCTCAGGATGAAGTGCCTGAGGTGCTCCACCATCAACGGTCTGGAATGGCCCCGATTTCAAGTACTCTGGCCTGTTTTTCTATAAAGAGTGGTTCCCAGCTTGGGAGGGCAAGGGTCACAGCAGCCTCTGTCAGCCTCTGTGTGAGGCCTCTGGCCCTCTTCAGCCCACACAGGTCCATCTGGCAGTGCCTGAGGCCTTTTCCTAGCTGCTGAGTATGCTGGCAAATTATCATTTGCCATCATGACTGGGAGCAGCCCCAACCAATGACTGAAGAGAATTGGGGTACAAACATGCCAGCTCCTCGCCTTTCAGGTAGGACAACCCTGAGCTACATTCCTCCCTGACCCTCACCTAGTCTCCTGGACATTCCGCTCCAGTTGCTTACAGTGGTGTCTGTGTCCAAAGCTCCCTTCACCAGCTGCCTTCCCCTCTGCCTCACATGGGCACTCTCGCAGCGGGATACCCTGGATCTTCTCCCATGTAAACTGCATCCACCTGAATCCTTGTCTCAGACCTGCCTCTGAGGAAACCAAACTAAGGCAGAAGAATATTTTTTTTAAAGACCCAGAGGTGGCTCCAAGATCCTCCCCTGAATCAAGAATCCCTTCAGCAAACCATCAGAAGGTCCTAGAAAGTCAGCCTGCATGGGATTAACTGTCTGCAATGCCACTGTCCAGCTGTGTTTCCTCAAATAAGCTACTGAAGGTATCTGGCCTTCATATTGTTTTCTCACCCATCAAGGAGGGAGTCCTCCCTCTCCAGCTTGAGGATCCCATGAGAGATACATGGACTCACCCTGTATGGTCAAAGACACTGAGCAAAAACTGGATTTGTGGTTTAAAAATTGTCAAGAAGCATTACCTTAATACACATGTCACAAAAATCTTTGTCAGACTCTGTTCTGATTTACTTGCTATGTAGGTCACACAGCAAGAAAATACCTAAAAAGTACAATTTAATGGCTATTTATTAAATTCTGCTTCCCTTGGGCTGGAATGATGTTCTGGAATTATAAATTAGAAGGACCCTTGTCCCCTACCAGCTGGATGAGAATCATAAAAACAAATAATACTACAGTTTGAAAGATGTTTTAAGAGACATCTATTGTAGGCATTTATGGGTTTTCACTCATTTGGCCTCAGGTTCCAAGACTCTGATTTCCTTCCAGAAGTTGCCCTTCCCCACTCTCATCCTTCTGATTCCAAGGGTGGCCATCTGACTCAGGCTGGGTGAATCAGAGCTGTCGGACCCCTTGGCCACAGTAACTGGATCAAGGAGCAGCATGTGACTCAAGCCAGGCCAATGAGACTCAATTTTTGACCTTTTGCAGGGCTGCTGAGAAAGTGAAGCCAGTGGTTGACCTTACAGCTGGGGAGGTAAAGGGTAGAATTTCCAGGGGCTTTTGGGAGCTGCCTGAGAGAGAAGACCACACAAAGGAAGGCAGAGCCAATCAACAGCTAGAAACAGAGTCCCAGTGACACAGTTTGACCCTTTGTCTCAGCTGTGTCCAAAGCCAACTCTGCCATCTGAACTTTTCCATTATATAAACCAATGAATCCTCCTCCCTCTTGTTTTCTAAGCCACCTGCTACCAAGAGTCATGCCTCTGCAAGGGCTGTACAAGACACAAAGGAGGTATGGGGCAAGAAATCAGCCATTCCAGAAAGGGTCTGGAAGACTTCTGAAGAAGCAGACTGGTTATCTAGGTTTTGAGGGATGTTTGTTCTTCAATGATGAAGGCAGGAAAGGGCAGTGGAGGTGAAGGATGGAACATGGCAAAGGCATGGAGGTAGAACCTGGGAGTCCATCATACCTGGAGTATGGGACATAGGGAAATGACGCAGCAGTGTTAGAGGGGGTCAGGTCATGGAGGGTTGAGAGCTAGGCTACAAGAGTGGGATTTTGTGCTGTGGAAGGCCATGGGGAGCAGAAGGCAGATGCCTGTGCATGGTAAGCAGAAGGGAGGGTGGATCAGGCCTCCCTAGAGCTGTGAAGATTTAATAAATGTCTATGGTGAAAGTGCCGCCTACCAAGAAAACATCTTTAGGATTTTGTAGGCTAAGATTTCAGCTGGGAACACACCCACTGAACAAGGGTCGTCATCTTCATCGTCATCATCATCATCATCATCTAAGCTGTGCTTAGATATTGCTGCCTTGGATACCTCCTACTTCCTGGCCCTTTAAGATCCTGTCTGGAGGTCAACAGGAGACCCCTGAGAACCAGGACTCATGAGCTAGGGCAAAAATGCTGGCTGGGTTGCCTAAGGCCACACAGCATGAAATTGACCTCAGCTCGTATGACTTGTTGCACAGCCTGGACCAGCACTGGCATCGCCCAGGAGCTTATCAGAGATGCAGAATCCCAAGCCCCACCCCAGACCTACTGAGTAAGAATGTGCATTTTAACAAATCCCAGGTGATCCTTAGGCACTTTGAGGTTTTAAAAGCATTAGGCCATGCACTGCACTGAACTAGCAGAACAAAAAGACAGAAGAAAAATACCAAAAAAACCCCACCTTGGTTGGGTTGAAATGAGTAAGTTATACAGAGTTATCTTGTTATTTTCTGGATATCCCAAACTATGATTGCATTATTTTCATAACAAAAAAAACCCTTAAAAGTTAAGAAAATCTGAAACACAAAATGCACAATGTTATGAAACTGGTAAATTCAGATGTGGTTATTTGCATGTAAAAATAGGCCCCATTTTCAGTATGTTATTTTTGTTTTAATTGTACCCTCCCTTTAGAAAATAAATCTGCCTCAAAGCTAGGAGCAGGGCTACTTTGGAAGGTAGGCCTTGAGCCTTGCCCTCTTGTGCATGGCCAATGCAGGGAAGAGCATCTTTCTGTCTGCAAAGGGAGCTCTTTATAAGACAGGTCTTATCAAAAGTGAAAAGAGATTTCTGTGACTTTCCTTTTCATCCTACATAGGATGAAAGCTCCTCCCCTTCCCTGAATCCTCAGTGTTTTCAAGCCTAAAAACTGCTGACTTCAGACGTGGTCTCTTCTCCTAGTTCACTCTTACTTGTCCTTCAGCACTCAGCGTGAATGTCACTTCTCAGGGAAGCATTCCAAGACCCGTTATTCCTATAACAGGCAGAGCTCTTGATTGTAAGTAGTGGAAAAACAAACTTAAACTGACATAAGCCAAAAAGAGTGACTGTTGGTTTAAAGAACAGAAAAGCCCAGTCGGCAATGGTGTCAGATATTGCTGAATCTAGGGTCTCAAATGATGTGCCAAGAAGCTGCCTAATGACAAACTTATCAGCCTTTCTCAGGCTTAGGTAGGGTCTCCCAGGGGACCCCCATGCTAGACCCTGATTTTTGACCCTCTAGTTTAGAAAATCCAGCAGAAAGAGAACTTCCTTTTCCCTGTCCCTATAAAAGTCCCAGAGTTAAATTTCATTGGTCAGACTTAGGTCATGTATATATCTTTGACCAATCATTGACCACAATCATGTGGTCAGGGAGTAGAATGCTCTGATTGGCCAGGGTCATATGCTTACCCTAAACTCATCCCCACCCGAATTACATGAACAGATGGAGGGGAAAAGTGAGTCCCCAAAGAAAACTGAGAAAATGAGGGCATGAGGCTGAGTGGGCAATAACAATGGCAGTTTACAACAGACTGTCTGTTACAAGTTTTCATAGTACCCTGTAATTTGCCTTTGTAACATTTGCTGGCTTTTAAAAACTATATATTAATTTGAATAGTTTCTTGATTAATGTTGTCTCCCTAACTTGACTGAAACAGTAAGGACAAGGATTATGTGTGCTCACAGATAATGCTATTCACAAAACCCCATGCAGATTAGGTTCTCATCAAATATTTATTGAATGAATGGACTTATTCCAACTGCTTTAACAACAGCTATGTTTATTCACATTTGCCAGAGGCAGTTCTGGAATGCTGGCAATCAGGTTCCCCATTTTGAATCAGATTTGGCTACTGACACAACCAGAACCTCTGTCCTAGCTGTGCTCTGGGACAATCTGTGCACAGAAAGGCGGTTCTGCAGAACCGGGGACATCTGTGTCTAATGGCAACTAGAAACTGTTGTCAGACGGTATAAACCCCGGGCTGGGGGGGCAGCAGACAGGGTGAGGAGAGGGAGGAGATTTTGAATTCTGTTGCATTGTAGCACCTGACATCTGAGAGTGGACTAAAATCTCATAGCCTCCCTGTATGGTAATTACATTAATTCATTTCAAGGAAGAAACTGGTGGTCAGAGTAGCCCACAAGCTCTGCCTGCTCATACCCAGTAGAACTAATACTTGAACCAGTTTTGCCAATACTTGATGTCTCTCAGACAGCATCTCTTTCTGCATGACCCTCAGCAAGTCTCCTTCCCTCTGGGAGCCTCGGTCTCCTCATCTGTGAAATGGAGAGTGTTATTCAATGATATGAACTCTTGTGCAGTCTGTGGACATTGCAGAGAAGTAGTGGACATCGCCTTCCCCTCCTTTTGGATGTTTTTTCAGTTAAGTTTTATACTCCAAGTGGCTCCCGGGCTGTTATTGGAAAAGAGACGTGAGCTAATGGGGGAAGGCCACCAGGGGAGTCTTCTTTGGTTTCAACTAGAAAATGAAATTCACACCTGACCATAGGACACACTTGTCACTCAGGACACAGTCCAAAAAACAGCCTGCTTGAGGGTAGCTCCAGACCTTCCCCATCCCTGGGAATTCCCACAGCAGCTCAGGTGCTACTCGTCTTTGGTCCCAGGTGACAACTTAGGGCCAGGAAAGGAGATCTGCATTGGGCAAGCCTGGGCCTCAAGGTCTCATGCCTTAGGAGCCAATGTGTTTGCAACAACAGCTTCATGTGCTAAGCTTCCAGGGCGTCCACAAGCAACGCACCCAGTAACAAGCCTTTGTACATGGGGAAGCTCAACAGCACGGCTTTCTCACTGAGCATATATAATTCATTCATTCATGAGTCTTGCGGTCCAGATCAATTCACCAATCAGGAGTCATTTTTAACATAAGCAATGTTGCCTGGCAACACAATGACATTCCACCTTTATCTGTTTTCTAGGATTAACAGCGACAGTAAGTTAACCCAAGGTCTAATTTGTTCTTAAGCGAAGGTGAAGGGTTTTGTTAACCCTTCATCCGCAGATACATACTGATGTTCCTCCCTATACATGTAAACACACAAATGCACACAGAGCTTTGAATTTTAAAAGGCTAGACTTTTTGGTTTCAAATACCAAGAATTTCAAAAACTAAGATATCAGTTTGAAAAGTTGAGTTTTGAGTTTCAAACACCAGGAACTTTGAATTCCAAGGCCAAATCTGATAAGTTCCAAATGCCACTTGGATGCTCCTGAGTCTGGCCTTTTGGGTTTCAAAAATTGAAACCCTGAGTCGGAGCACAGGTTCACATTCTAATCAATAGATTCGGGGAAAACAGATGAAGAGCCAGGTGACCTGGGCCTCTGAATGGTAAAGGGCCTTCAGGATTGAGGAAGAGGGAGGAGAAGCAATGATAAGGGAGGAGGTTAGTGGCAACTAGACAAGGGGCCCAGGGTTGAGGGGCTCTGGCTGCCCTGATCCGCACCCAGTGAGGACCATCGCTCACAGCTGGAAGGACACCATCTGTGCCCTGAGGAATCTCTCAGCTCTGACTTACCCTGTCTGCACTTTCCTGCCCCATCAGAAGTGGTGAAGGTGCCTGGAGCCTGGCAAAGTGCTGATGGACTTTGAGGGAAGTCTGTGGCCTTGCACTTGGGTGGCTCTGAGCAGAGTCTACCTGTGACTTCCTTGCCAGGTGCAGCAGTGGGAAAACACAGACCCACCATGCTGGAAGTTCACACCCCATGAAGGTGAGGCCTTCTGTGTGTGTGTGTGTGTATGTCTGTGTGTGTGTGTGTGTGTGTGAGGAGAACAGGACATCCTAATGAGGAACGTGCTGATCCCAGTTTCCCTGTGTGGCTGGGGACAAGCTCACTGATTCATTCAACAAACCACCATACCTCTCTGAGCACAGGTTCTGGGGCCAGACTGCCTGGGATTCCAGTTCTTCTACTCCCTTGAGCAAACTATTTCATCTCTTTGTGCCTCAGTTTCCTCACCTATAAAATGGGTACAAAAGGAATACCCACTTCTGGGGTCATTTTGAAGCCTAAAAGAATTAGTACACCTGAAGAACTCACAAAAGTGCTACAAAACTATTAGATGTTGCACAGATGCTAGGTACTATTGTCACTGGTCTTAGATGCCTGTCTGTGCACCAGGGATGCAGGACTGAACAAACAAAGGAACAGCAGCCTCGGGGGGGCTTATGTTCTAGTGCAGGAGATGTAATAACAGACACAAAACTCATATCTTTCTTTGCAAAAAAGATAAAGCGGGATAAAGCTAACATGGTTCCTTTTCCCTCTGAGCATTTGCCCCTCTGGAGTAAATAATGACTCCCACACCACTGGAAGTGTCTAGCACAGGCCTGGAATTTAGTCGGTGCTGAGGGTGCCCTCCCCTACTTGCCTGCTCTCCTCACTGCTGCCCGGGTGCCCCACGCGAACTGCCCCTTCGTTGTTAGAGAATCAGGAGAAGCACATCGGAATCACAGATATAAAGGAATTCCCAGATGCGCTGTTCCAACAGCCAGATGTTCCCATGACTTTCTCAAGCAGATTAGTGTCCTAGCAACTGGAAAAAGGGGGAAACGGTCTGTTTCTCTCTGGGAACAGAATGGACAAAAAACATTTAACCTTCTAGGAATGTGCCATAGAGGGAAGACATTTGGTGATGAGAGCATTGTGTTTAGGACACGCCCTTCATCACTGTCACCAGGCCACTGTCCTTCTTCAATAGCCCTCAGTGGCTCCCTGTTGTCATTCAGAGCAAATAGAATGGGACTTCAATCTCCTCCTGTTCCCTCGCTAGCCTCCCAGCCCCTCTCTTCCTCGTTTTGATTTAGGGCTCCCCGTCCACCCAGCAACATGGGGATTCTCCTCGATTCCTCCCTCACTCTCACTCTTACATGCAAACCGCCAGCACGTTCTGCTGTCCCTGCCTCCGAAGCAGCTCTCCAGCCCGTTTCCTCCTGTATCAGCTATTTAGTAAACAATACTGCTACATAACAAACAAACACAGACCTTGGTGCACACAACACTGAGCACGTATTCACATGTCTACAGACCTCTGTGCATATGACAGTAAGTGTTTGTGCATCTAGGGTCAGCTAGGGACAGGCTAAGTGGCTCTGCTCATCTTGACTAGGCTCACTCATATGTCTGAGGGTTGCTGCCTGGCCATGGACCTAGGTTAGCCTCAGCCTGGGCCAACTCCCCATGTCTCTCATCCTTCACCAGGCCAGCCCAGTGGACGGTGATGGCAGAGGAACTGCAAGAGCATCCTTCAAGTGCACAGGCCCATTTTAGCCTCTGCTGGTGTCACCCCTGCTGATATCCCACTGATCTGAGCAAGTCGTCTGGCTGAGCCCAGGGTGAAGGAGCAGGGTGCTGCCATGACAAAGGGTGAGGCTACACAAGGAGAGGAGAATTAGGTGCCATCCCCCTCACCTTCTCTGCATTCCCATTGCTACTGCTTTGCCCCAGATCACTACTAGCTAAATTCTAGACCAATGCCTGGCCTCCAACTTCCACTCCTCTTTCATGCTTTCTGCTCTTCTCTTGCAGAATGGACCCCTGCAGGCCATTCCACACCCAGAATCCCAAAGGAAGCTCTAGAAACGTAAATCTGACCATGTCTCTCCTTTCCTTAAACCCTTCCATGGCTTCCTGTTGCTCTTTGAATGAAATTAAAACTTCATAGGGATAAGGCTTTATTTTTCTCATTTCCAACCACTGTCTGTTTTCCTTTGCATCTTCTAGCTGCCAGAGCCCTCACTTACTGCCTCAGAATGGCTCGGCTTATTCCTCTCTTGGGGTTTCTATACATGCTGTTCCCTGGACCCAGACAGTTCTCCCTGAACCCCTCTCAGGACTGCCTTCTCTTTGCCACTTAAATCTCAGCCTCTTCCTCCAAGAGGCCCACTCCGATTATCCTCCTGAAATCTATTCTACTTTGTCTCAGTCACAGCCTCTTTTTGCTTTCTTCTCACCACTTATCACATTTCATGTTTTTAAACTTTTCTCCCATTTTCTTCCCCCATTCCCACTAGAATGGAAGCTCCGCAAGGACAGCAGCTTTGGCCACCTTATTCACCCTTCACACCCTGCACCAACACATAGGAGATGGTTGCTGTGGACTGAATTGAATCTGTACAAAATTCATGTGTGAAGCCCTAACCCCCACTGTGATGGTGTTTGGAGGTGGGGTCTTTGGGAGGTAACTGGGTTTAGATGAGTTCATGAGGGTGGGGTGCTCATAATGGGGTTAGTGCCCTTGGAAGAAGAGGAAGAGACAGCAGAGGTCTCTCTGGGAGCCCAGAGGAAAGGCATGTGA
Source organism: Phyllostomus discolor (assembly GCF_004126475.2). Classification (NCBI taxonomy): domain Eukaryota; kingdom Metazoa; phylum Chordata; class Mammalia; order Chiroptera; family Phyllostomidae; genus Phyllostomus; species Phyllostomus discolor. The sequence goes on along the minus strand of NC_040909.2, from coordinate 38,059,932 downwards.
GGATGCAGTGAGAAGGCAGCCATCTGCAAAACTAGGAGAGTGCCCTCACCACACACCGACCCGGCGGCACCTTGATCTTGGACTTGCAGTCTCTAAAACTGTGAGAAAATAAATTTTGATTGTTTAAGCCACCCAGTCTGAGGCATTTGTTATTGTAGCCCAAGCAGACAGAAACCATACTCTCAGTGAACGAAAGGCCAAATCACACGTTTCTCATTCTGCAGTCAGTGCCTTGTGCCTGTAAAGACACCAGGAGCAGCGTGGGAGTGGGGAAGGGAACAGCTGGGGTCTGGTGTCAGGCCTGTCCACGGGGGTGGGGAGCCACAGACAGGATGGTGGCTTGGGGTCTGGATAGACACATTCCCCAGCTCAACATCCAGGTTAGCCAGGGTAGATGAGTACCAGAAAGCACAGTAATTTCTGAGCCCCAATCCAGCTCCATGGACATCCATTCCACATGTCTTTGTGAAGCACCTTACTCTGTACAGGGACTGAGCTAGGTTTCGGGGACCTGGGGAGCATTGGGAAAGACATCCTTCTCTTTCATTCAGCAAACACTTGGCACCTCTTCTGCACGATCATGGGGCCAGGAGCTAGGAACACTCTTGGGGCATTTCTTTGCCTGTTCTGTTTTGTGGTGACCCATTTACCTACCTGTCTGTGTCCCTCACTGGTCCCCAGCACTTTGGGGCAGGGACCTTGTCTGAGTGATTCTGGTGCCTGAGGGCCTGGCACACAGCAGGAGTTGGAGAACAGGCTCTGACCAAAAGCGAGATGGACCCAGAACTTGTGACCTGGAGGCCAAAGCTCAGGCAGTGCCAGTCTGATCTTCAACACACAGCAGGACAAGCCTTTCCCGGGGACACAGTGAGCTCAGAGGCAGGAAGAGTACTTGGCTCATAGAGGTACTGAGTATTTTTAATTCCCTACTCCTGGAAAACTTCAACTTACCTTTTGTGACCCTGGTCAGAAACCCTCTCCTATAGGAAACTCTTCTCTCTCTCCTGTTGTAGTAGACACTGCTGGGGCTCTGCACTGATCCCCAGATCCCCATTGCCAAAACAGGGCGCCACCTCCCAGCTTCTGTGAGTGTCGGTGCCTAACAGCTCACAGCTGCACCCTTCTCCTTCAGATGGCTTTCAGCAGACAGGAGCCTCCCTGGGGAATGTCTGGGATGGAAGAACAACCTTTCAAGTATCATTCCTACTCCAGAGCTCACTGTGGAGTCTGGCAGAGGCTAGACTTTTCCGGAAACCACATCCTTGCTTGGTTTCTTCCTGCCTCCTCTTGCATCCCTCCCTCCTTTGCCCATTTCTCCTGACCTCTTCCTCAACAAACACTTGCACAGAATCCTTGTCTAAAGCTTTGCCTCTGGGAAACCTCACCTAAGATGATGGATTTTTCACTATATTATATATATCTTCTGTGAGGTAAGCGTTTTCAAGGCCTGACCTCTAAAGCCCTCTGAAACCATCCTGCCTCCCGTCGCCCTTTCCCCCAGCTTGACGTCTGTGACCACGAGGAAATGCTGGGCCACAGCGTGGAGGGAACTTGATACCTGAATCTCCGAGTGGTGAGGGGATTTTGGACTTCACGTGAGTGAGAAGTACACTTATATCATATTTGAGTCATTACATGTGTGGGGGCCTGCTCGATACGGCAGACGATGGTGCTGAAACGAACACGTTTGGGTCGCAGTCACTACTAAGCTCTGACTGACGCTGTGGGAAGACAGTGAGCTTTGTTTGGAGTTAGACAAAGTCTGCGTTTCAGCTCTGAACGCGTTACCTCTCTGAGACACGGTTTCCTCATCTGTAAAGGAAAAAGCACAAACTCTCATCTGAGGGTGATGATGAGCATTCTAGGAGACCATGCTTAGCCATGGTGCTTAGCCTGGTACAAGCTTGCCAGGGGCTTACTAAATTCCTTTGCCCAAAAGGTTCACCATGCCGTCACCCCAGGTAGGGGCATGCTGTCATACCGTGAACTAGGCATAGGCCTGGGCTTCCCCCTCAGCGTGCTGGGTAGATGGGTCTATGGCTAACTTAACATCACATGGCAACTTGACTGGCCCTGGGAATGCCAAGATATTTGGTCAAACGTTATTCTGGGTGTGTCTGTGAAGGTATTTCTGGAAAAGATAAATGTCTGAATCAGTGGACTGAGTAAAGCAGATTGCTGTCCCCAATGTGGATATGTCTCATCTAATCCATTGAGGATCAAAACAGAATAAAAGGCTGAATAAGAAAGGATGCTTTCTCTCTGCCTGACTGTCTTCGAGCTGGGACATTGGTTATTGGTCTTCTCCTGCCCTCAGGCTAGAACTTACATCATTAGCTCTCCTGGGTCTAGAATTCATATATATACACATGTACATGTGCTTCATTGCTGGCACATAGCCACATCACACAATGTCATGCATATGTGCCTCCTCCCTTTCAGCTCCCTGGGGCATGGTCATTGCCCCAAGACAGGCTTCCTCACCATCACACAAACTCCTCATTTGCCTCCCTGCCTCTGATCTTGCCTTTCCAATCCATTCTCCCCAAAGACCACAAAAATGAGGTTTCTAAAACTCAGGTCAGTTTACATTATGCTTGTACCAAAAAAGCGTCTTTTGCACACAAGTCTCAATTCCCTTGTGTGAAATGGCGGAGGGCGAGGATGACTAGACAAACCCTGTGACTCCTAGATGCTTGTTTTCACGAGTTAGAATTTGCCTCACTCCTGGGGCTGGCCCTCCAGGTCTTCATCACTTCCTGTCCCAGGATGTGTGTATGCAAATATGCTGCCCATCCAGACTTTTCTGCTCCTCTGATGCCCAGCACCCTTGACTGCCCCTGGCCATTTGCCCCTGTTGCCCATATCCTCCTGGCGGGCCTGCTCCACCTCCTGCAAAGAAATCTGTCCTCTCCTTAAAGGCCCAGCTCGTAAACCTGCTTCATAAAGCCCCACTTGAATTTCAACAGGATATGACAAGATTTCTTTCTCTCCTTTAAATTACTACTAAACTGTATGGTGGTGGGGACTGGGACTTAATACCTGTGTGTCTTGCATTGGGCATAGTCCCTGAACTTTAAAGATATTTGCCAAATGGATTCCATGTTATATTTACAGTCTTACTATTTGTTTTCTGTCTGTGCCACCTGTTTTATGTTTCATTCCCTCTTTTCCTTCTTTATTTTAGACTAATTAAGAAGCAATTTTATTTCATTTTCTCCTCCATTAATTAGTTATATATTCTCTGACCATCAACGTAGTGGTTGCCCTCAATATTACAGCATGCATCTTTGACTTACTAGAGTCCAGTGTGAGTTAGTGCCTTTCATAGTATAGAAAATACCAGGACCTCACACTATTTTAACCTTGTACTTCTCCCATTGTTGTCATGTATTTTAATGCTATTTCTGCTTTAAACCCCAGCAGGCGTTATTACAGCTTTTTTTGTACAGTCAAGTTTCATTTCACTCTACTCCAGATTTACCCTTCTTTCCTTTCTGCATGTTCATATTTCCATCTGGGATTATTCACCCTCTGCTTAGAGAACTCCCTAGAGAATTTCTTTCAGTGTGGCCTATGGGTAATATTTCTCTCAGTTTTCTGTCTTTTTTTCTGAACTTTCCTCTTTGAAGGATATTTTCCCTGAGTCAGAATTATAGGTTGGCAATTGTTTTCTTTCAGCACTTGGAAAATGTCATCCATTTTCTTCCACCTTCCAATAAGAAATTAGCTGTCAGTATTACTGTTGTTCCTCAGAAGGTAATGTGCTTTTCCCCCCTCGGACTGCTCTTAAGCATTAAAAAAATTTTTTATTGTTGTTCAGTTACAGTGGCCCTCCCTTTTCCCCCATTGCTCCCCCCTGCCCTGCCCACCCCACCTCTCACATTCAATCCTCCGTATTAAGCTTTTTTTTTTGTCTCTGGAAAAAATTTTTACAACTTTAGGCTTAGGGGCTTAGGTGTGGTTTTCCATAGATTTATTCTTTTAGGATTTGTAGCATTGATTGGAACTGTGTTTTGATGTCTTTTTTTCCAACAGTTCTGCAATGTTCTTGATCGTTACCAGAATGACTGCCTCTGTCCCATTCTGTTTTTCCTGCCCTCCCAGAATTGCAGCTCCACATGTGCGGCCATTTGTACTGTGCCCCACGTGTCTCTTTCCCATATTCTCCGCTATTTCTGCTCTTTATACTGAAGGAGCATTGGGCATATTTTATGCTGCGTCGTCCTCCAATCCACAAATCCTCTCTTCAGATGTCCACAATTATCTGTAAACCCGCCTATTGAGTTCTCGATTTCAGTGGTTGTGTTTTTCTGCTCTTGAATCTCCAACTGGTTATTTCTTATAGATTCTAGTTTTCTGGTAAAGTTCTGTATTTGTTACATTTTCTTGAACATACTGATCACAATTCTTCCAAAGTCTGTGTCTGATAAAACTAATAACTGCGTCCCCTTTGGGTTCATTTCTATTGGGTTTTTTTGTTCACTTTGGTTCTGTTTATTGGTACATCTGATAAAAATAACTTTAACTGAATGCCAGAGACCGTGCATGAAAAATTGAACAGTGCCTCTATGTTATTACCTCCCTGCAGAGGAGCCTTGCCCTTTCCAGTGACTCAGCTAGAATTAGGGTCTGTCATCTCAATCTAACCGTGGTCTGTGTAGTGATTCACATCTAGTTTGCAATTTTTGTAAGTCTTGGTCTACCCTTTATTCTGGACTATAAACCCCCAGTGGTCACAAATAAAGCCCAAGATAGTTCCTAGAGCTTATTTTCCCTGCTGAGCTTCAAACTTTAATTTTGCCTCCCAAGTTCTGTGAGATTGAAGAACACTCCACTCTGCTCTTCAGCTGCCTTCTGCTTGGCTGAAAGTTGGCGAATGTGGAGGGAAAAGCTGGAACTGAGGGCCAAGCTCTGTGCCTCTTGTCTCTTCGGCATCTTCAAGTTCTGGTGGATTTGCTAGCCCTGAACTTCAAATTTTGTCTCATCAGCCCCATGAGACTATTTAAGGCTCATTTGGCTTCTCCACCTCCCGCTCGTGCCAAGAATCAGCAAATGACCCAGGGGGAGAATGTTGGGCTCATCTCAATGAGCTTCCCATTCTGGCTAGGATCTCGATCCCTCAAGTCCTGGACGTCTGTGTAGCCCTCTGATGCATTAGCTACATATAAAATGGACTATATGTATGCCCCCTTCTAATGCTCCTTCTTAATGCCTTTGAAGAATAAAAAAAAAAAAAAAAAAACCCTGTGCAAATGTGAGTGGGTGGACAGAGATGATTTTAGGCATTTATGGCCACATCTCAAGTATGGGATCTTATTTAAAGACTTTTCTCCAGAGATTTTTAGCCCGACCCCATGGACGCTGACCTGCACTAAGGGCCAGGCAAGTGAGGCAGTTTCCTGGTGCCCCAGTCTTAGGGCATAAAACATTCCTACAGAGCTACCAAAATGGAGAAAATTATATATTTCAGATCTTGGAAGACAGTTCCCTGTGGGTTGAACAAAAATCATTCTTTACTGAGCCCTTGTCCTGGAGGAACAGTGAGACCTCTGAGAGCATGCCCACTGAATAGTCTCCCAACCAGTGAGTGGGCAGGGTCAGCCCTTGTTTTGCTGAGCAAGACGCACAGTTTTGTTGGCCAGAGCTGAACTGCAGGAGATGAGGGAAGAAACACTGACCCGCTGATCCTGCCCCTGCATTCTCCCCTCACCTTTTCCCATGCTGTGCTGGGTCTTTATCCTGAAGAGCTGTGGCTGAATTGATATTTAGAGAACAGTTCTTTCCATGCAACTCAAATGCTGGACTGCCTGGGGCTCCCACCCATGGTTCTGGCCCAGACACTAGCTGCTGATTTTTCTAAAACGGAGCTGGGGTGGGTTTCCTCCAATGTCCACTTGGGGGGGAAGTTGGCTTCTCCATGGGCTGGCTGGCGTGAGGATGAAGGTAGACTCTGGTGTCAGAGAGCTGTCTTTCCACCCAGGAATGTGATGGCCCTCCTCTGCTCTGGCTGAACCAGACAGAGAGCCTCAGTCTTGAGGAAAGAGGGACAAAAGAGGACCCTGGGCCCCAGTTCTTGCTCTGCTCCACATCACCAAGTGACCTTGGATAAATCACTGCCCCTCTCTCACCTGCATTTGTCAACAGCTGCAGAATAAGGGGGTTGGACTGAGGTTTCTTCCAGCTCTAGGCACCTGGGATGTCTTCCATCAGATGCCCTGGGCCCCTTACCTCATCTCATTACAGCTCTGCTGCAAAGTTGGGGGTTGTGAGCCCCACCTCACAGAGGGGCAAACAGAGACTCAGAGAAGTACAGGGAACTGCCTGAGGTCACGCAGCAATTAAGGTGTGTTTTGAGAATATCAGCTGTATAAGAACAAGAATATTCTCAAAGTGACTGATATACCCCTGCCCAAAATGCAGTACCTTGAACATAGTAAGCACTCAACAAATGCCTGTTGAGAGAAGGAATGAAATGGTGGTGTTAGAATCTGAACTTTGCTCTTCCAAATACCCAATGCCATTTCTAAGCCTTCCACTTGGAAACACGTTTTTGGATTATTTTCCTGGAAGGGGGAGGACATATAAACATGTAGAATACCAGCTGTTTGATGACGATGAGCAGGGAAAGAGTGAAGTCAAAGCTCAGGCTGATGGGAAGGCTAGTCCCAGACCCAGAGCTTGAAAATAGAGGGGAGGTCAGAGGCCTTCCTCGCACAGGAGCACGACTGGAGCACAAAGCCTTTTCTGGAGGCATCCTGCTGGGATCCTGCGCAATTGCAGAGCAATTGTTAGTGCGTGGCCACACAGAAAATTCCCCCAGAAGGCTGGTTTGCTCAGTGAGGTGGGGGGTGGGCTGTACCTTCACACGGGGCTCTCTGACTTCTGTGGTCTCACACCCCTACTGGTGAAACAGTTTTGGAGCACATACCCCACAAATGTGTGTATACTTATAAATTAAATATATGCACCACCGTCAGTTATTAAATATCAGTATATTACATATCAGCAATGCTGTCTTTCTTTGTTATTTAGATAATAAAAAGAAAGAAAACGGGAATAGTTCCTGCCTGCCCCACAGTGATTTCCTCAGTGCCCCCTGCCTCACCAGACCAGGTTGAACCCCCTCAAGTCCCCCAAGACTGGCAGGTTCTGAAGGAGTTCAGTCAGAGTCAAAGTCAAGGAGCTTCTAGTGCACCAGCCCTGAACAGCTGGCACCAAACCTGAACCCCTTTTCCCCAGAAAGCCCTGGCCAGGGGAGCTGGAGGCCTGGGTGTGGCCCAGGTCCTGCCCAACCCTTGGTGAGTAACTCTGGCTGAGTTCTGTCCCTGCTTTAGCTGTTGATTCCTGCCTACAGCAGGGCTCACAGTCCTCACCCCACCTCCTGCACAGGACTCTCTCAGAGGCCGAGGGGTCAGGAACCACCCTGGACCAAGTGTGCTGGGTGGACAGGCTGGACCCTTAAGGAAGGGCGGCGATGCCTTGGCCACCACTGATACAGCAGCAGGCAGACCTTTAGCTCAGCTGGTCCTGCTTCCCTGAACCCCTCCCCCCACATCTGCCTCAGGGTGCCACTCCCATCTCTCCCGTATTAATAGAACTGGTAACCATAGCCAACACTCACACAGACCCACTATAAGCCAGGCACAACAACCCTCATTAACCCTCACAACACCCTTATCAGAGAGGTATGAAGAGCATCACCATGCCCATTTCACAGATAAGGAAATTGAGGCCTAATTCAGAAACTCAACAGAGGCCATGCAATTTGGAGGTGGGCTTGAGGTCAGTCACCTTGTTCGGAATCTTCTGCGTCCTACAGCACTCTGCCACTTCACCTCCTGCCACCATCCCCATCCATTTACTCATCTCTCCCCCATTATTTCTTCTCCTCCTTCTTCTGTTCCCCATCACTTCCTCCTATTGTTTCTCCCACTGCCACCACATTTCCCCTCTGTGCTGTTGCACTGCAAGGTGACTCGCCTGCACCATCTTTATTACTATTTCCTTTGTATTACTCCCCAAATATTGCTCTTCTGTTGGCACCTTCTCCATCGACTTTCTTTATATTTTAGAACGTCCTAGTACTACTTCTATCACTCTCCCTAGTAAGTTGTTTCTCCTCCGACTTCCTCATTCCTATTACCTTTTCTCTTCTCCTCCAGATAATAGACTTCCTCTAATACTTTCTCCTTGTCCTTTCTTGAACATTTTTTCCCTTCTGTGAGTTTCAAAAGTACTTGCAAATTCTTTGACATCCTTCCCATGAAAGGCAGAGTCTGTGCCACCTCCCTGGAATTTGGGAGGCTTGTGATTGCTCAGAGGATGGCAGGAAGCGACACTGTGATTTTGGAGTCCAGGTCACAAAAGGAGGTGTGGCTTCCTCCTGGTGCTGCGGGGCCCCACGTAAGCAATTCAGTTGTACAGAGGCCGCCATGCTGTGAGGAAGCCCAGGACACATGCAGAGGCCATGAGCAAGCACTTGGGTGGACAGCCTCAGCTGAGCCCAGCTTGAGTCACTCCAGCTTGGGCAATAGTGAGTGAATCACCTCCAGGGGATTGCAACCCCCATTCTTCCCACTGGAGCCCAGATATCAAGGAGCTGAGACACCCTCTACCCTGCCTGCATGCCTGACCCATAGGATTCCCAGCCATGATAAAAATGGCTGTTTTCTGCCATTTAAGTGTTGAGTGGCCTGTTGTGTAGCAATAAGAACTGGAACACTCCTCTCCTGTACACTGTGCATCCTCCTTGGATCACTTCGCTCCCGCTACTAAGGAGGCCCTGGGCCTGTGCCCTGCCTTCCTGACTGGCCTCCTCTGCTGGGGCCCCCTGACCTTGACATTGGTACCTTTGCCTCACCCCTCAGAGATCCCTGGCCCATCATCCCCTGAGCTGTTGACATCCTGGCTGTAGAGGCCATCAATCTGGATGTAGACAGGAGTAATTCACAATTCAGCTGCCAGGGGAAACTCACTGTCTTGTCAGTCTCTCAGCCATTTAGACAAGCTCTGGAGTCAGCAGTCTGCAGACTCGGGCCTGCCTCTTGATCTGCTCCTCCCTCACTCCACCCCCCTGGTCCTGTACCCTACTCACTGAAGTGATTAATAATTCAGAATTGATATGAGGCTTAAGTGTGACTGGCCTGAGGGTCTTAGGAATGTGAAGAGGTGATAAGTATATCAGATGGACCGTGTGGGGCAGTGCTGTCTGGGAGTGCTTGGAGCTGGGCATATCTGGGTTCAAATGCCAGTTCTGCCAACTCCTGGCTGTGTGACCTTGGAAAAGACACTTAACCTCTCTGAGCCCCAGTAGCCTCATATGTAAAATGGGGCTAATTATACCAACCTTGAAGAAGTAGTAGGGAATCTAAGGTCACGTAAAAATCCTACCTTTACCTTACAAAAGAGGTACTTCTGAAGGTCGAAGATTAGGTGGCTTCATGGGTAGGATCGACATGCCTGGGATTCCATCACTGGACTCCCTTTTGGAACACCAGCACCTGACTCCAGCTTTACTGGACACTTTTAGGACATTATCATGATCCCTAGTCTGCATGTGGGGAATCTAAGGCTCAGAGATTTGCCCAAGGACACACAGTTGAAAACTGACAAGCCCAGGACCCGAGCAGAGGCCACCTTCTTTCCTCCCAGCACTCGCCGGGGTAGATGTGCCCTGTGCTGACCGCGGTGTTCACACCTCACTCTGCTGTTCACTAGGGGACCCTCTCCTCCTCCTGGAGCTGGAGGACAAAGGGAAGGCGTTTGGGTAACCAGGCTGACTCGATTAGTGCGGGTGTTGAGGGCAGTCTTGAACTGGAATATAAATGCTTTTTAATATTGTAAAATTTCATTTAAACACTTCAACTTATTTTTTGGATACATAATGAATCTTCAGGGTTCCAAGTTTCAAGAGGATTCAATGAAAAGCAAGTCTCTCCCACCTGCCCCCCCCTCCCACGCACATGATTTTCCTTTTGGAAGGGACTAGTTTTTCCAATGGAGGTAATTTCCCAGATACCTGAACAAATATGAATGTAGATCCTTCCCTCCCTTTTTTTCTGCACATGTTATAAACACTGTTCTTTAATTTGCTCTCCTCCAAAGAATGACCCTTCTTTTTCTGGCTGCATAGTACTCCTTTGTCTGAATCACATCTTCCCCTTTCCCACCTCATTCCCAAGGATAAGGAAGCAAATCCGACTTGGAAGATAGGACCCCCACACCCTTCCCCTGGCTGTTCTTCCTCAGCCTCTGAGATCTGGTGAGCTCAATGGCTGCCAGGCAGAGGAAGGGGAACTGTGATTGGGTGCAGGAGACAAAACCTCCTCCCCACTGCCTTCACCTTTGCTGTGTGTCCGGGCACATGTCTCACCCTCTCTGAGCCTCCTTTGCCTCCTCTGCAAGATGCAACCCAAAGGCCTCCCTTCCAGGGCAGGGGTGAGGGCTCCTGTGGAGAGTCCTTTGACTCTTGCAGGCCTGAAGCCAGGGGACACTCACTCATTCATTGATTCACTAATTCATTTATTCGCTCAGTTACTTATTTACAAGTTCTTTCACCACTTATTTACTCATTAACTTACTCATCAGTACACTCATTCATTCACTCATTATCTCACCTTTACACCTGTTTATTCACTCATTCACTAATTCACTAATTCACTCATTCACTAATTGGTGGTGATTAGCGTTCCTAGGATGACAGTTGGAGAGCTGGGGTGGGGGGGATTGGCGACGGTGTGTAAAGCGGGTGTTCAGGTTAGTGATGCGGGGGAGGGGCGGTCAGGCCGCTCCGGCCCTTTGGGGTCCCTCTCCAGGCTCCTTCTCTCGCGCCGCGGTCCGCCGCCCCGCCCCGCCCCCCGCGCCGGAGAAAGTGCGCGCTCTCGGGGAGCATCGCTGCTCAGCCTCCGGCTCAGGAGCCGAGCGGAGTGCCTGGCGGCCGCCTCTACACCCCCGACCCTCCGCGGCAGCCCATGCCTGCCGCGCCCTGGGCCCGCGGCCCTCCCCAGCGCTGCGCTGCGCCTCCGGGCCCGGCGGGGGCGGGGCCGGGGCCGGGGCCGGGGCCGGGGCCGGGGCCCGGCTGGCAAGACCCCGGCGGGGCCGCAGGGCGGCCGGCGGGATGCGGGGCTGGCGGAGGAACCTCGCGCTCTGCCTGCAGCGGCTGCCGGACGAAGGTATGACGCGGCCCAGGCCAGTGAGCACCGGCGCAGCGCCGGGCAGGGAGGGCGGACCCAGCGGCAAGCTAACCAGGAGCACACAGGCGGGGGGCTCCTGGTGAGGGTCTTCGCGCGTGGCGAAGGGCAGGCGGCTACATCCAAGGAGCGGGAGGGGTGAGCCTCTGAAGCCGGCAGCCTGAAGGGGTCACCGCAGGACACACGGTGCGGAGGGCAGCCTAACCAGCGGGAAGCCTGCAGGGGGGCTCCACAGGGCTCAACGAGATGGGACTCGGGACTGGGCAACCTCCAGGGGCTGGAGAGCGGGCTCTGAACCCTCGAGGGCGCATCCCCTGAGCGTCCCGTGAGTCCGGTTGCTGGAGCGGGCCCCCAGCCGGCGCGGCAACCACGTGCCTTCTAGCTCTCGGAGAGTTAGCCAGGGGTCGGAATGTGCGGGCGCTCACGGCAGGGGGCTTTGGATCCCGGTGCTGCAATCCCTAGTACCAACTTTCCTTCGCACGCTCCAGAACACCTCTGCGCCGACCCCAGACTCTTCAGCTCCTCAAAGTTGCAAAGAGGCTGGATATGACGGGGGCGGGGAGGGGGGGCGCTCAGGGGGCGGGTAGACGCAGCTGCGCAGCCCCTGTGGGAGCCGGGCCCTGCCGCAGCGCTGCGGTGCAGCCCCCTCCGCGGGGGAGCCTCCGGGGCTATTCCACCCCAGTACCTGTTGTCAGAACTGCTTGTAGCTGAGGGTAGGTCCTACCACCGGCACGGAAAGTTCGGTTTCGGTGCTAATTGAGAATTGCCAGAACTGTGAGTCAGGGGCAGAGTGCGGTGGGAATGACAGCTGTCCACACTCTGCTCAACTGGGGGGCATAATGGCGGACTTACAGGCCCCGCGTGCTATGTGCTCTGGTACCTCACATCTGCCTCTGTCTTTAACCTTCACAGCCACTCGATCAGGAGGGCGCTGTTATTCTTTCCACTTCACAGGTGAAGATACTGAGCCTCGGAGAGAGGAAGCCTTTTACCCAAGGTCACACAGCCAGTAGGTGGTAAAGCTGCGATGTGACCCGCAAGATCTTGGTGGTGTCCAGTCCCCTAGCCCCACCTTCCTATGTGCCCCCCAAGTTGAGTTTGGCACAGTTCATCAGAAAAGGTCTGTTTCCAACCCAGACCAGAAGCTGCTGTGTGGGGCTTGGGGGTGGGGGTTCTTGAGACCTGGTCGCCTGTCTCTCCTGTCTTGTCCCTGCAGCTAAGTCAGGTGTGTAACCCGTGTCCCTACTGGGGCCCTCTGTTCTGAGGGCCTGGAAGCAGAGCCTGTGGACCCCCAGCAGGCTTTAGCTGGTGCCCCAATCCCCTGGCAGACTTCCGGCTCTGCCCAGTCCAGGGTGCAGACTCTCCATTGTTTCTCTGACCTGAGCTGGTGCTGATGGCACAGCTTTAGGACACAAAGGGTGCCCAGGTTTCCTTCCCTGGGGTTAAGGGAGGAGGCAGACCTTTAGGGCTGCTCACAAGGAGGGAGTCATGGAGGAGTGCCCCTCCTCAGTGGACCTGGCCCCAAGGAGTGGGGTAAATTAAGAAGGAAACCTGACAGAGCTTCGGGCCCACCACCCACCTCCAGTCTGAGCTTGGTTTTTTCAAAAATCCGGGCAGCTCAGCCACAAGCATGCTCTGTGATCTTGGACAAGTCATTCCCTTTCTCCTAGGCTCACTTTCTGTATCTATAAGGGGAAGAGGGCCTAACACCTGTCCTGCAGGGTCTCTAGGGAGTTGCTCTCTTCCTTCCAGTCCTCCCCTCCACCACCCAGGGCTTGTGGGATGTGTGTGTGTGTGTGTGTGTGTGTGTGTGTGTGTTGCTTGTGTGTGTAGTGTGTGTGTGGTGTGAGTGAGGCATGTGGATGGTGTGCCTGTGAGTTGTGCATGTGAGGTGCACATAGAGAGAGGCATGTGGACGATGCATTTGAGATGCATGTGAGTGTGCATGTGGCTCTGGTGTGACGTGTATGAGGCATGCCAGTCTTGTGATGCGAACAGTTATTCTGCCTGCTTCTGGCCACATCCCTTGAGAGGAGGCTGCTTCTTCCTCCCGCAAGGCCAGAAGGTACCCAGCACTTGAGTTTTCCTTGGAAAATCTTCCTTGAGATTGATCCTTGAGCTCAGCACTAAATCAGAGGGTAGCTGGGGCATGTACCCATGCCAGCAGGAAATTACTATTTTTAAAAGACAAATCCCTGGCTTTCTCCAGGCCACAGGAAAATTGGTTCCTGGGGGCTGGGTCTCAAATGAGAGGTTTGGGATGTGGGTCCAGCTTGACAAGAGGCTTGTGGTGGGAGGTCAGCCAAATCCAAGAGTGTCAAAGTGTCAAACAGGGCTATAAATCTGGCCTCCTCAGAAAAGAGCTTCAGCTAGCAGAAGAGATGTTTTGAATGAGACCAGCTTATCTTCTTATTCTGTGGTATAATTTAAAGTTCTAGGGAAAAGACAGTGGGCTTGGAGACTAGACTCATGTCCCAGTCTTAAGCCCCTCCTCTTGCCAACTATGTGACCTTGGACACACTAATTAATTCTTTTGAGCTTCAGTGTTTTTTCTTCACCTATAAAGCAGGAAGGATAACCTTGCAGGGTGGTCTTGAAGAGTCATTGTCAACATATCCTATCACAAGACCTGGCACATGGTAGATGCTAAAGAAATACTAATCCTGCTCCTCCTTTCCTGATCTTTACATCCACTGTAACTTTGGATTTGGGGAGACCATCTGGTGCACTGGTCAGTGGCGAACAGGACTGAAGGTGGCTTTCTGGGTTATGAGCAGCCAGCTTGAGGTTCTCCACTCCTAGGGTTTGGGGACTCACAGTTGTGTCTACCATGTGACTTTTTGAATCCACCACCTGGCCTTGACCAATGAGGTTGACCAAAACAATGGTTATATTCACCATACCTACATAGCACACATGTTGGATCACTCTGCACCTCTTTTAGAACCTAAAGTAACAGTCATGTGCCTTGAAGAGAGACGCATGCAGCCAGCCACTGGGACGGGGAGCTCTGTGATTCTAGCTTCCTGATGCTTTTGAGACGTGTACATATGACTCGTGCTCTAATGAACTTCCACCTTTGAGGTCTATCGCCCTAGAGAGCAACACATTTTCTTGCATTCACCACAGTACATGCTTCAGGGGGACGCCCCCTGCCCCCAGGCACTTGCTGATCTCTGTGCAGGAAGCCAGTTTTCAGCTTAGAGTTGCCCTCAGTCCCTCAGACAGCAAAAGTTCAAGGTGCCTAGTGCTTGTGGAATATGAAGTTGGAAGTAGCAGCAAATTCCTGTCAGGGACAGTGCTCGGAGGAGGAGGGCAGTGTGACCCAGTTGAGGTCAGATTTCTACCAGCAGAGTCTTCCCATGGTGTGGCCTGATTAATTTTCCTCCTTATGCCCATCTTTTCTGCCCACTAATGGACTCTTGGAATGTTAGCCAGGAGGGTTAATAGAAGTCATCAAGCCCAGCCCTCTTATTAGAAAGATGGGGAAATACAGAAATGGTGAGGAGGAAATGACTTTTTAGTTATCCAACAAATATTTATTGGGTGCTGTTCTGGGGACTGGGGATATGGCCATGAACAAGACAAAGACCCTGCTGTAACAGAGCTTACACTGGAGAGGGGGGCAGGAGTGGGGGCAAAGACAAATAAATAGGGATGGGATAGTTTCAGAGTCGTCAGTGAGATGAAGGCAACACAGGAACACACGGCTGTGTAGTGGGGAGTCCTGGGGGAGGCTGGATGGTCCTGGGTGGTCAGGGAAGCCCTCTCTGAGAAGGTGACTTTTGAGCCGAGACTAAAAAACGAGAAGGTGCAGCAGCAATGCCAAGAGCAGAAGGGAGAGCCGTGGAGGCAGAGGGGACAGCAAATATCAAGAAAAGCCCTGGTCTGTAGCAGGTAGTGTGGGGAGGACCAGTTGACCTGTTGAAGGAAGAGAAAGAAGGACTGAGGGAGAGGGGGAGTGATGAGCAATGAGTATGGAGGAGCTAGATCTACACATGGGAAGAATTATGGATTTTATTCTTGTGGGAGCCTTTGGAAGTCTTGATCAAGGACTTGGGTTGGCTCTGAAGATGAGCAAGGCTGTGATCGATGGGGATGGCAGTGGGGAGAGGCATGCCAGGCAGAGGAATGGCATGGGTAAAGGAGCGGAGGTGTGAAAGCTGTAGGAGAGAAGGCTGCCAGCCAGGCAGGAATCAAAGACACTGAATGCCGTCCTGGAGAGCTGTCCAGGGTGCTGACAGACAGTGTCTCCGCAGTCATGGACTGTTGGGGGAGCATGTGTGTGCACGCGCGTTTGTGTCGTGGTACCCAGCTAGCTGATGTGTCCCTGTGCTGGTTACCTAGGAGACAATGGGAAGACGATGGGGCGGGATATGATTGGCTACTCACTCCCGCTGCTCATCTCTCTGTCAAAACTGCAGGCAGAGGTTACAAATGCTCCATGCAAGCATGCCAAGTGCCGGAAGGGGAGCTGTGAATGTTTGCTGCCCCGAGCCCCGTGTATATGTATGTATGGTTGCCAGTGCATGCGTGTGCACGTCTTGAACAAAGCGGCAACATCTGGAGCTAATGCCCTTCCTGCTGTGAAACATCTGTTCACTGCCTTAAATCAGGTAGTGGGGCCCAGATCAATTTAAGAAGGACCAGCCAGACTTGGGAAAGGATCTTTTGCTTGCTTTTAATAACTGTAGATCCACACTGGAGCTGATTTTAAACATCTCTCTGTACCTCCAAAAATGCAAATACACGTTTGAGTGGCGGAAGTTATGTCCCACAATGCGGACTGTGATGTTGGTACACAGAATCACCCCTTTCCCAATCTCAGCCGAGGAGGATGACACAAAACTATAGATCTCCCTTTTCCTTCCTTCTCCTTTAAAAACAATAGTGTCTCTTCTTCTACTTCATGAGTAAAAGAACAAGGAGTCTACACTTTAATGTTGCTTAGAAAGGGATGGGGAAACAGACAAACAAAACCCATCAAAGTGTTCCCTTTGTAGTATTCCTTTCTAAAGCAGCAGCTCAGTTGGTTTGGAAAACACCCAAAAAAGCAACAACAGCAACCAAACAGCTCCAGGGCTGCAGAAGGTTTAGTGTTCTCACACTGTGTCCCCCACCACCACCTCCACCAGACCCCGACTTTGCAGGGCTTGGCAGATGACACAGCAGGTGAGAAAGTACATGAGGATTTCCCTGCTCCCATTCTTGGCTTCTCTTTTCTGGGCTTAAGTTTAATGTGTCATGTTCTCTACCTCTTCCTTGTCATCCTAATAAGGAGTTTCCCCCCACTGGAAAAAAATCATTGTATGAAGTTTTACCACCTCCCCACATCCCATGCCTCCTCACCATGGGTCAGAGGTGTTATCTAAAACATGCATTTGGGGGCGGTTTTCACCTGCTCACACAGTATCCATTGTGCTTCTTTACTTACAGTCATGGGTCTCACACCTAAATGCCTAACAGGGCAGCCCTGGTGACCCAAATGATGAATGAAGGAGACCCAGGGTCTTCGCACTAGCTGGACTGATCTTCCACCTATACAGGATGAGGCAAAAGTAGGTTTACAGTGGTGCGTGCTCCAGACAGAGTTTGTTCTTGAATTATTATTTATCAATTGTTGGATTAGTCTCCATATGAATAACTGTAAACCTACATTTGCCCCACCCTGTCTGTGTGTGGTCACTCTCTTCACTTAGATCCCTGCCACTGTTCCCTCCTCAGAGGGGCCTTCCCTGACCAACCTGTCTAAACTATCAGCCCTTTAGCCCCATAACTTTCTTTTTCCTCCTAGCACTTTGACCTGCCAGACCTCGTTATGTGCCTGGTGTCATATTTAGTGCCTCTCCCCTGCTAGTATGTAAATGCCGTGAAGGTCATGGCTGTGTCTAGTTTAGTCTCCCCTGCTTTCCGGGTAACTAGCACATTACCTGACATGCAGCAGTTACTCAATAAATATTGGTGAACTAAAGGAGTGAAATGCACCTGGGGGACATTGTTGAACCAGAAAGTATGCTTCATAGGAGTCCTGGCTCGGCCTGCCAGATCTGATTTTTCTAGAAAAGCTGAAAATACAGTGTTACATATCATCTCCTAACTTTAAATGTTAAACATCCATTCAAACAAAGACTCTGAGGGCCAAGCCACACTCCCTTTGGAGCTGGAGGCCACTGGTGTCCCAGGAGCTTCGCAATCTGTCTGCAGCAACCTTTCTTCCCTCCTTAATCACGCACAGATCGTGTTCTGTGCTACCTCTGAGCCTTTGCTCGGGCTGCCACCTCTGCCTGGAGTGCCTCTCCCCCAACCTCTTCTTTACCCGGCAAATTCTGGTTTGCTAGTCCTCACCTTAAGGCCAAGCCTAAGGTACAGCTTTTGGTGGCCCCTCTACCCCCAACATGGCAGAATTAGTCTCTCCCACCACATTTCCATCCTGGCTCTGCTTTTGGAACATAACTGTGTGTCTCATCTCTCTCGCCCACTAGATACAGAGCTCCATGGGGCAGGAACCCCGTCCGATCTGTGGGTCCACAGTGCCCGGTGCAGAGATTGGCATCTAGTAGGTGTTCGCTGAGTGGTGAATGAAACAAAGCAAGGAAGGGGGAGCGACCAGCCTTTGTTGAGCTACTACTGTGAGCCAGGTCCTGGGCTCACCATGTTTACATCCTTCCCTCTATGGCCTGGTGACCAGGGTGTTGAGGCTCAGAGGGGACCTGATTGGGTCTGGGTGCTGGTGTGTAGGGGCTCCCCATTGAGCCTAAAAGCCCCTCCCTGGCTGGTGTGTACTTGGTACCCCATTCTGCACTCCACACAAACCTGTCTCGGGCCACAGGGGCTGACTCTGGTCCAGCACAGCTGCTCCCAAGCCGCATAACCACGTGTGTATGACTTCGGTTGGCTTTCTGGGCCTCACTTTTCTTCTTTGTGAAATGGGAACATTATCAGCCCCAGCAGAGTCACCGTGAGGCCCCAGAGATAACAGGTGGGGGAGGGCTTTGCCAGCTGTAGAGTGGGGTGCACTCACGCTGACTGGCGTCCAGTCACTCAGTTACTCAGCAACATAACCACGCCCGGCGCAGCGTATTCAGCTCTCTCTATGGCTCTGACACCTGCAGGGCCACACAGAGTAGCCACCAAACCTGAGCACTGGGGGCTGGATGGGTGCTGTGAGAGTGCAGGGGGCTGGAGGTGGGAATCTGGGATCTTTCCTGATTCTGTGAGTGATTCTCACATGACTGGCTTGATCCATCTAGGCCCCTGCTTCCTCCTCAGGAAAATCAGAAAATAATCCTGCCCCCAAAGGGATGCTGCATGAAGGCAAAGAAGTACAATGGAAGGGAAGGTGGTTGGAAATGTGCAGAGTGCTTTGTATCTGTGAACGTGGAAGCCCCTGAAGAAACGGGGCATGGGTGGTGCAAAGGGTCACCTTGCAATACGGACTTTGGTGACGAGAGTATGTGAGGTTAACGATAATGATGGCAGCTAACAGTTGTTAAGGGTCAAGTGCTTTGTATACTAGCAATTTTAATTTTCATCATAGAATGCTGAGGTAGGTATTATTATTAATCCCACTTTTCAGATGAGAAAACTGAGGCAGAGAAGTCAAGTAACTTGTCCAAGGGCATGCAGTTGGTAAGAAGCAGGGCTGGGATTTGAACCCAGGTAGTCTTGCTGCAGAAGACATTTTAAACTACTGTGAAGCTGATGAGGGCTTGGGCTCCCATGGGGCTCCTTCAGGGTTCTTTGGAGGTGCTTGTCTTGGCCCTAGAGCACCTTTTCCTGGCCCCAAGCTGAACTCAACTCCCTCCCCAGGATTCCCAGGCATGTGGAGTGTTGATCCCAGGAAACTGGTTCTCCACTTCTGTCTGGATACTCCAAACAGGCCTCAGGTGAAGAAGGGAAGAAGCACTTGTGTCCCTAGGGAAAGAAGGTCTTACTGGGTAGCATGTCTGCTCCCAACCTCTGCCCTGGTTGTGACTGTAGGTCACAGGTCTCCCTGTAGATCTTCCCTCAGTCCCTCCAGTGCCCCATCCCCACTGAGTGTCTGACCCATGTCCCCAGAGTCCAGGGCAGTGCTGAGGAAGGACTGAAGCCTCTCAGCTCCCAGTACAGACTGGGTCAGTATTTAGCAAGATGGTGAAAGGTATACTTCCTATTCTGTACCTGCTCCCCTGGGGCAAGAGCAAGAACAGGTGAAGGGGCAGAGAGCCCCTCCTGTGGGACACAGAGCAGACCCATCTGGAGCAGAGAGAACAGGTAGAACGAGGGTAGAGCCAGGCCCCGTGGGGAGAGAGGGGTCACAGGGAGGCGGTCCCAGCACCTGGCGGGGAAGGGCTTTCTCTTGGTCACAGCTGGACAAGCATGGGCTGTGCTCTCTGACAGCAGGTGAGCTCCCTATCTTTAGGGTCATGGAAACAGAGCCCAGAGGAGCTTGCATTGGGGTTGTGTTCCAAAGGTCAGACTAGATTGTGGCTCCCGAGTAGGGACTTTCAGACAAACTTGGGGTGTCTTTGGGCCATCACAATCCCTGGAAAGCTGCTGACATATAGTGGGAGGGGGTCACAGATGTAGTCTCTGGGATGTCTAGGATAGTCCTGCTCAAAGAACTCTCCACCCCAAATGCTACCAGCATCCCTACTGAGAAACCTTGGATGATGTTGATCCCCAGTGTGTTTGGAAGACAGCGTGTGTTGCCACCTGCAATTCCCCGGAAGCTAAGTAGGGAGGCTGGCCTGTGCCCTTGTGAATGATGGGAGGCATCACCACTGGTTGGTCTCCCTAGGCCAGTGTTCAGGGTTGTCTTGGAAGAACATAGGACAGCTGGACCCATATTGCATTTTGTACATTTGGTCTGTGCCTGGTTCATGTCCACTGGTCAGAATCACATAGGCTCAATCAATGCATATGGCCAGTGGTCTTAGTTGTCCCGATGTGATTTCTGGGGCTGCTGGAGATGGGAGTAAAGGTGACGCGTGGTGTGAGTGGCTGCAGAGCCCAGTGGAGAGGCTCCTAGACTCAGGTTTGAGAAACCAGACAAGACACCAAATCAGAGCTGTTTTGACTCTTTAAAACAGCTTTTGGATCCACCCATTGTTTCCCCAGGAATGTTGTTTCTGTGTGATGCAATTCACTCTTTTCCCAGAAAGTAAGTCAAAAGTGCAGAAGAATGGTCTGCTCTGTAAGAGCTAGACTGGGGGTAGATATGGGTGTCAGAAGCTAGGCTCCTGAGCTTTCTGGGTTCAGATGCTGGTGACTGGGGGCAGGAAGGGAGGAAATCAAGCCCAGGCTGGGATGGGTTGGGGATGCCCTGGCTCCAAGCTGTCTCCCTCTGTGTATAGTGACATTGGACCAGGCCTTGGCCTATGGGGCATACCAGGCAAGGGTATGAACAATGGAGCAGGTCATAGTTAAGTCAGATGGCGGTAGCATTGTGGCTCCATGCCCTCAGTCTGGGAAGAGGATCTCAGCCAGGAGCCAGTGCCACAGGCATCTGGGACCAGAGTTCCAAAGGAGAGAGTCAAGTAGAAAACCAGACTGTGGATGGGGAAAGGGAGGCAGCAGCCCCATCCTTTGTGCTCAACCACCACAGAGAGTTGGGGGAAAGCATTGCTTATTGGGTACCTGGAAGCCCAGAGCTTCAAGTCTGACATTCAGCACCCCCACCAATTGTGGGCACTGGGGCTTCTAAAATCCGGCAAGCTGGTTAATTTAATGGAAAGATCCCAGCCTCTGGCAGCAGTTAAACCTGGGTTCACATCCTGGTGGGCTGACCTTGGCCAAGCCCTCTCTTCTCAGAGCCCCGTTTCTTCAGTTGAGTGAAGGAGGCAGAAGGGGGCCTCCTTCTGTGTTTGAGGGGGGCTTCCCAGGACTGTGATAGCTTCCTGCCCTCTCTCCTTCCCCTTCTCTGTCACTGCTGGAGAGGGAGTCTCTCTATACAGGTTTGCTGGCAAGAGACTCAGCCTCAGAAAACTTTGACAGAGCCTCCCACTGGTAGCACCGGAGCCTCTGAGACCTTTGTGTCAGTCCTGTATGTCTCCATTTCTCTGAAAGCTCCCCCATCCAAACTCTGAGCTGAGCTGTAGGACTCAGGCCAGGGGCAGGCCAGGACGGTCCTTAGTGTGGAGGGGGCAGAGACCCTCTTGCTCCACGGGGAGCTGCTGAATGCATTTGCAGTTTCTACATTACAAAACATTCTTATTCATATTATTTAAGTCATCCATTCAATCAGGAGGCAATTTTTGAGCACCTACTATATACCAGACATGGGGTGCACAGTGCTGAAGAAGACCAGGAGCTCCCCCATCTCACAGAGCACACGGACATGGAGCTGAGGACCCACAGGCTGCTGCCTGTTTCTCTGCCTCCCAAATGCCAGAGGCTTGGATCTCCCCTCTACTCTTCCTGATGTCTGGTCTGCCTCAGTTTACCCATCAGGGGCTCACTCCTCTGTAGCTCTCAGCTTTGCATGGCTTCTCAGGGTTCATGCCTTGAGATGTGGCAATGAACAGATGTGGAGGGCCGATGACACTTAGGGTTTTCTGGCTGGAGGTTTATGCAGGTCCCTTTCCCTGAGCTGGGGAATATGCAGGTTTGAGGGTGCTGAGTGTGAGGGGCCTGCCCAGAGGGGCCTGCCCAAAGGTCCCTGTGCTAGAGGTCCCTGGATGGGTGGCTGTGGGAGCTAGCAATGAGCTGGGGCTGGCAGCCCAGTTGGGGAACCTCTGTGGGAAGTTCCTTCAAACAAGCATGTTTCATCCCAGTGAGCAATGCTTCCCTGTCCTTTCCAGTGGGAATAATGTATCCCTGGGTGAAAAATGAATTCTCCCA
The DNA here is from genome assembly GCF_004126475.2 of Phyllostomus discolor. Classification (NCBI taxonomy): domain Eukaryota; kingdom Metazoa; phylum Chordata; class Mammalia; order Chiroptera; family Phyllostomidae; genus Phyllostomus; species Phyllostomus discolor. The sequence goes on along the minus strand of NC_040909.2, from coordinate 38,037,919 downwards.
GGAAACTCCATTGCCAGAGTCCCTGGAGCCTCAGATTTACTGCTTGCCTGCTGTGCTGATGGAATTGGGCCTCAAGATTTATGTCTGGAGGTTTACAGGCAGCTGGCTCTGGGCTAGGCTTGAGGAGCCCTGGAGGGCCAACAGGGCTGGGGGCAACTGTATTTAAGTGAGGCTGGGCCCCAGGAGGATATAAATCACTGTGACCTCCTGGCCTTCCAGAAGAGGCTGCCTCGTCCGAGTGTGTAGAAAAGGTTTGCCTACCTGTTGGGCGGGACCTGGAAGGGTTCTGGCTGGGCTCCCCCTTGCTTGGAGGGCAGAGGGCAACAGAATTTACTGAGCACTTACTAAGTGCTAGGCACAGGCACACCCCTTTTGAGAGAGGCCTGCATCTTGCAACAAGAATGGGAGGCAAGGATGGTTAACCCCATTTTACCTGCCAGGAGACTGAGGCTCGGAGAGAAGGGGTTTGCCCCCATTCATGCCGGGGCTGGGACTGGTCTCTCAATCCCACTGTTGACCAGTTTCATGGTTCTTTTTTCTGTGTTTCTAATTTTAAAAACCTTAGGAAATAAATGTTTGCTGGGCTTTTAAACTATTTTAAGTAATTAAAACACAGCAATATCAGTGAAAAACAAGTAAAAAAAAAGGCATTGCCATGTCCTCCTTTCTCCACACAGCACTAATATGTACACATTTCCCTGGACTCTTACTGTTATTAAAGAGATATATCCCCTTAAATTACTTTCTCTCTGATTAAGCATGTAATTATTGTTAGACATATACCCATTTGGAGAGAAAGATAAAGACCAGAAAGAAAATTAAAATGATCTTCCTTCAACCCAATATCCAGGAACACTCTGGTGTTTCTTTTCCATCTTTTTTCTGCTGTCTGTTTTTGTTGAACTTGTACTGCGTATGCTGATTTATGTTTTGCTTTTTCTTCACATAGATTTACAGGGTCAGCCTCTCCCGGGCTTATTCTAGCTGTCGACCGTTTCACAGAGTGGCTGCTCCGGGCACAGTTGATTTCCCTGCTCCCCCAAGGTTGGATGACAAGGTTTTTTCCCCAGCATTTAGCTATTATAACTAAGGCCACAGTAGGACTCAGCTTTCCTTTGGTTGTCGTCAGCCTGTAATGCAATTCTACGTAGGCTTTTCCCCCCGCAAATGTTATTTCTTACACTTGTCATTTTTAATGGCCTCATAATCTCCTGGAGTGCTGCTATTCCTCATGTTCTAGGCCATTTCTCCCTCTTCACATCCTGGGAGGCCTCCCCACTCCCTCTGGAAAGCCGCCCCCTCCCCCAGCACAGGGGCTTTAGGGAACCAGCCTCCAGGGGAGACGGAAGAGCTGTCATCCACTCTCCCAGACCCCAGGCCTCCCTCCCTCCTGCCTGTGTCCTGGCTGGGCACTCCGACCCTGTGTGGGCTGGTTCTTTTCTTTCTCCATTGATTCATTTTCCAATTGTTTAACTACAACCTACCATATGGCAGCCACTGTTCTAAGTGCTGGGATACAGCAGTAAACGAGACAGAATCTTTGTCCTTATGCAACAAGGAAGATGGGCCATAAATAGGTAGAAAAATAAATAAGAATTCACAGGGGGAAAGTGCTGCTCAGAAGCCAAGGAAACACGATGACATAAGAGAGAGTTGATGGGGTAGTCAGGGAGGGCCTTCCGGAGGAGGTGGCATTTGTTCTGTGACCAGCCAAGGGAAGGTTTGGGAGAGGAACATTCCAGATGGAAGGAACAGCAGGGGCAAAGGTCTGGGGCGTGTGTGGGTCTGGTGTGTCAGAGGAATGGAGGGCAACTTGGCTGCAGTGCTGGAAGGGAGCAAGAGAGTGGAATGGTGTGAAGCCAGCAGGACCCTGCAGGCCAAGGGGAGGCGTTTGGGAGTCTTCTGAGGGTCATGGGAAACCTTTGTAGTGCCAGGGACACGGCAGGTGCCCAGCTGAGCCAGCTCACTGCTGTTATTGTTGTTCCTTCCTCGTGAAGGGAGTCTGGCGATAAGTTTTGCTTGCTGCACAGAGCACATTGGGACTGTCGTCTGGCCTCCTTGAAGTCCGACCTGCCTGCTTCTTGCTGCAGCTCATACCTGTTCCCTCTGACAGCTGACCCAAGACTTGCTGGATCTGCATATCAGTAGTTTCCCCAAACTCCCTTGGCCCAAGAATTGGGGGCCCATGGGGCCTGTGTTTGCTCTGAGCTGTCCTTCTGTGTGAAATGGGCTGATTCTGCCTCCTGGGCTATTGAGAGGCTGTGCTGGCACCTAGTGGGGGCTCACAAAATCAGCTCCAAAGACACCAAATCAAACATTTAAAAAAATATTTTATCTAGAAATCCGTATAATGGTTGTTTGAGGGGAGAGTGAGTGCCAGGCAGCAGCCCTGGCCCTCCAGGCACCCTGGAGGGAGGTGGCAGGTGGCCCTCAGGGAGAATCAAAAGCAATTACATTGGATTCCTCACTTAATTTAATGGAATAGCCCTGCAGGGAGGTGAGGCGGTGAGGCAGTGAGGCAGGGCTTGTAGACTGTGGGCAAAAGTGATTCGGGGTAGATTTATAATACTTCATAAAAGATTCGGATCCGGGCTGAGCTGGGATGGGGCTGGGCTCAACACTTTGTCTCCACAACCCAGCAGGCAGATGGTCTGAGGTTCCTGATCGCTGTGATTGCTGTGTGACTGTGGGCAAGTCACAGCCCCTCTCTGGGCTCTGTAACACCATCAGGCATTCTGGGTTCTCCTCCTGCTCATGGTCCTTGGCCCCAGCCTACCCCCTGCCTCCTACCAGACCTGTGTTTTACAAATCTTTCCATACCCAAAAGATCCTCTTCCTCCCAACCTGCACCCTCCCCAGCCCAATTGTTTTTCATTTTACAGAGGGGAAAACTGAGGCTCTAAGATCTCATTGATATGCTCAGAGTCACATAGCAAGCTTGGGGCGGGAGTGGGAACTGCCTGGCCCATTCAAGGAGGGTGGAGTAGGTGGCTTTAAGAGCCTCCATGGTGGCCTTGAAGGCCACTCCAGATTCAGATGGGTGGTGATTTGGTTCTCCACACAGCTCCATGTGGACTCTGTCCTGTCGTGTTTTATTTTCACATTCAACAGAGAAGGGCCAAGAGAGGTAAGGGACCAGACTGGACCCCACAGCAACTAGTGCCAGAGCCGGAATACAGTCACTTCCTGGTCCAGCCTTTCTCCCCAGCACATGGCCAAGTCTCCGGGCCTCCCCAGCTTCAGCTCAGCTTCTCGACTCACTTGCTCTTTGACCCCGGGCAAGTGGCCTGACCACTCTGAGCCTCCATGTTTGCATCTATAAAATGAAGATGAAAATATGCCCACTGCCCAGCTTGCTAGGAGGAGTAGCCCTTAGCAAATGACCTAGAATAGTCTCTGATACCCAGCTCCTCTCAGAAAAACCTGTAATTCTAGGGCCACTCAAACCCCCGAGAAGATCTTACCAGAAAAGGAGCCCCTTCCTTTATAGGATCTGGATTTGCTGGTGTGGCCCCTCCCGAGGCAGAGGAGGAGGGAGGGAACTTGTCAAAGGCTGGTGGTTGCAGATGGCAGGCAGCTAATTTATTTACCTCTCCCTAATAAATATGCACGACACATAAATAAAATATCTCACTTGTACCGTTGCAGCCGGATGCAGGCAGGCAGTGACAGTCGGCGTTGTTGCTCTGAAGCAGACTTTGTGTGCATGTGGAGTCTGGCAAGGGGGTTAATGAGCTGATTATTCCTGCTTTAACCTAATTTCTTGCCACATATCCAGCAGTGAGCAGAATTCCCAGGTCTTCTCCAGGCTTCCCAGCCAGGCTCACACTGAGGAAGGCCCCAGCACCGTTTGCTCTGCTCGGAGCTGGGCAAGATAGGAATGGACTGCCTGGGAAGTGGTGAGCTCCCATCAAGACTGCTGCCACACCAGTTCCTGTGCTGGGTGAGGTTTGGACTTAGGTTCTACTGAGATGGTTTGACCACTGTGGTGAACCTAATTTTTGCAAACTTGACCTGTTCCAGGTTTGTGTGCTGGCCTGTTGGCAGGGTTCCCAGTCTCCATGCAATACCCACTTCAGTCTGTTCTTCCCTGCTCCTCTCACCCAGCTCATTTGGGAGCCAGGGCATCTAGTTAAAAGGCAAGGTAACAATTCATGGAACTGCTGCCCTCAGAGCTAAAGGAGACTCAGAGTGGGGCAAAGGAGCAGAGGCAGCCTGTGGGCTCGGAAGTACTAGGTTCCACTCTTGCTCTGCTCTTCCCCTCAGGCCTTGAACAAGTTACCTGGTTCTTTGAATCTCAGTGCCTTCTTCTGGGAAATGAGCACAGTGTTGGTATTGACCTAACAGGGTTGTAGTGAAACTGGTTCATTTACTCACTCAGCAAGTACTTACTGAGCAGCTAGTACGTTTGCCGAGCAGCACTGCCTCGGGCCCTGGGGATGCAGCGGTGAGGAAGGCAGACTGGAACCTTGCCCTAATGGGTCTTATGTTCACATGTGCCACACTAGACAGCAACTAGATGTGCATCCTAATGACGGGTCTTGGAATTAAAATGAATGAAGCAGAGACAGGGCACAGGAGGGCGGGGAGTCCCGCTCAGCTACAGGACTCAGGGAAGGCTTCTCTGAGGAGGTGACAGTGGAGCGTACACTTGAATGATGAGAAGGAGTCAGCTCTGCAAAGAACTGCACAGGCACAGGGAACAGCAACCGCAATGGCCCTGAGGTACAAAGAAGCCTGGCCTACTGGGGAAAGGCCAGGGCTGCAGGAGCACAGTGAGATAGGGCCGGCGACACCCCTGGCACAGCTCTTGGCACAGGGTGAATACTCGATGGCCCTCTCCTTCCCCCTTTGCCCTGCCTGCCTGCTTTCTTGCTCTTCCTGGCCTGTGCTTGAATCTTTCATGTAATTGAAGTGTGAAGGTCAGAGATTCCTAGCCCATCCAAGCTGGAAAGTCTTCGTGACTTGTCCAAACTCTTCTTTTAGAACCATTCCTAACCAGCCTAAGTCCTGTGACTGGCCTGTGGTCTCGCTCTGTGCCTTCCTGGCAGCCATACTCAGCATATGTGGTTGACAAGTAAAGGGCTCATCTAGAATGTATTAAAGAGCTCTTGTAAGTTAACAAGAAAAGGACAATCTGATAGAAAAATTGGACAAGGGACTTGAGCAGGCACTTCACAAAAGTGATCCAAATGGTAAGCAAACATATGAAAAGGTGTTCAACAGCATCTCACAAAGGGATATGGAAATTACAATCACAATGAGATACGCACCAAAAATGCTGACATTAAAAAGACTTGCCGTACTGGCCCTGGCCAGTGTGGCTCCATTAGTTGGGCATTGTCATACAAAGTAAAATGTTGCCAGGTTGATTCCCAGTCAGAGCATATGCCTGGGTTGTGGTTTGGGCTCAGCATCTGCCCTGGGCACTGGGGCACAGAGGTGGTCAGACCCAGCTCCTGCCCCACGGGGTCCCAGGCTGGTAGGGGACACAGTCCTCCCTGCAGGACCCCCAGCCTGGGGGGAGGCAGTCCCTGCCTCCAGCACTAAGTTCCATGGTGGAGTCAGCAGCACTCCGGGCACCCGACATGAGCTGATGTAGCCGCCAGCCACCATGCTGGAAGAAGGGTTTTGTTAGGCCTGGGTGCTGTTAGCTGGCCAGTATCTGCGCAGGGGTCCTGTCTGGGGTACAGTCTGAGTGATTTTCTCCTTATTTTGATAAAGCTGTCCTGAGCAGTGGAATGAGCAGCCCCAGAGCTGAGTGTCAAGAAGGAAAGGGCCTTGCAGGCAGGGCAATGGCCTGGAGCTGAGAAGGCACAGACTGTGAGTGGGGCGGAAGCAGGCAAGGTGGCCCGTGAGCCTGAAAACTGCCATTTGTCTCTGCTGAGCTGGCAAGAGCTAAAGTGTTATTTCACGGGTCTCCCCCCACTCCGTGTCTCTCTGTCTTTGTCTCTGTGTCTTTCTGGCTCTCCCTGTCAGCCTCCGCCCGTGGTTATCTGTCTGTCTCTGGATCACTCTCTCTGTGTCTTCCTTCAGTCACCTCTTCTTTTCCTGACGCACAAACGTTTCGATTCCTCATGGATTTTCTGAGAAACACAGACCGTTTGTCTCCAATCCAATCCATCATGAGCATCACTAGCAGAAATAATCCACACAAAATAAAACTGACATCGGCTGAAGCGATGCATGGTAAAAATAGTCATTGATCCAGAAACTGACAGAAGAATTAAGTCTCCATGCCAAATTAAGATTTGCACAAATCTGACCCGAGAGAATTGGCGTTGACAGCAATCGTGGCCAGAGCGGGACGTCCACGGGGACAGAAGTCGTCTCCGATCAGTAGTGTGTGCTGTGGGCAGAGAAGTTGATGGATGAATCAGGTCTTCGTTACAAATCTTAATTAGGAAAGACTCCATCTCAATGAAAGCGAACCCAATAAAGCAAAAATGGCAATGGGAAAATGTGGAAGTGGCTTAACTGCTCTGCGTAGAGGATTTAATCAAAGGTTTGAATGGGGACTTAGGGGCTTGTGCCAGAAAGTGCTTCCTCATGTTCATTGAAATTGGAAAAATGTGTTCGTTTGTATTTGAGGTGCCTTTGTCTTCTAGTAGAGGGGTGTCCAGGTGGACCCACAGTCTGGAGAAAAGACTGTGCCGTGCAGCGCTCATTGTTAAACAAGTGAGGCGGTATTCGCTGATGGTCCAGTATTGCTCAACCGTTCAGCCCTACCCTGCTGGACAGCACCTTTAAAACAAGTATCCCATACCATCCTGTCCTCCTGCCTTCCCTCACTGCTGCCAGGATCAAATACCGGTCCTCCCAAGTGGCCTGGTGCTGCGCCCTGTCTACCCTCTCTCTCACTGCTGTCCTCTGAGGTGTCTGGTCTCTGACCACACCGGCTTCCTTTCTGTTCTTGGGGGAAAACAAACCAAATGAGAAGCAGCGTAGGACCGTAGGTTCAAGTTTAGTCTCTGCTATGGGTAAGCTCTGTGACCTTGCACCAGTTTATTAATCTCTCTGTGACCAGTTTCTTTATCTGTGAAGTGGGACTAAAAGCCCCCTCATCAGAGCAGTCATGAGGATGAACCAAGTTAATACAGGAGAGCCCTAGAGCCGTGCCTGCTGTGTGAAAGCATTCGGAGGTGTTCACTCTTACTCCCATCTGAGGGCCCTGGCCCACGCTGTTCCCCCTGCCTGGGGAGCGGGGAGTTCTCTGGTTAATTCAGTTTAATCTTGCAGACCACTTCCCAAGCACATTTCCTGAAGGAAAACCACCTAGTACTCCCTGTAACACCTTCTCACAGCACCACCCTGGGCTCTGCAACACCCACAGCTCTTCATGACACAGTTACCCATGAGCCACACGGCAGTGGGTCCCTCTGCCCTCCCCCTATCCTCGGCACTGCCCTGGGGCCTGGAACTTAGTAGGCGATCAACAAAATTCAGGGGCTATTGGTGGGTAGCCCACCTTCTCCAATGGGTTCAAGACAGACTTGTGCCAGCCCATCCTGTCTTATAAGACAAGGCTCATGTCTTCCTTGGCTTCTTACACAGTGGATCGGCCTAAAGATTCCCCAGACAGGTGCTTCCCCTCCACCTGGGCTCTGAGGAGGCAACAACCTCAGCAGATTCGCCAGCAGATAGACTCCAGCTTCCTCCTGATGACAGCCCTTAATAATTGCTTCTTCCCCATCCTTTTGGTTTTCCTTAAGGGGGTGTCGGCCCAGCCTGGACACACCAGACTGCCAGTAATTTCAGTGACCGATGAGCACAGAGCCACCCTCTCTTCCAGAATTCCTTGCATCCAGAGTACCCCTCTGGAAAGTCCCCCCTTAAGCCCATGACGCTCCTAAGAAAGCCAGTAGCCCTCGGGCCATTCTTTGGGCACTGCATCAACAGGACACTCTGTGGACCTGCCGCGGTGCTGTGGACACTTGGCTCTTACCTCTGGGGCTGCTCACCACTCAACACCAGCAGAGGCTTGGTTTGCTTTGGCAGTGAGACCTGCCAAACATGGGGGGTTTCCTGGGCTCCTCATGAGGGCACGTGCTCAGCACATGTCTTAGACCCTGGCGTGGTCCCAGGACCTTGGGAATCAGAACCTCTGGGGTGTGGGGCATGTTTAAAATGCTCATCCCCAGGTTCCAGCCCAAACCCAGGAATCAGCATTGCCTGGAATGGAACAAAAACACTTCTTTCACCTTTTGTGTAAAATCGTAAAGCACATGCATGGGTGTAACAGAGAGGTGTGGTGTAAAGAAAAATGAAAAGGAAACTCCCTTGTAACCACCCTGGTTAAGGAATACAACATTGCCAACCCCTTAGAAGTTCCCCACGGGCTCGTCCCAGATTGTATCCCCTTCCTCTTCTACCCAGGGGCAGCCACCTTCCTGATATTTTGGATGAGCATCTCTTGGTTTTCTTTATGGTATTTCCACCTTGTATACATCACTACATGATAAACTTTGTTTCCACCTGTTCTTGAACTTCACATAAATGGAATCTTAAGTGTGTACTCTTCTCTGTCTTGCTTTTTTCACTCAATATCATGTTTTTGTGATCCATCTGTTGTGTTGTGTGTAGCTGCAGTGCATTCTTTTTCACTGCTGTGTAGTACTCCGTTGCAAGAATACACCACCATTTTCAGTCACCTGTTTTACTATTGATGGACTTCTAAGTTGTTTCTAATTTTTGACTCTTGTGAATAATGCTGCTGAAAATATTCTTTTAAAAAAGATTTTGTTTATTTTATTTTTAGACAGAGGGTAAAGAAGGGAGAAAGAGGGAGAGATACATCAATGTGTGGTTGCCTCTTGCATGCCCCAAACTGGGGACCTGGCCCACAACCCAAGTATGTGCCCTGACTGGGAATTGAACCGGTGACCCTGTGGTTTGCAGGCTGGCACTCAGTCCACTGAGCCACACCAGCCAGGGCTGCTGAGAATATTCTTGGATATGCTGTCTGGCAGCCAGGTGCACACAATCCTTTTGGGTATATACCTTCAAGTGCAGTTGCCAGGTCATAGGGTATGCATATTTTTAACATGTTTATTGATCTATATTTTAGGATTTGCATAGTTTAAAATTTCAGTAGATACTGCCAACCTCCTTTCCAAAGTACTACCATTTTCCATCATCACTAGCAGCGTGCCAGAGCTCCAGCTGCTCCACATCCTCACCAGTACTTGGTATTGTCAGACCTTTTCATTTTTTTTGCCATGAATTTGTACTTTCATCAAGCTTCCCAGGGGACTAAGATGCTCTCAGAGGAAAGTCTCAACTCTTGCTGTGCATCAAAATCATCTGGTGTGCCCTGGCTGGTGTGACTCAGTGGACTGAGCACTGGCCTGTGAACCAAAGGGTTGCCATCTTGGTTCTCCGTCAGGGCACGTGCCTAGTTTGTGGTCCTCGCTCCTGGCTGGGGGCATGCAGGGGTGGCTGATTGATGTTTCTCTTGCATGTGGATGTTTCTCTCCTTCTCTTTCTCCCTCCCTTCTCCCCTCTCTAAAGTAAATAAATAAAATCTTTTTAAAAAAAATCATCTGGTGAGCTTTAAAAAGACAGAGCCTGGGGCCCTATCAGGTCATTCCGAGTCAGTCCCCCCATGGTTGGAGCGCAGATACCTGTGGCTTGAACAGCTGTGCACTAACTGAAGTTGGCCATTGGGAGCTTGCTCTTCACCAGACCCCCTGCCAGGTGGTCATCTAGCTTCTCTTAATCACAACTTATTGTTCTTCGGTCACCGAGGCCCTTGCCTGCGGCTGGACTCTGTGGTTTCTGCCCAGCTGCTGGCCTTGTCTACAGTGCGTTGCGCTCTGGGAGTTGGGGTGGAGGTGGGAGGCATCGAAGGCAGCTTCTCCTCTGTGTGGACTGCAGCTCTGAAGGTCCCCTGGTTCCCATGGCGACCTTCGTAGAATGGTCCTTAGTGGTCCCTGCACCTCTAATGTGAGCCACCTTTAGGGAGGGGAAATCTGACAGGCTTCCTTAAGAGTCACTGGTGACACCAGGGATTGCAAACTTGGATGCCCACAGAGGCCAGGCAGGCTGGTTACACGAGTGGGGAAGGTGGGCAGGGATGAAACACACACACACACACACACACACACACGTGCATCCACACAGACACACCTGTGCATACACATTCACTGACACACACACATCCACACAGACACACCTGCATGTACAGACACATTCGCCTGGACACACACTCATGCATGCACACACAGACTCAGCGCATGTCTAAACCAGCACTTTGTAACCGGAGGTTTTCTTGCCCCCTCGGGGACATTTGGCAAAAATGTCTGGAGGCATTTTTGGTTGTCACACATGGGGACGGGGTGTATACTGGCATCTAGTGACAGAGGCCATGGGTGCTGCTGAACGTCCCACGATGTGCGGGACAGCCCTTCACAGCGGAGAATTATCTGGTCTAAAGGGTCAGTAGTACTGGGGACTGAGAAACCCTAATCTTAAAAAACTTACTTCCATTTCAGGACGCATGAAACTTTTGTGTCATTTTGAAAGTTTTATTTTACAGCTTTATTTTATGTTGAATTGTATGTTGGGCCAGGCGCCAGCTCCTTGTCACTGGTTAGTTCCTTGAAAGCTGTGCTTCTCAGGCTGCCTGGTCAAGGGCCAGTGTCTTCTTATCTTCAATTTATCGGAGACCAGTACATATGAAAACTACACTAGCAATGAATTATTGAAAAATGAAACAAAACAGCAAAGGCATGAACGATAGAAGCCACTGATTGGCGGCATGGATGTTGTGGCAACGTGAAATTGCTGTAACAGTCTGGAACTGTTTATTTCCAATTTCTGAACTAGCTGTTGCTCTCCAGACAGAAATAGTTCAAGGACAGGCCCAGGTCTGCAGACTAGACTTAGCACAGCTCCGCTCTTCGTCTGGCCAAAGGTGTAATTGCGCCAACACCCCCAGTCTGGGCCCCCAGCAGCCTGCACACCCTTCAATGTTTCTTTGCAGCCAGGGCAGCTCCCCACCCCAGTCCCCTGTCTCTGACCTCCTGGTGCTGCTGCTTCAGCATAGGGGTCACATCCCCAACCCACGTGGGTGGTCCCCATTCCCCCCATGCCCACCTGGGGTTAGGCTGGGGCACGTAAACCCTGAAGAGGGATATGGAACAGCAACTTGACTTAGATGCAGGCCTGGAGGGGGCAGTGAAGCAGGGGGGTTCATTGCATAAGCTCACATGTCTTCTCATTGGACATCAGGACCCTTGTCCTTAAAAGTCCTTCTCAGCTTCACATTGCCTCAAGCCCCTCTTTCTGTGCAGGGATGCTGGAGCCAGACAGCCTGGGTTTAAATCCTGGCTTGGCCACTTGTTGCTGGGTGACCTTGAGCAAGATGCTTCACCTCTGTGAGCCTCAGTTTTTTCACCTGAAAAGTGCGGAAATAATAATAGGCATAGTATAGCAAAGGTTTTGTGAGGGTTAAATGGGTTAGCATACATAAAGTGCTTAGACTGGGGCCTGATCCAGGGTCCCTACAACAGAAACGTGAAGGGTGAGCTCTTCTCAGCCTCTCCTTGCACCCCACCTCCCTCGGACTTTCTCAGAATGGCACTTCCCCTGCTGCCCTGGCCACCTAACCCGCTGGCTGTCACAGGGCTCTGCCTGCTATTCACCCGAATCTGCCTCCTCCCTGAGGGGCTGTCTGGAGCCAGCTGTCAGCCAGGCAGGCTGATTCTGCTCCCCTGACATTTGGGAGCAGAGCCTGGCTGATGGCGCCTGGTGGGGATGAGGATGCTCCACAAAGGGGCCTGTGGGGCAGAAACCCTGAAGCAGCTTGAGCTCAGGCGGCTAGGGGCTCAGCTCCTGGCCCTGTCACTTACCAGCCGTGGGAGCTTGGGCTGGCCATGTCCCCTCCATGAGCGGTGGCTGTGTTAACAGAAAACACTGGCCTATTAGTGTGGTTGTGAGGCTCCGAAGGGACAGCACACAGAAAGGATGGCAGTACAGAGCCGGACTCTGGACTTCGTGACCCTGGAGGAAGCCCTCCGGGTGTGAAAATTCAGAAATGCTTCCCAGTCCTCCTCCCCCGAATGTCTCCAGGCCTCTCCCTCAGGATCTCTCATGGTCTAATGACAAGAGGTTTTGTGTGCTCCCACAGGGCCCTGTCCATCCTGGCTGGCCGACACCATTACCCTGCCTGGATCCCCTATGCCTCTGGTACCAGGGACACCCCCAGGGCAGGGGGGTGGGCACCTGGGGGGTCTGGTGGCTCAGAAAATGTCCCCTCCCTCCTTAGTCTCAGTTTCCTCCTCTGTAAAGTGGGTGGGGTGCTGTTTGGACCAGAAGCTCTCTCTGGCGCAGTATGACTCTGAGAACCAGCCCTCGGCCACCACGTCATTTAGTGAATCTCCCAGTTTCAGAAGGAGCATTAATCTTTTTCTCCCCCTGAAGTCGGAATTCCAGGCAAGCAGGGAACGACTGCTCAGTCGTTCACGACTGTCAGTCCTGAATTAATGGAGGAGGCCCTGAGTCCACAGCAGAGGACAGAAATAGAGTGTGAGGCAAAACCCCAAAAGCAGGACAGTGGGAGCAGTCAGAGCAGAGTGGGGAGGCCTTGCTGCACCCCCTGCCCGTGATCCTGGTAGCCCTGCTGCTGCCCATCAGCCCCTGCCGTCTGCTGTGCCAGTACTTTCTGTGTGGTCACCCCCATTGAAACGGCCCCATTGAGCAGGTGAGGAAACTGAGGCACAGAGAGAGTAAGTGATGTGCTGAAGGTCACACAGCTAGTGTAAGGCAAAGTTGGGATGGGAACCAGGGGCATCCGACAGCACCCTGCCCTCCACTGCCTCCTCACAGGGACATACGCTGCTTGCTCCCTGTGAGTCTGGCACCCTTCCCAATCAGATCTAGGAAGCTGGGTATGTGTCCCCGGCCACCTCCTCTCATTCTTACCTGTCCTGTCTCTCCCTGACTCCCACACGAGCATCCCTCTGGTCCTCTTCCCAGCTTCGCTGTGCAGCCCAACCAGCAGCTAGTGATGGGACAGGATTGCTCTCCTTCTGATCTCACACCCTGAACCTCATGCCACGAGTCAGGCATAAGCCACGAGGAGACCCTCATGGCCGTCATGACGAGAGACCGCAGGTCTCAGAGCCTGATCACCCGGGTTCTAATGCCCGCTCTGACACTCCTCACGGTGTGGCCCTGGGCGAGGGACTCAGCCTCTGTGAGGCTCAGTTTGCTCTTCTGTACAGTAGACGTACCTCTCACAGCCCCACAGGGCTGCGTGTGTCTGTAGAGTCACCACTTTCCTTTAAAGCGTGTCCTGAGTCCCCCACATGTCACCCGCCTGGGCCAAGCCCCCAGCATCCCTTGCTTGCACAGTTGCAGTGACCCGCTCACTCCTCCATCCTCATCCTCCGCGGCCTGTTCTTCTCTAGAAGCCAGAGGGATCCTGCCACGCCCCTCCCACGTGTCCCACCTCCCTCAGCAGAAAAGCCGAAGTCCTCAGGACTGCCAACCCAGCCTGTGGGGGTCTGCCCCATGACCTTCCTGACATCCTCTGAGACATCTACTCTGTCACTCGCTTGGCTCCAGCCACACTGGTGTCCTTGCTGATCCTCCAACACCCAGGCACAGTCCTGCCTCGGGGCCTTTGCACTGGCTGCGCCCTCTTCCTGGCTCAGAGGTCTTCCTGTTACATCCTCTGCTTCCCTCATTTGTGTAAAGACTTGATCAGAGCGGCCTCCTCCCACACACAACCCTCTCACCCTCTTGGTCTTCCTTCAACGTGCTGACTTCAGCCCACCTTACACTGCATTTTTATCCCGCTTACTGACTGTCTCCCCCATTAGAATAGAAGTGCTGCAAGTCGTGTTCACTGCTGGAGCCTCAGAGCTGCTCAGGAGCTACTTAGTGAGTGAGTGAACGAATGAATAAATGGTACTGGATTGTCACTGCTGTCATCATTATTATTCTTTCTCTCAATTCTTCTGCTGTCCGAGCCTCAGGCAGACCCTGGTTTGAGGACAAGAAGAGCCCCCTGTGAATATGACCTCACTCTGACCCCAGGCTTTCCTTGTCTCTGGAATGGCCTCAGCCTGAACCTCTTGCTGTCTCTCCTGATTCCTGGGATGTCACGTGACACTGCAGCCCAGAGGTGTGCAGGGTCCCCAAGGAATGCCCTGGCACTTAATAGCCTCATTAAGTCTAGCCATGATGGATGGTTGGCCTCACTTAACTGGAACCCACATGGTGGCAAAGGACTTTGAATGACTTGTCACCAGGGTTCCTCTCAAGGGCCTGACCTCTTCTTCCAGAGAAGATTTTGTAGACTTTTTTATTTTATTTTTTTCATAGAGATTTGTTCAATGCCCAGGAACAGATTGAAGAGTGTCTGGAACTAAGTGTCCTGGATTCAGATCCTAGCTCTGCTTCCATTGCTGAGTGACCTCAAGCAAATGCCTGCCCCACAGTAAGGGGGAAACAGCGAGGAAGGAATCGGGGAGCCCAGCCAGCCCCCACGGCCAGACCAGCAGCCAGCAAAGAGCAAGGAAATGCCTGAAGACTGAGTGTGACTCAAGTCCCTTACTGAACAAGTGTTTGTTGAGCACCTATTGTATGTGGGGGCAGGGCACAAAATGGGCATGTTCCCTGCCCTGATGGAGCTGACATTTCAGTGGGGGAGATAGACAATTAATAAGCTTTGTAAGTAAAACGTGCTTTGTCAGGTGACAAATGCTAATGATAAAATAAAGCAGGGAATAGATGAAGTGCTGGGAAGTGAGGTCTGTACCTTTCCGTAGTCACAGAGATGATTATTGAATAAGGACCTAGAGGAGAGAGTGGGGTAGGAACCGTGCAGACAGGGGATGGGGCTCCAGGCCAAGGGCACAGCAGGTGCAAAGGTCCTGTGGTTGAGAAATGGTGGGAGGCCAGTGTAAAGGGAGTGGAGGGTCATTGGGGACCAAAACATAGCATCTTGTTGGCCTTGGGAGATATTTGGGTTTCAACAGGAGTGTCCTGGCAGCCATGGGAGTGTATAAGCAGGGGAAAGATGAAGTCGGATCTCTGACAGCCATGAGGAAGGTGGATTATGGAAGCTGATGGTGGAGGCAGGGAGACCAGTGAGGAGGCTACTGCTGTCATCCAGCTGAATGATGCTGATACCTGGACTGAGGCGGGGGTGAGGTTGGGCAGGGAGCAGTGGGGTGCTGAGGAGTGTCCAGTTAGTCCAGCAGTGTGTGGAGAGAAGTTAGCCAGGGCCTGAGGATTCAGGAAGGGCTTTCTGGGGGAGGTAACCCATCAGAGTGTCCAGGGGATTTTGGGAGGTGAGGAGGAGGCCTTTCCAAGGAGGAGGCCGTGTGGTAAAAGAAGAGGGGCGGAAGGACCTGGTTTACCTCGGGGACCTAGAGCAGAGGCTGAGGTTCCAGGGCCATGGGAGATGAGTCAGATAAGAGGAACTGACCAGACTTCAGGAGGGCTCCTTGTTCATTCACTCACTCATTCATTCATTCATTCTTTCACTCATTCATTCAAGTGAGGTCCTTTGGGAGCCACAGAGGTTGTAGGGAAGGAGAAAAGAGTGATAAGATCATTTTACAGGTTATTGGAAGTGAGTTGACGCTCAGAAAGGACCAACCCCCTAATTTTACAGTGGGGAAACTGAGGCCTAGAGCAGGCAGGGACTTTCCCGGGTCATACCGTGGCCACGTGACTGCCTTTCTCACCCACAGCTCTGGGAGGAGGACGTTGGTGGGATTTGAGGGCAAGGGTGGAGGAGGCAGGGGCTGTGGAAGGAGCTTTGGGAGATCGTAATCTACTTGGCGAGAACCGATGACTTATATTCTCCCTTTGGACATGGTCTGGGGCCCCACGATGCCAGTCCCTCTGCCCTGTCCCCACCCTGAATCTGATGGCTTGTGGCTTGGGTCCACTCCCCGCAGTGGCTTCTGTACCTGTAATTCTGGCACTCTCTGCTGCTATTCTAATGGCTTGCGGTCGGAACCCAGTGTGGCGTGGATCCGTGATGAATGCTCTGTGGTCTGGACCCAGCACCCTGGGACTGGCGAGACTAATATTCTGGGACTGCACTCTTGTGCACCCTCGTGGCCTATCACCCATTTCCCTGGTGGGGGTTGGTCTCACTGGCCTGTCCCAAGGGAAGAGCGTGGGCATGATACCAACTCCCACCTCTCAGCCGGGTGAACCTTTGTGACCACTCAAATGCGAGGCAAATGCTCTCATGGTGCCAACGGGGAGGTGGTGACCCCCTGGTCACACAGCTGGTCAGAACCCAGGAGAGCCCCACTCTGGTCTGCTCTCATGCAGGGCGCCTTGGCTGTCCAGCCTGCGGGGACATCCATGCAGCAGGAAACGAGGTGGAAGGGCGCAGAGGCCAGTGGTGCTGGAAGCTGTGCTGTGTCTCTGCTGCTCATTATGCCAGATTGGCTGTGTTTGATCACACCCACCCACACGCGCACACGGGGACCGCAACAGAGACGGCTGTGTTTAGGAAGAACAGTGGAGTGGGTGCCAATGTGGACTCGGAGCTGGCCTGCTGGGGTTCAGGCCCAGAGCCTCGTGACCCTGGCCTTCGCTTGTGCTCCAGGTACCTTGGTCTGCACATGGGGCTGATCGCAGTCATTGCCTCACAGGGTGGCAGAGAGGGTTAGTGTGTACAAAGCCCAGGATCAGTGTCTACTGCAGAGTCGTACTTAGTACAAGTTAGTTCTTTGATCCCCATTTCTCAGAGGAGGACCTGCAATCTGAAACAACATGCCGGGCATGTAATTAGAAGACAAGTCCTGTTCACACAGCCCTCACAGGCCCAGAATGGCGTTACTTCATGAAGCTGTCACAACCTGGGTGACATTACCCACTTCATGGACAAGGAGAGTAACTTGGCTGGTGCTGGCACGGCCTGGCACAGGGAGGGGCCCTGGCCCAGCCTCTGCCCCTGTGGAACATGGGTCACAATTATGGCATTTTGGTCACTTCTGTCCCAGTGCCCCACGATTTCATCTGCACATTCATTAACGATGTCTGCCCAGGCATTTGTGCCTAATTATTGCGTTGTGAAGGCAGTGCCAGGAAAACTAACAGGCGTGCCACCTGCTTCCTGGCAGGTGGCCCTGTTGGTGCACCTGTGTGACAGCACCCTGGCCCATGCTGAAAATACTTGGTGGCATTTTCTTTTTTGGCTCAGAAATGTCTTGGAACCATCAGACATGAAAATACAGATGAGCTGTTTTCCCTGGTAGGGTTTTGCTTCCTGTGGGGCTGCTTCCGGGCTCTTGGCCCTGGAGGGGGTCTGATGGGGGCGAGAGGGTCTGGAGAAGGTAAAGGGGTGGGGTTGTGTTGGAAATCCCTCCTCTGCCACTCGGAAGCTGTGTGATGCTAGACTCATCACTTGCGGTCTCTGAACCTCAGTGCCTCAAATTTGTTACAAAGCAAAACTGAGGCAGTGATTCTACTCAACTACAATAGCTGAGTATAATCCAGCAAAGTTTCTGATTCAGAGCTAGTTGTTTTAAGCTCTTCAGGTGAGGTCACCTGTGATAAGGTGAAGCTGGATGTCTGTAGAGCCCTGACCTCCATGCCTAGTACCTAGTAGTTGCCAGCTAAAGGCTGTTTCTCTTTTGGTGACACATGCCCAGCCTTTACCAGGTTACAGGATATTTCACTCCTGTTGTCTCAACAAAGCAGCCTAATGATTGTCCCAGTTCTTCATCATCATCTTCATTTTTCCAATGGGGAAACTGAGGCCTAGAGTGGGAAAGTGATCACAGACAGAGTGGGCACTGGCATCTGAGTCCAGGCCTTTTTGACCCAGAGCTCACGCCACTACCCAGAGAAAGGAACATCAGCTGTTTTGCAAGTGTTTAACCCTGGCAGAGGAAGGCAGCTCAGCCTTGAAGAAACCAGATTCTGTTCACACCTCCCCCCCCCAATGACCTTGGGCTCCCAGCCGGGTGCAGGGACCTCCCCCCTGGTCTCCCTGCCTCTGTCCTCACCCCTGTCATCCCTTCTCCCTTTAGCAGCCAGAGGATGGTTTTAAATCAAACAGCAAGTGAATGCTTTTTTCTCTCCCCCCCTCTCTCTAAAATCAATTTAAAAATAAATAAATAAATGAAAAAATTATTTTTAAAAATATCACAGGTCAGCCCATGTCCCTTCTCTGCTCCAGATGCGGCACTGTCTCTCATCTCACCCAGAGGGAAAGTCAGCGTCCTTAGGAAACCCTGCACTGCAGCCCCTCCCGCCCCTCACGCTCCGCCTCCTCGGACCCCAGGCCTGCTCTGCCGCCTTCCTGCTGGAGTGGCCCTTCCCCTCCATGGCTCTGTCCCTCTTTTCAGCATCCTTCAAATCTCGCCTTCACACTGAGGCCTTTTATGATCCTGTGCTTATTTTTTTTATATATTTCAAGTTTTTATTTATTCCTAAATGGCAAGGGTAACACATGGATACCTTGGTGCATTTTAAGAGCAAATCTTGTATTTCTTCATGTTTCATCTGTATCTCCAACAGATAGACTTTTTCTTAAATATAATCATAATAATGGCATCAACACAGCAGAATTAACCATAGACTTCCCGTCAAAATGATGGCATAGGTAAACACCTTACTTGAATCCTCCCACAACCACATCAAAATTACAACTAAACTACAGAACAACTATTATCAAAACCTGAATACTAGCTGAATGTAAGTCCTACCACTAGGGATTTAAAGAAGAACCCACATTGAGACTGGAAGGAGGGGTGGAGAGGCAGATAGGGATGTGTGGTGCATAAAAATCAGGAGGGATATCTTATTGCAGAGGTCCCCCCTAAGGATCAAGGGGCCCCAGCCTTACACCAAGCCTGCCAGCCCAGGGTTCCAGAGCCAGGAAGAGAAGTCTGCATAACTTCTGGCTGTAAAAGCCAGTGGGGATTGAGGGTAAGTGAGACAGAGGACTTCTGGAGTCCTAGGTAGTTTCTCTTAAAAAACTTAAGCATGAACTTACTCTGACCTCACTCCCTCTGAGCTCCAGCACTGGGGCAGAAGCTTAAAAAGAACCAGGGAAATATGATGCAGGTGAGGAACTGAATTGTCCAGCACCAGGATGAGAGTTGGGGGGAGGGGCAGCCTTCTGCTAGACAGAAGTGCTGGCAGAGGCCATTACTCCTTTTCTGGCAACCCCCACTCCTAACACACACACACACACACACACACACACACAGCCAACAGGCAGGCATCATATCTGATTCTCCATTAACCTATCCCTGTTTGCCCTGCCCTGGTGATTCCCTGAGATCCCACCCCACCCAACTTGTGGGCTCACCCAAGCTGTTTCCAGTGGCTTATCCATACAAATAAATGGCCTCTCTTGCCTCATGCTTTGGATTTTCCT
This sequence comes from Phyllostomus discolor, assembly GCF_004126475.2. Lineage (NCBI taxonomy): Eukaryota > Metazoa > Chordata > Mammalia > Chiroptera > Phyllostomidae > Phyllostomus > Phyllostomus discolor. Next base: position 38,018,553 of record NC_040909.2, on the reverse strand, counting down.
AAAATCTCTCAGACAAGCAGCATCTGGCCTCTGTGTACCTCATACTTCTCAGACCAGGCCCAGCATGAGTGGCAGCAGGCCTTGGTTCACAGCTTGGCCTGTCCTGGGCACTTCCAGGCCAAGCACAAGTAGCAGCTACCTGCAGATTGCTGTGTAGCTCATGCCAGGTGGCCCCAGGCAGGGCACAGGTAGTGGCTGACCTTTAACCTCCCAAGAGGCCCCAAGCCAGTGCACCTGGTGGCCAGCCTCACACCATGCCGGATTTTACAACCCTACCATCTCCACGAGCAACATGCCCAAGGGGCAGACTCAGGGAGCACTAAAGCCCCATCAAGGCAAGCTGTGCCCCATGGGGTCGGCTCTGCACAGCCACTCCTCCACTGCAGCTACAGCTGATCCTTGCAGTCAGTCAGCCTGCGGGTCAGTCACTCCTAGCAACACCAATAGCAAGCAAGGCTCAGCTACAACAAGACAGTGCACACAGCCCACACAGGGGCACACCTGGAGCACCCAGCTCAGGTGACTGGGGAGGATGTGTCACTGGGCCCTATGGGACACCTACTACACAGGCCACTCTGCCAAGCCTAGGAGATGTAGCAGCTCTCCCCAACACAAAGAAACAAACTTAGAAAAGCAGCCAGAATGCAGAGACAATGAAACAACAGGAGAAATCTCTAGAAAAAGGACTAAGTGAAATGGAAGCAAGCACAGTACCAGATGCAGAGTTCAAAACAATGGTTATAAGGATGCTCAAAGAACTTAGTGAGAACTTCAAGGGCAGACTTCCAGTCAAGATGGAGGTGTAGGTAAACAAACTTCCTCTCCTCGCACAACCACAGCAAAAATTACAACTAGACTACAAAACAACTGTCCACCAGAATCATCAGAAAATTGAGCTATACGGAAGTCTGACGACCAAGGAATTAAAGAAGCCACATTCATCCAGAGGGGTAGGAGGGGCGGAGTCACGGAGATGTGCAGAAAGGTGCAGAGACATGGAATGGATGGTCCCACACCCACGTGTGGTAGATAAAAATTGGGAGGACACCTTGGGAGTGAGGGATCCCAGCCCCACACCAGACCACCCAACACAGCGTTCCAGCACCAGGAAGATGAGTTCCTGTAATTTCTGGCTGTAAAAGCCAGTGGAGGTTGGGGCAGCAGAAGAAACTGCGGGATTTTCAGGAGTCTCTTCTTAAAGGGCCTGCAATGGGCTTAGGATTACACAGACTCACTCACTCTGGGATTCAGCACCAGGGCAACACATGGAAGGGCACCAGTGGCATACAGAAAAAAAGGTGAAGTGACTGGAAACAGAGTGAGTGCCGGGAGACAGCTTCCTCCTGGACAAAACTCCAGAGGCCAGGCAGCGGCATTGTCCCCTCTTCAATCCCTCCTCTTACAGAGCCACAGAGTGGCAACATGGGTTGCCTCACCCTGGCAATTACCTAAGACTCTGTCCCATTCAACTTACCAGTGAGTTTTTCTACAACAGGACAGGCTACTAAGACAGGGAGTCAAAGTGGCTCTATCTAATACATAGAAACAAACACAGGGAGGCTGCCAAAATGAGGAGACAAAGAAACATGGGCCAAATGAAAGAACAGAACAAAACTGCATAAAAAGAACTAAATGAAATGGAGATAAAAAGTTTATCAGATGTAAAGTTCAAAGCACTAGTTTTTAGGATGCCAGGGAATTTATAGTATACTTCAACAGCATAAAAAAGACCCAGGAAGCCCTGGCTGGCATAGCTCAGTGGATTAATTGCGGGCTGCGAACCAGAGTGTCGCAAGTTCGATCTCCAGTGAGGGTACATGCCTGGGTTGCAGGCCATTATCCCCAGCAACCCACACATTGATGTTTCTCTCTCTCTCTATCTCCCTCACTTCCCTCTCTAAAAATAAATAAATAAAATCTTAAAAAGAAAGATCCAGGCAGAAATGAGGTCACACTAAGTGAAATAAAGAAAAATTTACAGCCCTGGCTGGTGTGACTGATGGATTGAGCACCAGCCTGTGAACCTAAAGGTCACTGGTTCAATCCTAGTCAGGGCACATGCCTGGATTGTGGGCCAGGTCCCCAGCTGAGGGCATGTGAGAGGCAGCCAACGAATGTTTCTCTCCCTTTCTTTCTCCCTCCCTTCCTCTCTCTCCTAAAAATAAATAAATAAAATCTTTTTAAAAGAATTAAAAGCAGGATCTTGAAAAGATATTTGCACACCCATGTTCATAACAGCATTATTCACGGTAGCCAAGAGGTAGGAACAACCCAGGTGTCCACTGACAGATGAATGGAAAAAACAAAATGTGGTGCATGCACATATGCCATGCATACATGGTGCATGCTACAACTTGGATGAACCTCGAGGACATCGTGCTGAGTGAAATAAACCGATCACAAAATGATGAATGCTGTGTGATTCCATGTACTCAAGGTGTCTAAAGTAGTCGAATGGCAGACACAGAAAGCAGAGTGGTTGGTGAGCTGCGGTTTAATGGGTGTGGTTTCAGCTCTGCAAGAGGGAAGCATCCTGGGAACCTGCTGCACAGCAGTGTAAATATGCTTAAGGCTACTGAATTGTACACTTTTCACTGGTTAAAATTAGGAAGTTTCTGTTACGTGCTTTTCTCGCCACAATTAAAAAAAATTAAACAGTACGGCGGGCCACCAGTTTGCAATGTCTCCTTTGGACGGCACTTCCACAGTGCTTCCCCAAGGCTGGACACGTACCACATGTGCAGGCTGCTGGGGTTGTGGGGAACTTGTCATTTAGGGGCTCACATGCTTGTCTGAAGCTCTCTTCTAATGACATTTACCCAGCACCGATCCCACGCCAGGCTCTGGAGCGACAGATGAGCAGGGAGCTCACAAGCTACAGGACGACTGACGATAACACCAAATGCGTGAAAAGATCGGCATTATGATTACCATTTCAATGGGCTGACAGGACACGTGGTGATTGGGATGGGGACAAGGTTACATGGCGCAGACAGGAAAGGCCTACAGAGAGGGAACATTTCATCTGAGATCCAAATGATGGTGGAAGTGGGGCATGTGAGGACATGAGAGAAACGCGCCAGGCAGAGGGGCCATCCAGTGTAGAGACCCAGTGAGGAGGCAGAAGTGAGCCGGGCCTGCTCGGGGTGCACAGGAGCCTGAAGGCCGATGAGACTGGCTTGGGGAGCCAGGGTGAGGTGGACGGTTGAAATACTGCCAGGCCCGGTGTGCATGAAACAGCTAAAAAGCGGTCTTTTATCAGCACAAACTTGTGAGTTCAAATGTATCCTTATCTTCTATTTTTTTAAAGATTTTATTTATTTATTATTTTTAGAGAGGGGAAGGGGAGGAGAAAGAGAGGGAGAGAACATCAATGTGTGGTTGCCTCTCACATGCCCCAAACCGGGGACCTGGCCCACACCCAGGCATGTGCCCTGACTGGGAATTGAAACAGCAACCGTTCAGTTCACAGGCCCGCACTCAATCCACTGAGCTATACCAGCCAGGGCTCATTGTCTTTTATGACAAAAAAATTAGATGGTAGCCCTGGCTGGTGGCTCAGTTGGTTGGGTCGTCGTCATCCCATGAACCAAAATGTTTCAAGTTCAGATCCCCAGTCAGGGCACATACCTAGGTTGTGGGTTTGGTCCCAGGTCTGGGCATTTATGGCAGGCAACCGATCAATGTTTCTCTCTCACATAGGTCTCTCTCTCTCTCTCTCTCTTCCTCTCCTTCTCTCTCTCCCACCCCTTCCTCTCTTTCTAAAATTAATGAATATATATCCTTGGAGGAGGATTTAAAAACAAACAAACAAACAAATAATAACAGCAATAAAAAAGAATGAACCATGACCCTTAATATCATCTCATGCCCAGTCCTTGTGCAGTTTCCCCTCTTGCCTCCCGAATGTCTCTTCACACTTGGTTTATTCAAATCAGGATTCCACTAAGGTCCTCATATTGCATTTGTTGATGGGCCCTCTCAAGTCTTTTTCAATCTGTAACAGTTCCTTCTCCCTATTTTTTTCACTCTAATTATTTGTTGGTGAAACCGGGTCATTGTCCTGTGGAATGGACCTTGTGGTGTCATTTAATACATTCTTCTGTCCCCTGTAATTCTGTTCTTTTATTTGGGTCTAAAGCTGGATTTGATTCAGGTTCAGTTTTGTAGGCAAGAATCTATCATGGCTGGGGCTGGGCCTTCCTCACACCCGCCACCCCCCCCCACCCCGCAGCACATATGCCAGGATGTTGCACTTCTGGTGAGGCCGAGATGAGTTCAAGGGCAAACTGCCGGGTCCCTCCGTCATTCAGTCCCTTTCAGCCTTTCACTGATGGTCACCGTGGGGTCCTTAATTTCATTAGAACTGCCAAAAGGTGGTTTTTCAACTCTACTATTTTCTCTGCGCTTACTTGCTGTGGTTCTTCCGTGAGGGATGACTTTCCCTAATTAGGTTCCCCTAAACTACTGTTCACACAGCAAGTCGGGAGAAGGGCTTCATTCTTTACCTTCATTTTCTGTTTGCAGAGTGAGAAGGCGGTGCCTTAACTGCCCCCAAAGGGACCTGTGAGGTGTTTTTCCTTTTAAAAATCATGGACACATGGATGTTTACAGCTTTGCACTCATTATTCTTATTCAAATTGTCCCAGGTTTGGCCAGGGGGAGCCCCCTCAGGCTGCCTTCTGTGTCCTTTTGACTTTCTGGTGCCACAAGGTGTCCCAGGCTGGTCTTGTACGTTCCCTGCCTCAGTCCTGGAATCAGCCGTTTCTCTGAGGAGCCCTGGGGCCCTGAGAGTGGGAAGAAGTACTTAGAGACCATAGTCTGGGTCCTCGGGAGACCGCCCCCTTTATAAATGGCAACATCCTCTGAGCTCTGATACCCTCTCCCTGCTCAGTTTATGTCCGGCATGTGGCACCTCTAACGTACTGTGACTCGTACTCAATTATTGCACTTGTCATTTCTTCTCTGTCTTCCCCGCTAGAATGTCTCACTGTGAGGGCTTGATTTTGTTCATGGCTGTACCTCTGGGCCTGGCACACAGGAGGTGCTTAATAAATATTTGTTCAGTGAGTGAATGGAGGGGCGGATGAGCCTCATCCTCTTCCTGCCCAGCCTGGAGAGGTGGTTGACAGGGGTCTGCCCCTCGCACCCCACCCCCCTTCTCCACAGCCTGGAGGCATCTGTCTCATTTACATCAGAGGAGCAGGGAGGCAGAAATGTCACCACTTGGGCCACAGAAGAAAGGGCCTGGCTGGGAAGATGAAAGGCATTTTTGATGAGATGCTAATTTGTTTCTGGAAGCTGCTGGGGGTAGCAGCGACTGGGGCCGCTGGGCTTTTGAGGCGGAGGTAGAAGAGGAAGAGGCAGAATGGAGGCTGGCCCGGATGCTCTGTGGGCCGACCCACCTCTCTGTCCACGGGTGGGTCCAGGCCTGGGGACGTCCTCACTTGTGGGGCCTGAAACACTTGCAGAGCGTCCTCCAGGGTAAACTGGTGACAAGAAACCCTCCTAGGCCAGGCCTCTGGGTCTTCCCCGCCCTGGGTGCCCCAGCGCCCACCTTCCCGTGCTGCCTTATTTGCTGCTGTACCTCCACATGTCCACCTGGGCCCTTCGACTTCTTGCCCAGGGTAGTGCAGGGGGTGGGGAGCTGCCTCCCTTCTGGCCAGAGCCCCTGCTCTGGGTTCAGACTGTCTGGGCTCCCCTCTCAGCTCTGTCCTTAACAGTCTGCCCAACCCCCAGCAGGCAGCTTCACTTCCCTGGGCTAAGCTGGCAGGGTGCTCGGCTCAGAGACAGGCACACAGTAGGTGTTTTACAGGGGCTACTCTACCATCTGGATGTGGCAGTGGGGTGGTCTGGTGGCTGGCATCTGAGATCCTTTTTTGCCAGTTGCATGCTATGTGAGCCTGGGGGCATCTTGTACCTCTTTGTGTCTTAGTTTCCTCACTTGGGAAATAAGAATGACTCAAGGACCATTCTGTGCACTGTGGAGCTTAAAGAGATATTCACAGAAAGCAGTGGATCCTGACTTTCCTGTCTGACCTCAGCCAGGCTGTCACCTCACTGGACATCCCATCCCCACTCACACACAGGGGTTGGGCTCAGGCAGAATGATCACGATACTAGCTGTTACTTATTATGTATTGAGCACCTACTGTGTGCCAGACTCCACTAAGTACTCTAGGCACATGATCTCCTACAGCCCTAACCCTCACTGCATCAGAGACAGGAGCTGTTAGCCCCATTAGTGGGATGAGAAAACTGAGTCTCAGTGGGGCACGCGGAGTTAGGGTTCACTCAGATCTGCCCATCTCCAAAGAGTTGTGTTCTCTGATTTCTCTCCTCACTCTCTGTTTGCTGAGTTGGAGTTTTCTGTTCAGCAAGAGGAAGAGATGCCGCATGCACTTGCTGAGTCCTTGCCAAATGCCTGGAGCCCTTGCATGTAGTCAGTCCATGGACCCCGCCCAACCAGCCCCTTGGGTGGATTCTCTCGCTATCCCATGTTACAATGAGGGTAACTGTAGAGGTTAGGTGTGAGGAAGCAGAGCCTGCCTGGGTCTCATCATTCTATACCAATGACCCATCAAATGCCTGTGCTGGCTGCAGCCGACCCTGTCCTTGTCTCTATGAGCTTCTGGGGGTGAGTAGACAATCTCACTAGTATGAAAAGCATGACTGAGACCCAGCAGGCAAGGACTTCCAGGAACAGGGACCTCAGAAGGCTGAGCAAACATTCCCAGTGGAGACAGAGAGGAAGGGCATTCCAGGTGGAGGACCCCGCAGGGGCAAAGGCCTGTAGGCTGCAAAGAGTCCAGCCCAGGGAAGGAGGGAGTGGGGTTGGTGGATTGGCACAAAAGGAGTGGGCAAGGTGAGCACTTTGGAGGAAGAGGACTCGGGGGTGGGGGTGAGACATGGGAGTTTGCTTGGGGGTCCAGCGCACTCAGAGCTTCACTTTCCAGCCAGGGCTGTCGTGGAGGAAGGGCCTTGCCACCGCGGATGCCAGCACTGCTGGCTCCTGGGAGGATTATCTATTTTAGCAACTCGGGGAGGGAGGGAGCAGGGAGCTCCCAGCCTCTGCCAGTTATCACAGGCAGCTCCGGAGCACGGAGGAGCTCCAAGGAGCGCTGGGCTCCAGGAACACTGGGCTGGGACCTCGGGCAGGTCGTGTCCCTGGCCCTGGGACCAGAGGGCAGGAGAAGACGATGCTGGCTGGTGTCACTCAAGTGGCGGCTGGGCGTGGTGAGGCGGCGGCCAAAGGTACCAAGCTAGCGAGAGGAGCCAATGGAATGTGGGGCAGATCCTGTGCCTGCCCAGGGGCTGGGAGGGACCTGGGTCTGGGTGGAGGGTGAGGCTGAGGGGCGCCCGGAGGACCTCCCGCCCAGGCCCCCCTCCCTGCTCTGTCTCTCCCTGCTTCACCTTGACCCTCTGTCTTCTGGCGCTTTGGGGTTTCTCTTTCGTACTCTTTGTCTGAGTCTCTCTAACTCTGTCTCTCCATCTTTCTCTCTGCCTCTGTCTCGTTCTCCCTTTCTGCCTCTCTTGTTGCCCTGTCGTCCTCTCCCCCATCTCCGACTATCCCACCGTCTCTTTCTGTGTGTGTCTGTCTCCCTCGCTCTCTACTTTCTGTGCCAGCTCCCTTCATGGCCCTGCTCGCATGGCATGTCCCTGATGGTCTTTCTTTCCTCCCTGTTTGGGGCATGGTGCTGTCCAGGTCAGCTGGGCTGGCAGGGGTGCACTGTGTGTGCATGGGTGGGGGGCAGGGGCTCTTTGTGGGGAGTCGGGGCGGGGTGAGGGGCCTGTGAGCGAAGGCAGGACTGGGCCCTGGGAGAGACTGAGTGCTCTGAGTCCCAGCACGTGTAAGGTCCCACCCCTGGGTGCATGTCCAGGTGCCTAAGAGAGGCCCAAGACGGGGCTCAGGATGGGGACAGCCTGGAGTGGGAGTGGGGCTGGGGACCAGCGTCTGCAGCTGAGAGCAGACTCCCAGGCCGGGCACCCCCATGTTCCCCTGTGGCCTCGTTGTGCTGCCATCTCTCCACCTGCAGCATGGACGGGAGGTGGGGGTGGGGGGTGGGATCACATTGTCTGTGCTTCGGGCCTCAGAACTAAGAATAATCATACCGCTAACAAGAGCAACAGCAACTGACATTAATTCAGTGCTACTGTGTGCCAGACAATGCATTTAATTCATTAACTCCTCACAACAGCCCTGCAGGGTTGGTCCCATCCTTATTCTGATTGTATGAAGTGAGACACTAAGGCGCAGAGATGTTAAATAACTTGCTCAAGGTCACACAGCTAACATACAGAGGCTCTCATAACTGCTGTGAGCATTGTCTGAACTCTGAGGGCTTGCATAGGGAGAGGCTGCCTCAGGAGTCATTGGGGGAGCAGGGTCCAGGGGGAAACAGAGGGCTCTGGGCTCTGGCCTGTGGCAGCTGGTGGTCTGATGCCCTACAAGTCCCTGGAGCCCCTCCCACGGGGACGGAGCAGCCAAAGCCTGGAGAGCATCAAGAACAGGGTTTCCCTTGGGGCTCCTCCAAGGGGGAAGTCCCCTTCCGCATCCGGGTGTTGCACTATTCAGGTTCACAGACCCTGAGGACCCAGTGGGATCCTCCTAGGCTGCAGAGGGACAGACAGACACATCCAGTGCTGCTCCAGATCTGAGCTTCCCCAGGACTTGGAGAGCAGACAGCTACATGCTGCCGGTTGGGTGCTGCCTCCTGCGGAGACGTGGGAGGTGCTTGTGTGGCTCCCAGCCGGCCTGGATTCAGGTCCTGCCCCTGGCTCTTACTTCCTGTGTGGCCCACTCAGAACATCAGTGTCCTCATTGGTAATATAAACCCAAGAAAAGCCGCCCTCCCAAGATGGCAGAGATGATTTGGGAAGATCAGGGCAGGGCCTGGCACACAGTAGACACCTGGTCACTTTGAATTCCATCCTTCTATGAGAGGCTCAGCTGCTTGCTTCCTCTTCCCCCCTCACCACTTGCCCCTACCTCTGCCACACCACTGACCCCAGGGTGTCCAGGACCAGCAAACCCCTAACAAGATATAAGAAAACAGAAGGGGGTGGGGCACCCTGGTTGACTGAGGGCACACTGTGCACTGACTCTCTCCCTGCTTTTCTGAGGTTTCTACAGGAGGCACTTGAACTTGCTTGCCCAGACAGTGAGCCTGGGTGTCCACGTGTGAAAACAGGAAAGCTCAAGGGAGAAGGATTGAAGAGACTGAGGGAAGGGGAATGTTTTCTCTGTCTTTTCCAAAATATTTTTAAACACCTGAGGACACATCTCCCCACTTCCAGCCCCTATTTTTATTTTATTTTATTTTTATTTTCTGCTAGCTCACATCTAATATTGCCCCATATACAATTGCTTGCCTTCCGGTTTTTATTGCAGCCAAAGTCCGGCAACACATGTCTGTCAAAGGGGCCGGCCTGAAGCCTCCCGCGCCGTGTTCATCTGCAGCGCGCTCTCTTTGCAGGGGCCACTCTCACCTACTCTGTAGTGTGTCAGGGCAGCCAGCTTAGCCTTCTTCTCTCATGCTTATTCTTCGTGGGGAAGGCGTAAGACTTCCTCCTTTTCTTAGCACCACCTCGAAGTCTCAACACAAGACGTAGAGTGGACTCCTTTTGAATGTTGTAGTCAGACGGAGCGCATCTGTCTTCCAGTTGCTTTGCCCGAAAAGATCGGTCTTTGCAGATCAGGAGGAATTTTTCATTTACATTTTCTCTCTTTTTAAAGATTTTATTTATTTATTTTCAGAGAGAGGAGAAGGGAGGGAGAAAGAGAGGGAGAGAAACATCAATCAGTTGCTTCTTGCACTCCCCCAATGGGGGACCTGGTCCACAACCCAGGCGTGTGCCCTGTTAGGGAATCGAACTGGTGACCTTTCAGTTCGCAGGCTGGCACTCAACCCACTGAGCCACACTGGCCAGGGCTACATATTCTGTTATATCTGAGGGTTCAACCTGGGGAGGGATGGTCTTTCCCTTAAGAGTTTTCATGAAAATCTGCATCTTGGCGATGATTCCACCGCAGATGGCAGATCCTAAAAAGAAGCCAGCCCTTATTTTTAAATAGGCCTTACTGTTTCCCATCTTATCTGGTAGAACCCCGAAGTTCCTCACCGTATGACTGCTTGGGGTAGGGTCCCTGGGCCACATGGCCAGCGCAGCCCCCTCCTTTGTCCCCCAGACTGAGATTTGAGGCTTGGCCTAAATTCAGAAGCAGCAGTCTGCCTGGGCCAGAACTGGGGGGAGGAAGTGTTCAGCCCTGGCTCAGCTTCCCCAGTTTCAACCCCAGGTCCAAGACCCAGGAGGAGCACCTCTGGGTGCACACAGACGTGGGGGCTCCTCTGCTGTGCTAGACACCCCGTGTCCCCCCCTCCCCTAACCCTGGCTGATCTCAGAGCGTCCTGGCAATGTCATTCATTGTCTGCACTGAGGCAGTGAGGACAGGGAGACCTGGGGGGTGCGGCAGGGGCCTGACTCTAACACCCGTGTACTGGGTCACTGTGGTTTCTTCCATGGCTTACGCATAAGGACAGTGCCTCCCCGCAGGGTAGAACTGAGGACTCTGGGAGATCAGATTAGTGAGGTTTCCCAAGGGGCTGCACTTTGGCCTTTAGGGGCATAAAAATGTCATGTTCAATTCAAAGAGTGAGGGCTTTCGTTTCCGATGCGTTCCTGTGAGGGAGTGGGATGAGGAGAGCGCTGGCCCTGGAGCCAGCTGCCGGGTGTAAGTCCCAGCTGTGCACCTGGGGTAAGTGGCTTTCTCTCTCTGGGCCCAAGTTTTCTGATCTGTAAATGGGGGTTAATATTAAACCTTCTTCATTGGGTGGCTGCAAGGACAACTGAGTTTTTAGTGCTAGGTGAGAGGTGAGGGGCTGGGGCTACAGGGTGGGCGGATTGGTGATGCTGAGGCAGCAGAATACCCTGTGCCGTTCACTCATTCAACAGCTATCTTATGAGTGCCTGTTGTGTGCCTGTTGCGTGCCAGGGACTGTCCTAGGCCCTGGGGCACAGCAGGGAATATGACCACCCTAGATCCCTGCCCTCCTACAGCTAACATTCTGGGAGTGACAGTGAGGGAGCAAGACATCGTGGTGGTGATGCGTGCTGTGGAGAAAGATGAAGCCGAAGGAGCAGATGGGTTTGTGGGTAGTGGGGTATGGTTTTAAATGGGGTGTTCAGGGAAGGCCATCCTGAGAAGGTGATATGAGAACAAAACCCTGACGGAGATTGGGGAGGGGGCCATGCAGCTCTCCAGGGAAGAATGCATGTGGCTGGCAGAGGTCACAGCCAGTGCAAAGGTCCTGGGGTATGAATATGTTGGGTGTTCCCAGGCTGGCAATGATAGAGCCATGGAGGTGAAGGGGCAGGGTGAGGGAAATGAGCTCAGGGAGGCTCTGGGCAGGGCCCCGTTTCCGACTGCTTAGGCCAGGGTGGGCAGAGTGACGTATTGGAGGTGCAATGAGCAGCGTTAGTGACAGCAAGGTTATTACGGATAGTAAGCTCTCCTGCCAGCCGCGTGGTGCTTCCTGGGCACAGGGAAGGTCTGTGCTGTGCCCCACCCCCAGCCTTGTCCACCCACCCCCTCCACGGTGCTCGTCCGTGATGAATTATTCAGTCCTTCCTGTCCTCCGTAATGAGGCTCTCCTCTGTCTCCGACTCGCCTCCACATCCGGCTGCTGGCATTTTTCACTCTGCAGCAGCTGCAGTGGGGTCTCAGATCTGACTCCCAGGTGGAAAGCCGTTCCTCCTCCAGTGCCAGAGTGTCACCTGCTCCCAGGCCTCTGCCTCCATGGTGAGTGAGCCCCAGAAGCTCAAGTCACCCCTGGTGTCCCAGAGGCCGTGGGATTTCTCTCTTTATTAAGGAGCCAGGGACAAACTCTCCTCCTGGGAATTGCTCCTGGAATCCTGGCAGCCTGGAGCCAACCTCTGGACCTGTTCTTTGTTGCTCCAGCATGGCAGCACTTGCTGCACGCCAGGCCCCATGCTACGTATGTACTTGACACGGGCTTTCTCATCCTCATAACAACACTGTGAACTAAATCGCCCCACTCTGCAGGTGAAGAAACTCAGAGAGGAAGGGCCTTCCCAAGGTCGCATGGCCATGAAGGAAACAGTGGAGTCTGGGCCTCAGAGCCACACTGGCTGACTTTGAAGCCCAAATGACTCACCATGGGACCTTCCTCAGTGGCCAGTTATCCCATCTCCACCTCTAGGAGCAGGCGACCCATCTGGTGCATTCCCAGTGTGTGGCTACCGGTCTGTCTGCTCCAGGGTCCCCCAAGGTTCTCAGCCCTCACTCTGCTTCCTCTGCCACAGGACAGCTCTGCAGAGAGAGTGGTAGGGTCTCACAAGGTCCTCCAGGCTGAGCAGCCTTACTTCTCAGGGCCCATCACCCTCCCCACAGGGTCACAGCTCTGTACATGCCCCAGCCTGTCTGTGTCCTTCTCCCCGGGCAGAACCTAGGGTGGAGCCCAGGTCTGGGGAAGTCCGACTGGGAAGAGCAGCAGCCAAGTCCGTCCCCTCCCAGGTTCCAGGCACACACTTAGGGTGACTATCCTGACAGCTCATTGCCTTGCCTTTGCCACGCACCACAGCAGCACTGAACTTGTCAGCTGATGTCCCAGCATCATTTCTGTTTGTCAGCTTGAATGTTCAGTCCGGCGGGACCATCTGCCTGTCTCAATTGCCCAGATAATTGTTAAGGACACTGGCCCTGTCTCCCTCCCCAAGAGAGGTTCTGATGGAGCGGAATGAACACCCATCAGACAGGAGACCTAGGCTGGCCCCACTGTCTGTGGTCCCTGCTCCTCCTGGCCTCAGTTTCCCTTCTGTGCCCCTCACTCTCCTCTCTCCTAGCTGGAAGCCTCTTCCTGGCCTCTCCACATCTGCCTGCTTGCTCTCCTTGAGCTAACCTTGTCTGTGCAGCCCCCGCATTGCGCTGTCTTGGCCGAGGTGGCAGTGACTCACACGCAGATGTGTAGGCCAGTGGGTGGATGAGGTGGGGGGAGGGGCACACACCCAGCAACCTCTCACAGCCACACAACTGGGACAGCTGGAGTCCCTGCAAGTGACCTTGGGGAAGGTCCCTGTCCCTCGCTGAGTCTCAGCACCCCATTTGTAGAATGGGTCTGTCAAGGAAAGTTAGTTTGAACTTTGGAAACAGCTGGGGACCATTTGGAGCCCATGCTAGGGACTGAAGTTAGGAAGTCCCAGGCTGGCTGAAGGTGGAGCTGAATCAGCCCCCAGAGACCCCAGGTCCTACTCCTAACCCAGCCCATGCATGTGCCTCTATTTTACACATAGGAAGGTCAAGGCCAGTTTTGCTCAAGGTGGAGCCAGGACTTGAACCCAGGGCCCCTGCAAGGCCCCCTGTGGTGTTGCTGCTTGAGGAGGGGGTGCTAACAGGCTGGCAGGGGACAGACTAGAATGTTTGTCACCTCTTGGTGTCAGGCTCATCAGGGGGCAGATGGGCAAGGAAGGGGGCATCCAGTGAGTTGGCAATAGTGGGACTGAGGGCTGTCTAAGGCTTTAGGGACTCAGATGAGGCCTCAACCAGCTGGAGGACCAGGAAAGGCTTCCTGGGGGAAGGGTCGGTGGGGCAATCTTGGGGCACTTGCAGGATTTGGCGAGGCAGGTGAGGGATTAGAGAGAGCGCATTCCTGGGAGGCCGAGAGTGGAAAGGCCAGGACATTTCGGCAGGCTCAGGGCATGGTGCTGGGGCGGCGAGGCTGGAGGGGGCAGGCCAGTTCTGGGCACCCGCTGGCCACCTCCCAGTGACCCTTCCTGAACAGTACTGAGGGTGCCATGGAATGTGGGTGCCTCTGCTGTCAGGCAGCAGGCACTGGCCCAGAAAATCTTGGGGGCAGGCCTTGTCCTCCAACAAGTGGCTTCTGCCAGGGCCCACCTGCAGCCCCGCAGGTCCCCCGCCCCACCCCTCCACCAGGACCTTATTGAACTGGGCTGTGCTGGGTCATTCCCAAATTACCACCCTGCCTGAGCTTCCACTATTAGTCCCCAGCTCCAGGGTTCTCCTGCAATAGTCGCGTCCATCAGGAAAGCACAAAATCAGATAGAACTCAGCCTCTCTGAGGACATGTGTCTGTTGAACTGTGATTAAAGCTTTGGAGCCAGACACCCAAGTTCCTCAATCTCTCATCCTCTGAACTCCAAACCTACAAAGACTCCTCACCTACAAAAAGAGATTATTCCATCCTGAAGAAAACACCACCAGAGGTGAACAGCTTCCTAAAATCTGTAGGGGATCAAAGACACCATGTGAGCACTGCCCCAGACCAACAGGGTGAATGGCCACCACTCTTTCCAACCACATACTTCGGAGAGGCCCTTAGGAGCTGGTGGGTCCCCACTGAAGCCACACGCAGACTCTGAGCTGCGGCCTCTCCTGCCAGGGCTCTGAGGCCATGGCCTGGGACCAGACACAGCCCCTGAGACTCTGCAGGGCGGTCTGGGGCAGGGGCCTGGGGCCTGGAGAAGCCACAGCAAGTCAGGCTCCAGCTCAGGATATTGGAGTGACTCTCATCCCTCACGACTGCTGAGGGATACAGAAGGCTGTTCATGAGGTGGTGAGCCCCCATTTGTGGAGCTGCACAAGCTGCACCAGACAGCAGAAGGGATTTCCAGCATCAGATTGAAGCATTAGAGGGGATACGTTATTGGTTTCTTTCCAATGTAGCTGTCTAGAGAATATGTGTGTTTATCATTGATTTCTCATTCCCTCACTCAGCAAACTCTTTTTCCTTACTGTGTGCAAGGCCCGGTCCTGGGCATAGGGTCCAAACCAAAGAGCAGGACAGCTGAGGATCTCCCATGCAGTGGAAAAGAACAGATGAGCAAATGCTTTGGAGGAAAGGCTGTGAAAGGGTAAAGGGGACCCATTTGCTGTAGTCACGGTGGGCTTCTCGGTAGAGGCAGTGTTTAGGTTGGGTTTGAAGGATGCTAGGGAAAGAGGGCTTTGGGCAGAAGGAAGAGGCCGTGTAATGGACCCAAGGAGGGAACACCTGATTCTGATGGTCTGGCCCTCAGCCCATCCTAGCTGGAGGCCTTGGCCAGGTGCCTCTCTGGGCCTCAGTTTCTCCTCTATAAAATGGGATTGGCAGGGCTTTTTAAAGATTCCAAGAGACCCTGCACATAAAGTGCTGGGTACCCAGTAGGCTCTCCATAAATGTTAGCCCCTTCCCTTTTCACCTGAGGCATTTGCATTATTCAGAGGGTAATGCTTGCCCAAGAGGGTAGAAGGTAGGATTCCAGGTACAGTCTTAGCCACCAGGCTGAACCTTGTCCCGAGCTCATTTTCCCACTCCACTGGGCATGAGGGCACAGGAAACGGGCTGTGCTTGCCTCTCCCAAAGCCTCGTTGATCACCAGCCACAAGGGGGCGTTGCTGTAATCAGACTCCCCTATGCTGAGGCTCCAGTACGCCCCTGATAACTTGGATCCTGTTCCCTCCTGGCTCCCCAGGCCGTATGTGTGTCCCACCCTCCCATCATCTCATTGGAGGGGCCTCAGGAGAGCCCGCCCCTCCTTAAATGCCATCCACACTGGGGCCACAGCATTCCCTCCTCTGAAGCAGGTCTCTGTATCTTCAGGACCCAGACCCACTTGCCTGTCCAGCCCACCTGCTACCATGGAGCTCTCTGACCTGCTGTGCTGGTTGGCATCTCTCACATGTACTGTGCATCTTCCCACCTCCCACCCTCTGCCCAAGTTGTCCCCTTTGCCTGGAATGCCCTTCCTGCCTCTTCTTTGAGTGTTTGATTCTTTTGTCCCTCCAGGCTTAGCTCAGATGCTGCCTCCACCAGGCAGCTTGCCTGGACTTCTCCTCTGAGCCACCTTGACTCTTAGCCCTTTGTTGTTTGGGTTCCTAGCAGAGCCTCTTTGGGTATAGTCCTGCCTGCAAGAGATGCTGGTGTTCTGACATCACGTGTAATGTTCTAGGTCCGGAGCAGGTCCTGTGTGAACAGCAGCTTGGGAAGGACCCCACCCCATAGTCACTCGGGCTGGGGAGAGCACTCCCGGTGTGCATTTCTCAGGAGACTGGATGGGGTGCTTGTGAAGATGGCATCACAAGGCCTGGGTTCCAATCCCAGCTCACCCCTCATGTGCTGTGTGACCAAGAGCAAGTGGTTATACCTCTCTGGGCCCTGTTTCCTCATCTCCAAAGTGGGGATGTTGTGGGGATGAAATGAGAAAATAGGTGTAAAATGCTGGAAGCAAAGCTTGGCACGCAGAGTTCCTGCCCTACCTGGCCCAGAAGAACTATCAGCTGGGTCCCTGCATCCCAGTGGCTTCCCCTCCCCTGGCCTGGGCACACAGACTGCCAGGCTGCGCTCTTACAGTCAGTCACTCGCATGCCCTCTTGCCCTGAGGGGCTGGAGGAAGGCTGCGGAGAGGGGTGCTAGGAACTGGCGGGTGTCAGTCTGGGGCCACAGCCAGGAGTGGCCCATGGGTGTGGCATTACCCTGAAGCACAACCCAGCCTGCCCTAAAGTCAGGTGAGGGGCACTGGAGGTGGGGGCAGGGGAGATGTCAGGCAACGTGGCCAGAGTGGGGGCCATAGGCAAAGAGCAGCCCCTATGAGGTGTCGCCTAGTGTCCCTCACCTGCAGCTGGTGGAATCACGGTCTCCCCATTGTTAAAATGGGGACAATAACACCCACCTTATAGAAAAGTTTAGCCACTGGGCAGGGACTAACTGTTCTGGCCTGACCTCCCGGTGTGAGGAGAGAGAGAGGAAGAAGCAACTGAACAGCAATAAAGGGTTTATCTCTTGTTCTCAAGTCCCCATCTCTGCACCCAGACTTCATTTCCGGCTGCCACTCAGGGCCCCCGGTGGGCTCAGGACACAGCTTGCCTGAAGTTATGGTGGACGCAGCCCTGGGGCCTGAGAGGAATGAAATAGGCGGGGATTCAGGCCCCTGCTCTGCACTGGTGGGGCCCTCCCTGGGGCTCGGTTTTCCCATCTGTGCAGCCTGCGGTCAGTTGGTTCCTAATTGCAATGGTCACTGTCACTGGGTGGGCCAGGGTCAGGGGTGCCAGGGGTCCTTTGATATGGAAGACAGCCCAGCACACCAGAGAATGTCCCCAACAGTGGTGCCAGTGGTGCCCATTAAAAGGCACTAAGAAGGGCCCGCAGGCCTGGCCCCATGTAGAGCAGAGGTCATGAGCGTGTGCTGGGCAGTCACAGACTGCAAACCCCTCCCACGGTCTCTGCCCCTTGGTCCTCACAGTGGGGTGGGTGGAGGAGTAGAGGCCCAGGCAGAGTGACTTGCCCAGAATCAGGTAGCTGGCAGAGCTGGGGTTTGAACCTGAGTGTGTCTGACCTTGAAGTCCTTCCTCTCTGGTCTCTTTCATAGTGTTGGTGTGACACGCATGGCAGGAAAGATGGATGAATGCTTTCCGACTCACTAATATGTGCTCTTCCCAACCCCAGGGGCTGGTGCTTTTAGTATTTCCACTCTGCAGGTGAGGAGGCTGGGGTCCAGAGAGTTTTAGATCTGTGCCCCGGGTCACACAGCCACCCGTCCTGTAACTGTCTCACAAAGCCCGAGGATACAAAGGTGGCAGGGCCTTTCCTGACCTTGGAGCAGCTGTCTACCAGCTCGGTGGCCCTGCTAGCTCCCCTAGGAGTCCCCGACCCCCTTCACAGACCATCCACTGCATTGGAAACAGAGCAAGTTCTGTGACCTGCAGCCGCTGGCCACTGAGGCACCTGGCAGGCCTGGCTTTCAGCTACTGCACAGACCCAGCCGTTGCCACCCCCAACCCTTCCACTCTCTCACCGCCACTTTTCCTCTTCTTCCTCGAGGCAGCCTTGGAGGGGAGGCGTTGTCTTTGGAGCCAGGCAGCAGCTCCTCCTGCTCTTGGGCCACCTCCCAGGGGAAATCCTCTTCTCTTCTCCCTTGGCTGAGCTCCATGTCTGAGGTCCTTGCAGAGCCTTCTTACCCCCTTACCATATTTTGCCATGTATAATGCACACTTTTTTGCCTAAATTTTTGAGGGAAAAATAAGAGTGCGCATTATACATGGGCATAATGATCACATGCCTTGGGGTATAATAATCCCATGTATGGTGCACATGAAAACATGGGTGCACATTATACACAATGAAATACAGTACTTTACAGCCATCTGTGGCCCCCATTGCCTGCAGAGGGAAAGCCAGACTCCTAATACTGTTCCCTGAAACTTCATCTGCATCCTCTGGGACCTCGTGAAAATTCGGGTTCGGGTCTAGCAGGCCTGGGTGGGGCTGCCGCTCCTCAGACCACACCCCCAGAAGTGAGGCCTCTGCAGGCTCTCCATGACCTGGCTCCGTCTCCACTCCCTGCTTAGTCTCCTCCCTGGTCTCCTCACTGGTCACAGGGGACTGAACCCCAGAAAATGACCCACAGGTCTGGCTTCCGGCCGCCATGAAAGCCAGACTCGTGAGGCAGGTTCTGGTCCAGACAGAAAGGGTTCTGTTTGGGATCTGACACCCGAGAAGGTGGCAGGCTCGTGCCTCCAAGACCATCTGGGCATCCCGGGCTTCCTGGCTGGGTCGTGTGGCAGAACCTTGGGAAGGGGGGCTAGGAATTTCTGGGGACGTACGGTTTCCCAGCTCTGCTCCTGGTGGTCTCACTGTTGTCTCCTGCGTGTGTCCTCGGGTCGTTCCGTCGCTCCATCTCCAGTCTGACTGCCGGCTCAGGAGCCGCACACGTGTGCGGGAGTTGTTCCCGCAGGTTTGGATGTGAATGGCCGACACCCGTCCACTTCCTGAGGTCAGGGTCGTTCTGTCAGGAGGAGCTGCAACTGTTGATGTCTACACATTACTCGTAGGAAACTTTTAATACGTGATTTTTTTCTATGAGTCTGTTAGCACAACCTATTCTATCATTACTACTTGATTAGTATTTTTTTTTTCAGTCACTGTTACAGGATTTCATGCATGGACGCACATGACTTTTTCCTTTTTTGATGTGTTCCCTCCCATCCTTCAAAGTCAGGCTCCAAAGCACCTCCTCAGTGGATCATCAGCAAGAGCTAGCTGCTCCTCAGCCGCTCTCCTGGACCCCTTTTCAAGCCCCTGAAATTCTGAGAGGCCCAGGTCAGCACCTTTAAGAACAGATCTTTCAGATGTGAGCCTGGACCCACCCTTGTAGCTGGGTGACCTTGGGCAAGTTACTTAACTTCTCTGTGCTGACTATTTACTTAAACCCTGCCTTGCTCCAAAATGGACTAACAGGTACTTCCAAACATGCTTTTGGATAAAGCCAAATGCAAATGTGTTCAGTGGGCTGATGGGGACAGAGGGCAGAGGGAAGACACTGTTTCCTACCCACCTCCTGGGGTTTCGGCCCCCAGTGCCTGGCACAGCGGGCACTCAGAGGAACGCTGAGTGCAAGCTCCCTTATAACCCATGGTGTGACCTTTCCAGGAGCTTCACATCAGCCAAAGTAAATTCCAAAGGAGCAGTGAGAGAGACAAACATGGCGAGGTTTCCAACAGCCCGTCTTCATAGCTCATTTAAATGCATCTGGGTGGAAAGCAAATATTTTCTCATAAGAGGAGGCAGACATAACTAAAGCCTTGCGAACCAGGAAGGGGCTGTAAATGAGGGGCAGGGGGAAGAGGGCAAGGGTCTGTTAGAGCAACTTACATGCCTAGAAGGCTTCAGTCCTCCCTGCCTGGCGTGGAGCCAGGAATGCCCCCAAGTAGCCCTCGGTGCCCTGCGGAGGGTCAGGGTCTTTATTGAGAGCCCAGTCCTGACCGCTGCCTGGCACCGTGAACCACACCCTGAACCACACCCTGAACCTGCCTCCCCTTCTCTGCCTGGCCCAGTCATGGGTCCTCCCTCTCTGACCCACCTTACCATGCCCCCCATGGCTGAGATCTTAGCGTCTCTCCTTGACCTTCGGCCTCACTGCTGGCCCAAGGGAACCTGACCTGGAGCCTGGAACCTCATCCCTGCCCCTTGGGACCTGCCTGAAGTCGCCCAAAGAGGATAGTATCCCTAGGAAGTCGGCAGTAATGGAGGAACACGAGCCTATGGATACAAGGGTACAAGTGCCCCCCCAGATTTAGAGTTTGGATTGTTCTGAGGGTGCTATCGGTATAGGGCTGGTAGGAGCCAGCACGGGTGGCTCAGCAAGGGTGGGCTAGGTTTTGTGGTGGGCACCCCTGCTCAGGAGGGAGCCCAGAGGAAACCTCTGGTCCCTGAGCACTGGGAAGTGCTCTCCCACTCGCTGCGAGACACAGGTTTAGTGGGAGACCTGCGTGTTCCCGTGTCCAAGTCCACGGGAGCCAGGACCTTGTCGGCCTCACTCTTTGTCACACGCATTCAACTGGATGCAATGGGCGGTCGCAGGCTTTGACTCTTCTCCTGGGCAGCATGGAGAGCAGGAGCAGCTGGAGAGCAGAGGAGGGAGTCCATCGGGATCGTCAGGGTCAGTCCGGAGCCAGCATGGAGGAACCCAGGAGTGTGCAGGGCTGAGGCCCAGCCGGGGCTGGAGTCGTGACCACCTGCTCCTGCCCATCAAGCCCAGAAGCAGGCAGGTCCCCAGCCCAGCTCGCTCCCTCTTCCCAGAAAGCTGGGGGGATGCTCCACGTGGCAGGCTGCTGGGCTCATCCTTCCTAAGCTTCGCCTTACAGAAAAGGAGACTGAGGCCTGGGGGAGGTAGTTATACCCACTTAGGATGTCAGTGGGAGGGTCCCAGGGGCCCCCAAGCACAAGGGTGTCTAACCTGAGACCCACAGACACACCCTGGCATCATCCATTGACTGGACTGGTTTATGTCTTGGGATACCGAGTAAGATTCTGTTGGAATCTGCTCTTTAAAGAAAAGTTTGAAAGGTTCTCTTCCCCTTCTCTGGATGGAAAAACTGAGGCCTGGGGAAGGCAATCATTTGCCAAAGTCCCAGGGAAAGTTGAGAGCTGAACTGTGGCCTTGGGGGAGACCCCAGGCAACCCATCTTCAAAGATCTCTTGCCCAGGTTATGCGGGTGTGGGTGTTGAACCCCATCCAGGAGCCAGACTTGACAGCAGCATGTCCCCTTTAAGCAGAGAGCCGCCTGCTGCAGTGGGTGGACTCAGTGCCCAGCCAGTGGGAGATGTGAGCCTCCCTCCCACAGCCCCTCCCTGGGGAGGGTGTGGGAGGGGTTGAGCAGCGTGGCTCCTGAGGGAGTCGGTGGGCAGCAGGGACAATAGCAGACATGCTGTGTGGGCTTAACCGGGAGACCCCTGGAGAGGCCGGTAAGTAATGGGGGGTCTGCAGGCAGAGCGCTCAGGCTGTTTCCTCAAACTACTGCCCGAGAGGGGACTAGGATGGCTAAGACTGGGACTGCCACTCCCCAGAGACCCAGGGCTTGGAGAGAGTGCAGGGGCCGGACACCTGGCCAGGGGGAGCAGGTGACAGGGCTGTCTGTCTGACCCTGGCTGCTGTCCTACAGCAGGGGCTGAGTCCCCTGGGCTGTCCAGCACGGCAAGGGCAGCAGGCAGCTCTGGAGTTCCAGAGGGCAGTACTCAGCTCCTCAGGGGTGCCCCAGGGTGGGCATCCACTTCAGCTTGAGCTGGTAGGAGTGGGCTTCCTGCCCAGAGATTGAGAGCAAAGGCAGAGGTCAGGGTGGTGTGGACAGAGCTCCTGGACCTTGCAGCAAGAGGAAGGAGCCCTGGTTGGGAGGCTGGTTGGTGGGGCTCTGGGGATGCAGTGGGGTGGGTGTCGCACGGCTGCCACATTCCTGGGCGGGCCAGGACCAGGACTCAGGGAAGGGCTCTGGTGCAGACGCAGTTGCCCCAGCCATCTAGCTGTCCATCTGTCCCTCTGGCCTCAGCCTGCTGGGCTGGCCTTCCATCCCCAAACCCCCTAACAGGGAGCTCGTCAGGAGCCAGGACCAGGTAATCCTTCACTCTGTGCCCTGGGACACCCTTGCCAACCCCTTCTCATACTCGACAAACTCTTAACTCTCCCACCTCGCAACAACTCCAAAGGGAGGGACTGTGGTCCCAGCAGACAGGTGAGGAAACCGAGGAGGCACAGACCCGGTGGTCTCCCCAAGGCTCCACAGCTGCGACACAGAGACTTACTTGGGATTGGCACACACATGACTGACTATGGCAGGGCTCCCCGCTCTGCTTCTGAGGGCCCAGAGAACAGAGGCTCCCACCTTCCCACCCATGGCAAGGGGCGGAGGCGGGGTTGCCTCCTGCCCCCACATAATAATAATGCAAGCCGTAATAGCTGGCAGCTGTCGAGATCTTCCTCTGTGCCGGCCAGGTCTTACTCTGTTCTAAGTTCTGTCTGTGCATTTGCTCATTTAATCCTGCCAACAACACTATGAGTTTGGGACTATTTATTCTCCCCATTTTACAGTTGGGGAAACTGAGGCATAGAGGTGTTAGGTGATTTGTCCAAGTCTACACAGCCAGAAGTGGCAAAGCTGGGATTTGACCCCATGTTATCTGCTCCTGCCCCCCCTCCCACACACACACCCCTGGCATCTATACTATAAATGGAGACACTGCCTTTGTGGCCTGTGCACTTCTGTCCTCTTGACCTAAGGCCCAGGTGAGTGAAGCCATCTCATCCTGCCGTGGTCAGGGCTGCAAGGGCAGTGAGACACTGGCAGGGAGTTGTCTCCCCCCTCCTTCCTCATGGGCCTCTGCCTCCACCCGGGCTCAGGCATGAGCATCGCCTGCCTGAACCTTTGCCCTGTCTCCTCCCTGGCCTCCTGGCCTGCCCCTCTCCCTGCATACTGCCATGGGAGAGACCTTGCTAAAACTCAAATCTGATTACAGCTCCTTATCCTAGCATTCTAGGCCTTTCATGATCTTCCAAACCTTTTCTCTCACTGATGACTTCCTTGACCCCCCCCCCTCACCACTGCAGCCCTCACCTAATGTCCTCCCCAGGTCACAGGACCTCATGGCCACACCTGCCTCAGTTGGTATCAGTGCTAAGGCTCTTTAAGAAAAATCCAAAGATGGAGCTTCAGGCATAGCAGGATCCAGGTGCTCAGTTAACATGATTAGAACTCTAGGTTTCTGCTTCTCTTTAGGGGAGTTTCATTTGCAGGAAGACTGTTTCTTCTCCAGAGGCCCCAGTGCTTCCAGGCTTAAGGTTAACTAGCTCTGTGCTCCCTAAGAAAGGGCTGTTTCCAATAGTTTCAGCAAACGCCCCAGGGGCTGCTTTTGCTGGCCCAGCTTGGATCACACATCCTCCCCTGAAAAACCACTGGATCTCTGATTGGCCAGACTGCTCACGTGGCCTCCCCCCAGAGCAGGGGGACAGGGCAGCTGACAGGTGGCTACCCCATACACCCCCCACATTTTGTAGAGAAGGCTGAGGCCTTGAGAAGTCAGACTCCTCAGTGAGCACCAGGCTTGGGGTTGGGGGCTGTGGGACTCACTGCCCAGTCCCTTCTCTGCCCCACAGGACTCCTGCCTGCATGAGTCCTTTCTCAGGCCCAGACCTCGACCATGTCTACTCTTGCCCCTGGGGGTCTTGTTTATCCCCCCATCTAACCCTGAGCCCTTGCAGGAAGGGATGTGACCAGGGCTGGGCACACAGTAAGCATGAACACAAATTTGGCAGGAACCTCCCCCCTCCTAGTGTCCACTCTTTTCTGACTCCAGGCCACAAAGTGGTTTTTGTTCCCAGAGCCTGCTAGGCCTGGGTGAGCACATGCCTCCCAGCCGGGACCGGGAGGGCTGGGGCTGTGTGTTTGCAGGGCCCCTCTGCTGTGGCCTGGGCTTCCCACTCATCTGGGGGAGATCCTGCCACACCTACCTGGGTCCTCGGGCAGGCCCAGCTGCTCCTCCACAGTGGGGTCTGTGGCCATGGGGAAACCCCAGGCTCCAGACCACGGAGACCATGGAGGCCATGGCCCAGAGCCAGGGAGGCCTGGGTTTGCATCCTGGCACGGCCTCTTCCTGATTCTGCGACCTCACACCACTTATTCCACCTCTTTGATTCCCATTCTCCTAATCTGTAAGTGAAATCGAGTTCAGAATCATTTACTGAGCACTTACTGCATGCCAGGCTCTCTCTGTGCTGGACGGAGCAGTGAACAGGCAGACAAAAATCCAGCCCCCTGAAGCTGATTTCCTAGTGGGGCAGAGAGTTAATAAGATCACTAGGGTAAAAAAGTAAAAAGAGAGGTCTGTTAGATGGCATTGAATGCTCTGAGGAAAAATAAAGCAGGGAAGGGAAGTGACGGGAGGTGTTGGAGGTGTCGGGTGCAGGCGGAAGCTCCAACGGGCTGACCGGGGAAGACCTCCCTGAGAAGGTGACGTTTCCTTCTCAGGCAGGAGGTGAGGGAGGCAGCTTTATGGATGTCCGAGGAAGACATTCTGGGCAGAGGGAAAGGCCAGTGCAAAGGCCCTGGGACGGGCACGCGTGTAGAAAGTGCAGCAGGAGGAGAACCGTGCGCTGGGGTGGGGCCGGCAGAGGGGAGACTGAGAGGAGGGGAGGTCAAGGGAGGGACTGGGATGAGAATTTATACACTCAACGGGGTGAACTGAGTCTTCTTACTGCTCCAGGCAGCCACAGTTGGGACATAAAATGGTTCCGTGGTGACTCGGTTTTGAGGTCATGATCCTTGGTGTTGCCGGTTTCAGGGTGGGATGAGGGAGCACAGACTCAGGAGGCAGAAGGCCAAGGCCAGACCTGCGCCTGCACCTCATCTCGCACGATGCTGGGGCCACCGTGGCCCCACGGAGGAGATGCCAGGGCGGGGGAAGGCCAGTGCCCTGGGCTCCACCCGCCTCGTAGAAGGGGGACTGCAGGGCTGGCAAGCTCTCCTGCGCATGCCCATGGCCCCCGGGAGCCCTGTGGGTGTCTGAGCCCTGACGAGGTGGGGGGGCCTCCTGGGGGCCAGCACTGTTTTCTAGGGTGCCCTGCATCTGGGGTCCCTCGCCCCACTGTGAAAGAGAGGGAGCAAACCCCTTCAGGGTTAAGGATGGGGTCTGTTGTAGGGACCAGAAAGGCCCCAGTGCTGGTCCTTCCTCTACGGCTCACCAGCTGAGTGACTTCTTGGGCTTCAGGTCCCCGTCTGTAAAATGGGGTCACCAGATACTGCTCAGTGGAGCTGACCGTGCTCAGGGCCTATAACGTGCTCGGAGCAGGCCTGGCGATCCTTTTCCCTGTTCTTTTTCCTCTGCACTCCTCGGCACCGAGTGACTCAGGAGTCCAGAAATCTATTGACATTTATTCCTCTTGTTCCCCTGAAAAGCGTGCAGAGAGCAGAATGCGGGGTCACCCTGTGGCAGCGTTCGTCTTTCCATGCTTCCCTCCCCCGAGGGAGGCGGGTTGGCTGGGGTGGGGTGGGGTGGGGGGCTGTCATTTCGAGCAGAACCACATATGTCCCATCCAGCTGTCTGCCCTGGTCCACTGTGATGGCCAGAGGGACATTATTTGTGAGGTGTTCCCAAAGGAGCTGGGGCCACCAGCATCATCCCTGAGCCCACCCAGGCCTGTCACGGGGTGGGAGGAGGAGGCAGGAAGGGGCCCTCTGGCTCTGCCACTTTGGAGCTGTGCAGCCCTGGGCATGTAAACCTCTCTGTGACTCAGTTTCTTTATCTGTAACATCAGGGTGGTAATGGTGCCTACCACATAAGGTTATCATGACTATAAAGTGATAATAATTTTGAAGTCCTTAGAACACAGCCTGGGTTCAAATCGTGGCCCTGCTCCTTACAGTGGGAGGTCACTTAACCTCTCTGTGCCTCAATTTCCCCATCTTTCAAATGGGAATAACAATCATGCCACCTCAGAAAGTGGTGAGGATTAAACGGAATAACGTGTACGAAGCACACAGCACGATGCCCAGTACTTGATCCGCAGTCGTATCCGTTCCCAGAAAGGGGACCCAGCCCTGAGCAGGCCTGCCTCGGGCCGGCCTGGGGCGCGTGGGTTCCTGACTGTGAGCAGGAGAGATCTCACAGCAGGAGTCCGGGTGATTTGAGAGGACGCTTATGGAAGCTGGGGACAGTGGAACAAGGAAGGCTTAAGGCAGGAGAAGCAACAGGAGACAGACTAGGTGGGGCTGCTTTGGCTCGGAGAAGTCAGAGAAAAGAGGGCCCTGGGGACAGGCCCTGGGGTTAGCCTGGGAGGAGAGGCTGGTGCCCATTGCTCCCCTGCCTGCGAGTCTGGTGGGGACCCCCTAGAGTTCGGGGGATGCACCCCTGAGAGGGAAGAAGAAGCGGGAGGGGAAGGGGCTGGGAGGCTGCCGGGAGGGAGAGCACAAGCTGGGTCCTTTGGCTTGAGGGCTTTAAAGGCTGGTCTGGGGCAGCCTTAGACCCAGGACCTTAGACTGGGGGGCTTAAACCGGCCCCATTTAGGAGAGCAATGGGGAGGATCTCAAGAGAATATTCATCAGCTTTTCAGGTGTGTCCTTTCAGGGTCTGGATCTCCACTGATTGGGGGTCGTTAGTCAATGCAGCTGGCCCTGATGGCAGCTCTTCCATCGCTGGTCTGGTGTTGTTGCTTTTCTGGGTCTGGAGCTGAAACAGAACAGAGACCTAGGTGTCATCTTCTGTATCTGGCCGTACATTGCTGTCTGTTCAGCTGTGTGCCTCAGTTTCCCCATTCCACTTGCCAAGGAATGTTCCCAGCTTCTTACTATCATACCTTATTACCATTATTAATTAGGAAAACCTTTCTAAGGGACGGGGCCAGGGCAAGGGGGGAGTAAAGGGGCAAGGAAAGAACTGTCGTGTTTCCTGGTTTCTAGGTACCACATAATCTCCTTGATTCCTCTGGCCAGCCCCTGAGGTGGGCAGCTGGCACCCCCACTGTGCAGAGGAGAAGCCCGAGGGTCAGAGAGAAATGACTCCACCCAGATCCCTTAGCCCGTCGGCAGCAGATTTCCACTGAGAATCTGAAGTGGGCCTGCGTCCGACGTCCACCCCTACCCTGAACCAGCAGCAGCCGAGGGCTGTGGCTGGCTCCCTGGGAGAGCAGTCAGCAATGGGCCACCATGTGCAACTGCGACGATTGGACCCCGGGCGACTGGGGAGCCCCCTGCTCCCCATCAGCACATGGGGGCCTGCTGGCCCCACAGTTGGCTCCGTGTCATTTCCTGCTTGTCCAAGTTAAGCTTCTGGGCATTTATTTTCTCAGGGGTCCCCAGAATGTCCCTTCATGGAGGCCCACAGAATCAGGCCTCAGTCAAGACCGAGTCTACAGGCCCTCCCAGCACCTCCCTCCTCCTTGGGCGGGTCAGGGCCAAGGCAGCCAGGCTAGGGGCTGACTTCCTTTTTCCTTTGTCAAAGCTCAATAGTTCCCTGGGGCTCCAGAGAAACAGAGATAATGAAGGCAAATTAGCAATGCTTTCAAGAGAAATGAAATGGAAAAGAAACCCACCCGCCCACCCTGGGCACCGAGTGGGGCTGGGGACCAGGTGTGCCGGGCTGCACTGGGCGCAGCACCTCTCCCTCCGGCGCCCCCACTCACCCAGCCTGCGTTGGCCGGGATGGCTGGCTGGCCTCGCTGCGGAAATGAATCTCCTCTGAAGTGAGTTCTTACTGGATGGACGGACTGAAGGCAAAAGCTCATAATTGCCCATTGCTGGAAGGAGGAGACAGGAAAAAAGAAACACGCAGATAAAAATATCTCTGTTTTTTATGCATGTTTCCAGCTGAAAATTGGTGGGAAAGATGTTTTTGAAAAGCCTTCATCTCTAAGCATGTAATTACCAGGTCCCGGAACAAAAAAGAGAGGGGTGGGGGGAAAGAGTGAGCATGTTCTCGGAGGGAGGGGGACTGGGGCCTGATCCCCCATGGGGATTTCTATAAATAAAGTAATTTCTTCAAATTCTCAAGCATGGGCCGGCTAGAGCCAGCAGTGAGGAGGCGGGGATAAGTCCCCCTTTTTACAGGTGGAGAAGCAGAGACTTAAGTCACACAGCCACGGGGTGATCCTGGCCCGGCTTTGATTCCCCGCTTACCTGCTGCCTCGGTCCCCCGCCCGGGGATGCTTGTGACCGTGGGGTGCTATGTCTCCACTGAACAGGAAGCAGCATTCCTTCTGAGTGACTTTCTGAATGTGGTGCTGGGTCTTCGACGTCCAGAAGTCTCATCCGGCAAGGTCATAGAGGCCATGCCCTGAAATGTACCCTCCCCCTCCCCCCAAGAGTCTCTCAAGCCCTCTCTCACTGCCCACTGGCTCTTCGCCCACAGGTGTCTGAGTCCTGGCTTGTAGCACAGTGTCAGGCCCGCCTGGCTGCTGGGTGAAGAGATGGCTTACAGCCCGAGCTCAACACCAGCAAGAAATTGTAGAAGGAGGGAGTTGGGGCCACTCATTGTTGAGACAAGCAGACCCATGCCCCTCACATGCCCCAAGGGTATAATTGCAACTCAGTCCAGCATTGAGTAGTTCCCCAGAGCAAGACTGGAATGTTGGGGTGAGGAAATAGGGGTGAGGACAAGGTTGGAGGATTCCACAGACACCTCAGGGGATGGGTCCTGGCCTTCGGCAGCCAGCACCCTGCGTCCTTTGCTTCAGAATCCTGCGTTTGGAGATCCCATGGCATCTCAGGCCAAGTCTCTGAATCTTCTGTTTTCACATCAGGGCTCCAACTCCACCTTTATAACCCACTCTTGTTCCCCTCTGTTCACTCTCCGGGATCTCACTGCTCTGAGTTTGGCGAACTTGATCCTCAGCTTCTCTTCCTTTCCTTAAAAGCCTGTCTTCCCCTCCTTCATCCCCAGACTCACAAACCCGGAGCCAGCAAATTTGTCTTTGATCTTCTCAGGACAGCCCAACACAGAGGGATTGTCCAGCAGCAGCATCTCATTTGCATAGGATAAGACAGATTTTATTTTTTTTCTTTATTTTAGAAAGATTTTATTTATTTATTTTTAGAGAGAGGGAGAAAGAGAGGGAGAGAAACATCAATCAGTTGCCTCTTATACACACCCTG
The DNA here is from genome assembly GCF_004126475.2 of Phyllostomus discolor. NCBI lineage: Eukaryota > Metazoa > Chordata > Mammalia > Chiroptera > Phyllostomidae > Phyllostomus > Phyllostomus discolor. The sequence goes on along the minus strand of NC_040909.2, from coordinate 37,989,632 downwards.
ACGGGGGACCGAGCCCACATCCCACGCATGTGTATCCACCAGGAGTCGAACCTGCGGCATTTTGCTTTGCCAGATGACGGCCAACCAAGTGATCCACACCGCTCAGGGCAAGAGAGATTTTAATTGCAGAATTGCCCTTGTGAAATACCAGAGAAGTTTGCTGTCACACAGTTGAGATAACCCAATCTTATTAATTTTATTAGCTCAGAAACATCTTGTTGAATCTAAATGAAGTGCGAGTTAGAGAACCGTAATGGGAGACATTATACTTAATGGAGTGTTGCCTAAGTCGTTGCCGGCTGATGTGAACAGGGGGCCTGGGGGAATGTGGGGAGCAGAGCTGCTGGGGGCCCTAGAAAGGACTCCGGGTTTAACTGCTGTTTGATTTGTTGTTGACCCCCTTCTGGCAAGCAAAGGGAGCCTGGCCCTGGTCTGGCTGAGTGCAGCGAGTGAGCGCAAGCAGGGATGGTTTCTCAGTAGACAGAGCTGCGGGTGGTGAAAGTACTTAGGCTGTTAGACCCGGGTTGAGCTGCAACCTTGACTTTAGCCTGAGCCCCAACTCTGACTCTAGAGCAGTGATTCTCGGGGGCAGGGTGTGGGGGGTGCACAATATTGGTCCCCTAGTGGACACCAGCAACTTTTGGAGCCATTTTGGGTTGTCACTACTGGGGTGGGGTGCTACTGGCATCTAGTGGTCAGAGGACAGGGATTCTGCTAAACAGCCTACAAGACAGATCAGATCCCCCACCATGTGGAATGTCAGCAAAAAATGCCAGTCGTGTGGAGGCTGAGAAGCCTGCTGTAGACTGAACCCTGTTCCTGGTTCTGACGGAGCCACAAGCCCGGCCTGGGCTGAGTCCTCTTCTTGACACAGACTGACTCCACTGCTGGCTGAATTCTCCTGTGATTGTTCTCTTCAGAGAAGGACCTGGCTGGGATGGGATAAGTGGCTTCTGCCCCCTGACAGGGCTAATTCCTCTCCAGCCCTTCTTTCTCACGCCTCCTCTGAGAAGTGAGGAGGGGCGATGGGTCCTGTGGGTTAGTTTCGCTGTGGCCAGGAGGCTGGGAGAAGAGTGATCTTCCCACAGCTGGTGAGTGTCTGAGCCAGGATATGCGCTCAGGCCCGGCTGAGCCCTGGGCCCGTGCTCGCAAGGCCAGGCCAAGCTGGAACTGAAGGCCTGGCGGTGGCAGGCAGGTTATTCTCCAAGGGCCGGTGAGTTGGTCGCGGGGGGGCCGGGGGGTGTTGTGCAGGCTCAGGTGAGGCCTCAGGAAGCAGCAGGATACCACAGAGCCATGGTGTAGATCTGGTGTGTAGGAGGGAGGGCCCTCGAGGCAGCACGGAAGCCCGCCAGTTTGATGGTTTGTTAGTAGTCCTTGTCCATCTAGTCCAGTGCTGAGAAAGGACTTGGAGAAGGCACATGAGAAAATAAGCTGGTCAAGGAAGGCTAGAGCACGGGGTAGGGTGGGCAAAAAGTCCTGGGTCTGGGCCCGGCTCTGTGCAGAGGCTGCCTTGGCCAGTGACTTTGCTGAACTGCTGTGAGTCTCATTCTCCCCATCTGTCAAATGGGTGTGATGGGAGCACCTGCCTCCTCCTAGGGCCCCTGTGAGAAGTGAAAGAGGAAAAGGAAATAGTGTGGGTGTGTGTACACAGGGCGTGGCTGGTATACAGCATGGCACAGAGGAGAATCCAGCTCACAGTGCGTAAAGCAAGGAGCTGCTGCAGGGAGGAAGGGCGCTGGCCTGTCACAGAGCAGGCAGCCTGCAAACTAGCTTCAGACTCCTTTGAGATGCACAGAGGAACCCTCAGCTAAAGAAGAGGGTGAGCTAGAAAGGAGATAAGGATGGCCTGTGTAACCACCTCTATCACCTTGGTACCAGAGGTATGGACAGTGCAATGAGAGTAAAAGAAATAAAAAGTGTACAGTTTAGGAAGTAACAAATAAAGCTGTCATTGTTCACAGATGACAGAAAATCCAAAAGAATCCTCAGATAAACAATTTCAATTAATACATGGATTTTAAAGGTCAGAATACAAAATCAACTACCATTATATACTAGCAACAAATAATTAGACGATGAAATTTGAAAAACAATTCCACTTATTATGGCATTTAAATAATGCAGATATCTAGGAATATATTTAATGAAAAAGATGTAAGACCTTTACCTGAGAAAATACACAGTATTCTTGGGAGAAATTAAAACAGAAATAAATGGAGCATATAATATACTATGTTTATCAATGAGAAGACTCAGTATTTAAAGATGTTCATTTTCTACAAATTGATCTACACATTCAATGCATTTCCAATCAAAACATGAAAACTGTAAACCGGCAGAACGAGCATAAGCGGATGCTGATGCTTCCCTATTGGGGCGGCAGCATGAATGGGGGCGTTTTCTGGTCTGAATACCGAGGGCCTGGGTTTTCACAGTACAGGGGCACAGGGAAGGAGGCCCTGCACCTGCCCTAGTTGGAGCTGATACCGCAGCCTAAAACCAGGACTGCAAAACAGGTGTGCCCGCAGGGGAAGGGGGGACTGGGGAAACGTCTGCTCTTCTACCAGGGAGATACGGCAAAAGCCTCTCTGCCCTGCCTAGGCCCCAAGTGGACTCCTGTGAGAATCTGTGGTCTGAGGTTTGCCCCTTGCTTTCGATGGAGGTCATAATTTACACTGCCTCCATGGTTCTAGAGTCTTGGAACCAACAACCTAATGTGAACATTGGAGTCAGAGAAATGACGCTTTGGCAAGCACCCAGGGGAGGGAATTACAATTTCTCTCTGGACCCTGGAGGGACCTGCCTTGAACCGGGCTGAATAACATTCCCACGGATAAAGCTCCACAAAGATGAGCTCATCATCCAACAATTACCGAATGCATGAGGGAACAGTCCACTGTGAGGGAGTGTCATCAGGCAGCGAAAATACCTCCAGAGAGTCTGAAGTAATAGAAAAATAGAATAATAGATGAATGTTGAAAATTTCTTAAATTATTAGAGGTACACAAGAAACAATAATAGGCAAGGAAAAAACAACATATGAAAACAAGAAGAAAACAAGGAGATAAGCAAAAGAATCAAACAGAGCTTTAGAAAACCAAACATGTACTTATTAAAATTAAAAATTCACTGGAATTGGACCCTGACCAGTGTGGGTCAGTTGGTTGGGCGTCATCCTGCAAAGCAAAGGGTTGCTGGTTGGACTCTGATCAGGGTACATGCCTGGGTTGCTGGTTCGCAATTCACTGGAATTGGGAAAATTTGAATATGAAGTGGGTATTGAATTAATAATTAAGGAATTGTTTTAACTTGATAAGGTGTAATAATGGTATTCTGCTATACAGGAAATATGCTCCTATTTTTTAATGCATACTGGAATATTTAAAGGTATAATTTCATTATGTCCAGGGTTTGTTTTAAAATATTTCAGCATAGATAAAAATGAATGGAGTAAACAGGATAAATTGTTAATAATTATTAAAACTAGATGTTGGGTAAATACGATTCATTATACTGGTGGTTCTCAAACTTCAGTGTGACGCCAAGTCATTTGGCTTTTCAAAACGTAAATTATTACATCTGACAAAAAACTTGTATCCAGAATACATCAAAATTCAATAACAGCAAGAAAATAAACAACCCAGTTTAAACACGGGCAAAAGCTTTGCACAGACACTTCACCAAAGGAGATATATGGATGGCAAATAAGGGGAAATGTTCATCATTAGTCATAGCAAATGTGAATTAGAACCTTATTCAAATATGTCTACACATCTATTAGAATGACTGAAATTAAGAAATAAAATCCTAACTGACGTTGCCAAGTGCTGGTGGGAATGCGAGGCAGCTGGAGCCCTCCCCCACTGTTAGTGGGCATGCGGCATAGTGCAGCGACTCTGAAAAACAGTTTGGCAGCTTCTTACAGAATCAACCTCATCCTTACCATATGACCCAGAATCCCATTCGTGGGTATTTACCCAAGTGGAATGGAAACTTCTATTCAAACCAAAACCTGTATGCAGACATTTCTTACAGCTTTGTTTAAAACCACCCCAAACTGGAAACCATAGAAATGTCTTCCACCAGGTTGATGGCTGAACGAGCCGATGCCTCCATTCCGTGGGGCACCACTCAGCAATGAAAAGAAGCAAACTACCAATACACTTAACATCATGGATCGATCTCGAAAGACTGTGCTAAATGAAAGCACTAGACTTAAAAGTCTACATATCATATGACTGCCTTTATATGACATTCTAGGGAGGGCAAAATTATAGAGAGAGAAAACAGATCAGGGCTTGTGGGGCTGAGGTTGGGGGCAGGACTAGCTACAAGGCAGGAGCAAGGAGAATTTGAGGGGGCAATAGAAATGTTCTAAAATTTGATTGTAGGATACACTTCCCAAAACCCATAGAAATACACACCAGAAATACAGAAAAAATTTCTTTTAATGTATACAAAGTCTGTCCAGAAAAAGTCCAGCCATTGTTAATATAATGAGAACAGTTTGCAGGACATCGATGTAATGGCAGTGAAGGAGAGTGGACTGGAGTGCACATGTGTGAACAATGATAATTTCACTGTACTAGTTAATGGGGGTGGCAGACGCCATTGAGTGAGCACATGTACTTTTGTGGCTATTGCATTCAAAGTGACTGAGCAAGTAGAACAATGAATCTGCATCAAATTTTGATTAAGCTTGAACATTCCTCTGTGGAAACTATCCAGATGATTCAGAAGGCTGCAGCTATGGGCAACTGGTGATTGTCAGCTTCATCACGACAATGTGCCCACTCATGCATCATATCTCATGCAGAATTTTTAGGTAACATGTTAAATCATCCAGGTGACTCAGCCCACTGCAGCCCAGATTTGGCAACGTGTAACTTCTGTCTTTTCCCAAAACTAAAATCACCTTTGAAAAGGAAGAAATTTCAGACTGTTGATGAGATTCAGGAAAATATGATGGGACAGCTGATGGTTATTGGGAGAACTATGTAAGGTCCCAAGATGCCTACTTTGAAGGGGACTGAGGCATCATTGTCCTATGTACAATGTTTCTTACAATGGTATTTCCAGTCAAGATGGAGGCATTGGTAGATACACTTTGCCTTCTTGCATAACCAAAAGAAGGACAACAACAAATTAAAAAAAAAAAAAAAAAAAACAGGATTGCCAGAAAATCGAACTGTATGGAAATCTGACAACCAAGGAGTTAAAGAAGAAACATTCATTCAGACTGGTAGGAGGGGTGGAGACAGGCAGCCAGGGTGGAGATGACCTATGGCAAGGCAGTGGCTGGCAAACCCAGTGATCCCACATTTGTGTGTGGATCGGGAGGAACAACTGGGGAGTAAGACTGACCATGCAACCCAGGGTTCCAGCATGGGAAATAAAACCTCAAAACCTCTGGCTGTAAAAAGCTATGGGGGTTGTGGCCACAGGAGAAACTCCCGGCCTCACAGGAGAGTTCATTGCAGAGACCCATGGGGTCCTAGAACATACACAAAACCACCTACCTAGGAATCATTGCCAGAAGGACCCAATTTGCTTGTGGGTAGTGGGGGAAGTGACTGAAAGCTGGCCAAGAACCAAGTAAGCGGCATTGTTCCCTCTCTGACCCCTTCCCCACATATAGCATCACAATGCAGTGAGGTATGTTGCCCCTCCCTGGCAAATACCTAAGGCTCCACCCCTTATAACATAACAACTGCACTGAGATAAAGAAATATGGCCCAAATGAAAGAACAGATCAAAACTCCAGGAAAACAACTAAATGATGAGGAGATAGCTAACTTATTAGATGCAGAGTTCAAAACATTGGTAATTGGGATACTCACAGAAATGGTTGAATATGATCACAAAATAGTGCAAGAAGTGAAGGTTATGCAAAGTGGTATAAAGGAAAATGTACAGGGAACAGTGACAGGAGGGAAACCGGGACTCAAATAAACCATTTGGAGCAGAAGGAAGAAATGAACAACCAGAACAGAATGAAGAAATAAGAATTCAAAAAAATGAGGAGAGGCTTAGGAACCTTCAGGATATTTTAAATGTTCCAACATCCAAAACATAGGGGTGCCAGAAGGAAAACTGGAAGAGCAAGAAATTGAAAACTTATTTGAAAAAAAATAATGAAGGAGAACTTCCCCAATTTGGCAAAGAAAATAGACTTCCAGGAAGTCCAGGAAGCTCAGAGAGTCCCAAAGAAGTTGGACCCAAGGAAGCACACACCAAGGCACATCATAATTACATTACCCACGATTGAAGATGAGAGAATCTTAAAAGCAGCAAGAGAAAAGGAGACAGTTACCTACAAAAGAGTTCCAATAAGACTATCAGCTGATTACTCAAAAGAAACTTTGCAGGCCAGAAGGGGCTGGAAAGAAGTATTTGAAGTCGTAAAAGGCAAGGACCTGCATCCAAGATTACCCTCTCCAGCAAAGCTAGCATTTAGAATGGAAGGGCAGATAAAGTGCTTCCCAAATAAGGTCAAGTTCAAGGAGTTCATCATCACCCAGCCCTTATTATATGAAATGTTAAAGGGACTTGTCTAAGAAATAGAAGATCAAAACTATGAACATTAAAATGACAACAAACTCACAACTATCAATAAATGAACCTAAAAACAAAAACAAAGCAAACAACTAGAACAGGAACAAGAATCACAGAAATGGAGATCACATGGAGGGTTATCAATGGGGAGGGGGAGGAGGGAGAATGGGGGAAAAGGTACAGGGAATAAGAAGCATAAATGGTAGGAACAAAATAGACAGGGGAGGTTAAGAATAGTATGTGAAATGGAGAAGCCAAAGAACTTATAAGTGTGACCCACGGACATGAACTAAGGGGGGGAATGCTGGTAGGAGGGGGGCTAGAGGGTAGAGGAGAATAAAGGGGAGGAAAAAAACAATGTTTCTTATATCTTCTTCAATTTCTGTATTTTTATATTACACAACTGTATACCTTCTGGATAACCCTCATATACATTTTTTAAAGTGGAGAAAATGTTAGGTAAATATACTAAAACACACACACACACACAGATTGCTGGACTTCACTCCCAAAGTTTCCAATTTACTAGGTTCTGGGCGGGGCCCAAGAATTTACATATCTGACAACTTCCCAGGTAATGCTAGGTACCGCGGTCTGGAGACAGCACTTTGAGAACCTCTGCCTTATATAATTCTAGTAATTTACTTATGTTTGAAATGTGTGAGAATTTCTAAGTTAGAAAACCCAAAATGATAGATTTCATTGACGATTAGAAAAAAAGACAGGGAATATGATAGGTGGGTGAAGTGTCATGGGAGATAAGGTGGAAATTGCAAAGTATGTTTATTAAGCATTTCAAAAGAGGGAGATGAAGAAAATAATACTTGAAGAAACAATGGGAGAGCATTTTCTAGAATTAAAGCTGAAGGAGACAGAGTTTCCTGGGGCTGCCTAGAATGACTGAAAATATGGCTTATACACTGTGAAGTGCAGCCCTCAGGAAGAAACTTTAATCTGGTCCACTCCAGACTGAGTTCATGCATGGTCAGCACTGTCGTACAGGTGCTGTGACTCCTGCCTGCATGTGAGAGAGCCCCCTGTCCCAGCAGGTATGCAAGCACAGCCCCAGCTGGGGAGTCAGCAGACCTGGGTTCTAACCCACATTGCATAACTCCCCAGCTGTGTGACCATGGGCACGAGTTGTCCCTCTCTGGGCCTCAGCTTCCTTATGTGTACAGTGGAATAATATTACCCATAATAATAACACCACCCGAGAGGCTGAGCAGATGGTTAAACGCAGAGCAGCTGTGAAGTTTCCTTATGAGGTGAGTGTTCCAAAGAGTATTATTAAGCCCAAGAGCAGAGGTGGAGCCTCCCTTGGGTGGAGAAACCAAAAGGATTGCCCGCAGTGACACAGGTGCAGCTGGTGGCAGCAAGGAACCCCTCTGACAGGCCACATCCATGAAGTGGAAGATTTCCAAAGCAGAAGCGTTGTCTGAATGGAAATGGAGCTCAAGACCTTTTCTGTCCCTCTTGCCTGCAGACGATGGGCCTTACTCCAAAGGAGGCAAGGACGCAGGAGGAGTCGATGTGGCCCTGGCTTGCCGCAGACAGAGCATTCCAGGTAATGAACCCCCTGTCCTCCTTCTTTCTCTGTCCTGGAGGCACAGCGGCTCTGGGTGGGGGTCAGACATCATTGGCTCTGCTACTAACTTGCTCTGTGACCTTAGACCAACCACATAACCTCTCTGATCCTCCTCTGCAAAAAGGAGATACATCACCCAGCGTAATGCAGCCAAGTGCCCTTACCAAGTATTTGCCTCACTTGTCTTGGAGCTGTGGGCCCAAAATTGCCCCATGCTGCCCCCTCACCCCCCATATGTCAGCAGAGGAGTTCCGAGGGGTCACCGTGGTGGAGCTGATCAAGAAAGAAGGCAGCACACTGGGCCTGACCATCTCAGGTGGCACCGACAAGGATGGGAAGCCCAGGGTCTCCAACCTGAGACCTGGGGGGCTCGCGGCCAGGTGAGAAGCGAGGCTTGGTGGGGGCAGCAGGAGGGGGCTAGAGACCAGTGAAAAATGTTCTGGGGCTTTGGGTAAAGCAACAAGGCAGCAATTTCCAGAAGGACCCAAGAGCTTGGTGTCTGTAGAAGGAAGCCCTCAGTGGTGGCTGTCACTCCAGGCCCTGGCTTCACCTTCCCTTTACCCCCAGGCTGACTTGGCCACAGTGCCCCATCTTGCCAGGCCCTCCAGGCCTTTGCCTATGCAGTTCCCTCTCCCTGGAAGTCCCCTTCCCCATGACATGCTCCTGGCAGACTCCTAGTCCCCCCTCCACATTGCCTCTGGGGAGCCCCCCCCACAGGCTGGGATAGCCACTCTGCTCATGCAGCGCTGTGTGCCATGTCTGCACACATGGCCCTGGATTTCCCATTGTTTTGCCTCTGTGGCTCCCTGGGACCATGAGTTCCATGAAACCTGGGAGTTAGCCTCTCCGTCGATGCTTCTCTGGACCTGCATTGGACAGATTAGTGGTGAAAAGCTTGGAACAGTGTTAGGGACTAGCAAAGGAGGTGATGATCTGGCCACTCTGCGGGCTTGGCTGGGGCTGGTTAGGGCCCCGAGGGTGACCCCTGAGACGAAGGAAAAGCAGGTAGACCAGCATCAGGGGAAATGTCAGGCCTGGGTGTCAGACAGGTCTAGGTTAGGATCCATGCTCTCCTGCTCACCCTCTGTGTGACCCTGGACATGGTCTGACCTCTCTGAGCCTAAATTCCCCATGTGTAAAATGAGGGTCCAGGGGACACAAGGATTCGATGGAGGGTGGGTGTAAATGCTGGCACCTGTCACCACGCATGCGCTCTGGCCTCGTTGCTCTCAGGAGTGACCTGCTGAATGTGGGTGACTACATCCGGTCAGTGAACGGGATCCACCTGACCAGGCTCCGCCACGATGAGATCATCACCCTGCTCAAGAATGTGGGCGAGCGCGTGGTGCTGGAGGTGGAGTATGAGCTGCCCCCGCCCGGTGGGTGCCCTTGGACAGGGAACTTTCTCTGCTGCCTTGGTTGTGGGTGGACACAGCTGCCTCCCTACCAGGACCTGGGGGTGGGGATCATGCCACCTGGGGTAGGTGGGACCTGGGGACTGGCTGCAAACATCCATACCTCACCTAGGGACTTTGCCTGCAATTGCACTATGCTGCCACCAGGAGGTGGTAGGGCCCTGTTTATAGCCCAGTCATTTTGCTTATTTGGTTTCCAGATTTTTTCCTTTATGGGGGCAAGTTTTGGAAACACTGGCTGAATAAACTATTCCCTGCCCTGCTGCTCTCCCTGCCCTACTGTCCTGTGCTGAGTACAGCAACTTAGGGTTTAGCCTAGCTCTGAATTTTCAGAGTTGGTCTAAAACTTTGAAATTGGGTAATTGTCTGGAATTCAATCCTGGCCTGAGCCCACCAGCCATGGATTCAAGCCTGAGTCCTGTGTGGGTGTGTACAGGCCCTTCCTCTGCCCAGGTGAGGGACTAAGTGCGTGTTAGGAAGAGTGTCCTCTAGGCCTCACTCGTTCTGCCTGTTCAATGGGGAGGAATCTGCCCTCTCTGTCATCTCTGTGACTGGTCACCCCACTCTCCTGGAATGAGCTCCGGGGACATCTGCCAGCTCGGTGATGTGACTGAGAGACTCAAAGGAGTCCTGCATTTTCCCCTAGCCCCTGAGAACAGCCTGGGGATCGTTTCAAAGACAGTGGACGTCTCCCTCTGCAAGGAGGGCAGCAGCTTTGGCTTTGTCCTCAGAGGTCAGTGTCACAGTTACCCAGGGACGGGGCGGGGGGGAAAGTGGGTGATTCTAATTCTGTGTCTATTCTGTCTTGCTTTCATGAATCTCTATAGAAATCTGATATATCAGATATATCTCACTTCTGACTTTAAAGGAATGAACACAATTAAACCAAGTATAAAACAGAAAATCTGACCAAGCGATGAAGTGCGCGTGGTTAAGGGGAGTGTGGGGGAAAGGTTGTACCAGAAAACGATGGTGAAAGCTGCCACTGAGATTAAGAAAATGGTGGGAGCTGCCTAGCCAGCCATCAGGGCAAAAGGGAAACGAGGAGAAGGTCGCAGGAAGGGGAGCGAGCCGTCTCACAGGGAGAGGGCTTTGGTCCTGTTCTCTACTTTCGGCCTGTCTCTGGCTGGCGGGAGGTGGGATTTAATGTTGTTGGTATCTCATACCAGGATCTAGGTCTGTGAATAGCAGACAAGGTTCTCAAACAGATTTAATTACTGGATCCTGCCTAGAGGTTGGGTCAGGGCCTCTGGGGATCTCAGCAGGTGTGGGTAGAGGGCTGTCTGCCTCTTGTTGAACCCTGTCCAGGAGGTGCCCATGAAGATAGCCACAAGTGTCGCCCACTCGTCCTCACCTGCGTGCGGCCCGGGGGCCCAGCGGACAGGTGAGCCTGAGCCAGAGGAAGCCTCATGGCCTCGAGCTGCTCCGACCGGCCCTGGCACCTTGTGAAGGAGGCAGAGCAGGGGCCATGATGCCCGTTCTCTGGAGGAGAGAATTGAGGTCCCGAGAGGGGACACCCTGAGCCCATAGTCACTTGGGGAGTTGTCGGTGGAGCCAGGACTAAACCCCAAGTGAGAGAGACCCCAAGCTCTTCCCTCCCCATCACTCTGTTGTGTCTGGGGACCAGGGGGAGAGCGAGCCCTGGTGTCATGTTGCTCTTCCCCTCCCTGGCCTTAGTTTTGCCCTCTGGGGCATGGGTCCACACTGTAGACCCCGAGAGTTGCTGTAAGGGACTTTGGGGCATGGTGAGTGGTGTCGCTGGGGCCCTGTGCAATCCTGTGCCCTCTCCCCAAGTCCTGGCTGCACTGCCCACGCCGGCCCTGCCCAGAGACGTGGGGAGGAGAAGGCACAGGGCAGGAATGTGTGCGGTTCCCAGCCCCTGACGTCCCCAGTGGGAGATTCCTGGCCATTTTAAGAGAAGCCTGGAACAGCCTCGTCAGAAATCTAAATCGGTCCTGGGACAGGGCCCTGTGACAAGCTATTCATAGAACCTCCCAGAATAGCTTTGGCCACCTGCTGGGGCAGGCATTCCAGGGTGGGGATTTGACCCAAACCAAAGTGGACCCCATCTCAGGCCCCACCCTGGGGCCCCTGATGAATTGGTTCCCAGGCACATGTGTCACCGGGACAGAATCACTGCTGAGAAACCAGGGTGGGGACCTCGGGAGGGAGTCTCTCTGATGAGCAGTGAGAAACTGTGTGTCACTGGTGCCCTGGGGCCCCGGCACCCTCTTCTATGCTCAGGGTAGGAGGGGGCCGGTGGCCTCGAGGGCCATCCCCAGCTCTGCCACTCGAGGGGTGAGCTAGGACTGAGTTCCTCAAGCACCAAGCGGGGAGGGAGATGTCAGAGCCGACCCAACTCCCACCTTCATTTGCCCGCTGCACGTGTCCGGCTGTGCATTCATAGTCACTCACTCTTCCCCTCACTCATGCATTCCTTCACCCATCTGTTCCGTCCCTTTCTCCTTTGCCCACTCCCTGCCCCTCCTCTGTCCCCTGTGCCCACCTCTCCCAGTGCCCTCTCAGCAGGGCTGTGCCCAGTGCTCGTGCCGGGCCAGGCTGGCTGACCAGGCCCTTCCCTACAGGGAAGGCTCTTTGAAGGTGGGTGACAGGCTGCTCAGCGTCGATGGGATCCCACTGCATGGGGCCAGCCACGCTGCGGCCCTGGCCACTCTGCGGCAGTGCGGCCAGGAGGCCCTCTTCCAGGTGGAGTACGATGTGGCCATTCCAGGTGAGCTGGGGTCCTGAGGGCTAGGGCTGGGCAGGTAGAGGCCCGAGGGTGGGGAGAAGAGAGAGCAGGTACACAGCCTCATCACTGCAAAGGCTGTACGACCTTGGGCCAGCCACTCAGCCTCTCTGAGCCTCTCTGGACAACAAACTCTGTGTACCAGCCATGATTTGATGTATTGCGGGATTCTGCTGAGGGCAGTACACACAAAGTGTGTGTTCTCGTGGAGCTGACACTATGGTGGGGAGAGATGGACTAAACAGGATAAATCCAATACAGAGGGTGTCTGATGGCAGTAGTGCTATCAGACATTGGTGGGGGGGCGGGGGATGGGAAAGGCTGAGGGTGCCCTCTAACGTGCAGCCATCAAGTGAGAGAAAGGCCATGGGGGCTGCACCCGGTGCCCGGGGAAGATCACAGTTGGGGTTGGATGCAGGAAGTGTGGTGGAGGTCAGGCCGGCCCGATTTGCCAAAATTAGGCATGGTGGCGGGCTGAGAGCAGAGAGAGCCAGGTCTTGTTTTTCAGCCACTGCACGGGTCAATGGGGGCGCCATTTTCCGAGGTGGGGGAGGGGCACAGTGGACACTGCAGTTCAGCCGGCGTCCAGCAGGCTCTCAGTAAGTGTGAGCGAACTGGTGCTGCCCCACACAGCCCTGTGGTGCAGCCCCTCCGACCTGAACCCCTGCCCTCCCCCCGCTGCACAGCGGCTCTGCGAACTTGGACAAAGACAGCCCTTACCTCCGCACATCCTGGTTTTCTAGTCTGTAAAATGGATGCAGTGATCCCTCTCTGTAACGAAAGGCAACAAAACTTAAATCGAGACAGCAGAGTGAGGCTGGAGACGAAAGTGCTCAGTATTTGCCTTTTAAGCTCTTCTTTCCTTCCATGTGCCAGATACTGTGGCCAACGCTTCGGGGCCCTTGATAGTGGAAATAACCAAGACGCCGGGGTCTGCCCTGGGGATCTCGCTCACCACCGGCTCCTACCGGAACAAGCCGGTCATCACCATCGACCGCATCAAGCCAGCCAGTGTGGTGGACAGGTGAGGCACATGCTGGGTACTGCCATAGTGCAGGGGCCCGGGGGTTGGGAGGAGAGGCCACCCAGAGCTCTGTCTGGCCAGACCAGCCTCTCCCTTCACCACCCCGCCTTGCCAGGAGCGGAGCGCTGCATGCTGGAGACCACATCCTGTCCATCGACGGCACCAGCACGGAACACTGCTCGCTGCTCGAAGCCACCAAGCTCCTGGCCAGTGTGTCGGAAAAAGTGCAGCTGGAGATCCTGCCTGCGCCCCACAGTCGACGGCCCCTGAAGCCCTCCGAGGCAGGTGGGTCCCCTTGGGGGATCTCAGGGCACATCGTATGTGTTAACTCCTTCCGATCCTCCCCACTATCCTAGCAGGTGGCCACTCTCTTAGTCCAATTGTACAGATGATGACAGTGAGGCACAGAGAGGCTAAGTGACTAGTCCAAGGGACCTGGCAGCTGGCTGCAGAGTTGGCCAAGCCCAGGGTGAGCATGGAGGTGCTGCACAGGAAGGGAGAACCAATGGGTTGAGATAGTTGGGTCCTCACCCCTCCTTCTAAGGACCCTTTGGACCAGGCTGGACCCTTCAGAACCCCACCAGGGGGAGGAGCCAGGACAGGACCTGGGGCAGTCTGGGAGGAAGGGTTCCATGGTCACCAGTGTGGATGATCAGGTGGGGCAGGTGGGAGGCAGGATCTCTGGTGTCCCCCGGGACGCAGATACCCGGATGTGGAGTATGAGTGAGAAGAATTCCTTGGGGGGAAGGCCTGTGAAATGGTGAAGGGGGAGGAAGCAGGTCTGAGCAGGAATCAGCCAGCCTAACAGGAGCCCTGGCACACAAATTGCCCCTGAGAGCCCAGCAAGGGGCAGAAATGGCCTGGCCAGGCCAGGGACCCTGAGGGCTCAGCCTCTAGCAGTGGCTGCTGAGACCATGGCCCTGGGGCAGGCTCCCAAGATGCTGTGACCAGGTGCCCTCTACAGCTGCACTCCTCAAAGCAGACAGAGGGGTTCTTAGGCTCCAGGGCCAGTTGGCCTGGTTCAAATCCTCCTCCACCACCTCCCACTATGGGGCTTGGCTGGGCCTGCTTTCTCTCCCCTGTCCCTGCTGCCACACGGCTGAGCCCTGAGTCCAGTGCCCAACAGGCACATCACGGGCATCCGGGACACATGAGCAGAATCCTGACTGCCTCCCTCGGCTCAGGGGAAGCTCAGGATCTGCTGCTCCTGCCTTCCTCACTTCACCTGCAGATGCGAGTGCAGCCTGCGGTGGGGGAAGTGTGCGGTGCGTTCGGACTTGCTCAGCCCCTGACTCCTGCACCTCTCTCTCTTTCTCTGCCGGCTGCAGTGAAGGTGCAGAGAAGTGAGCAACCACATCGTTGGGAGCCCTGCGTGCCCTCCTGCCACAGCCCCCGGCCCGGCCACTACAGGACACCCACCTGGGCTGCAGCTGCCGGCCAAGATCAGAGCCGATGTAACATGACCACTCCACTGTGGCTGTGCATGTTTCACAGGGGAGGAAACCTAGACTCAGAGATACTAGGGGCCTGCCTAGGGTCCCCGGGCTCGTTAGGGACGAGAAGGGCTCCTGTCCTGGCAGCTGGGTTTCACCAGGTCCCTGAGATCCCCACAGTCCTCCACACCCACAGGGGGAGGGACATGCCTGAGGTCACACAGCAGATGGTTAAGGGGCACGGGGGAAGGCATTCCTCGGTCTCCCTGAGGTTGGGTGGCTTCCCGGCACCCACTGTGCAGTAAGGTGGAGGGCCCTGCTGGGGGTCACAGGCCTATGCTCTCATCTCCCCAGCCTTATCCTCGACTCCATTTTCCTCACCGATCACGAACCACACGTTTTCCTGCACCAACCCCAGCACCCTTCCCCGTGGATCCCAGCCCATGAGCCCCCGGACCACAATGGGGCGGAGGAGGCAGCGCAGAAGGGAACACAAGAGTTCATGTAAGCCATGCCCTCTTCCCTCCCCTTGGGGCTGCCTGTATGCCTGACAGAGAGGTTTGCTGAAGGCTGGGGGGTATTTGGGGCAGGGCCTCGGGTGTGTGGGGGGTGGAGAGTCGTTAAATAGCAGGAGGAGTGCACCACAGATGGCGGGGCAGGTTGCACGCTGCATGAGGACACATCTGAGTTACGTTTTACGTTTTAGTCTTGATTACGGAAAACTCATAGCAGGTGGTGGAGGAGAGTCTCCTCTAGGACTGGATGCCTGCTCAGGCTCACAGGGGTCTCACAGTCACCGCACTTCACTTTCTCTAGCTCAGTCCTGTCTGATCCATGCACGTGTGTGGTGCAACGTGTCTCTGTCAGCTCTCTGACGTGTAAAAAGATTCCCCTGGGACAAAGACCCACAGGCCTGAGACTAGCCGTCCAGAATGCAATCATTTTATGGTTGCCATATATATATATTTACCTATACTTACATACATTTCTACTTACCTTTTTTTAAAATTTATTTTCTTTTAGCGAGAGGGGAAGAGAGGGAGAAAGGGAGGGAGAGAAACATCAATGTGTGAGAGATTCATCCATCTGTTGCCTCTCACATGCCCCCCAACTGGGGACCTGGCCTGCAACCCAGGCATCTGCCCTGACTGGGAATCGAACGGGTGACCCTTTGGGCCACAGGCCAGCACTCAGTCCACTGAGTCACACCAACCAGGGCTACTTATCCTTTAATTAGAGACTTTTCTCTTTATTTATGGAGGTATTTTAATATTATGAAGAGTGAATAAGTATAAAGGCAAATAGTAGTGAATGAAAATGCAGAAGCCATGTGTAGTAGCAAAAGTCACAAGAATACCCAGGATTTTAAAATCTTCCCTGAGAAGAGACTTTCCTTTGTTGATGTAGAGAGCATCCCCAGCCTCCTGCCACGGGAGTTGCAGAGGTTCCAGGAAGGATGGAGGGTCAAACTGGGCCATTTGGAATGGGCCCAGGTGAGGGAAAAGAGGAGTACAAGTCACCTGGCACCTGAAGGGAGCTAAATATGGTTGTGAGCTTCCCAGCAGCCAGGGTGAAAGGGAAAGAGATTTCAAGACAGCTGAGAGATGAAACACCTTCACCAACCATCTTTGTCAACCAGCAAAGCCGGGGATGTGCAGGTGAAGAGATTCAGGAATGCTGGTTGTAGGCAGGAGCATGTGGAAGCTGGGGCTATTGGGGCACCTCACCTATCCACTGCCTGGAATGCATGGCTAATAGAGTTATCATTGTCATTATTGACAATAACAATTAATTAATTTAGTTAAATGACATTTTGAACACCTGCACATGTACCAGGCACCATTCTTATCATTAGGGATATAATAGTAAAAAAATAATCAAGATAAATATAACAACACAATATGCCCAACAACACAATATATTATACATACTGTAATGTGTAATATGAAATAACAAAATGGAGTGTAAGGATAGATTAGTTAATGTAATTAGTAATATAGTGAAATCCAAAAGTAAGTTTTATTTAGTAGAATTATATTTGGTATCCATATTTTAAATTAAAGAGTTTTCCAGGAGCGGCTGATGTCCAGGGTTGTCTGACAGCAGTTGCAGGCATGCGCATGCGGCACGGTGGCGGGACAGCCGCACGCCCCACAGAGCGGTTCCCGCTCACAGAGGGAGCCCAGCACCCCTCTGCGCCCCGCAGCTGCTGCGGCATTACTGACTCTGCCCCCCGTGCAGCCCTTTGCATCCCTGGGGCTGTTCTGTGACGGCCAATTTGTGCTTCTCGGTCCCTTTCCAATATCCACATTAATAACACAAGTGTATTTATATGTGAAACATAACACAGTGTATATTAAGTAATATATCAAGTATCAGTTACATGTACGGTGACCATGGGACCCAGCAGCTCCGCGTCTGGGCGTCTGTCCTAGAGAAAAGGAGGCCTCTGTCACGTCCTCACGAAAACTTACACATGAATATTCGTAGCACATTATTCATTAATTTAGCCATAAGGTGGAAACAGCCCAGATGTCCATTAACAGATGAATGGGTCAACAATGTGGTATATTCATGCAATGGGATGTTTAGCCTTAAGAAGGAATAGAATTTGGATGTATGCCACTGTACAATATAGGTGGGCCTTGAAAACCTTACGCTGGGTGGAAGGAGCCAGACACCAGGGATCACGGACACGGTTGCACTGATCTGAAATGTCCAGCGTAGGTACATCTACAGAGAAGAAAACAGACCACTGGTTGCTCAGGGCCAGGAGAGATGGGAGGATATGGGGCTGTAGCTAAAAAGAACAGGGTTTCTTTCTGAGGTGACGGCTGTACAGCTTGGTGAATATACCAAAAAGCACTGAATTGTATACTTTAAATCGGTGAATACTAGAGTAGGTGAATTGTATCGCAAAAAAGCTGTTACAAAAATAACATAATGCATACCGCGGTATATAGTAGCATTATAACATAGCTAACCTAACTGAGCATATGACTTAACAGTATCACTGACCTCAGAACTTCTGTTCTCCAACAAGACAATCCCAGGAGTAGTTTTCCTTAATCCTTGCCACAGTCCTGCCCAGTGAGGATCACCACTCCATTGTACAGATGAGGAAACTGAGGCTCAGAATGGGCCATGACCTGGCTGGCATCAGGGCAGTCAGAGCTGTCCCCCCCTTACCCCTCTGACCCCAGGTCCTTGGCCCGGGGGTGGGTTGGCTCCCGCAGGAAGGCCTGGCTGGGTCGGCCTCACTGAGCGCCGTGCCCACCTGCCCCGCAGTGTCTCTGGCCTCCAGCACGGTGGGCCCAGGTGGGCAGATCGTGCACACGGAGATCACGGAGGTTGTGCTCTGCGGCGACCCCCTCAGCGGCTTCGGCCTCCAGCTCCAGGGCGGCATCTTCGCCACCGAGACCTTGTCCTCCCCGCCCCTGGTGCGTTTCATCGAGCCCGACAGCCCTGCAGAGAGGTGAGTGCCCCCCGCCACTGGGCCGGCCGCTCTTCCCTGGAAACTCTCGGGCAGCCTGGGAAATCAAGTCTCACACCAAACCTGGCTTTACAAGTTATCTCACTTAACCATCACCAGCCCCATTTATAGATGAGGAAACTGAGGCGATGAGAAACTGATTCACTTGCCCAGGGTCACACAGCTCACGAGACACCTAGGACTCGAAGCCCTGTCTGTGTGAGGTCAGAGTCCTCCACGTAAACATTCTGTGAGGCACAGCATCATTCCCATGGAACAGACAGAGAAACCAAGGCCTGCCACGGAGATGCCCTTAGCCAGAGTCATGTGGTGAATTGCCTGAGGGTCTCTAGCTGTACGAGCAGGGCTGAGTCACACCCCTGCTTGGCGTTCCCATCTCCCAACGGAGTCCTGAGGGTGATGGAGCTTCTTTTCTCTGCTGGGCTACCTGGGGTTCAGGTGTGGGCTGCTGCAGGTGGGGGACCGTGTCCTGTCCATCAACGGCATTGCCACCGAGGATGGGACCCTGGAGGAAGCCAACCAGCTGCTGCGGGATGCTGCGCTGGCCCGCAAGGTCGTGCTGGAGATCGAGTTCGATGTGGCAGGTGAGGGAGTGCCCCTCACTCCTCCTCATGCTTTGGAACCCTGTGCTCCCTGCTGTCTTCACCCTGCTCTTGCCTGGTGCAGAGGTGCATGCCTGAGCACCACCCGCGGGACGGCAGGCACTGGCCAGGGAGGAAGGAGTTCCACACACCAGCGTCAGGGCCAATGAGGGATTCCGCACCGGAACTCGGGTTAAGTTATGGTCCTGTGAGTGGGGCAACCTCTGACCTTGGACAAGGCAGTTTCCCCAGCTCTAAAACAGTGGATAGAATCCTGTCACTGCAGAGGATGTTGTTTGGGTTGGAGGAGACAAATCACATGAAAACATCCACCTCAGGCCTGGCACGTAATAGGTGCTCAGGAAGTCATCACTGGATCCAAACTGGGTTGGGTCTGGCTATGGGGACCCCCAGCTAGTAGTCGTGAGGTCTGGGTTCCAGTCCCGGATGCCACTCTCACCAGGTGGATTGGTTGTCTCGGGCCAGTCTGTCAGCTCCGTTTTCTCATCCATCAGGTGTAAGAAGCAGGACGGGGTTGGGACAGTGAACACAGTTGGGTTCCCTCCCAACTGGCCCAGAATTGTGGGGCTGGCTCTCACACAGGTCCATGTCTGTTTATACCCAGAATCTGTCATCCCGAGTAGTGGCACCTTCCACGTGAAGCTGCCTAAGAGGCGCGGCGTGGAGCTGGGCATCACCATCAGCTGTGAGTCCCCTCCGAGCCGTGCCGCCCCCTCCATACCGTCCCTGCCTGCCCCTGGGAGCAGAGTGAGCCCAGCTTCCGGGGGAAGGAACACATCCCCTGGCCCAGAGGAGAGGCCCCCAGTGGGAGGACTGGCTGGCGTGGGTTCCCTGCATCCTGTACTGCCCAGCTTCGTCCTCAGCAAGACTGGAGCTCCTCAAAGCCTTGGTTCCCTGTTCTGCACGAGAGTCTCCAGGCCCCTGGGGTCTCCCCATGGGGGGAAGTGCCCTGCAAGGCACGAAATACGTAGGCCGGGTTTGGTTTTCCGTCTGCCTCCTTGTGCCCAGCACCCAGAAAAGGCCCGAGACACAGCAAGTGCTTAAATTCCCATTTGTCAAAGGCACGAAAGTGAGGCCTGCAGAATGAAAACGGGAAGTGGGCTACACTAGCGTAAGGCCGTTTGGGACCCTCCCAGGGCTCTGATCTCACTCCAAGTGACAGCCGAAGGCCTGGGGCCCTTGACGCCCTTTGTGATCTGGTCTCTGTGACCTCTGACCTTGCCTCCTGCCATCTCCCTCAGTCACATGCTTCCAGCCACTGCTGTCCTCCTGGCTGCTCCCCGAACAGGCTGTGCTCCTTCCGGCCTAGGGCCTGTGCACGGGCTGCCCCTCGGCCCACGCCCACGCCCCCTCCAGGTTCCACTCACGTCACCTGGGCAAGGCCCTCCCCACCACCTGTTTAGAATTGCGCTGCTCCCCACAGGGCCCCTGCCCTTCTGCCTTTTTCTCCACAGCACGCCTTCCCACCTGACAAACTACTTTTCAGTTTTCTTCATTATCTGTGACACCGCTAGATTGGTAATGCCAGGAGGGTAGGGAGCTTTGTGGTTTTGTTCACTGCTATTTTCCTTCTTGGCACATACTAGGGACTCAGTAAATTTTTACTGAATGAATGAACAGATGAACAATTATAGGATGAATGAATGAGAACAGAGAATGAGGCTGATTAGAACCTGGGAGTCAAGAGCCCAGCTCAGCCCAGCTCAGCCTGGGGTTCCCCAGGGGAAAGAAGTTGGGGTGAGGGGAGCAGAGGCCCCACCCTCCTGGTCACAGCATCACTGCCCCCACTGCCCTGCTGAGGTGGCCTCCTGGCCAGGGCAGCATACACACTGGTGGGTCAACCCCAGGTCAGACAAGGGAGACGGGGACACCATTCCCCAAGGACTGCCTCTGAGAACAGATGACCAGTACTACCCTCCCTGTGTGGGATGCCCCTCAGCCCCCACCAGGGCCTGAGGGAGGGGAAGCTGTCCAGAAGGGCTGCTGCTGCAGCCCTTTCCTGCCCCAGGCCCTGCAGGCCGTGGAGGTGGGGTTAAGCAGTCTAGGAGGGGAGAAGCTGCTCACAGCCCGAGAGCCTCTGGGCCGGGCCGCCCGGTGCAGTCACTCAGGTTGTACGAGACACAAGACTGCCCTTCAGTGAACACAGCTGCTGTCTACACATTTGCTCAGTAGGCTGATTGGAAGGGGCACCTGTGTCTCACCTGCAAAGATACCAAAATGTCTAGAAGGGGATCCAACCACCTGGTCACTGATGGGAAAATTGATTAGCCCAAAGGGACTGTTTTTTCAAGGACACTTAGCCACTCCTTTAGGGCATGTTCCCTAAGAAACAACTTCCCAGACAAGGAGTTACGTGCAGGGGTTTCCTGAGGAGACCTCCCCAGATCAACGCCTGCGAGCAATGAGGGATGCAGGCCTGGGCACAGGGAGAAGTTGGGCTGTGACGCGGTAGCAACAGAGGCCTGGCCAACCCCCCTTGGAGAGCCATCAGCTAGGAGGCTTTGGACGTTGTCCTGGCCGAGGCTGGGAGCCAGGCCTCTGCACCGGCTCATGGACCAGGCTCGCATGGAGGCTGCTCCCTCGGCCAAAGGGGGTTCCCAGAATGGGATTCTGCTGTGAGCCGCTGACTGCCAACACTCCCTGCAGCCAGGGAAGGGAGATGCTACTGTGGCAGAATCACCCAGGTCTGGATCCCAGCCCTGTGCCAGGAGTGGGGACACAGACGCCTGCCAGACGTAGACCCTCAAGGAGCTTCCGGTTTGCTGGGGGATGGGCCAGAGGGAAAAAACGGCTGATGTGGATTGAGCACCTGCTGTGTGCCAGGAGCCTGTGTTATATAGTTGAATCTCACCACATCCCTATGAGGCCTGTGGAGGCACCCCCATTTTGCAGAGGGGGGACGGGGGGACTGAGGCACAGAGAGGTGAGCCTATTTGCTCACAGCCGCCCAACCAGGTACCAGTGGGAACAGGGCTTGAGGCTCCAAGTCTATGCCCCAATCCTGGGTCACCCCACCTGAGGATGAAACCATCAAAGGTCAGAGACACGGCCTCTCTTCCTCCAGCGGCCAGCAGGAAGCGAGGGGAGCCCCTGACCATCTCTGACATCAAGAAAGGCAGTGTGGCACACAGGTAGGGGCACCCCTGGGCCTGGGCAGGGTGAGTAAGCAATGGGGGTGGGTAGGGCGCTGGCATGTGCCAGGCTCCATCATGCCCCCAACCCCTGCTCATGCAGGACTGGCACCCTCGAGCCAGGTGACAAGCTGCTGGCCATCGACAACATCCGCCTGGACAACTGTGCCATGGAGGACGCCGTGCAGATCCTGCGGCAGTGTGAGGACCTGGTGAAGCTGAAGATCCGGAAGGATGAGGACAACTCTGGTATGGCCCACCGGTCCCTGCCACCTCTCAAGGTCTACCCTCTGGGCCACCGGGTTTCCTGCTTGTGATTCAGGGCTCCCTCTGGCCGAGGGGGGACAGTGGTGGGGGGCCCTTGAATGGACAGATGCAGGGAGGGGCAGCACCACAGGCTTCTCCCTGTCCCTGGAGTCTGGGGCCCTCCAGGACCCTTGTGAGGGGCCCAAGCCACCACCTGGATCCCCATGCCCTGCACACAGCTTACAGAGGAGACCCATGGGAGCATCTGTGAACGGATGAGTGGGTAAAGCGTGAATGGAGATGGGATGCACCGCTGTGCAGGTGGGTGTGCGAGTGGACGAGCAATTGCTGCAAACTGGGACACATCTGAGGCCAGACAGGTGACATAAGTGAGTGAACTGACAGAAGATAAGAAAAATGACAGCTCGGGAGGCAAAAGGGAGGGGTGAGGACTGTGGCCATTGGAGGGCAGATGCCTTATTCAGAGGGACAGTCACCAACCCCTACCCTGGGGTAGTAACCTGTGGGCCCATTTCTTTCTTTTCTTTTTTTTTTTTTTAGGATAAACTGGGAATCTGGTTTCTTCTTATCAGGATTAGCATTATCACCATCATCATTGTTTTATTTGTATGGCATGTGAAATCTACATTTAAAAATATTTGTTCCATGATTCTTTTATTTTTCTAAATGGTGTTTGGGTGCAAAAAAACATTCTGGGGGTAGAAGATGGCCTCAGAGTGCCCAGGTTGCGCCGTCTGAAGTCACGGCACCAGTGAGTGTGTGAACTGGTGGGTGAGTAGATGAGTATGAGAGAGTAGGAGCACCAAGGTTTCGAGGGGCCAGGGGTGCCCTGCTCCGGGGCTCCACCCTGATGGCTGCCACCCTTGCAGATGAGCAGGAGGCCACAGGTGCCATCAGCTATACGGTGGAGCTGAAGCGCTACGGGGGCCCCCTGGGCATCACCATCTCGGGCACAGAGGAGCCCTTTGACCCCATTGTCATCTCGGGCCTCACCAAGCGAGGTCTGGCTGAGAGGTGAGCCAGAGCCCCTTAGGGTGGGCCAGGGACCCTCCTGGAGCAGAAGCTGGGCTTGGGGATTAACGCAACTGGACTCTAACCTTTGTTCCCACATCTGTGCTCTGGGGACCATCGGGCCTGTCCCTGCCCTCTCCAAGCCTCATTTCTGCAGAGACGGGCCAGTGCCCTGCAGACCTCCCGGCTACAGATCAGTGCTGGATAAAGGTGTGCTGATCCCTTTGCACCCTGCCTGCCCGGGGTGGGGGTGGGGATCTCCCCTTTCTGGAAAACCAGCACGACGGGCCTTTTTGGAGCACCTGCTGTGCCTTCATAGTGCAGGGACCATGTCCAGCTCCTGGATCCTGGCACTGTCTGGGGCTTTTCCTGGCACACTGGTGGCCTGCCCCCTGCTATCCTCTGCCCTGGGAAATATCCCCCAAACTGTGGCAGCTAAGGAAGCTGTGAGAAGAGGGGGTGTCCCAGGTTTTCTGATTTTGAGGGGAGCAGGTGGATCTGGGCCCCAGAGGTGGAAGTGGGCCCACAGGATGCACAGGGAGGCCACCCCAGTGCAGGTGAGAGGGAGCATTCCCCCCTCAGCTGTAAGAGGGGCCACAGGGTGGTGGGCTGCAGCCAGAGGATGGAGGAGCTCTGGGGCTGAGGCTTCCTAGGACAGCTCCCTGTTGGTGTCCCTGCTCCTTGAGCGCCCCCCGCTGGACATATGGCAGACTGCAGAGGCCAGTGTGGATGGTTTTGACCTCAAACTCCCACTTTTACTGGGTACCTACTAGGTAATCCGCACTGGGGACTAAACAGTTTCCCCCACCTTTGTCAGACTGATCTAGCTTGGCCATCCCACTGCAACGTAATACAAGCCACCATTTATTTATAAACTTTCTAGTAGCCACACTAGAAAAGTAAAGAGAAACAATTACAGTAAATCTTAAATATTCCAACATGTTATCAACATAAACATTAACAAAGCATTTTACATTCTTTTTTTCATGCTATGTCTTCAGAACCTGGTGTGTATTTTACACTTTCAGCACATCTCAGTTCAGGCCGGCACATTTCAGGGGCCCCGTGGCGTCTGGAGGCCCCACTTGGATCTCTCCCCAAACCTGCCATTCCCTGACTCACTCAACCCCAACCCTGGTCCCCAGGAGGGCTTGCTGGGCAAAGCTGGAGACAAGGAGATGAAGGGCCAGACCCTCTGGGGGCTCCCACCTGGGTGCAACATCACATTCAGGTTCCCCACCCCACCCCACCCTCTGTCTCTCTCTCCTCTCCCTGAGTCAGGTGCATCCTCAGCAGACACTGCAACTTCTGTCCCCACCCTCAGTCCTGGCTACTCCTCTGAATCACCTTGCCTGGCCCCAGCCCATAGATTTAATGGTTCAGTTGTGGGTCCAGGCATCTGCATTTTTTAAAGAGTTCCTTGGGTCATCTAATAGTCTCTAGGTAGAAAACCACTGGGGCCCAAGGATTATGCTCCTTCTCGGGCAGGGAGGGGGGGAGAAGGGGACCTGAGGCCCAGAGAGAGGAACAGCTGCTCGTGTATTTCTGCTGGATGGAAACCTGAATCCACTTGACTCACCCATCCTTTGGTAATAATTCGATAAAATAAGTATTATCACCCCCATTTTA